>NC_133529.1:13031082-13726136 GCF_048544455.1 Silene latifolia
CGAAAGTTAGTGGAACCAGTGATAGCATTTCTTGATATACAAGCCATAGACAACCCTACCTCCTTATTTAATGATTCAAAATCATCCTCAGATTCTCCCCGGTCATCGTTTCAATCCAAAACAAGGTGGGTTTTTGTGTATAAGGTGATGGCCAGGAGTATAAGGATCACCACAATACATACAAAGGCCTTTAGCTTTCCTCTCATCCATCTCCTTTCTAGAAGGCAGTTTCAGTGGCTTCTCACTTGAGGACCCTACACTAACAGTAGGAGAATTCACAGTTTTAGGTTGGGTTGTATAAGAATTCTTGGAAAATGAAGGTGTGGGTAATAAGGGAGGCTGGTTCGGAGTTGTTGTAAAAGATTTTGTATTGAACCGAACTTACATTGAATTTTTGGACAAATTCTCTTCTTGCAGACGAGCAAGTTCAAGTGCTTTAGCAATTGTGACAGGTTGAAATGCTCTAACAAATGGTTTTAAGTCTGGGTTTCGTGCCTCCCACAAAACTCTCTACAAAATAATCCTCAGTTAAGCATTTATTTTTTTGCAACATAAATGCTTTTAAAGACTCAAATTCATCCACATAATCCTCCAAAGATCCAATTTGTTCTAATTTGTTAAACAATTCTACAACATTATTCTCATGATTATCAGGAAATCTTGCATACAAGTCCGTCACAAAAGTCTCCCATTCAATTTGTCTAACAGTTCCCAAATAACTATTTACCCAAGTTTTACGCCTTATCTAACATATGTAAAGACATTAAATCAATTCGCTGTTCTTCAGGAATTTTACACAAATCAAAGTAACGTTTGCATTTTTTCACCCAAGAACGTGCATTCAAACCATTAAAAGTAGGGAATTGTAGTTTAGGAGCATACCCATAAGAAGAAGATTTGGTGTTACCAGGATCAGAATTCCTGAAACCCCCAGATTTAGAAGGATGAACGCTCCCTAATCATCACCATCATCCCCATTCTGGACTTTTTCTCCATGTGCTTCATAAATTGCAAAGATTTCTACCCTTAATTTCGCCATTTGTTGCTGATATTCCTTATTTTGTTGCTGTAATTGGGCATTTTGTTCTTCCAATTGTTGTTGAATTTGTTCTTGTAAAGACTTTAATTTTTCATCCAAATCAGGCCCAGATTCTTTGTTTCCTTTCGCCATTGAAGCACAAGGTCACAGGATTCGAAGACTTCTGATACCAGTGTTATAGTACAGGAATCTAAGTAATTCGAGTACTAAACGGAGACGGTTTACAGGAGCTAAGAGAAAGCTCGAGTAACAGAATGTAGAGAGAGAAAGAGATGAGAGAAGATTGGAAATGTAATTATGTATTGAATGCCCTGAAACAATGATTACATGAGAGTATTTATAGACAAGATGCTAACTAACTCCTCTTTGACAGCCTATTTTAACCAACTTACAGCTGGCTTGTAACAACTTGTAACAAACTAACAGACTTGCTGACTCATCACAACTAACTAGCTAACCGACTTAGTTAAGCTATAACATGTTGTTGCTCTTGATTTACTCAATTACGCCTTTTGGGATTTTTACAAAAAAAGAAAAAAAAAAGTGGTGTTTGTTGGGAGTTATTTTAGTGAGAGAGTTTTAGGTAAATAATCACTTGATTTTACAATAACGTTTAGGTAAAACAATTTTATATAAGAATTTTTTGATTGTTAAAACCCTATTGCAAAGACCTAGCCACCATACATTCGTATACACATACATACACCAAATCAAAAAGGAAATCAAATAAAGTTTTTTTTTTTTTTCGTAGATTAGAAAATCAAACTGACGTTGATAATGTCGTCGGTGTTTACAAAATTTTTAGGGTTGATCCCAAAGAGACGAAGGGGATTAAAACCCAAAGGAAAACAATTAAAAAGAAGAAGAAAAGAAAAAAAGGTTATAATATTGCCATACCTTCCTGAAAATATAATGGAAGAAATATTCCACAAGTTGCCCTACAATGCCATGGCACGGTCCAAATTAGTTTGCAAGGAATGGAATTCCATAATTTCTTCTCCAAAGTTCATGGATCATCATTATAATTACCGTCGATTAATTGATGGTAATAATTTGATTGTCTTGTCTCACGATGAAAAGTCCGATGAATCGACTGTCTACACGTCAAGTTATAGTAGTCTCGTAAAGGAACAATCATTATCGTCTGTGAGGGTCATCGATCAAGTTTCTCCAGGTCCTCCATGTTGTATTATACAACCGGTGCAAACAAGGATTTTGGGGTCGTATAATGGTTTGGTGGCGATATCATGGAACTGTAATTTGATATTATGGAACCCTTTAACAAAAAAACAATTGTCGGTCCACACGGAAGTACATGACCCGTATGAATATTTTTGTTGTTACGACGGTTGTAGTGATGGCGATGATAGACTTTTATATGGGTTGTGTTACGACGGTGGTAGGGATGAGTATAGTGTGGTAGTCGGGTCGAACTTTCAATCCCCTTTCGCTTCGCTCAAGAATTTTAAAGGTCACATAATAGAGGAAGAGTTACGTGTTTACCTTTACAATTTCAAAGATGGTTTTAAGAGGGAACGGTATGAGGACTCGTTGAACGTACGGTTATTAGAGAAAAAGTTAGTCGACGGGGAAATCGGAAAGGTCGTTTGTGGATTGCCACATTGGGTTGTCAAATTTTATGATTTTAAGGACCCGGTTGTGAAAACCGCGATTCTTTACTTCGATTTGAAAGACGAAAAATTTAAGCAAATGACACGTCCCGAAGAATTTGGTGAGGATAAAACGATGCTAGGGTTGGTGACTACAAATGATGTAAACCAAATTGGTTGTGTTTTACATGATGTAATTAGTTCGTCATTAGAAGTTTGGGTGATGAAGGAGTATGGTAAGTCGGAATCGTGGACTAATTTGTTCACTATTCCGTATTTGAATGTCACTAAGAAACCTGGATCGATAAGTTACATGGCCGTGATGGGATTTATGCCAAACGGGGAGTTGTTGCTTTATTTGAATGGTGAAAAATTACGGATTTATGATGTTGAGAAAGGAAAATATAGGGAAATTAAATTTGGAGATGTTGAATTTGAGTATCTGACTACATATCAACCTAAGTTGACTTCTCCTCTAAAAGGGTTCGAGCGGAAAGAAGATGATCGAAGATGAAAATGAGAATGAAATTGACGATACGATGACATATAATATTTGGAAGAGGGCGGATGTCGCAGGTGGCAATCAAATGGTCATTTAAGGTCACTATATTCTAGGATTCCTAAGTTTTAGGATAGTGATAGGGCGTCACCGGGTGACGCCCAAATTGGGTGTCACCCGGTGGCGCCCTTTCATTTTCCTAAGTTTTATGGTTAGACAACTCACCTGATAGCTAGGAGTTGTTTGCTTACCTTTACTCTAATGAAGGGGTAATAATACATTATCCATTCATCTGCTTGGGTAATGATTAATGAGATAAAAGATTACCTTAGTAATTATTACTTGAAAATGTAACACCCCGTATTTTATTAAGTTGGATAAAATTCTTTTAATTGCTATTTTGAATTTAATTACATCATTTAACGATTTATATATTTATGCTTAGCTAATTAATTAATTTCATCATAATTCGATACGTTAATTTTAATAATCATTAATAAGTTTATTTAAAGTTAGTTCGAGTTTATTGAAATTAGTTCGAGTTTATTTATTTAATAATTTTCGTTTCTTTACGAGTCCTTATGAAAGTTGTTTTAAGTGAACCCGAGATGGATTTTGGGAACAAAACCGTCCAATTAGCTATTTTGAGCTTATTTCACTAAATTAGCAATTTTTTTATTAATATCCGTTAGTTTCGTAAAAATCGCTAATAATTCCGTTTCAAGCCGATTTCTTATTATTTACGTTAACTAGCTGAGTTTATTTTATTTTCACTCATTAAATTTATTTATTATTGATTCCGTTTTATTACTGAAACTTTTACTTAAATCGGTTAAATTTAACTCGAAACGGTTTTAATAACTATCGAAGTTTCTTAACGATTTAAGAAATCGTACGATAATAATAAATAGCGGTGGCAGGGTCACTGCCTCATTTTCATTTTTCCTCACGTCTTCTCCTTTCTTCTACTTCCTTCTTTGTTCTTCTTTTTCACATTTCATTTTTTTTCTTTCGTAAAATCGATTTTCGGTCGTCCGTTTCTCATCCGTTTTCGACGATTTTCGTTCCATAGCATTCCTCTCGTCGTTTCCGTCAATCCGTTGTAAGTAAAATTCATTTTCGTCATGTATTTTTACAAACCCATTTATATTTTCAGCTTTATTTATTAAAAGACGGTTGTAGATGCTAAGATAGACGGTGTATACTGACATGTAGGGATTGTTTTGGACTGATTTGGACTCTGTGTTGGGGCGATTTTTGTAGTCTTTAGGGTCTGTTTTTGAGTTGCTTTATACTTGAGGATTTCCGCTCTAAAACCGTCTTAAATGCTGACTTAGTTGGCTCAGCTAGGACTGTTTTTAGGCGCGAGAATGGAGTCTTAAGGGGACGATTGGTACTCTGTTTTGGGCAGGGACGAGAGCTGTCATCGTGGGTTTTCACTTTGCATTTGAGGACTGAAGTTGGGGTCGAACTTAGGCATCTTTTGGGTTCTGTTTTGGACTGATTTTTGGGTCAAGTTATGAAGTAGGGTGAAGGGTGGCTATGGGTAGTCGGGTGGTGGTCGTGTCGGACTCCCAGTGGCCTAGCTGTGGCCTGGCCGTGGCCTAGCTAAGTCACGAGTTTGAGGCCATGTGTAGTTGGTGGTTAGGCCGAGTTTGAGGTTGTCATAATAACTTTTGAGCCGTGTCCATAAATTGTTTTGACGCTAGTTTGGCTTATATAAAATATAATTAAATTAATTTCCGTCTCATATTTTATATAAAGATAATTCGTTAATATCGTCCTTTCACATAATTTTTAGGTGCCTCATATGTGGTTGAAGATGAAGAGTAATTTTGGGTTTTAGAAGCTTTCTCAAGTTATTACTTGTCTCTTTGCTAGCGTAAGGTAACTATTCCGAGTTACTCGACGAATTAATGTCACATTAGTAGTTAATGTTGTGCCTGTTGTTTGTTAAGTGTTTAGGTGATTGATAATATGTTACTTTCGTTTTTCACATGATAGAAATTAGAAATAGCATGAGAATTATATTGTGATAAATTTTGTGATTTGGGCCAAAGTAGGCCAAGACTCTGAGCTGGGCCAGATTGACCGAACGAGTTTGGTCAAACTAGGTTTAAACCAGTCAGCCTCGATTTGACCGATGACCCGTCGCGGGACTCGGGTCGAGGGTTTGTCTTTGAGGTAAGATTGGTTGTTATTGGAGGTTTTATGTTATGCCTTGATATTTGTAATTATCATTTCACATGTTGGTTGTTGGATGCTTTGGATACCTTGTGCTTGAGTCTTGTTTGCCTTTAGCCATTTTAGTTTATTCTCATAGACTATGATATTGATGGTTAGCTAAAATTTGGTTATTGATGACATTGAGGATATGGTTGGATTGTCTGCTGAATAGACATTTATATAGCCTTTCACATGATAGAATGTTAGCATTTATGTTAGTAAGTTGGACTCTTTGCCCCTCTTATGGTTAATTGGGTGTTCTACTTGTCTTGTGTGGTGTGGGTTAAAGTATTCAAGCTGGGACTAGCTGGGACTAGGTCCTAGGTGAGTATTTCGGCCTTAATCATAGATAGGTCATTATAGTCTTTGACGAGTGTATGTTCACTGCTTGATAGCCTCTGTGTTCCTGACTTGGTGGGATTATATCCAAGTTGGGGCATGACCTCGTTACTTATTT
Source organism: Silene latifolia (assembly GCF_048544455.1). Taxonomy (NCBI): domain Eukaryota; kingdom Viridiplantae; phylum Streptophyta; class Magnoliopsida; order Caryophyllales; family Caryophyllaceae; genus Silene; species Silene latifolia. The sequence continues at coordinate 13,036,914 of NC_133529.1, forward strand.
TGATAGTAAGTGGTCAGCTTAAGTACTAGCCAACCCTTTGGTGGACTCCTTAGGGTACTCACTTTGTTTTAGAAAAATTGTGGGTCTTGGGTGCGGTGGTGTGTATCCGCATGTCTAGGTCTGCGCAGATTTTAGGCTAGGGTTGTGTTGTGTCTTGGCCATGTTTTGATAGAACCTCTGAGCCAAGATACCGGTTCGATTACCTTCCCTACCTCGTGGTATAGACTCGAGTTACAGAGTGACTATTGACGGGACTAAGAACTTATGCCTGTCTTTGATATATTGCCCTTTCTTGTTTGATGATTCTATGAATCATAGAAGGTGAGATGCAAGCCGGCTATGGTTGATAGAGTTTGGATTCCTGGATGTTATGTGATTCACATGATAGTGTAGTATGAGTCGGTCTAGTATTCACATGCTAGGACTATGTGGCGTTATATTGTTGTTCACATGATAAGCACGATTGTCTAGCATCTATATGCTAAGACATTGTGTGATTCGTATTCATATTCTTATGTTTACATGTTATATTAATTATGACATTTCGTGGCTGGGAGAACTCGGAGTTACTCCCCACTGACTATGGCTTTCGTATTTGTATAAAATGCGAATGACAGGTAGGTGATGCATATATGGGGTACATGGACGAGCTAGCGAGCAAAGTAACCTTGGAACCTAGATTGGCTTTATTTTATTGTGACCCTTAAACACTTTTTATGTCACATACATTTTAGGGACATTTGTCTCCCTCTTTACATTTGGTTGTATAATTTGCTATTCGCGACTTTAGCGATGGTTATGTTATGACTCTTCTAGTTAGACCTTGTATGTTTGACACCTTCCAATTTGGATATCTTTATAACAGGTTCAGGTTTTAAAAATTACAGGTTTTTACCCAAATGAACCTATTACAAACATATCCATGAAATTTTATTCTAGAATTACGTGTTTATTTTTCCGCAATAAATGAGGGTGTCACAGAAAAATTCTCAGTTGTGACGGGTATATCTGTCACAAGTTTGCGACGGGTCAAGTACTACACATGTGAGGTAGATAAGACAAAAGCAAAGTGTATAGGCAGTAGCAAATTGTTTTGTCGTATCTAATCACATGGGTAGTACTTGACCCGCCGTAAGCTTGTGATGGATATGTCCGTCACAAGGAAGATTTGTTGTTATTACTTTACATATCAAACCTATTATTAACGTACTCATTACCTAAGGGGTCGTTTGATTGATGCGAGAATTGTAAAATCACATGAAATACAATATCATCAGAAGTGTGTTTGATTGCCAATGCGGGAATTCACTTCCATGGGAAGTTCAACTTACCAAGGAGGTGTTGGTAAGCAACTTCCCACATTTTTGTAGGAAAAGTAAATTCCATGAAAAGTGCTACTTCCTCCCATTTTTTTTTAAAATAAGTGGCAACCAAACAACTCCATTTTTTGTAGAAACTTCTCACGATATTCCAAGAGCAACCAAACAACACCAACTAGTATTGGTGTGCGGCACCGCCCGAACTACCTCTATTTAACATTAAAATTTATTTTCAAATTAAATAAAATTACTTTAAAGTTGCATAACTCATAAATTTATCATTAATATATTTTTCTATAACATATCTTATAATTATTGTTCCGGGTGTAATTCCGGAGCAGTTATATGTTACCACCCGTGCTTGTAGAATGACGTCTTTAGTTGAATCCTCCTTGCGGTCTCCTGAAACGATGAACAAACTGAGGGCTCGGCTTTGGACCGAGCGAACTCACTCCGACGCTCAAGTCAGTAAACTTAGAGAGATAAGTTGTTGTTACTTGGTGAAGTATGTATTGTGTAGAGAGATAAGGAAGATATTACCAGATGAATAGTGATTCTTAGGTTAAATTGTGGATCTCCTCCTCAATGAGAGTTGAGGAGTATTTATAGACTTTCACCTTTTGTCACGTAGTGGCCAAGTGGCCAAGTGGCTAGCAGGTGGAAAGACTGATCTACCCCTCGGCCGAGGGACCCATGGTAGGCCGGCGGGCCCTGTTGACTCACCGCCGAGGGTGCTGCGTCGGTCAGGCTGTTTAAGCCGTTGACTTGCTGTGGATATCTTTGACCTTGCTCAATATCTTCGGTCGTGGTCACGGGTGCGTAATATGCCCCATCAATTTGCCCCAGGCGTAGTCTATGCCGTGGTATGGGCTCCGATGTATCGAGCGTATATTCGCGCGCAAGTGAAAATTTCACCCTGGCCTCTTCTTCCCTAAGCATGGCTCGCTTAGGCCGTACCATATCCCCTCCACATGGATGTGTAATGGACATCCGATGTGGAAAAAAAAGGCAATGACGCTGGCCGAGACCGGGTGGAGAGTGCGGTTGTTTCGATTGCCCCGGCCGGTGCTTTTCGGCTTGGTTGATCATGTGGCCGGCGGATAAATGGATACTTAGGAATTTGTTGAGGAAGATGAACAGGCAGAGAGATATGAAGGGGCGTGTTGAAGACGCTTGGTCACTGTTGCATTGATTGACGTTCAACTGTTGCAACGATTGACATTCCGTGGTTGCATGTCTGACACGTGTCTGTTTGCTGATTGGCTGACGTTTCATGGGGTCTGTGCCCGATTGGTCCTTCTTCATGGGCTTTTCCTATAAATAGGGGATTAGTCCCCGAAATTGGCCACCAATTTCATTTTCTATAAAATTTTCTTCTTTCTAGCCTTCTTTGACGAAACTTCTCTCTAGCTTTCAGACTTGTTACTCCGGCGTAGCATTTTTCTTCAAGGTAAATCAAATTTTTAATTTTTCTCATTAAGTTTTCGTTGTGAATCATGTCTTCTGCTGATGCCGGTCCTAGTAACCGTGCGCCGTGGGGTTCCCCGCCGCGTCTTGATGAGGAGGAGATGCTAGATGCCATCCCGATAAGGTCTGGGGGCCCTAGGTCTCCGTCTCCCGAAGTCGATCCAAAAGCTTTGGAGGATTGGGAGGACGATGATGATGACGACGGTGATGATGCTGGTGATGATGCTGAAAGGGCTCATCCTGATGAGGGGAGGCAGTACGTTATGGATCACGGCGAGGCCTGTAAGGTCCGCCTGGACCGTGTCTGGACCCATAAGTTCGCCAGTTGTTCCGGCGAGACATTTTTCGAGGGCCATTTCTACTTTGGCAGGGGGTACAAAATTGTTATCCCTGAGGAGGGCCAGGCCATCTGTTGTCCTCCACCGGGTTGCACCGGCGTATACATCGGGCACTTGGAGTACGGGCTCCGATTTCCGCTGAATGATTACGTCATGGCTATCATTAGAGCCATGAACGTCGCCGTGGCCCAACTGCACCCGTTGGCTATTAGGACCATAGTCGGCTTTGTCTGGCTCTGTCTCTTCAAGGGGGAGGTCCCAACGGTTAATTTATTCCGTCGGCTTCACCACCTTCGGCCGTCGTTTCCCGGTCGTGTCGGATGGTACAGCGTGCAAGTGGAGCCGGGTTACATCTCCGTTGATAAGCTTTCCTCCTGCAAGGACTGGAAAGATCGGTGGGTGTACGTTGAGGTGCCGGATGACTATCCGCTGCCCCGGTCCTACCAGCACCAAGTTAATTTGCGGTGCGAGACTGAGGCGGAGCATGACAGATGGGTCACCCGGAAAAAGCTTAAGATGGACGCCAGCAAGGTCCCTCTTAATGAGGATGAGAAGCTGGCGATGAGGCTCTTTGAGACGGACAAGAGTGGGGTGTCGAAAAGATGGATTCCTCCGACGCAGATCATTCTTCAGGATGAACCGCTCTGCCATGTCGGCCTCATACCGGCCCTAGCGCAGGGTGAGTGGGGTCGGTGTGAGGCCCATCTCTGCTCTCAACGTTTCTGTTTCTTGAATTTTGATTTACTTCTACTTAACTCTTACTTTGCTTCCTTTGCAGACCACTTTGGACCGGACCTGTCTGAGGATATCCTTCGGAGAATGGGGCTGCACAAGGATAAGACCGTTGCTGATTTGCACCCTAAGGCTCGCCCGTGATCGCGGGGACGTCGCCGAATGATCGATGGATCAACCAAAGGCCCGAATGTGGAGGCGGCCGGGCGAGGGTTGCTAGTAACATGCCGCGCCGAACGCGAAAAACAAAGTCTTCGGCGGCGACGGCGCCGACATCCGTTCCACCTTCCATCCCTTCATCCGAAGGAGACGGTGGAGATCGTTGACATTACCGATGGGGGGACTCCGATGCGGAGGGATCTCCGCAGACTTAGCGGCTTCGGCCGCCGCGGCCTCGGCCTTGGCTCTCTCGGCGAGGACTTCCTTTCAGCGTCCTCCCGAGTTTTCTCTCAAGCACGGATCGCCTCTTGACCTCGGCCTTGGCCCTCTTAGCCTCCTTGTTCGCCGCGTCAAGTTCCGGCCTTAGCCGCTCGAGGCGTGGGGCGACCTCACCATGGTCTTCTCTTGCTCCATAATGTAGGAGGAGCGGCTGGTGAGTCCATTTTTCGCCCTCTTGCCTATTCTCACCCCTCCGCCACAAGCTCGGTGGGGGAAACCTCCTGAAGTAGGGGATCGACGGTGACATTTCTATCACCCGCCTTCTCAGGCTGCTTCTCCAATTGCCGCACAGTGACATTTCTATCATCCGTTCCCCTTGCCGGCGAGGAGATGCGTCCTCCGAGCAAGAAGGCCAAGCATGGTACAGATATATCCTGTGGCTCAGACTTAGCCGGTTAATTAGGCGTTCCCGATGACAAAGCTCTCCGATACGTCCATGTATACCGACACGGATGTTTTAATTGACTTTTTGTAGATCAACGTCGGCGGCCGCCGTTCTCACTGTGCGGCATTGGAGAAGCGGCTGAGAAGGCGGGTGATAGAAATGTCACCGTCGATCCCCTACTTCAGAAGGTTTCCCCCACCGAGCTTGTGGCGAGAGGGGTGAGAATAGGCAAGAGGTCGGCGAAATGGACTCACTAGCCGGCTCCCACATTATGGAGCAAGAGAAGACCATGGCCGAGGTCGCCCACCTCGAGCGGCTAAGACCGGAACTTGACGCGGCGAACAAGGAGGCTAAGAGGGCCAAGGCCGAGGCTGAAGAGGCAGTCCGTGCTGAGAGAAAACTCAGGGAGGACGCTGAAAGGAAGTCCTCGCCGAGAGAGCCAAGGCCGAGGCCGCGGCGGCCGAAGCCGCTAAGCCGCGGGAGATGCGTGACCTCGTTCGAAGCACGCCGACCTTTACCTTACACAGAGGAACGAATTTAGAGGCTTGTTCCGGGCCCGGGGGAAGGTGGTCGGAACAAGGATGCTATCATTGCCCAAAGGGAGGAGGACATTGAGAGACTCCAAACCGTTCTTCTCCCTAACATGTACGCCCAATACGGGACTGGCCGAAGAAGCCGCCAGGGAAGTGATTGAGGAGCTCTTCCCTCTTGATGGCTCCTTTCCGTGGGACAGATTTGATTTGACGAGCCGTTTGATGACAAGCTCGAAGCTAAGGAGGAAGCCGCGAAGGAAAAGGCCAAGGAGGAGGTAAGGGTGAAGAAGGAGGAAGAGGCGGCCGCGGAGAAGGCGGCCCTTGCTGAGGAGGCTAAGGCGGCCAAGGAGGAAGCCGAGAGGGTGAAGGCACCCGAGGCCGCCGAGGTCGTGGGCCGCCGAGAAAGCCGAGACTACCGAGATACGGGTCGCCCATTAAGGACGATGCCGCTAACGCCGCGATGGCAAGCAAAGAACAGGCATAGGGAGACGGGCGGTCGTCACCAGGCTCACCCGGCGTCTCGGATAGCTTTAGTGTTCGGGGCCAATTATTAAGCCTTTCCTCCCCGCCATCTTTTGGCGCTTAAATGATATGTCTGTAACCTTTTGCCTTTCTTTTCCTTGTATTTTGTACAACTTTGGTAGGTTGTGTTTTGGCTTATCCTTATGGGGACGGTCGCCGTCTCGTATTTTCCTCACTTTGTAACCCGATCATTTTTAATAAGAGTTTGCTTATTCGCCTCCGGCTTGGCCGAGGTCTTTTCTTGTCTTCGTCCGAGTTGTCTTCTTACGTTATTAATTGAGCGCTTCTTTTGTTTCTACCTCGGCTTTGACCGAGGCGTTAGAATGCGTATCTCAACCGTGTTTAACGTTCCTAGGGCGTGCTGATCGCTTTCGCGAGTATCAACCGCGGGTTTGGATCGTCATGAAATCGCTTCCTTATAGTGATTCTTTGTGACGTCTACCTCTTGGAGTGATTTGCTGCGGCGTCTACCTCTTTGGGTGATCGCCGTAGCGTCTACTTCTTGGGGTGATCTGCGACGGTGCTTATTTCTTGATGGTGATCGCCGTGGCGTCTAGCTCTTGGAGTGATCGCTGCGGCGTCTACCTCTTGGGGTGACTGCCCTAGCGTCTACTTCTTGTGGTGATCGCGACGGTGCTTATTTCTTGATGGTGACCGCCGTGGCGTCTACCTCTTGGAGTGACCGCCTGCGGCGTCTACCTCTTGGGGTGATCGCTAGTAGCGTCTACTTCTTGGGGTGACTGCGTCGGTGCTTATTTCTTGATGGTGATCGCCGTGGCGTCTACCTCTTGGAGTGATCGCTGCGGCGTCTACCTCTTGGGGTGATCGCCGTAGCGTCTACTTCTTGGGGTGATGCGACGGCGCCGCTTCTTGATAGTGACTATGGGGGAAAATGAACACTTTGACGGAAAACTTGGACGATTCTTCATTAGATAGAAACGTGGGTCGGGGTGCCCACAGTTGTCTTGGGCACCTCCGCCGCTTATACAAAATTTTCCCGAGATTGTCAGTGCCCTAATGGCTCATCAAAGGTGCACCCTCCATGTCTGTCAGCCGGTGTGTCTCGAGGGATCGTCGGACCGGGAATGTCTTGTATCCGGGAAGGACTTCAATTTGGCGGTGTCGGCTTTCACCCTTTCCAGGTATCTTACTATCCCGTCATCTCGAGCCTCGTACTCTCCACTGATTTGGTTGGCCACCAATAGTGAGCACGTTTTCACCACGACGTGCTCCGCCCCGGCAGCCCTAGCTAACTTGACTCCATTTATCACCGCCTCGCATTCGGATTCGTTGTTTGAGGTCGAGAGGGTAAGTTTCAAGGCGTGCTCAAACACGTCCCCGTTTTGGGCCTGGTGATAAGAATGGCAGCTCCCGAGCTGTTCGATCCGTGGGGGACCCGTCGTAGTTATTTCCCATACGCCGGGATGCGGCTCTTCTTGGTCGGTCGGGGTTCCTTCAACCATGCCGACGTCGGTATTCAACGGATCGCCCCCCTGCTGCGAGGATGGGCTCTTCCCCTTCCCTGACTTCCTCGCCACTTTGAGGGATTGCATGTTGCACCCTCTGGCGGATATCTGGGTGTTGACCACCTCGTCCTTCTCGTCCTTGGAGACGAGCTTATGCGTTTCCCCCCGGTCCGAGACGTACATCGTTGTCGTCGGGCCCGGATTGACACATCGCATCGCCTCGCTCGAGTGACGCGCCTATGAGGACGTTGTAGGCGGACGAGCCGTCAATGACTACGAACTCAGATAGGACATTCTTCGCCGCATTCCCCTCGCCGAACATCACCGGCAGTCTGATCAACCCCAGGGGTACCAGGCCGGCCCCGGAAAAGCTGTACAACGGATTGGTGCAGGGGCTCAAGTCTTCAACCTTCAGACCGAGGTTGAGAAAGCACTCCCTGAACATGATGTTCGTGTAGGCGCCTGTGTCAATCAGGCACCTCTTGACCAGGTGGTTGGATATGTCCAAGTGGACTACAAGTGGGTCGCTGTGAGGGGCGATGACTCCCTCGTAGTCCTTCTTTCCAATAGTCATGTCGGGGATGTTGGAAGCGGGGACCGCTGTTTTGGGCACAAAGTTGATGGCCTGATACAGCTCGTTCAGGTGCCGTTTGTGCCCATGAGCGGACCCACCGTTCTCGTTGCCCCCGATGACAACATGGATCACTCCTATCCGTTCAAAGACGGATTTCTTATTTGAACCGCCGGCCTCAGTCTTTTGGCCTTTGGCAACATACTTGCCGAGGCTCCCCTTCCGGATTAGCTCTTCAATGGCATTCTTCAGATGCCGGCAGTTGTCAATAAGGTGACCGGTGTGGCCGTGATATTCACAAGATCGCTCGTGTCACCGTCCCCCTTCGGCTTGGGGGCCTTTCCCACTTCCTCGGCCCTCGTTCTTGCTTAGGCGAAGACCTCGGCGGCAGATGCGACCAGGGGGGTGTGGCCATTGAACCGTTTCTGGTAGTACGATCCTGAACTCCCCCCGGCGCCCGCCGAGTTCTGCTTCCTGGCAGACCTATCAGACCGTGACCTATTATTGTCACGGCGTCTTTCATCCGGGTTGTCCTCCCGGTGGCTCTTCTTCTCTGAGTGCCCAGCCTCGTTGTGGCCTACCCAGGTCTTGTGATAGTCTTCCACCTTGATGGCCTGGTCGGCCATCTTCCTTGCGGCGTCTAAGCCCAAGCCGCCGCATTTGATGAGCTCGTTTTTAAGTCTCCCTTGGGAGGCCTTTCATCGCGAAGGTCGCCACTCATTGTTCACTCACGAATCTGCTGAACCTTGGCGTCGAACCTCTTTACATAGCTTCGGAGAGACTCGCCTCCCTCCTCGTTTGATAGTCGGGAGGTCCGATGTCTCCACGGCCCTCCTTTTATTGCAAGAGTATTGGGCTAAGAAGGCGTCCCTTAGGTCGGCATAACAAGATACCGAGCCGTCGGGCAGCCCCTTGTACCAACTCGAGCCATCCCATGCAAGGTTGTTGGGAAGACTCGGCACCAGACTTCGTCGGGTTGCTCCCACACCGACATGTACGACTCAAAGGCCTCGGCATGATCGGTGGGGTCGCTATCCCCTTTGTATGTGAACGCCGGCAACTTTAGCTTGGTTGGCACGGCGGTTTCAAGGACATAGGAATTGAGGGGCTGTCTGACCACGTGTCGAACGACACGCGGCGATCCGCTCCTCGCATTCCTAGTCCGGCTCCTCTCCCCGTGGCGGGAAGGGCTTCTTCTCCGACTCTGGTGAGTCGGGCTTCTTCTTCGACTCTGGTGAGTCGGGCTTCTTCTCCGACTCTGGCGAGTCGGACTTCTCTCACTTCTCTGAGGCAGGCCTCGTCGGTGCTGCGGCGACGCCGTCCTCCCGCGGGTCCGGGAAGGACTTAGGTCTACCACTAGCACTTTGGGCTCCTCCGGCGTCTTGACGGGGGGCCGCCTTCTTCCAAAGTGCTCCATTCAGGTCTCTTGGAGTCACATTCTGGGCCCTGGTCTCCTTGACGGGTTCCGCCGCTCTTGTCGGTGTGACAGTGTGAGCCGACGTACTACCAATTAGGTCCAGGAGTAGCTTTAGTTTCGCTGCATCGACCACATGTCCCATGATGGTGACCTGGTTGGCGGGCAGCGGCGTATCTGGTATTATTGGCATCCCGTACTCCGGTTGAATTACCCGGCCGGTGGAGGGCTGCGCAACTCCAGAACTGTGGACGGTATTATCGTGGCAGAACTCGGTTTCGTCGGTCACGAATACCTCTTGTTGTTTCGACATCCTCTTAGCTTTTTGGGTGGGTTTTTGTTTTGTGTTTTTTTTTTGTTTGGGAATGAATGTGACTAGCTTCTAGTATCTTTCCCCACAGACGGCGCCAATTGTTCCGGGTGTAATTCTGGAGCAGTTATATGTTACCACCCGTGCTTGTAGAATGACGTCTTTAGTTGAATCCTCCTTACGGTCTCCTGAAACGATGAACAAACTGAGGGCTCGGCTTTGGACCGAGCGAACTCACTCCGACGCTCAAGTCAGTAAACTTAGAGAGATAAGTTGTTGTTACTTGGTGAAGTATGTATTGTGTAGAGAGATAAGGAAGATATTACCAGATGAATAGTGATTCTTAGGTTAAATTGTGGATCTCCTCCTCAATGAGAGTTGAGGAGTATTTATAGACTTTCACCTTTTGTCACGTCGTGGCCAAGTGGCCAAGTGGCTAGCAGGTGGAAAGACTGATCTACCCCTCGGCCGAGGGACCCATGGTAGGCCGGCGGGCCCTGTTGACTCACCGCCGAGGGGTCTTGGATATGAGTTCGCGGATGTGTGCCCCGGCGGGCTAGTTGCCCCAGCCGGGACCCAAGAGACAGGCCGACAGGCTGCGTCGGTCAGGCTGTGTAAGCCGTTGACTTGCTGTGGATATCTTTGACCTTGCTCAATATGCTGACTGGTCAGCGGGTGCAGAATATGCCCCATCAATTATGATAAAATAAATTATGAGACAAATTAACTATTCCCACTATTAATATTTTACTTAAATCGATTGGTTAGCTAATTGTTCATATATACTTTCTTTTGTTGTTACTATTGCTACTTTTATAACATTCGTAATTACTAATGTTACTTTCACTACTCTCGCATATTGTTACGTAATTATCGTTACTTTCACTACTGCCGCATTAATATTGATAATTTCATTATTCCAGTTGTTATTTTTATTACTTTCACTACTTCCGCTCGCTGCTATTGTTGTTACTTTGACTATTGAAATTACTGATTAATATCATATTATTATATCCATTGTTACTACAATTATTTTCACCACTAACAGAATTACTTTTATTATTTAGGCATGCAATTTAAGAGGCTTATATATTTATATAAATATATTACATATATGTATTAAATCAAATCGAAATAATTATGGAATATTAGATTACTTTTGAAAATGTAGCTTGATTTATTTACCTTTTAATAGTTTCCAAAATATAACATACTTATATTATATTTGTGTAAGCTAAATGATTTTCCTTATACTAATTAATACCATAAGTAGGGCATGTTTATTTTAAGGAAAATCACCATATTCTGGTGTTCTCTAAATTTATAATTCAACTAGAAATATATAATATTTACAATAAAGTCCTTTAGTCAGGTCTATCACACAGCGCTATCGATTAAAAACTATATAGTATATATAATTAATTTGTATAGATTTATTTATTTACATTGAAATCCCTTATTTTCCGGATTATATATAGTATTGATTCTGGATTTGTTCAAAATAGATAACCAACTTCAAATAATTGTTCTTTTTTACTTAAAAAAAGGTGAAATACCAGTAGTTAGGTATGTTAGACGTTTAGATGAGTTCAGATCATCTATTCTATTTTTGTGTATTATCCATAATTTATGTCAATAAGGTGATGTATTGTAAGGAACGATATATAATGGGACATGAGATACGATCACCCCACTAATATATTTAGTCTATGAAATTTTTATAGAGTCAAATCAAGTTTTTAATTGAGGTTTTGGATTATATGGCGGATTAGATATGGATTTGGATCAGCTATGAATTTGGAAAAAATATAGTGAATCGGATATGGATTTTAAAGTTTTAAATATGGTTAGTTTTAATATGGATCAGTGATTTAGCTAATATATAAGATCTAACCTTATCTATTGTCATCCTTCACAAATAACATTATACCTCCAGGGGGGAGAGCAAAATGGTTTTAGAGATAGAGAGAGAAAGTTCCAAAAAAGAGAGAATTTAATTCTGCAATCATAAACCCTAAAAATTGCTGAAATCATGACGGTAATCAAATCCTCATCGATTTCTACATCAAAAAATAAGCAATCAAATAATAGTAATTAGTTTTCGTGTCTTTCTCATAACTTGGAAGAATTTCCAGCTTTATCTCGTCGCAATGGTCCGTCCTCTACGGATGTTATTCGGGAAAAACCTGTTCATGAGGTGGTAGAAATTCCAGCTCTAAACTTAGATGGACTTGTTGAAGATATCCCGTATGAAGAGGAGAGTTTTGCACCTGGACTAGAGGTGATTGAGGAGGAACCGGTAGTTGTTCCCGAGGATGCTCCTGAGGATACAACACCTGGGCTTCTTCAATTCACTGCAGCGGAGGTCAAAGAGGAATTAGACTATTGGAAAAATTCGGTCTATTATTTATTTTGGGTGCAAATCCTCCATGGGAGATTGTTGAGGGCTTCATTAGGCGCCTTTGGATCAACCATCAGGTAGACAAGCTTTCCTTTTTACCTAATGGTGTTTTCCTTGTGCGATTTAAATCTAAGACTGCTAGGGAGGCTGTTTTAAAGCAGGGTCATTTCTTATTTGATAATAAGCCTCTCATAGTCAGGCCTTGGTCCCTTGAGATTGAATTGGTTAAGCATGATGTCATATCAGTGCTTGTTTGGATTCGTCTTCATAAACATCCACTTAAGTTTTGGGGGAAAGGGATTTCCCGCATTTTAGGACTTATTGGGGAGTTTATTAAGTGTGATTTAGCAACTGAGGAGAGAACGAGGATTGGCTATGCTAGATCTATGATTGAGATGAAGTTTGGTGACCCATTACCTGATAAAGTAAAGTTCTTGGATGATAATGGTGCTTTAGTGGAAATAGAGGTAGAATATGAGTGGAAACCTATTGTTTGTTTGAAGTGTAAAGGTGTTGGGCACGGTACTGAAGAGTGCAGGAAAAAGAAGCAGACTAAGGCTCATGTTGGTGATAAGCAACAGCAGAATGGTGCAAAACAACCAGCTGTGACTAAAGTTTGGAGACCTAAAGTTTCTATTGGTGATAAGAGACAGCATAATAAGGCTCCTGTTGCTTAGACACCAAAAGTAATCGTGCCCGTGGATGTACAACTGACAGCCCCAGTAGTATGGCATGAGGATGGGACTTATACAATGGGTCTCACTCCGGCTAGACCTATTGTGAGAATGACTAGGCAAGAGTGCTCTGATGGAGGTTATAGTGTGCATAGATTTGGGCAGCAGACCTTTCTGGAGGCATTAAACAAATCTGGTTCACCCAAGGAAGGAATTGGGACAAGTGGTAGTGCTCCTCACTAGGGATGGCAATTATGACCCAAACCGAACCGAACCCGAATCGAACCGAAGGAAAAAATTCAATCCAAACCCACTCTTTAAAAACCCATTCCCGATCCACTATTTAAAAACCCATATCCATATCCACTATTGGAAAACCCGAACCAAATCCAAACCCGATCCATTCATACCCAAACCCGATCCAAGTGGATATTATTGAAAATTTAGGCTTTATTAACCTTGAAATTTAAATTTTCTTATATAAGATTAAATTTTTATGTAGTCAAATCAAGTTTTCGTATTGGGTTTTGGATTATGTAGTGGATCGGGTATGGATTTGGAGCGGGTATGGGTTTGAAAAAAGTATAATGGATCGGGTATGGATTTTAAAATCTGTGATCCAATAAGTAAGTGGATCGGGCTTGGATCTTGCAAAAACCGATCCAACCCGACCCATTGCCATCCCTACTCCTCACCAGGTGGTGGGGGATGCATAACCTAGGTTTTTGGAATGTTAGGGGACTTAATTAGCCTACAAAACAGAGAGTTGTTAAGTCTTTCATACTTAAACATAATATGGGTTTATTTGGTCTTCTTGAGACAAAGGTTAAGGCCTTGTCTCAAAATTATCTCAGTGGTATTCTTTTAGATGGATGGAGCTTAACCACTAATAATAGCTTTCATAGAGGTGGTAGAGTCTGGGTTATCTGGAACCCTAGCATTTTTCAGGTGGATTTTGTCAATTACTCTGCTCAATGTATCAATATGAGAGTAGCGGAGGTTACTTCTAAAAAGAGATTTTGTTTGTCCATGATATATGCTTTTAATGACTTACAAGCTAGAGTTTCTCTTTGGGAGCAGCTGATTAATTTTGCCTCTGATGTTGATGGAGCTTGGGCTGTGTGTGGAGACTTTAACTGTGTTCTCTCACACTCTGAAAGGTTAGGAGGTACTAGTATTGATGCTGAAATTGATGCTTTCCAGGGTTGTCTTAATAGATGTGGTCTTGTGGATTCCCCTGCTAAGGGATCTTTCTTCACCTGGAATAATAAGCAAGAGGTGGATACAAGGGTGTATAGTAGACTTGATAGGTTTTTGATTAACTCTGACTGGTGTCTTTCAATGTCAGATATGTATGCTCACTTCCTTCCTGAAGGGAATTTTGATCACACTACTTGTATTCTCAAACAATCTGGGCAGCTTCTTACTACTAATAGGCCTTTCAAATATTTTCAAATGTGGGGTAAATCTCCTCTGTTCTTGACTGGTATGGCTGAATGGTGGACTAGTAATTATTCTGGGACCAAGATGTATATTTTAGTTAAGAAGCTCAAGAACCTAAAACAACAACTCAAGCAATTTAACAAAGATCATTTTCGTAATATTGAGCAGTGTGCTGCTGTTGCTTTGAAGAATTTAGAATATATCCAATCCAATATTGCTGCTGATCCTACCATTATTGATTGGTTGAATAAGGAGAAACCTGCTGCCAAGGAATATACTTAACTGCAACAAGCCTGTCATCTTTTTCTTAGCCAAAAAGCTAAGACAGCTTGGCTAAAAGATGGAGATCAGAATACAAAGTATTTTTATGGGGTTATCAGGAGTAGGTTTTTGAGAAATCAAGTGCTTGCTATTAAGGATATTCATGGTGTTGAGAAAACTGATCCCATTAGAATTCAGAATGCTTTTTTGGAATTCTATGGCAACCTATTAGGCACTGAAATTGTTATTGACAAGGTTAATGCTAAAATTATTCGAAGTGGCAGGATTTGCACTGGGGAACATGTTAATCTGCTGCTTATGCATGCCTGTCACCAAGAAGGAAATTAAGGAAGCCATTTTCTCTGTTCCTGATCACAAGGCACCTGGACCAGATGGATTTTCTAGTTCCTTTTACAAAGATGCTTGGAGTATTATTGGAGATGAGGTTAGTTCAGCTATAATGGATTTTTTCCAAACTGGGAAGCTGTTAAAGCAGATTAACACTACCATCCTTACTCTCATTCCCAAGTGTAAGATGCCTACTCAGGTTACTCAATTTTGTCCTATTACGTGTTGCAATAATGTAGTTTACAAATGTATCTCTAAGTTACTCTACAACAGATTATCTAATGTGCTGCCTGATCTTATCAGTGTTAACCAGGGAGGCTTTGTTAAAGAAAGGAGTATCATTGAAAATATCTTAGTCTGCCAGGATTTAGTAAGAATGTATAATAGACAGGCTTGTTCTCCCAGATGTATGTTCAAAATGGATCTCATGAAAGCATATGATTCAGTTAGTTGGAAGTTTGTGGAAGAGTTGTTGGAAGCATTCAAGTTCCCTAAGCACTTCAGGAGCCTGATCATGGAATGTGTTGGCAGTGCTTCTTTTTCTATTTCCTTAAATGGAGATACTTTTGGTTTCTTTAAGGGCAAAAGGGGCTTGAGACAGGGACATCTCATATCCCCTCTCCTCTTCACTCTGTGCATGGAATATCTGAGCAGGATCTTAACCTGTGCCACTGAAAAGCTTAAATTCCATTATCATCCTCTTTGTAAATAATTGAAACTAACCCATATTATGTTTGCAAACGATCTCATTATTTTCTGTAAAGGAGATGCAGCTTCTATGATGGTTTTACTTAGAGCTTTCTCATCCTTTTCTTTGGCATCTGGTTTGAAAATGAACTCTATTAAATCTGAAGCCTATTTTAATGAAGTTTCAAGTGAATTAAAGAAGGAGATCCTTTCTATCTCTGGTTTTACTGAAGGACAACTCTCATTCACGTATTTGGGAGTTCCCATTACTGCTGGGAGGTTGAAGAAGACTGAATGTGCGGTGTTGATTGATAAAATGGTAGAAAAGATTAGAAGTCTGGGGGCCAAGAAACTCTCTTATGCAGGAAGACTGATTTAGGTAGAGTCTGCTTTGGCCACTATGCATAGGTATTGGGCATCCATTTTTGTTCTACCTAAGGGTATAATGAATAGGGTGGATGCAATCTGCAGGAACTTTCTTTGGGAAGGGCATGCTGAGTACAATAGAGTCCCTAAACTGGCCTGGCATAAGGTTTGTGTCCCAAAGAAAGAAGGTGGATTGGGTTTGAAATATAGTCAAGTATGGAATGTAACAACTATTAGAAAACTAGTCTGGTGGCTGGTTGTTAAACCAGACAAGCTTTAGGTCAGATGGGTCCATCATATTTATATAAAAAATGGTGACTGGCTGAATCATACTCCTTCCTCTGATGCAAGCTGGCATTGGTAGAAGATTTGTAAGGTCAAGGATATCATAAGAGATGGGTTTGTATCTAATGCTTGGAGTATAGGTAATGGAGATTATACTGTTACGAGTTGCTACAACTGGATTAGGCAACCTAGACCAAATGTGCCCTGGTTTAGATCTGTTTGACACTCACTAGTCTTGCCTAAACATGCCTTTGTGGCCTGGCTGGTGAGCATTAATGCTCTGCTACTGAAAGATAAGTTGTATCAGTTGTGTGGACGCGGGCCCACGGGAGAAAAGTGAGCAAGCTTTGTTATTCTGCATTTGTGGAGTCGCCACCAATTTTTTTGGGAAATTGGAACCGTTCGAATGCCTCGTGTCATGTCAAGATACAAAGTAATGACATAGACACTATGAACTCGTTACCCTTAGCATTCTATGTCTAAAATGACTCTCGTGGATGCCAATGAACACGGATGTTCACAGAGATCTAGAGTAAGGGGTGAGGGTACGTATTAGGAAGCTCTTTTGATCGAACACCTAATCTCGCCCGCCTCGATAGCGGCCTCTACTAATGATTAGGGAAGTTATTCATACTTGATATGTTGAAGGTTATATGCATGCAATGCAACATCCATTAGATTAATCCTAACATGTGAGAATTAACTAAGTTGGTAAATACGTAATTAGCATACAATTAGGTCGAAGTAGAAATTTAGGTTAATTACATGTGAGAACCATACAAGCAACAATAAAGAATACAATAAAGAAAATTACAATAATTACAATGGATTAATTGATTTACGTCGAAAATACACTTAAAACGGATGGTTTTAGAAAAGAAAGAATAAATAAATAAACGAACAGATTATTAGGTGATAATACGATTAATAGCTAATTAAATACGTAAGCTAATAACTAGGTCAAAGCAGAAACGGAAGTTCAGAGACAGAACTCAGCCCGGAACAGGCGCAGTAGTGTTGCGTCCTTTGGAAGAGGCGCAACAGACGTTGCGTCTGTTCCTGAGCTCAGTTCTGGCTGTGAAGCCGAATTTGTAAATCGTTAATGTTCGTGGGTGATTTAATGATTGATTATTGATATTAGACTCGGATGGAAGTGGTTTAATAGATTATTTACATATGATTGGGTCATAAAAAACAATAAAACATGGAAGGAACTAAATTACAATGAATTAATTAGTAGATTAATTATGGGATTAATAATAAGTTAAACAAACTAAATTAATTAGGTTAAATAGGTTTAGTAATGACGAACTAATGATGGACTAACGATAGCAATGATAAATTACAGATGCAAATATATCAAAGATGGATCCTAGAGACTCAATATTGATGAATCGAACCTCTAAACCCGGATTGATTTTATTGACGAAAACCCGCAAACATGAATTATAAGGGATTTAAGTCGGGAATTAAAAGATGAATTAAATATTAATGATTATCATGTTAAAATTGTTATACTAATAATATTGTGTTAATGAGACGTAAACAAAGAAAGACAAAGCAAAAACAATCAGACGAACAAAAGACGAAGGAAGAAGAAAGGAAGCAGGAACTGCGGCAGCCTCAGGAAGAGGCGCAGCAGGTGCTGCGTCCTTTCTCGACGTTTGTCTCCTGTTAATCCGTAAAAAGGGTTTAAACAAAGATTTTAGAAATCGGTTTTGAATGTGTTTTCGACGTAAACCTTACAATAATGATTACAAAAAATAAAGAACAATAATAAAATACGGAATTTACACCCTCAGACTTACATGTTTGACGAAACGAGATTGACTAAGTTAACGATTAGTGATTGCTCGACTCGAATGTACGACGAAAGTGCTCTCTAAGAGTAAATTAAACAAGATTGATTAAAGTTGATTGATGTGGAGTTGGTCAAATTGCTCGGTAATGCAAAACGAGGCTGGTACTCAGAAAGATCTGAGCTTACGCGGTCGAAAGATCAAGCACGTAGGCGCCAAAAAACAAGAGTGTGGTCTAGAATGCAAAGGGAGAAGAGAAGGGCGGACACTCGCGTGAGAAATATGAGAGACCGAAGATCTCTATTTATACTACTCACAGAAGGAATTAGGGTTTTCGGAGAAACTTTGGAAGTGAATCTCGAAAAGATTTGAAAAATACACAGAAAGGAGCTGAGGAAGAGGCGCAGCAGCCACTGGTCTCTTAGAAGAGGCGCAACACCTGTTGCGTCCTTTCCTCAGTGGTTTCCTCCTGCGGAAGAAAGATTTCCGCGTTTCTATTATGGAAGTTGCGGTTTGATCTCAATTTCTTTAATATTTTATATAATATTCCGGGATATAATTTACGAAAGAGATAAAAAGATTGAAAATATGGAATAGAAACATCCGGAACATTCCAGAATATTCCGACTCGGCATTTTAAACTGTTATTAGAAAATGAAGACGGTTTTTGACCCGGACTCCAAATGTACTCTAATTACTGTCAAAACGACCGTAATGACACCTAGATGACAACTATGAGGTAGACACAAATGTTTGAGCTATCACTTGACGATAAACTTACGAACTGTCATAAATCGTTCCGCATACCAAACATGCGGCCCAACCATCACCGGGTGGCTTGCGGGAGGTGCAGAAATGAGATATCTACAAGTTGGCAATAGCAAATGATGATCTGTGTTGTGTATGTTATCTTCAGAGTGAAACCCATAATCATCTGTTTCAGGATTGTAGCTTCACTCAGAGGCTAGTGCAGGCTATAATAGCTAGCTTGGGTTCTCCACTTGGACAGTAAGACTGGATTCAGAGTATAGCTCGAAGGAGGTGGTCTAGGATGAGGAAAGTTGTGGTTAATGCAGCCATTCTAGCCTGCTGGTATGTGATTTGGATGCAAAGGAATGAGGCCCGTATTTATGGAAGAGTAGCCAGACCTGAACATTTGGCTACACAAATCAGAAGTCTTTTAAGAAGTAGAATTAGTTTGTGTAAATCAAACCTTGTCTCTCCCAGGGATGAGGTATGGTTGAATAGGGTGCAACTAATGTAATATGTGCATCTACTGAATAGTCTGTGTTGTATTAAAAAAGACGAGTTGTAAACGCTTTGGAAATTAATGAGAAGCTTACATTATAGCAAAAAAAAAAAAACATTATACCTCCAGTGGTACAATAGCATCATACAACCAAGTTATATCTTATCGAGCTTATTTGTAATTTTTTTGAGCTTTCTTGAAGTTAATTTTTTTTAAGTGAGTGAGTTCAGAAATTTCATGGTATAGCTCGACTTCTTTAAAACAAAACTCGAAAACTTTATTATATAGCTCAGGTTCTAGAGCATACAACTGGGTACAACTGGTTGTAGAATCTATTAACTGATATACAACCGGTTGTATAATACATTAACTGGGAAAATAGTGGTATAGGAGATGCGATTGCCCCGGTAATAATTAGCCTATAAATAGGTGTGAAGTTTATTCAGAGAAAACCCACAACCACATACACTTTCTCAATTATTCACACTAGAAATTAAACAAAACAATATGGCAAATCTAGAAGCAGCCTTTACTAGTCTTACTCTCCTTCTCGCATTTGCACTTCGTGTGTCTTCTGTAAGATTATTTAACTCATCCACTTTATTTATTTGCAAATCAGTAGCGGATTACGACGGACGGAGTATTATATTGCATTCACTTTGCTTATTTTAATTACAAATCTTTTGTTTATTTTGTACTTTACATGCAGCAAGATTGCAACTATGTAGTCCATTTGAAGACCGGAGATGAGGATGGTGTTGGAAGTATTGCTTCAAAAGAATCTCTTATTATCACATATTGGTATAATTGGTGGGATTGTTAGACGGGTTGGAATTCTATGCGGTTTTTGCATAATTTCCAAGCTTGATAGTTGATCTTCTATCGATGTCGCGGTTTTTCAATACAGATTACTCAGTCTTCTAAACTGATTATTGGCTTTCCCATGCTAATTGTGTAGTCTTCTATGGAACAAATTACAAGACGATATTTAATACGTCTCTAGATCCTTCCTTCTATTCCTATAAATACTCCATGTTTATGCTTTTTCTGGACACAACAACATCCATCCTCTCTTATACTCTCTAAATATTTTCTGATATTCATAGCTGATTTTGGCAACGTTCTGTTAGTAATTCTCAATCTGAGTCTTTATCGTACACCTTAGACTCGTAAGTCGTGTAACCCTGGGAAGTTGGTTGCTAAGAGGCCGTGTGTATCGAGCGGGGCAAATTCAACTTTAGGGCAGTGATTCTATCACGCCACGACATCTTTCTCTTCAATTTATGTAAGTTTATCTGTTCATTGTTCGTCTTATAGTCATACCGCCTACAGATGGTGCGGGCACAGATGCTAGAGTGGAACTCAAATTATATAACGCACAAGGTCACAAGATAGAAATACATAATCTATGGAACCATGGGATCATGGACTATGGCCATGACTATTTTGAGAGGAATACCTTAAGACTTTTTTAGCTTCAAAAATAGCACCTGTGTCGATGTTTGCAAAATCGAATTGGGACAAAACTATTAGAATATACTTATGCATATTCCCTCTTTGTATTCTTAGTAAACATAATTAGGTGCAAATATTTAGGATGTGGTTTCCATATTTATAGGTGATAATTGTTGTAATCGGTTGCTACCCTACTGTATATATGCCTTTGCTAATCAATAGAATAATTGAAGGGGAATACAATTCTTATATGGTGTCAACCCTAAAATCGTTCTACACTCTTCCGCCTCTCTGCCCTCTTATTTTTCTTCTTCTTCTTCTTCGTTCTCCCTTCACCTTGCAGCCATGACCAACGATGCAACCTCGTCCAAAGCTCCTTTTCACCCGGCCTACTCTGTCTCCAATATTAAGAACTATGTCCAAATAACCCTTGAGTCCGAGAATGTTCACTACGCGTCTTGGGTAGAACTCTTTCTCAACACTGCCCGTGCGTTTGGCGTCATTGATCACATCGCTCCTCCAAAGGATGCTTTGATTAACAAAGACGCCCAATGGACACGTCTCCACGCAATCGTTAAGCAATGGATCTATAGTACCATCTCTCTTGACCTACTTCACACGATCCTTGAACCAGGTGCCACGGCCCAAGCCACGTGGGATCGTCTTAAGGACATCTTTGTCGATAATCAACACACTCGTGCCGTGTTACTGGAGCAACAGTTTTCTAGTATACATATGGATAACTACCCCGATGTATCGTCTTATTGTCAGGCTCTCAAGATGATCGCTGACCAACTCGTTAATGTTGGTGCTCCGGTCTCCGAAACCCGTCTTCTCCACCAATTGGTGTAATACCCGCCCTTTTAGAGGCCCTTTGACCAGCGTTGACTGACCTTGGGAGGGGTAATAGTTCTTAGAAGTGCGTGTCAAAGCTATCTTGGGTTACGAGTTATGTGTGGTACTCGATAGAGTAGAGGCTACTCGATCGAGTAGCGTGGTTACTCGATCGAGTAGGAGGTTACTCGATCGAGTATGTGGGATACTCGATCGAGTATCGGGTTTTCAACGAGGCTTTTTAATCGCGTTTTGTTAAATCCGCGAATAATTTCCGCCTCATTCCTTCAATCCTTTAGTCGCCTCTTTCCCTTCCCTTCACCATAAAACCTCCATGGAAGCCTTTTGAAGGTCCTTGTGCCTTAGGAGAGCATAGCTTGAGTCGGGTAGCGGTCTTTTGCCGGGTTTCTCCTTGTAGGTATGTCGTCGTCATCATTCGTATCCTTGTCCTTGCAATTAGGGTTTGCTTGATAGTAATAGATGATTATGTTGTGGTTATAGGCTGTGCTTGATTGCTGGATATGTCATATGTTGGCATGGATTGGTTGCAGTTGCTTAAAGGTAGGTTCGCCTACTCAGTTTCTGTAGATGGTCTAGTGTGTCGGTTGTTGTGGTTGTATTGTGGTTGTTGTGTTGTCGTGTTCGTATTGCAGCGGTTGTTGATTGTGATTTTTTGTCTCTGGTTCTCGAGATGCGTTCTCGGCTGAGTGGAGTCACTTGCGGGAGTGGCTTAACGCCCTAGTTTTGCCCTCCGTGGAACCCGCTACGGGAGGGGATGTGCACATTAATGGGACCGGATTATCGCTCGGTATGATGAGCGGGGATTTGGTGGGTACGGCTGCGGTCCCCCACTGGCAGGGCTGGTCCAGTGGACAGTCGGTGGCGGAGATTGATCGGTGTGGGTGTGCTTGTGTGTGGCTGATTGTGTTGTATTGTATTGTTAGCTGTTGTTGGCATTGTTGTATCTTATCTCAGTACTGACCTTGTGTGGTTGTCTTGTTATTTTGTGTGTCTGCCGTGATCCCTTATGGTGAGCAGTCTGTCTTAGCAGGCGTTGATGTCGTTGATAGCTGGAGTCCGGACAGGGATGAGTCTTCACGAGATTTGATAGTTATAGCGAGTAGCCTTTGAGTTGTATCTTTTATATCATCAGTTGGTTTTAAATCACTTGTAATATAACATAATAGTTCTTTTATCGACATTTGATTATTATTATCCTCGGGTAACTGAGATGGTAATGCCCTTATATGCTAAGGAAGACCTAGTTAAGGCTCCTCTGGATATGAGGGTGTTACAAAGTGGTATCAGAGCGACGATTTTGGAACCTGTAACCAATGAATTTAATGAACGTAGTGAGTCTAATAAAATGAACCTGGTGTATGTGTGATGGGAGCCCCAGCCGATTCTAGGTTTTGGGTGAGTAGGCGCCCTCATTTCAAAATCTTGGCCCCATGGTACTTAAGCCAGTCACAGGGTATGGGAATGTGGAGTCCGTGTGTATGTATGCGATGTGTATGTTAGTTGTGTCAGAATTAATTGTGGTCGAGTCCTTGGTAATGTAGAGATGGGTATAGTAGTTACGTTTGAATGGTGTATAGTGAAGTTTTGGGCACGATTAGTGAGTTTGTGCAAAGGTTATGAGAAACGTGATAAGAGCTTGTTTGATAGAGATGCGTGAAAATGTGAAAGTGTATGCCGTGATATGAAAGTGATCATGTTAGTGTTTGCTTCAGGTCGATAATAACGGTAATCATATATGAGTTATAATATGAGACATAGCATATAGTAATGCGTAAATGCCTTGTTTATTAGTTGAAACTTTTCGCTGCGTGACGATCGATTTGTGTAGTAAAACTTTGTTTGTGTTGAGTTGGAACGTGATAAGCTTTAAATTGCTATGTAGAGTATACATTATATCATTATGACATATGAAAGAATAAATTATCGTCAATTACATGTTTCATGTTGATGTGAATGCGAGTTTAGTAGTAATGTGATAAGACAAGTTTAAGTATGGTAGGATGATGTGATTATGCTTATGAATGACTCGGTAGCAGGTAAGCCGAGTTGGGTAAATTTGTTGTAGCGTAATAGGATATAAACCTTAATTGTTGAGACAATATGATATGTGTGAGTAGAAATGTTAATAACAATGTAAGTGTAATGACTAGTGGCGAATTCCGAACTTAGTTTGGAATCGACACGCGATATTGTTTTTGCAGGAATCTTCAACTTACTTCGTATTTCTGACCGAGTACTTAGCTATACTTGACCGAGTGCGAGTGTTTACTAGACCGAGTAGACCTCACTCGATCTAGTTAAGAAGCTATGACGTCGGGATGTGGAATATTTCTACAGATACTCGACGAAATAGCACCTATTCGATCGAGTAGAGGGCACTCGATCGAGTACCCTGGACACTCGATCGAGTAGGCTACAGTACCGAACTTCTTACGGGTTTCTTAAAACCCCTATTTCTCTTACACACCTCATTCCTTCCTCTTATTTCAAACCCTAACCCCTAATTCTCTCACAAATCTCTCCTTTGCTCTTGTGTTGGGTGGTGATTATTTGGATTACTAGCTTGTTAAATTCCTTCTTTACTTTCCTACTTAATAAAGGTATGATCTCTTCCCTATTTACATGTTTTTATTGCTTTAAATTTGTTGGAATAATGGTATAATCTGAGATTTTCGATTCATTGGGGCAAACTACTGCTTTTAATTGTTGTAATATGATTCACATGCTTCCTTTCAGGAATGTTGGTGGTTAATTGCTGTAGAAATAGGCTAGAAATTTCCAAATTTGGGGCCGAAATTTTCTAGGGTTACCAAAATCAAAATTTATTTTGGGTTGTTTTTACATGTTATATGATGAAATTGGACACTATATGTGGTACATATCATGTTGAAAGTTGAATTTTAGTATTTTTCACCTTAAAAGTTGCCTTAAAACTCCGTCTTAAAAGTGCCCTAAATTGAAATTCGTCTTCTATAATTGATATTTGGTGTCGGATATGGCTGTTTAAATAAAGGTTAGACTTCAATATAGTAGTGGTAATGTTAATTGATGGGGAATATGTCAAAATTGTGACAGCTGTAGAGACCATCTGACAAGCCTCATTGAATTGTTTTGTGTCTAATAATGAAAGTTGATGATGATATGTTCTAAATTACTTTTCTATGAGCATGTACAAGTACCTCACATGTTATTAAGAGTGTGTATGGAGTAACATTGAATCATGCTAGGATGTTAGAATTGGTTGGGTATGTGTGTTCACCATGATAAACTTTTCACAACTATTGAACATGAGTGGCTATAAACTGAGTTTGCATATCAAATTGGGAATTTGTTGGTGACGTGTGTACTTAGCTTCGCATTCAAAGTTCAAATGTATGAATTATGTGCTTCACATGCCTATACAAGTTTGTTTAAATCATATGCTAAAACAGATGCCGAGACCGAACGTAGGGACCCGTCAGAGTAAACGGGGAAGGGTTACACAGCCTGAGACTGGGGAAGGGAGTGGACCCGTGGTACCCGCGGTACCGGTGTACCCTTCGATTGTGTTTGTAGATTTCAAACAAAGAGAGCGTTTTGTAGTTTTCCAAAAACGCAAAATGAGGCCAACGAGGTGTGTGGATACCACACTTCTGACTGATTTGGGAATAGAGACGGATGTCCGTCACATATTTGAGACCTTGGGCTTTACGGGTTTGAATCGGCTGAGGAAACACTCCTACCCTTTTCTTACCTTGGAGTTTATGAGCTCCTTTAGCTATGACCCAGCTGCCCAGACCGTTGAGTTTCGGTTGATGAACACCAGTTTCTTGCTTACTATGGACCTTTTTGCTTCTCGCCTTGGGTTGGCCAAGCCTCCCAAGGATTCTATCACCGATATTCTATTTGAGTGCGGTGTCTGCCGCCTAATGCCTTGTCTTACCGGGAAACCAGCTCCCACCTCAAGCAACATGCTGATTAATGATGTTCAGCATTTTACATTGAGGATCTTTCTTCGTTCTCTGTCGAACCTCCTTTATGATAGACCGGATATCAGTAAACTGAACAACTATGAGGTGTTGCTTTTGATGTCTTACTTGAACCCAGAGCGGGCCAGGAAGGTGGTCTTCAATGCTCCTGCCATCGTCTGCGCTAGCCTTGCTTTGATGGCTACTGCCTCTTCCCGGTACCTGAGTTGTGGCGCTATCGCCACTCGGTTAGCTGAAAAGCTAACCTCCTTTGAGGATTCTTCGGAGTACGTGCCTCTGGCTACACCGGTGCCTACGATGGACCGTGACTACTATCTCGACCTGAAATGGTTGAGAACTTTGGCCGACGGTAGCCTAGCCTGGAGAGTGTGGGGGATGAGTTGGATGGGGATCCCGGCTCCTGAGCACCTTCCACCGACCGAGCCGTTAGAGCCGGTGGTGACGGCTGTTGACTCCGACGAGGAGGAGAAGGATGATGACGTGCCCCCCCAGTTACAGACCTACCTCATTGATGACACGATTCTCGAGGTGATGCCCGAGCCGAGGAAGGAGGAGAACGCGGCGGTAGCGGAGGAGAGGCCCAGGTTGGGGAGAGGACCCCGTCGAGTGAGAGAGAGGACCTCTGAGACTAGACCACGGCCGGTAGCACCACCACAGCAGCACCCTTTTCCGTGCTACCCCTACCTTGACACCCCGGAGACGCGATCGAGTTACCTGGCTGAGAGAGTGTCATCTACTTTGACACTCAAGAATATGCATGAGATGGCGTACACTCAGGGGATTGGGACCGAGGGACCGCATCCGGTATGGTGGAGTGGAGTTGGGGACTATAGTGGGGTTTTCCACTCTTACGGGGTGGATCAGTCAGCTTGGGGGACGCCTCAGTCCTTTGCCTATGGTGGCTTGACCCCATGGTACGTAGGTCCGGGAGCTGGAGCGGGAGTTGATGCAGGCATCGGGTCATCGGGAGCGGGCACCTCGGGAGGCGGTGGTGGTGATGAGGTGATGGAGGAGGAGCAGCAGCAGCAGCAGGAGTGATACTCCTATTTCTTTATCCTTGTTGTGATCGGTTGATGGTAGTCATCGTTAGTTATGGTAGTTGTTGGTTATCAGAACTTTTATTTTCGGATTTGTATGGTTGGCCATAAGGCCGTATTTCCTAGTATGACTTTGTTGCAGGATTTTGGGGGTCGGTAAGTCATCCCAACTCAAGTTATGTGACGATTATGTATATATATCTGCGGGTTATGACAGGATTTTCCATGAATCTGACCTGTAGGTACTCGACAGAGTACCTCATACTCGGTCGAGTAGCTACAGGTATGACAGAATTGAGGCATTCTGATCTCAGGGCTACTCGATCGAGTAGCCAAGACACTCGATCGAGTAGCGTGGCACTCGATCGAGTACCACTACATACTCGATCGAGTAGCACTGTTACAGGAACTTTTGAAAAAATAAAATTGTTTAATTGTTATATAATTGCAAGTTTGGTGTCTAACGTGGTTATTAGCGAATAGTAACATGTTCGGATCGTTTATTTCAATTGTTGGAGGTCGTGCTTGGTTTTAAAGGCGTATTTGCAACGAATAAGGGAGTTGTAATTATTCTTATTGCATTCATTTTACATCCGTTTCGTCTGCAAGTTACCTTTCACCGAATTCAATATATATACAAATTCAAATGATATGCTTATACGTGCTTGATGGTGACTAGTTGTTCGAATATGGTTGTATGTATCTTTATGATTGACGAGTTGTACGAGTAATATGAGTAATGTCAACAATAAATAATATGGTTTTAATTTATGTCACGATACAAGTAATAAATAACGTGTGTGATAATTTGGTGGTGAACTTCGGGGACGAAGTTCCTTTTAGAGGGGAAGAGTAATGTCGCAAAATAAAAAGGCTGATTTTGAGATCATGTTGTTGTTTGTTTAAAATGTTTTGTTGTTTATTTACAAAGCTTTCTATTACTTTGGTCACGTTGCTTGTATGAAGTTTGTAATTGGTTACTTTAGTTCGTTGAGTAATTCATACGTTGAAGTGAATATTGATAGTATGTTTTAAAAGACGGTCATAAAGAGACAGTTATGGTGCCATGTGTTGTAATGGAATCGCGTTGTTGAGTCACATGGGGGTATGGTCATGCGACATGTTGATATGAGATGTGTTTCGCGTTGTTGGTTGTTGCTAAGTGAAAGTGTAGGTTCGTGGGTGTTAAGTATTTCAAGTAATATCTTATAAGAGTTGACCTATATAGAGTGTTAGACAGTGATGATGATGACATGGGGGAGGGCATTTCGGGGGAATAATGACCTGTGTCGAAGAGTAGCGGTGTCGTTGAGCTCCCGTGTCTTGTGCTTTGAGTTAGGTGAGTTGAACTTCGGGGACGAAGTTCTTTTTAAGGGGAGAAGACTGTAATACCCGCCCTTTTAGAGGCCCTTTGACCAGCGTTGACTGACCTTGGGAGGGGTAATAGTTCTTAGAAGTGCGTGCCAAAGCTATCTTGGGTTACGAGTTATGTGTGGTACTCGATAGAGTAGAGGCTACTCGATCGAGTAGCGTGGTTACTCGATCGAGTAGGGAGTCACTCGATCGCGTATGTGGGATACTCGATCGAGTATCGGGTTTTCAGCGAGGGTTTTTAATCGCGTTTTGTTAAATCCGCAAATCATTTCCGCCTCATTCCTTCTATCCTTTAGTCGCCTCTTTCCCTTCCCTTCACCATAAAACCTCCATGGAAGCCTTTTGAAGGTCCTTGTGCCTTAGGAGAGCATAGCTTGAGTCGGGTAGCGGTCTTTTTCCGGGTTTCTCCTTGTAGGTATGTCATCATCATCATTCGTATCCTTGTCCTTGCAATTAGGGTTTGCTTGATAGTAATAGATGATTGTGTTGTGGTTATAGGCTTTGCTTGATTGCTGGATATGTCATATGTTGGCATGGATTGGTTGCAGTTGCTTAAAGGTAGGTTCGCCTACTCAGTTTCTGTAGATGGTCTAGTGTGTCGGTTGTTGTGGTTGTATTGTGGTTGTTGTGTTGTCGTGTTCGTATTGCAGCGGTTGTGATTGTGATTGTTTGTCTCTGGTTCTCGAGATGCGTTCTCGGCTGAGTGGAGTCACTTGAGGGAGTGGCTTAACGCCCTAGTTTCGCCCTCCGTGGAACCCGCCACGGGAGGGGATGTGCACATTAATGGGACAGGGTTATCGCTCGGTATGATGAGCGGGGATTTGGTGGGTACGGCTGCGGTCCCCACGCGTGGTGGTGGTCCAAAGTGGATAGTCGGTGACGGAGATTGATCGGTGTGGGTGTGCTTGTGTGTGGCTGATTGTGTTGTATTGTATTGTTAGGTGTTGTTGGCATTGTTGTATCTTATCTCAGTACTGACCTTGTGTGGTTGTCTTGTTGTTTTGTGTGTCTGCCGTGATCCCTTATGGTGAGCAGTCTGTCTTAGCAGGCGTTGATGTCGTTGATAGCTGGAGTCCGGGCAGGGATGAGTCTTCACGAGATTTGGTAGTTATAGCGAGTAGCCTTTGAGTTGTATCTCTTATATCATCAGTTGGTTTTAAATCACTTGTAATATAACATAATAGTTCTTTTATCGACATTTGATTAATACTGTCCTCGGGTAACCGAGATGGTAATGCCCTTATATGCTAAGGAAGGCCTAGTTAAGGCTCCTCTGGATATGGGGGTGTTACAATTGGTTACTAAGGTCTCCGATGGGTTTGATGGGATCGCTTCTATCATTCAACAGAGTGATCCCCTCCCATCGTTCTACAAGGCACGCTCTATGCTATCACTCGAAGAAAAACGACACGCCAATGTCTCAGGTACCTCTGCCACGGCTCTAACTATTTCGCAAGCAAACTCCGCCTCCTATGATTCGTATTCATGATCCAATTCCAATAAATCCAAGGACGGGTCGTCTAATTTGAATAAGGGGAAGGGTGGCCGTAATAATCGCAAAAACAATCGTGGTAAGAATAATGGTGGTGGCAGCTCGTCAAATAATTCGACTTCGGGTGGCAACAACAGTGGCCGTGTTGGATAGCAGCAACCAGGGACTTGGACTTGGGTTCCCCTGTCTCCTTGGCAAGCCCCGCAGCAGCAACAAGGATGGACAATCCCTCCCTGCCCGTACCCTACCACTGGTTGGACGCCTTCAGCTGCATCTCATGCTCCAGGCATCCTTGGACCGCGCCCTGCTCAGGCATTTATTGCGCAACCAGGGACCGTAGGTGCATCTCAGGGAGCGTTCGTTCCCACGGATATTGCTGCGGTTATGCAATCTTTATCGCTTCAGCAGCCAGATGACAACTATTATATGGACACAGGTGCGTCGTCGCACATGACATCCAATAACGGTAATCTCTCTTCTTATTCTAAATTAAGTAGTAATCATCACATAGTAGTCGGAAATGGTCACTTGATTCCTATTGCCGGTCGTGGTGCTGTGTCCCTTCCCCCTCCCAATCAATCTCTCACTTTAAAGAATGTCCTACATGTTCCCAATATCATTAAGAACTTAGTTTCCGTAAGGAAATTTACATCTGATAATTTTGCATCCGTTGAATTTGACCCATTTGGTTTTACTGTGAAGGATCTCAAGACGGGGACGCCGATTATGAGAAGTAATAGCACGAGGGACCTCTACCCTCTTCACCCCACGTCACCTTCTCCACCATCAGCCCCAGCCCACGCCCTCACTGCCGTTGCCGCCTCTACCTGGCACGGTCGCCTAGGACATCCCGGCTCCGCTATTTTTAATTCCTTGTGTGCTCATAAAAACATTGATTTTCGTCCTATTAATAAATTTGTTGTTTGTCATTCTTGTCAGTTAGGAAAGCACATTAAACTTCCCTTTCATGATTCTTTATCAAGTACTTTATTGCCCTTTGATATTATGCATACGGATTTATGGACTTCACCTGTTTTGAGTACACTTAATCACCGCTACTATATTTTATTTCTCGACGATTATACTAATTTTCTGTGGACCTTCCCTCTCATAAATAAATCCCAAGTCACACAAATTTTCACTACATTTTATGAAATGATTAAAACCCAATTTAATCTTCCCATAAAAACGTTGCAATGTGACAATGGTCGTGAATTCGACAATTCCCCGCTTCACCAATTTTTTGCGTCTCATGGCATTTTATTTCGGTTTTCCTGTCCCCACACTTCCCCTCAAAATGGGAAGGCGGAACGCAAAATCCGAACCATCAATAACACCATTCGCACCCTTCTCATTCACACCCATATGCCCCCCAATATGTGGCACCATGCCCTTTCCATGGCTACCTACATTCATAATGTCCTACCTAGCAAAGCCAACCATTATGACTCGCCTACCTCTAGTTTATACAAACGAGTCCCGTCCTATGATAATCTTTGGACTTTTGGACGCCTTTGTTACCCTCACATACTCCCGGCTACTATACACAAATTGGCCCCCCGTGCTACACCTTGTGTATTTATCGGCTACCCGTCAAACCATCATGGATACAAGTGTTTGGATTTGGTAACTCGTAAGATTTTTATAGCTCGTCATGTAACCTTTGATGAAACAGTGTTCCTTTTTGCTCAAGCAAACCCGACACTCACCTCATCATACCAGTTTCTTGACCCTGACCCGAACTCTTACACTAAACACCACCTTTACCAAACACAACCCCAAGCCCACAAAACAGACGGCCCGACCTCCCCTCCTCCTGCCAACCCCGGTCGACCCCTCTCCCATACGTCGACTACACCCAGCCCAGCTTCCCCACTTGACACCTCTGGTCAATCACTCTCCCCTCCGTCGAGTTCTCCCCCAACCGGTACACACTTCACACCCCCTCCTCAACCTTCCTCACAAATGAAAACCCGAGCCAAACACGGTATTTTCAAACCAAAACCGCTATTTGACATATGTGCTACGACCGACCCGTCCCCACTGCCCAAAAGTCCCATCGATGCACTTAAGGATCGTCATTGGAATCAGGCCATGAAGGATGAATATGACCCTCTACTTAAGAATGAGACGTGGGTTCTTGTGCCTCGACCACCTAATGTCAATATAACACGGTGTCTATGGTTGTTTAAGCATAAATTCAAAGCTAACGGTGATTTGGAGCGATACAAAGCTCGACTTGTTGTTAATGGTAGGTCACAGCAGGTGGGCGTTGATTGTGATGAAACTTTTAGTCCGGTAGTAAAACCGACAACGATCCGTACCGTGCTTAGCCTTGCGGTCTCTAAACAGTGGCCAATACATCAACTTGACGTCAAAAATGCTTTCCTTCATGGACGTCTAGATGAGACGGTGTATATGCACCAGCCGCCAAGATTTCGAGACCGTCATCGCCCGGATCATGTTTGTCTCCTAAAGAAGTCTCTCTATGGACTCAAACAAGCCCCTCGCGCATGGTACTAAAGGTTCGCCTCTTATGCTTCCACTCTCGGTTTTATCCATAGTAAGTTGGACAACTCGCTCTTTATTTATAAAAACGGTGATAATGTGGCCTATCTCTTGCTTTATGTGGATGATATTATCCTCACCACTTCCATGCCCAAACTTCGTGATGACATCCTTGCTCACCTCGGGAAAGAATTTGCCATGACGGATCTTGGTCCACTAAATTACTTTCTTGGTGTATCGGCTGTTCGTCACAAGTCCGGGCTGTTTTTGCATCAAAAAAAATATGCCGCTGATATCATTGCTCGTGCAAATATGACATCGTGCAAGCCTGCCCGTACTCCCGTAGAGACCAATCCTAAATTAGGAGCCAATTCGGGAAAGCCTGTTTCGGACCCAACTCTTTTTCGAAGTTTGGCAGGGGCACTACAATATTTGACTTTCACCCGTCCCGACATCTCGTATGCGGTTCAACAGGTTTGTTTATATATGCATGACCCAAGAGAAGCTCATTTCGGGGCTCTTAAACGCATCATCCGTTATTTGCAAGGTACTACTCACTATGGCCTTCACTTAAATGCTTCTCGCACTGATTCTCTTTGTGCCTAAAGTGATGCCGATTGGGGTGGATGTCCGGACACTCGACGATCCACCTCCGGTTATTGTGTCTACCTTGGCAAAAATCTGATTTCATGGTCCTCTAAACGGCAAGCAACCATTTCCAAATCAAGTGCCGAGTCCGAATATAGAGGAGTGGCCAATGTTGTAGCTGAGTCATGTTGGATTCGGAATTTACTACTTGAGCTTCATTGTCCTATCAAAAAGGCCACCGTGGTATATTGCGATAATGTGTCAGCTATTTACTTATCCGGAAATCCTGTTAATCATCAGCGCACTAAACACATTGAAATAGACATACACTTCGTCCGTGAGAAGGTCGCCATAGGTCAAGTACAGGTTCGTCACGTTCCATCCCAATATCAGTACGCCGACATTTTCACAAAGGGGTTACCTAAGATTCTTTTCGATGATTTCCGGTCCAATCTCAGCATCCGTCCTCCTCCCGCTTCGACTGAGGGAGCGTATTAGAATATACTTATGTATATTCCCTCTTTGTATTCTTAGTAAATATAATTAGGTGCAAATATTTAGGATGTGGTTTCCATATTTGTAGGTGATAATTGTTGTAATCGGTTGCTACCCTACTGTATATATGCCTTTGCTAGTCAATAGAATAATATTCCCTCTTTGTATTCTTAGTAAATATAATTAGGGAATATACATAAGTATATTCTAATAAATATAATAATTAAAGGGGAATACAATTCTTATATAAACAATGCTGGCTTTCAGTCGGGTTGGTATGTTTCCTACCTAAAAGTCACCACTCATTATTTCGACGGTCATTGTACCCGAAACACGTTCCAAATTAATCAATGGCTAGCCGTCGATGAGCCACCTTACTCGCTTAACCTTAAAAGGGACCTTTGCGGCAACTCTATTGAGTTCAATAATGCCGAGCCACTTCTTCAACTCCCAGTTTCAACTTAAGAGTGCTTCAGAATTCAGATATCGTGGATCATCTCAAGTTTTACTCACTCCGTCTCAATCACACTTATTTACCTTTAATTAGAATTTCCTAAAATAAATAAGGCAAATAATGCATGTCAAATAATGAATGTTTTAATTGTTTATGTTACATGTATGTGTAAAACTACTATGTATGATCGACGTCTTTAAGTTTGAGTTGAATTTATCAATATATGATCCCAAATACTTGTTTGTTCGATGTAAATAAATATCACATGTGAATAATTTTTTTTTTTTTGACAACAATAAACAAATAATATTAAAACACAAAACAAAGATACATATAAGTTTTAGCCTGTGGCCAGGCTTACAGACCATAAAGGATAAAGAACAAACAAAGTACGGATTTCACAAAAAGAATTCCGCACAGCAATTGGCACTGGCAGAGAGTTTGCCCGAACGGAAGATAGTTTTCGACAAGTAACCCGAAAAGTAACATGGCTATAGCTCGCTGTACGAGCATGTCGCTTAGCCAGTAGAAGCGCTCTTGTAGAGGCGATAAAGGACGATCCTGCGCGGATAGCATTAGATGAAGACGACCCCAAAACGGAATCCGAAAAATGGCTAGTGAAACAATTCGGAGCTGAGGCGCGTTGAGTCGAGACGTATACCCAGACTGCATCTTGGTGAATTAGAGGTGATCCTGTTACAATAGAAGGAGAAGACAAAGAAGAAGAAAATAACAATGAAGACCTAACCTGGGGAAGTTGATTATGAGAACTCACCCGGTCGACAATAAGCCGACATGTAAACCCAGGATCAACGGGATAGTTTTGAAAAACTACCAAATTTCGGACAGTCCAAATGGCGCGAAGAACACAACAGAAGTAAATCCAACTGGTATCACAGCTCGACCCATGTGAGCGACGACAAAGATATGACAAGAAATCCGCAATCCATGTGCTAAACGGGATAAAGGGGTTCGCCATGGAATTAATACCAAGCACAGAAGACTTCCATAAATGTTGCGTTGACTCAGGCGAAGCATGACAGAGGTGACAGACGGGGTCAATATTCAATCCCCGCGAGATCAAATTGACATTTGTTGGCAAAATATTGTGTGCAATCCGCCAAAGCAAAAGCGAGAACTTAGTTGACATACCTTTTCGCCGCACATAAGTCCAAGGGAAAAGGTGAGCTAAAGAGCGAGTACAGCCAGCAGCAGAAGATTGGGACCAAAGGAAGAAGTATCTTGATCTAACTGAATAAACGCCATCTTCAGTAAACTTCCAGTAAATGAAGTCATCAATGTCAGGAGCAGGAGGTTCCATAGCAATAATTGCTTTTGCACTTTGGGGATAAAAATAACGGAAGACAGCAGACGGATTCCAGTCACCAGAATCAAGAATAAACGATGATAAAGGCGGTGGAGGATCCGGGGCAGGGGAAACCACCGAAGGTATATAACCATTAACCCAACGACTTGACCAAAGATTTACTAACTTACCACTACCAATTTTCCAGCAGATTGCGTCTTTAGTTGAACTCACCGCACGACAAAGCCCAGACCATAAATAAGATGGATTTGAGACCGAAGACTTGGCAGCAGGAATAGGCAAATCTCTTCCATATTTCGGAGTCAAATATCTTGCAAGTAAAGTCGATGGATGAGAAGTAATACGCCATAAATTTTTGAGTAATAAGGCTTGACTTAATTAATATGAATTTTTAAAGCCAAGAGCATCATATTCCTTTAGAGCATGTAGAATATCTCGTCGAAGCCAGTGAATCGAGTGCTTCTTCCAATCATTCCGCCACCAGAAAGCCGCAATCAGAGCATCAACCTTGCGGCATACACTGAGAGGGATAGGAACGCATGACAAAATATGATTTAGAGAAGCCAGCAGAATGGCCGAAATAATAATCAGTTTGCTTGGTTGGCTTAGATGAAGTGCAGTCCTTGAGGCAATGCGAGTAGTAAGTTTATCAATAAACGGAAGAAAAAGCTCCGACTTCTTACGAGGGATATCAATGGGAACACCCAAATAATCGCCAAAAGAACAAACGGTAATCATCTTCAGGATAGAAGTCAAGTGCGTCCGGAAATCAGAAGGGGCATTCGGACTGAATTTAATATAGGACTTATTGAGGTTCATCATTTGGCCCGACACAAGTTCAAAATCCTTAAATAAATCCCTCAGAGCCTCAAACGAATTGGGATTAGCTTTACAACAAAGAAGTGCATCATCGGCATAAAACAAATGTGATAGTGTAGGCGCATATCTTGAAATCTTGATCCCTGTAATATAGTTCATCTTCTCAGCTGTGAGAAGCTGATGAGAAAGAACTTCCATGCAGATAATAAACAGATAAGGAGAAATAGGATCCCCTTGACGGAGCCCAGAAGAAGGCTGGAAAGACTCATAAGGCTCACCATTGATAAGAATCCTATAAGAAACCGTTGAAATACATTCCCAAACAATATTACGCCAGAAAATTGGAAAACCCATATGTCTCATGACCGACATAAGGAAAGGCCATGAGAGCTGATCAAAAGCCTTACTCATATCCAAATTCAGCATTGCGTAGCAGTTATTTTCCTTTTTTGTCTTGTTTATATAGTGCATAACTTCATGTGTAACAAGGCAACTATCAGACATTAGCCGACCTGGAACAAAAGCTTGTTGAGAATATGAGACAATTGAGGGAATTACCAACTTAAGCCTGTTTGCAAGGCACTTGGAAGCAAGACGGTAAATAACATTGCAAAGGCTAATGGGACGGTATTGAGTAACCACGTCAGGATGCTCAATCTTCGGAATAAGGACAATATGCATGCAATTCCACTCTTTCAACATAACACCAGTATTAAGAAATTGTAAAATAGCGGCAGACACTAGATGTCCAATATGAGGCCAAAAATATTGATAGAAACGTGGTGTAATTCCATCTGGGCCAAATGATTTTGAACCACCCATATTATGCAATGCTCGTAAAACATCATTCTCGGTAAAAGGTGCGGATAAAATAGAACATTCAGCAGGGGAGAGGGAAGGTTAATCCAATGAAGAAAGGAATGCATCAGTAGAATCAAAAGACAAGGCAGGAGGAGAAGATGAGGGAGCACCCAAAAGATTACGGAAATAAGTAAGAATTTCAGATTCAACTTCTCCCGGATCGTGGAGCCAGTCCCCAACAGGTGTGCGAAGAGCAATCAGATGTTGTTTGACTGATCGTTGTCGAACTCTGTTAAAAAGAAAGCGAGCTGAGAGTCCATCCAGGACCTCCTTACGAAGCTTAACACGCTGGAGCCAGTACCCATGTTGCTTAGAAATGAGTTGAAGATGATTAGATCGCAGACTTTGGTAACTATTAGCCGAGCAAGAATCAGAAATATCCGAAGATGAAAGCTCAAGAGCATTCTCAATAGATGACCAATTAATACCATAGCAAACACGGTGTTGAATAACCCAATTCAAAATGGCGAATCTCACAGCAGCCAACTTACACGACAGAACATACAGAATAGAACCAAGCACAGGGGTTTGCCACGCAAAAACGACGAGGTTAACAACTTCAGGTAGATGGAGACACTAATTATCTATACGATACGGTCGTTTACAAGCATTTGGAGGAGGAAATAAACGTAAAATAATCGGGGAGTGATCCGAAATGAGAATAGGTAAATTAATGTAGAACTCAGGTATTAGGGAAAAGGTCAAACCAATCATGGGTTGCATATGGACGATCAAGACGTTTCATGATACAGTTCTCATTGTGTTGTCCATTCATCCAAGTAAACCGTAGGCCAAAGAAAGGAACATCAACCAACCTATTGTGAAGCTTCCAAGATGTAAATTCAGATTGACCCCTAATCGAGCTAGAACCATCAAGCTTATCCGAGTGTAATTCCACTTGATTAAAATCACCAATAACAAGAAAAGGAGAGCAACCCAAAATAACATCAGAAATTCCATCCCATAAAGCGGATCGATACTAAAACGAGGATTCCCCATAGATAAACATAATATACATATCATTATACACACCCTGAGAGACCCTAAAACCCATCTTACAAAAGATAAAATGTGGGTTATTACAAAGGACTTGAATATCAACAGAGTTATCCCAGTACAAAAGAAGACCCCCACTACGCCCATTAGAATCGACACCAAAGTAATTTGGAAACCCAAGATGAGCAGTCTTCGTAGTTGCGACTTCGACGGTAGTATGAGTTTCTTGCAAAAACAAAATCAACGGATGATATTTAAGGACACTTCTATGTAGATACGGAATTGTAGGATCATCCGTTTCACCAAAGCCCCTACAATTCCAGCAAAAGACAGTCATTGGCACACTGATGGTGAATTAAGGTCCACCACCAGACCTGAGATAAACGTCACATCTTCAACGTTGGAATAAGACAGAAAGGAAAAGGAAGACAGCGTTCGAGAAGAAAGGTAAGAATCCCAGAACAGCCATGTTGTATATTTAAAACGCTTAGCTCGAGTACACTCTTGGGCTGGATCATCAAGTGGATGAATCAGCTTCTTTGCCCCGTCAACCAAGTCCAAACTCCTTATGTTTGGAGACTTGGGCCTCGTGTAACTTCAATGAGTTACAAGTTGATGATCATCAACTGGATCATCACATGTGAATAATGTTACACCGAATAAGGAGAGAGTTGATCACATTAAAAATCAATGAGTTTGGACACCTATTGGCCATTGCCAAGTCGTTTTGACCTACAAAACGTAAATGGGGTGAAAATAGGAAAATGAAAGAAGTATATTGAAACAACATATTTGAACTCAATATATTGTTTTACAGCATGATGCTTCCCCTAGATGCTTAACATATTGTTTGACATATTCTAAAATAAAAAAAAAAACTTCATTTTACAAAGACAAATAACAATTTATTAGTTTTAATGAGCTAGTTACCAAACACTTTAATGAATATGTTTGCCGGTAGGTCTCATGAGAGACCGACCCCCACTAATTTAGTGAGTGATATAATAAGGAAAAAAGAAATTTAGTAGGTCTCCGACCCCATCATGTGAGAGGTTTCTCAATAACGTTATTGAAAGACCGTCTCTCCGAAGTTTTTGTGTATGCTAAAAACACCTTAGTCTGCTTTTAAAAATTTGATGCTTATGTTGAATGCAAATCGCTAGTTACCAAACATAACCATTATTATCTCTCACATATCTATTTAGGCTTTATTTGGCATGACACTTCAGGTAGATTATTTGACCAAAGTAATTTATTTGACCAAAATTTCAGTTACCTCAATTTTGTGCAAGTGTTTGACAAGTAGCTTATAATAAGCTATCTGAAATGAAATGCTACCTAGAGTAGCATTTGAGATTTCAGGTACCTTAAATTGGTTATTTTCCATGTTTTACCCCTTCAATCTATAATATTAAAGATTATTATATTGTTTTACGTCATTTTATCAAAAATTAGCTACCTTTTCAGCTAGTTTGCCAAACATTTTTTATATAATCAGTTATTTTTTCAACTCCTATATTTGAGTTACCTTATCAGCTATTTTTTTAAGTTTCACTTAACTTTTCAGTTTTCAGGTACCTTTTCAAGTTTCATACTTTTTTAGCTTGTTTTACCAAACAGATCATTAATATGACCCAACTTTAAATGGAAAGAGCTTGTTTTCATTTCTTCTCATTATTGTGGATAAAGAGAACTACTTTTTGCTCTCCAACAATAGGAATTACCTCGGAGAGCCCTTATTATACACGCTCTAGGACATTTACAAAAATATAGGCGAGTTTAAATCACAAAAAGATCGGCTACAAAAAGTTGCTCCTTTTCGGACCAACTCATATAATTTGTGTGCAACCGATGTCTAAAAATATTATTATTCTACGATAATTTATACTTTCTCCGTACCAGATCAAAGGTAACACTTACTACAAACGGACGTACCGCATCAAAGGTAACATTCCTTATTTGGCCCACAACATTACCAAATTATCCTTATACCCATTTGATATTTACACAAAATGTCATTACATACCTCACCTACTAACCCACAATTAAACCCACAATTACATACCCCACCTATTTTTTTCTTCTTTACCCTTATTTTTTTCACATTTTCTTAAATACTCCACTTTTCTCTACGTTATTTTTGGTGTAGTACGGAGAGAGTATGTAGATAATTCCATATCTACGTGGGGCCAACGTAAGTGACTTTTGCATTGGAAGATTGAAGAACCAACCAAGCCCCTCTCTATCCCACGTGATTATGGGCATTGCTAATTATATTGTAGAAATTCTGTACGTGTCATATGCCTATGCCCTATACAAATAATTTTGGGTAACTTGCAACAAATAATTAAAAGGTTTTTCGAATAGGATTAAAAATCAAAATAGAAAAGATTTAAAATTCTATACGTGTCATATGCCTATACCCACTACTCACTGGGTTGTATTTAAGCATTAAATATCTTCTAATTTGGGTATTAATTTACAAATTAAGAACTAAATTACACATTAACCAATACAATTTAATGCATATATCAAGAATTTATTTCCTCTTTTATGTACCCAAAAAAAAAAAGAATTTATTTCCTCTTTTAATTTCTTAAATACAACCCAGTGAATTGTATTTATCATTACCCTAATTAAAATCTTAACAAACCAACAATACTCGTATAAGACAAACAACCATTATTGTTATAATGACTTTCAATTAGGTACCCATATCCATTTATTGATTTGTACTAATTATTAATGTTTTTGCCGGACAGATTATTTGCACCCATTGATTGCAACAAATCGTGGATCTTAATTATTGAAGATCAAAATCCCATACTGTATATTG
The DNA here is from genome assembly GCF_048544455.1 of Silene latifolia. NCBI lineage: Eukaryota > Viridiplantae > Streptophyta > Magnoliopsida > Caryophyllales > Caryophyllaceae > Silene > Silene latifolia. The sequence goes on from NC_133529.1 coordinate 13,076,987, forward strand.
GAAGTTTGACAATATGGACTACATGCCAAATTGCCCACGATATGAAAGTTCATTGTTGTTAAAAAAAAAAAAAAAGGTTTGTCGTTCATAAATTTGAGTATTTGGTTACGGCTAAGAAGTCTTTTTTAATAATCCGCGCAATTTACTCGCCCCAGATTGGACACTCGGTCGAGTGTCAAACATACTCAGCCGAGTACAAGCTACTCAACCAAGTGTCGCCCTAACTCGGTCGAGTGCCACTATGTCAGAAACCTGACCAAAACACACGATAGACAATTTGTCGAGTGCAGCCTACTCGACCGAGTATTCTATGCCCAAAAATGAGTAGTATTACACAAGCCTCTCTGCATAAGATAGCTTCTTGGCATCCAAACCTCTTATTTTACTTGCAATTTTTTCAATCAATGGTTTGGAGTCTTGTGCATTGAATCTTGTTGTCTTAATAAGAACCCCTAAGTACCTAAATGGATGTTTTCCTTCAACATGCACAGCCCGACACTCGAATAATATCAGCCTTCAAGACCTCTGTCACACCATTGAAGTAGACATTATCCCTTCCTCATATTCAGACCAGATGATTTAGAGAATGTTGAGAAGGCCTTGAGAATTAACATGATTGACTTTGCATCTCCTTTATAAAAAAATGAGTAAATCATTTGCAAACAATAAATGACGATTAAGCTTCATAGGTTTGCAGAGGGGATAAAATTCGTAATCCTTATCTTATGAGATATAAACCAGGAGTTTTGAAAGATATTCCATGCAAATGGTGAACTCCCTCTTAATTTCTGAAAATGTAACACTACATTAAAATACTATTCACGTATATTCAATCAAGGCTGCAATTCCATTGAACGGAAAAAAAGTATTATATTCTCATAGTTACATATTTAAGGGAAGAAAACATTAAAATTTGGGAGCTTATATTATCCCCCGACCACCAATGTGTAAAAGTTATTCATGTAACCACTTTTACAACAAATACTCTTATCTAAAACTATGAAAAGTTTTTCCTCCAAAGTGCACTTACTTAAATAAAGAAACAATAATTTTTCTTTCACTACACCATTTATCCTTACATATTAAACTATAATTTTTTCAATAAACTCTAAAATATAATTTTTGGATTGAAATAAAATATGGTTTGAGAATTAGAAAATAAAGTCATTAAAAATTAAAATACACATTTCATGACATTACCCAGTTATTTCAATTTGTTTTGCCGATCAATTTTCGTTTTCTCAAATCAAAATGTTATGAGGTGAAATGAATTTTTAATAGATGTCAATTTATTTTGGATAAAAACTCAATTAATTAAGGGCTATTATGATTATATTCATTTATCTTATCTGATTTTAATAACATCATCCATCAATGTGATGTTTTTAGTGGATATAGTAATATAATATTATTTTTAATAACGTTGACAATATATTTTGAGTAAACATAATCTTATTCGGGCTCAAACTATTGAAATTTCTCGTTTTCAACTTTAATATGAAATATTATCAATATAGTTGATTTTATTAATAAATTTCTAATGGAGTTAAATAAATAACAATTTAATTGTTATAATCTCTAATACTTTCATCTAAAAAACCGTACATTTGGATGGGAACTACACTAGTTTAAAATACTAGCATAAAACCCTTGAAATTTACGGATCGGCTTTACAGTTGTTGATATTGAAAAATGTAATAACGATTGTGCAGTTAAAGTTGAGTGCTGATTTTCATCGACGACGTTTTTAGAAAAAAAAAAGACAATAATTACCCTTACACTCACACACTACTTTCTCTCTCTAAAATATTTCCTCTCAAATTGTAGTAAAAATCAACTAAATTTAAAAAAAAAAACCAACAACAACAATTAACAAGATTAATTAACATGACGGATCCCGAATCACCGGTATTAAACAACTTAATCGCTTCATTATATGGTTAATTTTTATTTTTTTGTGCACCGTTAAATCTATTCGATAATTGATTTACGTCACGTATTGACCTAGTAATAGTAACATTGCGATTTTTCTGCGTAAATCAGAAATTTGTGCACCCAAGGTTTATTCAGCCATGGACCAAATGTTGAGACCCAACGTTCAGCCATGGACCAAACGTGAGAACCCAACGTTTGCCATGGTCCAAACGTGGGAATGCGACGTTTGGCTATGGTGAACTTTTTTTTTTACGTTAGCCCGTAATTACACGTTGGGATTAAACATCCGTCCATGGTCGAACGATGAGTCTCCACGTTTGGTCCATGGTCGATTGTTGAATCCCAACATTTAGTCCATGGCTAGCTAGTTCATTTTTTTTTAAAAACCGTGTTTAATACGTTTATTTGCCAATTTTTAAAAATTATTTAAGTTTTCTAGTCGATGTGCGTTAATTTCTAACATTTTTTAATTGGTTTAATGCAGATGGGAGATCGAAATGTAGTTTGTTTTTAGTACAATTTGAGAGAAAATTGTTTAGAGAGAGAAATGAGTGTAAATGTGCAAAGGGCATTATCGTCTTTTGGAATGAAAACGTCGACGATGTTTACAAACCAGGTTAAAGTTACATTAACAATAATATTATACGGAGTAGTTATTACATACAATGTATATTATAATGGAGTAAATGATTCATATTAGGGTGAAATTTACACCTGACAAAATTGACCCGCCCGAATAACCCAACCCTTACCTAACCGGACAATCGAACTCAAGACCCCAGTTTGACCTGAAATCCGAATTGACCCGGCCCGCTATGACCCGATCGAATTTTATTGTTACAAACTAATTATTATCCATGAATAACTTGATAATAATTGACCGGAAATAACCTGAACCGACCCGAAGCCATAAAATCCGAAATTGGCCCGATCCGAACTAACTCAACCCGAAATCGACCCGGTTGACCGTTTGCCCAAGCTAAGGTAAATTGATAACTTATATAACAAGTTGACTAGCCACCGTCGTAACACAACTCCAATAAGGTGTAATGTGTAACTTTGAACCATTATTGTCATCACTTAAGCCCAAAAGTACAAGGGCTTGTTACTAAGTGGTAGGCGCAATTCTTTAATTAAACATATCACAAGCCTCTTATAATTTCGATGTGGGACATCTTAATCTCATAACCTCACGAGGTGTTACAACTTATACCTGAAATAATTCAGTTTTTCAAAACTTATACATACCTAAAATATTTCAGTTAAAAACTTATATCTAAAATTCTATTTTCTCCTAAACTTGATCCCGAATCTCAAAGAACATACTTGAAAAAGCTGTTTTCCCCTTACTAATTAGTATTGTTCCGGGTGTAATTCCGGAGCAGGATTGTGACCACTTGAGCTTGTAGAATGATGTCGTTGCTCGTCTCTTTCTTTCTCTCTTTCCTGTAAAGATGAACAAACTGAGGGCTCGGCTTGGGGCCGAGCGTACTCACTCCGACGCTCAAGTCAGTAAACTTAGAGAGATAAGTTGTATGTTTAACTTGGCAAAGTATATTGTAGAGAGATAAGGGAGTTTTATATTAGATATTTCAGTTAGTTTCTCAATGAGAGATGTGGAGTATTTATAGACTTTCACCTTTTGTCACGTAGTGGTCAAGTGGCGTGGCAGGTGGAAAGACTGTCTTACCCTCGGCCGAGAGACCCATGACAGGCCGATAGGCCTGGTTGACTCCATGCCGAGGGGACTGGATGCGAGTACACGGATATGCCTCTCGGCCGGCTAGTTGCCGAGCCGAGACCCAAGTGACAGGCCGACAGGCTTTGTCGGTTAGGCCGTTTTCTTTTGACCTTGGTCAATATGTTGACTTGGTCAGCGGGTGCAGAATATGCCCCATCAATTTGCCCCCAGCGTAGTCTATGCCGTGGTATGGACCTTCGATGCGTGTTGAGCGTATTCTGCGCATATCGAACTTCTTCCTCGGCTTGGTCCTGTTCAGGCCGTACCATATCCCCCCTCCACATTGTTGTGTAATGGACATCGAATGTGGAAAAGAAAATGGCGCTGGCCGAGACCAAGGTTGGGAGTGTCGTGTGCTTTTGATTGCCCCCGGCCGGTGCTGCCAAGCTTGGTTGATCAGCTGGCCGTTGGCAAGTAGATACCAAAGAGCGTGTCGAAGAAGATTTGTCACTGTATGTCGATTGACCTTCTGTGGCTGCATGCTTGACACGTGGCCTGGTATTGATTGGTGGACGTTTTATGGGCTTTGCTCTGATTGGTCCACTGAATGGGCTTTGCTCTATAAATAGGGCAGTGTGCCCCTCATTTTGCTGTGCAAATTTCATTTTCAAGAAAATTTTCCTCTCTCTAGTTTTCGAAGAGTTTTCTCTCTCTAATTTTCGAAGCGTTACTCGGCGTAACACTTTCTTTCAAGGTAAAAACAAATTCTTCCCCAACTTTTATTTGTTAAGTATTCGTTGCCACCATGTCTGCTGCTGACGCTCCGCCTAGTACCTCAACCCCGGGGGGCGAACCGCCGCATCCTGATGAACAGGAGCCACTGGTTGTCTGCCCGGTAGGGTTCGGGGGTCGCAAGTCGCCTTCTCCTGAAATCGACGAGAAATATCTCGAGGATTTTGATGATGAGGAGGAGGAAGAGAACCGATCTGATTCAGAGAGGCCACATTACTCGTGGCACGGCGAAGCCTGCTCGATTAAGCCTGATCGCGTTTGGACGAACAAGTTCGCTTCTGTCTCCGGGCCTGAACTTTTCGAAGACCACTACAACTTCGGCAGGGGGTATAGAATTATTGTCCATGTGGGTGACCAGGCAGTCTGTTGCCCTCTCGAAGGTTGTATAAGGTGTGTATATTAGACATCTGGAGTATGGGCTCCGTTTTCCTCTTAATGAACACGTCTCGGCCATAATCAAAGCCATGAATGTTGCCGTGGCACAACTGCACCCGTTGGCCATTAGGACGATTATTGGCTTCATATGGTTTTGTCTCTTTAAGGGGGTGGCCCCAACGGTGAACCTTTTCCGCCGGCTCCACCATCTTCGACTGTCTACCCAAGGCGTCATGGGGTGGTACAGCGTGCAGACCAAGCCGGGTTACGTGACCGTCTCCAAGCTGACATCCTGCAAAGACTGGAAGGGGCGGTGGGTATATGTCGAGGTTCCGGAGGACTATCCATCGCCCGGTCCTTCAGCGCCGCGTCAATTTTATTTGTGAGAGTCGGGGGAGCATGAAAGATATGTCTCCCGTAATAAGATTAAGATGGACGCCAAGAAGGTTTATCTTAAAGACGACGAAGTGCGGGCAATGAGCATGTTTGAGGCTGAGAAGGATGGCACGCCGAAGGGATGGATGCCCCCGACGCAGATCGTCCTTCAAGACGAGCCGCTTTGTCACGTCGGCCTCATACCGGCCCTCAGCCAGGGTGAGTGGGGTCGGTATGAGGCCCCCCTTTGCTTTTATGCTTCGATATTTGAGCCTCGGTTTACTTCTTTCGCTTAACTCCTACTTTGTTTCTTGCAGATCGATTTGGCCGGGATCTCTCTGTCTCCATCCTAAGCAAGTTGGGACTTGACCAGGACAGGAGAGTTGTTGAACTGCACCCTAAGACCGCGTCGCGTGATCACAAGCAGGCCCCGCACGAACTCATGGAGCAGGCGTTGAAAGCAATAGATGTGGGGGCGACTCAAGCAGAGATTGGCGGTAACGTGCCACGCCAGAGACCAAAAGCAATGTCTTCGGCGGCTACGACGTCAACTCCAACTCGATCTCCAATCCCCATAGTCCAAAAAGATAAGGAGGTCGTCAATGTTGACGAGGACCTCACCGTTCTGGAGGGTCCTCCTCCTTCAAATAAGAGGAAAGAAACAACGCCTGCTGCTGCTGTTACCTAGGCAGGGAAAGAGAAGGGGTCAGCCGGCCCTCTATCCAAGAAGGCTAGGACTGGTACGGATCTAACCCATGGCTCGGATTTAGCAGGTTCCTTATGCATTCCTGATGACAGGCTTTCTGATATGTCGATGAATGTTGATATGGACGCTTTGTCTGGGTTTTTTCTAGATCAACCGTCGCCAGCTGTTGCTTCCACCGAACGACAATTGGAGAAGCAGCCTGTGCAGATGGGCGACAAAAATGTCGCCGCCGACACCTCGTCCGAGAAGGCTTCCTTCGTTCAGCTCAGGGCGGACGGCATTAGGTTGGCCAAAAGGTGGTGAAGTGGGTGAAGTTGCCGGCACTCATCTTATCGAGCAAGAACAGCTCGTGGCTCAAATCGCCCCTTCGCTCCAACGGCTTAGGCTTGAGCTTGCCGCTTCTAGGGAGAAGGTCGAGAAGGCGAAGCAGGACTTCCTCGCTGAGCGAAAGCTTAAGGAGGACGCTGAGAAGGTGGTCCTGGCTGAAAGAGCTAAGGTTAAGTCCGCGTTGGCTGATGCCGCTAAGTTGCGGGAGGAGAGAAACAAACTTGAGGGCGGTTATAAGGCCATGGTTGAGCAGAGGGAAATATGGAAGACCCTGCATTTGGCCGAGACGAAGGAACATAAGGGCACAAAGGCTATCCTTGCTCAGAAGGAGAAGGATATTGAGCTGCTGAAAACCGTCATCATCCCTGAAATGTGTGCCCGGTACCGGGACCAAGCTGAAGATGCTACGAGGGATGCGATTAAGGAGCTCCTTCCTGAAGGCACTTTTCCGTGGCAAGATTTTGACAAACTTCAGGATGAGAAGGCGGTTGCGGAGGAGGCGAAGGCCGCGGCCGAGGCGAAGGCGGCGAAGGCTGCTCAGGAAGCTGCGACCAAGGCGGCCCATGATGCTAAGGTGAAGAAGGCTAGAGAGAAGGCTGAGAAGGCAAAGGCACGTGACGCTGCCAAGTCGTCCTCTGGGCCGTCCACCGACGGTGACGCTGCTGCTGCTGCCGGTGGCGAGCGGCAACAAGCATAGGGAGACGGGCGGTCGTCACCAGATTCACCTGGCCTTTCGGACAACTTCAGCTGTTCGGGGGCCAACTTTTGAGCCTTTCCTCCCTGCCATCCTTTTGGCGCTTCAAGTCTGAATGTTGTAATTTTTGTTGTTCCTTCTTTTTTGTTAAACTTTGGTAGTTTGAGCTTAGGCTATGCCTATGGGGACGGCCGTCGACTTTATTTTGTCTCACTTGTAAACATTTTTAATGAAGTTTGTTTATTTGCCTTCGGCTTGGCCGAGGCTTTGATCTCATCCTCCATTCAGTTGTCTTCTTACATTTTTAAACATATTGAGCGCTTTTTCGTTTTACCTTCGGCTTGGCCGAGGCAATTAGATTGCGTATCTCAACTGTACTTAAACGTTTTTAGCATATTGGTTGTGCCCTCTGCTGTACCTGAACAGGCCGAGGTAGCAAGATTCACGTTTCCCAATTTGCTCAGCAACATGTTGGCATGTCGGTCGCTTCCTCCTCCGCTCCCGGTCTAGCCGAGGCGGTCAGATTTGCGCTTCCCAACTGCTGTTGTAAACATGTTAGCATATCGGTCGTTTCCCCGTCACTCCCGGCTTTGGCCGAGGCAATCGAGGTTACGGCTCGACTGCATTCGTATCTATAGACATATTGATCGCTTCCTCTGCCACTCCCGGATTGGCCGAGGCAGTCAGATTTGCGTTTCTCAACTGTACTTATACGTTCTTAAGCATGTTGGTCGCTTTCGTGAGTATCAACTGCATTTGTAGTGACTGCCCGGCTTTGGCCGCGGCGTCTACTTTGGTACGACTACGGAGGGGACAAGCATTTCGATGGAAAACTTGGATCACTCTTCATAAGATATAATCACGCGTTGGAGTGCCCACAACGGTCTCGGGCACCTCCGCCGCTATACGAAATATTTCCTAAGGTTGTCTGTGTTCCAGTGGCTCATTAGAGGCACACCCTCCATGTCTGTCAGCCGGTATGTCCCCGGCCCCCTTTCTTCAACCACCCTGTAGGGTCCTTCCCAGTTGGCCGTCATCTTACCATGGATGTTTCGTTTGTTGGTTGCGGCCGACTTTCTCAGGACTAGATCTCCTACTCTCAAGTCCCTTTTGTGGACCCTACGGTTGTAGGCTCTTCTCATTCGGTTTTGATATACGCCAAGTTGAGCGTGCCGTATCTCGACTTTCTTCGACCAGTGTCTAGGGAGGCTCTCGAGGCCTTCTTCATTTTCGATCGGGTTAAAGGTTTGTGTTCGAATGTCGCACCCGCTTCAATTGGCGCGGACGGCCTCGGACCCATAGACTAGGTGGAATGGATCAGAACTCCGTTGCTTCTTTCTCCGTGGTTCGAAGGGACCACGGGACGCCGGGTAGTTCATCAGCCCATCTTCCCTTTAGATCTTCAACCTTCTTCTTCAACCCGTTCAGTATTGTTTTATTAGCCGCCTCCCCGCCCGTTGCTCTGAGGGTGGCAGACGGAGGAGTATGCAAATTTGATACCGAGCTCTTCCAACCAATTCATCACCATGTCGCTCCAAAACTCTCGGCCGTGGTCAAATACAATGACTTGGGGTAGCCCAAAACGAGTTATGATGTTCTCCCAAATCACCTTTCTTACGGCCGCCGTGGTCTTGGCAGGTACCGCGACAGCCTCGACCCATTTGGTGAAGTAGTCAACGGCGACGATCAGGTACTTCCTTCCTCCTGAGGCCGCCGGAAATGGTCCTAATAAATCCATCCCCCACTGTGCAAATGGTAGGGGATTAAGTACCGGTTGCAGGTCTCGGGAAGGTGCATGTATTACCGGAGCATGCATCTGACAATTCTTGCACTTCTTGGTTTTTGCCCTGGAATCTTTCAGCATGGTAGGCCAGAAGTAGCCGGCTCGGAGAGCTTTGTGGGCTAGCGTTCTCGCCCCCATATGATGTCCGCAGATGCCTTCGTGAATCTCTGTCAGTATAAGCTCCGCGTCGGCTGGGCCGACACATTTCAAGAGTGGTCTTATTACGGACCTTCTGTACAATTCTCCTTCAAACACTAAGTACCTTGCAGCGATCCTTCTTATCTTCTGAGACAGACTGCGGTCCTCCGGCAACTCTTTTGTCAGCTTGTATTTCATTATCGGAGTCATCCATGTCGTCTCGGCTTCGATGTCGCCCACCATGCCGACGGTCTCAGTGATGCTTTTAGCATTTCGATATCCACCAAAGACGGTTCGACCGACATTTTTGATGCTTGAAGGCGGCAAGTTTTGAGAGAGCGTCGGCTCGGTTGTTCTCGGACACTGGGATGCACTGTATTTGGAAAGTTTTCAATTTTGAGGTGTCAGCTTTTACCCTCTCCAGGTACCTTACCATCCCATCGTCTCGAGTCTCATACTCTCCTCGGATTTGATTAGTCATTAAGAGCGAGTCTGTTTTTAACACAATATGCTCCGCCCCGGCAGCTCTAGCTAACTCGACTCCAGTTATCACCGCCTCATATTCGGATTCGTTATTTGAGGCCGAGAAGGTAAACTTCAAGCGCTCGGCCAGGAAGTCTGCAAGCGTTTGCCCCTTTATCGAAGGCCTCGGCTTGTACTGAATGCCAAAGCCGGAGAGCTCCACTGCCCATTTGATAAGTCTGCCGGATTTTTCGAATTTTTCTAATGCTTTGTCCAATGGCTGGTCGGTTAAGACCGTCACGGGATGTGCGTAGAAGTAGGGTTTCAGTTTCCTTGCGGCAACGACGACGGTGAGGGCTGCCTTTTCGATCAGTGGGTAATTTCTTTCGGCGGCCAGCAGTGTATGGCTGATAAAGTAAATTGGGTATTGCTGCTTATTTTCTTCCTCGACGATTACGACCGACCGTGGCCGAGGTAATCGCTAAGTATAGATATAGCGTCTCCCCGGCGTCGGGCTGGACCGGGGTCGGTGTCGAGAAGGTGGGCTTTCAGTTGCCTGAAAGCCGTGCTCTGTTCCTCCCCCCAGCCAAAGTTTTTATTCCCCTTCAGCACTTTAAAGAATGGAGTGCTCTTGTCGGCCGACCGAGAGATGAAGCGGGCGAGAGCCGCCATCCTTCCGGTCAGCGTCATAACCTCTTTTCGATTTCTCGGCTCCGGTAGGTCTAGTATTGCTTTGACTTTCTCCGGATTGGCATCAATTCCCCTGGCACTGACAAGCACGCCGAGGAACTTGCCGGCCCGGACACCGAAGTTACATTTCTTTGGGTTAAGCTTCATTTTATATTTCCTTAGTGAACAAAATGTCTCGCTCAAATCGGCTAAGTGCTCGCTGTCAGACTTGCTTTTTACAATAGCATCGTCGACGTAAGCCTCGATGTTTCGCCCTTTTTGATTTTGGAACACTTTGTCCACCAACCTAGTGTAAGTTGCGCCAGCGTTCTTCAAACCGAACGGCATCATTTTATACATGAATGTGCCGTGACTGGTGATGAATGCGCATTTAGGCATATCTTCCTCGGCCATAAATACCTGATGATACCCTGAGAAGGCGTCTAGCAGGCTTAGATTAGTGTAGCCTGCCGTGGCGTCAATTAAACTATCTATTCGAGGCAAGGGATAGCAATCTTTAGGGCACGCTTTATTAAGATTGGTAAAATCAACACACATCCTCCACGCCCCTGACGATTTCCTCACCATTACAACATTTGCTAGTGATGGTCTCAAGTTAAACCTCGCAAGTGCACGATTTTATCGTTGTACACTCTAGAGGGTCGATCCACAAGGAGTAGGGGTGATTACTAATTGTCTATATTCTTGAGCTTAGCTAAGTCGATAAATAACAAAGAGGTGGGTAACAAACTAGCACTAAAACTAACAAAGTTAAAGACTATAAACTAGACTAGAAGAGAGCAAGCTAAAGATAAAGGATAGAACAAATAAAGAGAAGGACTAGAACTCGGTTCTCCCACGAATATAAGTAATTCCACATACTAATCGTTTCGGCTAATCAAAAGGGGTAGAAAGGTAAGGGGGAGATGGCTCTAATTCGCCTAGAACCTCCCTTCCGGTCTCGCACTAGGACACTAGCTACTCCGACTAACCCCCCTCCCGGGTTCGAAAGCCGGTCTCCCTAACTCAAAACCCGACAACCCCAAGAACATGCATTTTCCCAAGGAGGTCAAGTAAATGGTCAAGGTCATTAAGCACTCATCATATTCCGGGTCATCCCACTCCCCCTTCCGGAGGTCGATTTCAAACGCTAGCCTAGAGGCACCCTCCCTCGGTTCCTTCCTTAGGTCTCAACCTTAGTTGGTGACAAGGCCAAATTTCGGGTGTCCAATTTACAACCTAACCAACTTCCGTTGGTGGAAAAGGGTCACAAGTTGACACTACCCAAAACCCAAACCTTAAGCATGCAAATTCCTCTAAACTACCCTCACCAATTTCCCCCACAAATTAGCCTTAATGATAATTAGTTAGTGAAATTACCCATATCGGGTCAAACCGAGTCCTAGAAGGAGACTACTCACTAATCATGTTTTTAGAGGCAAAGAAAACAACAAAGATAGAGTCTTTAAGCATAAACATGGTGATAGGATGAATTTTACTTCTAAACATGCAACAACCCAACAATAATTATGAAGAAAGATGGTTTTAATCTAATAGCAAGGATGAACAAACCAAAAGACACAATCTTTAACACAATCAACTCAAAGATTAAGTCTTTGAGGACAACTAGCCCAAGAAGAACAAAGGAAAGAGAATCAAAGAAAAGAAAAGCAATGAAAAGATGAACAATGGTGTAAACAACAACAATCAAACAAAAAGGAAGTAACTTTAACCACAAGCAAGGTAAATATTCAAAAATAAGGGAAGCATAAACTAAAGAAGTATGAAATTAACAACTAAAACAAAGAAATAAATATGAGGAAAGGAAATATACCAACAAAGAAGAAAGAAAATAACTTGATTGAATTGATTTCTTCACAAAACTAAGAACAAAGTGAGATCCAATGTTCTTCCCAATTTTCTCTACCTAACCAATTTTTGATCCAAAAACAAGTGTAATGAAAAGTTGTTCTTACAAGGTTGCCCCTTTTCTATATATACTATGGGCTTAAAAACATCAAATTACAAGCAATTCTCAAAAACAGCCCGGTTACTATTCCCAGCCGGTGTATCGATACACCGCCCGCCTCTTAGTTACACCGGCTGGATGAAAGTTACACCGCCCGCTCACAAAGTTACACCGGTTGACCAAAATTACACTGCTCCTGATCACAATGCACAGGCTAGGGGAAGGAGATACACCGACAAGGCTAAATGAGATACACCGGCTACCCTTGAGTTGCACCGCGCCTGATCACAATACACGGCTAGGGAAGGAGATACACCGACAAGGCTAATCTTGATCCTTGGCCACCAAATGTTGATCAGTTTTGCATGGGGAAGCGTGCAACACTACAAAAAGCTTAGAAAATAATCCGGTGAGACTTATTTAGGCAAATTAATCATAAACTTGAGTAATTATCAATTAAATGCACCAAAATTAGGACTAAAGCAAGGATTTTTGACAAGAATGAAGGGGCGATAACGTAGTTATCAAATCTCCCCACACTAAACCCTTACTCGTCCTCGAGTAAGCTCAAGTATGATCAAAATGCAATACAAGTCAAAACTCCAATCCTAAAGTGAATGCACAATATAAGCACCACTTAATTATTCTAACTAATATCATCCGAACGAGTATTAGCGCACTCAACGCCCCTTCAACTCACAATTTGACACTCATGAGGGGAAAGTGCCCTATTGCAAGGCAAGTTGGGTCTTGCTACAAAATTGCGACGCATCTATCATGAAAGCACGTAACTAATCAATAGAATGCATCTAACAAAATGATCCACTTTCCTCATCTAAGTGGCCGGATTTTTCAAACAACAAAACACGATCGAGGTCGGGAGTACCGTCTCAGAAGTGCCAATTGAGGTGCCAACCCCCTAAGCATGGCTCAAGCAACCCTCGTGTGACCAATGCCCAAGAAACAAATTCAAGAGCGGGGTAAGGGGAAGTAAGCAAGTCCGCCGAGGATTACTAAACCGACACGAGATTCAACCCAAAGACCCATGACCAAGGGGACCTAGGCAACGACATCCTCACGGTTTTCACTCGTCACTCAATGAAAGAACAAGGCGATTTTTGTGACAAAAAGTAACCAAAATCACTCACCTAACTCGACTAGCGAAAACGTGCCCGCAATCTAATGTGTAAGACCGTCCTATGTCCAATAAAATGCAAACAATGATAAAAATGCATACAATATGAAGCAAAGGGTTGTAACGGGGCTAGGGAGTAGGTCGAAACGGGATTGGTGCAAGCACCGTTTGGATATGTGGAGTTCAAATCAAGAATTGCCGACACATCTAAACCCATTTCTTATTGCAACACATGAGACACGTCTATGCCCTAACATAGCATGGATCACCAAAACTATGCAAAAATTGCATAAACCCAACTCAAATTGGAAAAACTCAAAAGTACTCTTCTTATTTCAACAAATGGTAACGTCTACACCGTAACAAAGACTCGGTTTCCCAAGCCATGCAAAAAATGTGTAAACCCGACTCATTTTGGAAAAACATCAATTTGCCCCTTTATTTAGCAACGGCTTTTTCTACCCCGTTTAATGATGAGGAGGGGTGTTGCTTGCCTTTTTCTTTTCTTGACAATATATATACAACACAAGTAACTCATTTTTTGGATTTTTCATGACTTTTTCACTTTTCTATTTTGTTTTTCATTACCTTTTTCAAAACCTCTTATCTATTTACAATGCTGAAAACACCAAGCTTTTGACCCGAGTGGACACGTACATTATCCACCATCATAACCCAAATCACCTCCTACAACACAACTACAAAACCGACCAATTCTTGATTAAGGAAGGGTGGTTATGGAATGTAGCTATCTTGGTGGGTTTGCCAAATGAATAGGCTAAGGCTCAAGGGGGTGAATCAAAAAGGGAAATAATGGAAGGGAGAAAACAAGGCTATTTGGCTATGTGAGGTTCATATGCAAATGGACTTTTGCTTCATATCATGTGCACAAAAATGTAATGCAATTTCATGGTCTAAGGACGCAATGACACACTTATGCGTCTTGATGTGACACGCCTCGCGAGGAGGCCTACTCTCAAACCTAGATGAGGGCGGGGTATGAATGTACCCACCCTAGGAGGCTCTACCTTTACTTTTGAGTAGCTAAGTCGAGCCTAAGGTCTAGCCTACGGCCCTAGGTCTCACAAGATCGGTCTAAACTCATTGGTCAAGCTCGCTTCCCTTGGCTAACTAAGAGGTCACGGGTGCGAGTCACGGGGAGGGGAAAGGCACAATTGGACACAAAAACTCATCATGGGAGTACGTGGTTCCCTTCCTCGACCATGTTCGTGCAAAACATTTATTTACAAACGGATGCAAGACTTTAAATTGAAAAACATGTATATACGAGAACATATGCATGCAAGAATTGAACACAACAAGGGTAGAAACATGCAACAAGTCAACTAAACCTAACAGCACATCAATCACCAATAATCCAATAGTTCCCCAAAGGAACATCCAAGGCACAAAAACCCATCCTCCTCCATATTATACAACAATATAGAAAGAGAGAGAATGGAAAAGGAGAAAGAGATAGGAACGTGTATACCAAGCGGTCTTCTAGTCTCCTTTTTGCCTCAAATGGTTGATGCCTATGCCAAAGGTTAGCCGACAAACAACATATATATACAATGCAATGTTTTTGTGATTTTTTGAAATTTTTCAATTTTTAGTCATTTTTTTGAATTTTATCAATTTACAAGTATTTACAAATATAAACAAATATTCACAAGAGTGGATATTTCCCTCCCCACACTTGAGATGTACATTGTCCTCAATGGACAAAAGCATAGGGAGTGAATAAGAAAAAGAAAGGAACATATTTTTGCATTTTTGATTTTTTGAAAATAAAAATAACATATTTTTGGTATTTTTGTTTTTGGAAAATTAAAATGACATGTTTTGGGTTTTTTTTTTTTAGGCCCTCCCCACACTTATTTATAAACATGGGAGGGCATTTAGAGAAATAAAAGAACATGTTTTTGTTGGTTTTTGTCATTTTTCAATTTTTTTTTGTGATTTTAAAAATAAGAATGCAATGCATGCTCTATACTATATGCAATAATTGAAAGGACAATGCAAACTATACTACATGACTGCATAGAGAGCCAATTTAGATTAACTCCTATTTGGGTCATGTCACTAAATGCAAAATGCGATAAAAACTTAATTAAAGAGAAAAAGAATATATACATTGTGGTGGTTGTTAAGTAACTCCACCAAACCTCTTCATCAAAGAGTCTTCAATCAACCGGGATCCCCCTCTTGGAATCTCGCTATCCCTTTAACAACTTCAAATTTTCCCATGGAGTAAGAGCTTCCAAGATTTGACAACACTTCATGTACACCGCTTATGGCGTGGTGCACTTCCGACCATTTCCGGGCAATTTTTTCTTCAAGCTTCTTCTTGTCATGGACAAGAACTTCTTCATTTTCAAGGCTTGGTTCACATTTCCCTTTTCTTTTCACCTTCTTTCTCCATTTTTTTGGTTTCTTCTTCTCAACCCTTGGCTTCATTTTTGGAGGGGTATTAGTGCTAGAATCAAATTTGGGAGGGATCACATTGGGGTGATCCCCTCCACCCTCAAGCTTCAACTCTTCTTTTCCTTTTTCATTTGTTGGACAAGCTTCTAATGGATCCAAAAATGAAGGCCCTAAATTAGGTTCATCCAAGTTATCTTCCACCATATCCACCCTACAACAAGAGTTGCCCATAGGAGGAGACTTCATGGAATTGTTGAGTTCAAACTCAATCTTCTCATTACCCACTTGGAGTGAGAGTTTTCCACTCTTAACATCTATCATAGCACCTCCCGTGGCCAAGCAAGGCCTACCCAAAATGATTGGCACATGGCTATCTTCGGGCATGTCCATGACAAAGAAGTCGCATGGGATCACAAGTTTTCCAACCTTCAAAGGAACATCTTCAATCACACCCAAGGGACACTTAACCGAACGATCGGCTAGTTGTAGGGAGATCTTTGAAGGCTTCAAATCTCTCAAGTGTAGCTTCTTAAACAAGGAAAGAGGCATTAAGCTAACACTAGCTCCCAAGTCACACAAAGCTCTCTTTATCTTCACCCCTTGGATAGAACAAGGAATAGAAAAGCTTCCCGGATCTTCAAGTTTGCTAGGAATTTTGTGAGTGAGGATTGCACTACACTCCCTAGAGAGGTTAACGGATTGTACCCCTTCACTCTTTCTCTTCATAGTCACAAGTTCCTTTAAAAACTTTCCATAGTTAGGGATTTCGGTGATCATGTCAAGAAATGGTATGGTGACATTCATACTCTTCAAAATATCAATGAACTTCTCATATTTCTTCTCAAGCCTTGGCCTTGCAAGCCTTTGTGGAAAGGGTACCGGTGCTACATACTCCCTTGGTGGTGGAATACATTCTTTGGCCTTAGATGCAATAGGTTCATCTTGCTTTGGAGGATCAACCATCTCCACCTCCTTAGACTTCTCCACCCTAGTCTCATCTTCTTCCACAACTTCAACCGGGTGCTTTTTCACTACTTCACTAGACACCCTCTTCCTCTTCCACTTAGGAGATTTCTCAACCTCCTCCAATTGCTTTCCACTCCTCAAAAATACCGCATTCATCTCCCTTGGGTTAACCGTATTACCCGGAAACTTCCCCGGATTTTGAGCCAATTGCCCCAATTGTTGAGAAATTTGGGCCACATGAGTTTCCGTAGCCTTTTGGGATGCTCGTATTTCATCATTAACCCGGTTTTGTGAGGCAATGTGGTTGTCAAGCTTTGAGTCGACTTTTTGGTTGGCAATCACCAATTGCTCAAAGGCTTGCTCCCAAGAAGGTTTTTGAGGGGTTTGAAAGTTTTGGTTTTGAGGTTGGTTGAAATTTTGTCCCTTGAAACCCCCAAATGGTTGTTGGTTTTGAGTGACAAATTGTTTTCCTTGGAAACCGGGTGGGATTTGTCTTTGGAATTGAGAGTTTTGATTGAACCTTTGTTGTTGTGGTGAGGAAGTGGTTGGGTTTTGAATGTTTTGTGAAGCATAAGACAAATAAGGATGAGTTATTTTTCCATTACCAAATTGGTTGTTGTTACTATTGAACCCTTGCCTTGCACTTGTGGATTCCCAAACTCCATTTGCTTGCTCATAGCATTCCTCTTGGAGGGGTGCAATCAAGGGACACCTAATGGGAGTGTGCCCTTGTTCCCCACACAACTCACAAGACAAAACTTGCCTCATATCGGAGCTTGAAGGTTTTGAATTTAGCAAAGCAACTTGTTGGGTGAGTTCATCTAGCATATCCTTAACCTCCACATTCAAAACCGAATTAGAATCCTTGCTCTTGCCCTTCCTCAATTGCCTATCACTTCCCCATTCCATAGTTCTTGAGGCCATCTCCTCAATTAGTTCCTTTGCCGCTTTATGCCCCAAAATGTCTAAGGCACCTTTCCCCGATCCCGCATCCAATGAAAGCCTAAGATCTTGAGTCAACCCTTTGTAAAAATTGTTCACTAGCTCGGCCTCGGAGATGCCATGGTGAGGGCATAACCGTTGGAGCTTCTTATACCGTTCCCATGCCTCATATAAAGTCTCATCCTCTTCTTGAGTAAAGCTTTGTAATTCACTCTTGACTTTGGCCATTCTTGAGGGTGGGAAATACTTGTTCAAAAATGCCGATGCCAACTCATCCCATGTCTTGAAGGAATCCGGGTCACAATTCTTCAACCAATCCTTGGCCGAACCCCTAAGAGAACGGGGGAACAACCTAAGGCGAACCGCGTCATCGGAGACCCCATTTGACTTGTACATATCACAATTTTCAAGGAAATCATTTAGATGATCATTTGGGTTCTCCAAGGGACCTCCTCCAAATTGGTTGTCTTGAACAAGGTTGAGCAAGGCATTTTTAATCTCAAAGTTGTTAGCTTGAATTCTTGGTCTTTGGATGCTTGGATTGACTATGTGCTTAGGAGCCATGGTCTCTCTTATCGGAACCGGATCACCCATTGTGTTTGGTTCTTCTTCTAAAACCCCAAAAGGATTTTCAAACACTTCGGTAGCCTCTTGGTGATTACCTTCTTCTATTGGTGGTGTATCAAGTAAACCCCTTCTTCTTAGAGAATTAAGTCTTCTTGCCGTGGCTTCAATTTCAAGATCAATTGGATGTGTTGGTCGACCTCTTCTTTGTCGCCTACTCATGCAAAAGACCTAAGCACTTGAAAGAAAGGATTAGTAACAAAGGACTTAGTCTAAACTAGAACAAAAACGATTAATATCAAGCCGTACTCCCCGGCAACGGCGCCAAAAACTTGATGGTCTCAAGTTAAACCTCGCAAGTGCACGATTTTATCGTTGTACACTCTAGAGGGTCGATCCACAAGGAGTAGGGGTGATTACTAATTGTCTATATTCTTGAGCTTAGCTAAGTCGATAAATAACAAAGAGGTGGGTAACAAACTAGCACTAAAACTAACAAAGTTAAAGACTATAAACTAGACTAGAAGAGAGCAAGCTAAAGATAAAGGATAGAACAAATAAAGAGAAGGACTAGAACTCGGTTCTCCCACGAATATAAGTAATTCCACATACTAATCGTTTCGGCTAATCAAAAGGGGTAGAAAGGTAAGGGGGAGATGGCTCTAATTCGCCTAGAACCTCCCTTCCGGTCTCGCACTAGGACACTAGCTACTCCGACTAACCCCCCTCCCGGGTTCGAAAGTCGGTCTCCCTAACTCAAAACCCGACAACCCCAAGAACATGCATTTTCCCAAGGAGGTCAAGTAAATGGTCAAGGTCATTAAGCACTCATCATATTCCGGGTCATCCCACTCCCCCTTCCGGAGGTCGATTTCAAACGCTAGCCTAGAGGCACCCTCCCTCGGTTCTCCCTTCCGGTCTCAACCTTAGTTGGTGACAAGGCCAAATTTCGGGTGTCCAATTTACAACCTAACCAACTTCCGTTGGTGGACAAGGGTCACAAGTTGACACTACCCAAAACCCAAACCTTAAGCATGCAAATTCCTCTAAACTACCCTCACCAATTTCCCCCACAAATTAGCCTTAATGATAATTAGTTAGTGAAATTACCCATATCGGGTCAAACCGAGTCCTAGAAGGAGACTACTCACTAATCATGTTTTTAGAGGCAAAGAAAACAACAAAGATAGAGTCTTTAAGCATAAACATGGTGATAGGATGAATTTTACTTCTAAACATGCAACAACCCAACAATAATTATGAAGAAAGATGGTTTTAATCTAATAGCAAGGATGAACAAACCAAAAGACACAATCTTTAACACAATCAACTCAAAGATTAAGTCTTTGAGGACAACTAGCCCAAGAAGAACAAAGGAAAGAGAATCAAAGAAAAGAAAAGCAATGAAAAGATGAACAATGGTGTAAACAACAACAATCAAACAAAAAGGAAGTAACTTTAACCACAAGCAAGGTAAATATTCAAAAATAAGGGAAGCATAAACTAAAGAAGTATGAAATTAACAACTAAAACAAAGAAATAAATATGAGGAAAGGAAATATACCAACAAAGAAGAAAGAAAATAACTTGATTGAATTGATTTCTTCACAAAACTAAGAACAAAGTGAGATCCAATGTTCTTCCCAATTTTCTCTACCTAACCAATTTTTGATCCAAAAACAAGTGTAATGAAAAGTTGTTCTTACAAGGTTGCCCCTTTTCTATATATACTATGGGTTTAAAAACATCAAATTACAAGCAATTCTCAAAAACAGCCCGGTTACTATTCCCAGCCGGTGTATCGATACACCGCCCGCCTCTTAGTTACACCGGCTGGATGAAAGTTACACCGCCCGCTCACAAAGTTACACCGGTTGACCAAAATTACACTGCTCCTGATCACAATGCACAGGCTAGGGGAAGGAGATACACCGACAAGGCTAAATGAGATACACCGGCTACCCTTGAGTTGCACCGCGCCTGATCACAATACACTGGCTAGGGGAAGGAGATACACCGACAAGGCTAATCTTGATCCTTGGCCACCAAATGTTGATCAGTTTTGCATGGGGAAGCGTGCAACACTACAAAAAGCTTAGAAAATAATCCGGTGAGACTTATTTAGGCAAATTAATCATAAACTTGAGTAATTATCAATTAAATGCACCAAAATTAGGACTAAAGCAAGGATTTTTGACAAGAATGAAGGGGCGATAACGTAGTTATCAGCTAGCCACTCAGGGTAAGTACAAAGCATGATAAAGCCCGCCGCTAATAATTTGTCTACTTCAGCTTTGATGGCCTCATCCTTCTCGGTCGAGGAGTTCCTCATCTTCTGCTTGACCGGCCGAGCGGTGAAGAGTACGTTCAGCTTGTGAACGATCACCTCTCGGCTCACGCCTGACATCTCGGCAGCTGAGTATGCGAAGACATCTTTGTTCTTCCTCAGTAGGTCTAGGAGATCAGCTCTGAATTTTGGCTCCAGGTCGACACCGACAGTTACGGTGCGCCCTGGGTCAATTTTCACTTCCTCGGTCTCGGCTCCTTCGACCATGCCGACGTTAGTGTTCATCGGATCGCCCTCCTGCTGCAAGGATGAGTTCTTCCCTTTCTCCGACTTCTTTGCCACTTTGAGGGATTGCATGTTGCACCCCCTGCCAGACACTTGGATATTAACTATTTCATCTTTCTCGTCCTTTGAGACGAGCTTTTGTGCTTCCCCCCGGTCCGAGACGTACATCAATGTCAGGACCCGGATGGACATCACTGCATCGGCCTCGCTCAAAGTGACCCGGCCTATGAGAACATTGTAGGCAGACGAACCATCGATAACCACGAACTCAGATAAAACATTTTTAGCCGCATCCGCTTGGCCGAACATCACCGGCAGTCTGATTGACCCCAGGGGTACCAGGCCGGCCCCGGAGAAACTGTATAGCGGGTTAATGCAGGGGCTCAGGTCTCCAATCTTCAGACCGAGATTAAGAAAGCACTCCCTGAACATGATGTTCGTGTAGGCGCCTGTGTCAATCAGGCACCTTTTGACCAAGTGGTTGGCTATATCCAGGTGGACTACAAGCGGGTCGCTGTGCGGGGCGACGACTCCCTCGTAGTCCTTCTTTCCAATGGTTATATCGGGGATGGTGGAAGCGGGGATCGCTGTTTTAGGCACAAAGTTGATGGCTTGGTATAACTCATTTAGGTGCCGTTTGTGCCCATTAGCTGACCCACCGTTCTCGTTTCCCCCGATGAAAACCTGGATTACTCCCATCCGTTGGAAAACTGATTTTCTATTCGCCCCGTCGGCGCTTGTTCCTGGGCCTCCTGCTACATACTTGATGAGGCTCCCCTTTCGGATTAGCTCTTCGATGGCGTTCCTTAGATGTCGACAGTTGTCAGTTTTATGGCCGGTGTGGCCGTGGTACTTGCAAAACTGGCTTGTGTCACCGTCCCCCCTCGCCTTGGGGGGCCTTGCCCACTTCTGTCCATCATTCTTGCTTAGGGTAAAGACCTCGGCTGGAGTGGCGACCAGGGGGGTGAGACTACTGTACCGCTTCTGGTAGTATGGTCCCGAACTCCCCCCGGCGCCCGCCGAGTGCTGTATCCTATTAGATCTCTCAGGCCGTGACCTATTCCTGTCACGGCGACCTTCATCTATGTTGTCCCGGCGGCTCTTCCTCTCTGGGTGCCCAGCTTCACTGTGGCTTACCCAGGTTTTGTGATAGTCTTCCACCTTTACGGCTCGGTCGGCCATCTTTCTGGCGGAGTCTAAGTTGAGGTCTTCGCACTTGATCAGCTCGTTTTTGAACTCGCCTTTCGGGAGGCCTTTCATCAGCGCGAAGGCCGCCAGTTCGGTGTTCAGCTCACGGATCTGCTGAACCTTAGCGTCGAATCTTTTCACGTAGCTTCGGAGGGACTCGTCCTCCCCCTGTCGGATAGTTAGGATATCTGATGTTTCCACGATCCTTCTCTTGTTGCAAGCATACTGGGCTATGAAATTGTCTCTCAGGTCGGCATAACAGTATACCGAGCCATTAGGTAGCCCCTTGTACCAACTCTGAGCCATCCCATGCAGGGTCGTTGGGAAGACTCGGCACCACACCTCATCAGGCTACTCCCATACCGACATGTACGACTCGAAAGCCTCGGCATGGTCGGTCGGGTCGCTATCCCCTTTGTATGATATGGGCGGCAGCTTCAGCTTAGTCGGCACAGGGATCTCGAGGATATAGGTGCGAGGGGTTTGTCGACCACGTGTCGAATGACACGCGGCGATCGGCTCCTCGCAACCTTAGTCCGGCTTATCTCCCTATGGCGGGAAGGGCTTGTTGTCCGACTTTGGTGAGTCGGACTTCTTTCATTCCTTCGGGGTGGCCCGTTGTTGCCATGGCGACGCTGTCCTCCGCGAGTGGGGGAAGGACTCGGGTCGCCACCGGCACCACGGGCTCTGGCGGCGTTCTAGCACGCCCAGCTCCTTGTATCGCTCCGGTCAAGTTGTTCGGAGTCACTCTATGGGCCCTGGTCACCTGTGGATGCGCTGCCGTCTCCGTCGTCGTGACAGGGGTAATCGGCGTACTACCCATCAGGTCCAGGAATAGCTTTAATTTGGCCGCATCAACCACATGTCCCATGACAGTGACTTGGTCGGTAGGCAGCGGTGTTTTTGGCTCTTTCTGCATCCCAGTTTCTGGCTCTTTCGGCATCCCGAACTCAGAATTACGGAACGTGTCATCCTGGAAGAATGCAGTTCCTTCACTCACAGTTTCTTGTTGCTTTGACATCTTCTTAGCTCGCTGAATGGGGTTTTTTTTTTTTTGTAATGTAGGTGACTAGCTTTTAGTATCTATCCCCACAGACGGCGCCAATTGTTCCGGGTGTAATTCCGGAGCAGGATTGTGACCACTTGAGCTTGTACAATGATGTCGTTGCTCGTCTCTTCCTTTCTCTCTTTCCTGTAAAGATGAACAAACTGAGGGCTCGGCTTGGGGCCGAACGTACTCACTCCGACGCTCAAGTCAGTAAACTTAGAGAGATAAGTTGTATGTTTAACTTGGCAAAGTATATTGTAGAGAGATAAGGGAGTTTTATATTAGATATTTCTGTTAGTTTCTCAATGAGAGATGTGGAGTATTTATAGACTTTCACCTTTTGTCACGTAGTGGCCAAGTGGTGTGGCAGGTGGAAAGACTGTCTTACCCTCGGCCGAGAGACCCATGACAGGCCGACAGGCCTGGTTGACTCCATGCCGAGGGGACTGGATGCGAGTACACGGATATGCCTCTCGGCCGGCTAGTTGCCGAGCCGAGACCCAAGTGACAGGCCGACCGGCTTTGTCGGTTAGGCCGTTTTCTTTTGACTTGTTGTCTTTTTGCTTTGACCTTGGTCAATATGTTGACTTGGTCAGCGGGTGCAGAATATGCCCCATCAAGTATATCCACCAGTTCTCCACCACCTTTACCTATTAACACCCACATCCACCATAGCCAACACTGCTGCAACACCCCTTTCTTCCCCGCCGCCACCGCTACCAGCCCCATCAGCGGTGTCCTATCACTGTCCTCCTGTCGGCAACCCTCTTTACCTAAACCTTCATCCCGTCGAACACCTTATCCCCACAAATTAAACCCAAACCCCTATGCAACCAAACAGTCTTCTTCTTCTTCTTCTTCTTCTTCTTCTTCTTCTTCGGGTGTTTGCTAACTAGCGAATTGATGAATTTTTAGCTATTGAGGACATTTAGCATGTTTGACTTGTCAATCTGTTGTTTGGGGTGTTTGCTAAATAGCACATTGAAATAGTAGATTGAATGCAAATTATTATTTAAAATATGTTGTCCCTCCCATCATATTCACTTTATTAAATTGTAAAAAATGCATCTCTCAACCATTTTCGCATAGATACTATAATCTATTAACCTAGACTTGTTACTTACCAAACACTTCTACAAAATCTGCTGATTGAAATATACTAGTAAAGAATGTCAATCCAATATGTCATTTATAATATGTTTGACCAATCTGTTTCTACTAATAATAATCTGCCGTGTACCAAACATAAGATATGCACTGATATTAGATTGATAGAGGTAGACCTGACAACAGGCGGAGTCGGGTTCGAGTTAGTTTAATTCGGGTTTGTGGTGTTCGGGTTAGCAAGCATTGGGGTCAGGTCGGGTCGGGATTTATCGGGCTCGGATTATTTTCGGGTGGCTTGAATAAGTTTGGGTCAATTGAGATTCGATCCCGAGTTCGAGTTATTTTTATGAGATCTAGTCGTCTAGATAGAAGGAAATCACCTTACAAATATTTGGCCTATAAATAGGTGTGAAGTTTATTTAGGAAAAACCCACAACATATTACACTTTCCCAAAACATTATGGCAAAGCTAGGTGGCTTCACAATTCTTACAATCCTTTTCGCATTTGCACATCTTGTGTATTCGGTAAGATTATTTTAACCCATCCTTTCCGCATTTGCACCCCTTTTTTTTCAGTTCAAATTGAAAACACATACACTGATCTATACGATCTAATATTTTTCTGCGATAAATGAGCTAATCCACAATTATTGCAACTTTATGTAGCAAGATTGCGTCTATGTAATCTATTTGAAGACCGGAGATAAGCTTAGTGGGGGCACAGATGTAATGGTGGCACTCAGATTATATGACGCGCAAGGTAACTCAGTTCTTGTGCCTAGTCTATGGAAAACGGGGATTATGGAATCAGGACACGACTATTTTGAGAATAATAACTTGGACATGTTTAGCGCTAAAGCCAAGTGTCTTGCTTCTAATGTTTGCAAAATCGTGTTGACTAATGTCTATGACAACCCATATGGTCCTAGTTGGTACGTCAGCTACCTAAAGGTCAGCACTAATGATTTCCACAACGATGTATGCACCCACAACGCCTTCCAAATTAATCAATGGCTATCCGCGGTTGATAATAAACGTAACAAACTAACAATGATAATCACAATCAACAAGTGTTTTTGGTTGAATGAATTGTATCCTTCCATTAGTGAAATACTTGGTATTTATACAAGATAGGGATAAGTGGATTCAATGTATTGGCCTTGGGACTACAATAAGTTTGCCTTGTGACTACAATAAGTCGACCTTGGGATTACGATAAGTCGGCCTCGGGTCAATGCTAATACACGGCCTAATACTCCCCCTCAAACTGGAGCATGGAGATCATGAATGCCCAGTTTGCGAAGTAGTAAATCAAACTGTGACGATGCTAAAGCCTTCGTAAAGATATCAGCAATCTGCGAGTTTGTGGCAACATGAGATGGTCGTATCAAACCATCCAAAATAGCATCACGAATAAAGTGACAGTCCACCTCGATATGCTTCGTTCGCTCGTGAAACACGGGATTCTGAGCCAGATGTAGAGCGGACTTACTATCACTGTAAAAATTCAAAGGTCGAGGAATAGAGAGACCGAGGCTAGAAAACAGACCCACTAACCACTTTAACTCGCATAAAAGCTGCGAGTCATGGACTCGTATTCGGCTTCGGCACTAGAAAGAGACACAGTTTGTTGTTTCTTCGTTTTCCAAGATACGGGAGAATCTCCGACAAATACAACCCAACCCGAAAGAGAACGTCGAGTTAAGGGGCAACCTACATAATCCGAATCACACCATCCAGAGATAGTAAGAGAACTGTCGGAACGTAACAAAATTCCTTGGCCCGGCCTCCCCTTAAGATAACGAACAACCCGAAGAGCGTCATCCATATGCTCTTTGCGTGGTTTGTGTAAAAACTGAGATAGTATATGAACAGCATAGGAAAGATCTGGACGGGTGACTGCAAGATAAACCAATCGCCCCACAAGACGGCGATATTGCTCTGCATCCTCGAGAAAATCGCCAGAAGCAAGAGCAAGCTGGTGATGTTGCTCAATGGGAGTAATCGCGGGTTTAGCACCCAAAAGACCGGACTCGGAAATAATATCAAGAGCATATTTTCGTTGGCATAAATAAATCCCTTCAGAGCTACGAGCAACCTCTATCCCCAGAAAATATTTCAGACGACCCAAATCTTTCATATGGAAACGAGTCCCAAGATAGTCTTTAAATAATTTAATGGCCGCTGAACTATTCCCGGCAATAACGAGATCATCCACGTAAACCAAAACGTGTAGACATACCTCTTTTCTAGAATAGCTGAAAAGGGAGTAATCGGAATAAGATTGAATAAAACCATAGTCACGCAAGGCGGTTCCCAATTTTGCAAACCAACAACGCGGCGCCTGACGAAGTCCATATAAAGACTTCCGTAGACGACACACCTTACCCTCTTTTCCTCGACTGAAACCAGGTGGTAACTTCATGTAAACCTCTTCGGACAAATCACCGTGCAAAAATGCATTATGCACATCCATTTGATGAAGCTCCCAATTTTTGATAGCAGAAACCGCGAGCAAAGTTCGAACAGTCACCATCTTAACAACGGGTGCAAAAGTCTCACCATAATCAATGCCTTCAACCTGATGATTCCCAAAGATAACCAACCGAGCTTTATACCTCTCAATAGTTCCATCGGATTTATATTTAATTTTGTAAACCCACCGGCAACCGAGAGCTTTCTTGCCATGTGGAAGTTCGGTAAGTTCCCATGTCCCATTATTTTCTAGCGCTGTTATCTCGTCTTGCATAGCTTGGCACCAATTAGGATCATTAATCGCAACTCGAAAATTGGGAGGTTCAACACCCGTGGTAATAGCTGCAAGAAAATGTCTATGTCGAGGAGAAAATTTGTGACAATTAATGTAATTAGTAATAGCATAGGGAGTACCTGAGGATGTGGAGCTTGGTGAGTCGGGTTGTGCAGCAGTAGAGACAGTGGTGGTGTCAAGAACATAATCATTTAAATGCGGAGGCAGTCGCTTAGCTCGTTTTCCACGACCCAATTCAGGAGCAGGAGGAGTAACCGATCTCGTGGAACCCGTCTGATCATCTACACTCCCCCCGCCATCAGACCCCGTCGGATCAACCAAAACTCCATCAGATTCCGAGGTGTTACACTCCCCTGTACCCGAGTCAAGGCCAGCACTCTCCCCCGCGTGAGAATGGACAGAAGGGTTTTTCCCGGGAGAGGGTGTGAGCTCCTCGGGTATAAGTGGCTGAACCCGAGTGCTAACACCGTCAACATCGTCTTTATCACAATACGGGAAGCTATTCTCATAAAAATGAACATCTCGAGACACATAGAATTTACCCGTCTCGATTTCATAAACTTTCCACCCTTTCTTGCCATGTGGGTAGCCAACAAAGACACACTTTCGACTCCTTTTGGCAAACTTATCACCACGAGTATTTTGGTTGTGTACGAAACATAAACAACCAAAAACGCGGAGATTATCATAAGAAGGAACGGAGCCAAATAAAAACTCAAAAGGCGTTTTATTGTTTAAAAGAATGGAGGGAGTCCGGTTTATTAAATGAGCAGCTGTCAACACACATTCACCCCAAAAGAAAGTCGGAAGGTTACCTTGAAACATTAGAGCACGAGCCACATTTAAAATATGGCGATGCTTACGCTCGACACGCCCATTTTGTTGTGGAGTACCGACGCAAGACTGCTGAAAAATTATACCATGTTTAAAGAAATGGCTTGCCATAGGTTCAAACTCAGTACCATTATCCGACTGAACAATTTTGACTCGGCGTGAAAACTGGTTTTCAACCATGGTTAAAAAACTCATGAACATTTCCGTTACTTCCGTCTTATCAAGTAACAAATACACCCATACTGCCCGAGAACAATCATCGACAATGGTAAGAAAATACTTGGCACCACAAGAAGAACGAGTACGATAAGGACCCCACAAATCACAATGGATTAAATCGAAAATTGCAGAAGCCTTGTTATTATTCAAATGAAAACTAGTCCGACTATGTTTCGCAAAATGACAAATCTCACAATTATGCTCAAAGGTAGCTTTTAAATTACTAATAGGAGGAAGCAGCTTGACAATTTTATTTGACGGATGTCCAAGCCGTCGATGCCATAAATCGAAAATATCCGCAGTGCTTACCCGATTCACCACCGTCCCTGCCACCGCACGCAAGAAGTAGAGCCCATCCCTTAACTCACCGGCTCCAATCCTCGTCCTCATGGAAGGGTCCTGAATTATACAAGAATTATTAGTAAAATGAAGAGAATAATTAGTGGCAGCAACCAACTGGGAGACGGAAATAAGATTACAAGTGAGACTAGGAACAAAAAGAACATCTCGAAT
Organism: Silene latifolia; assembly: GCF_048544455.1. Classification (NCBI taxonomy): domain Eukaryota; kingdom Viridiplantae; phylum Streptophyta; class Magnoliopsida; order Caryophyllales; family Caryophyllaceae; genus Silene; species Silene latifolia. The sequence goes on from NC_133529.1 coordinate 13,105,179, forward strand.
AACCAAAGTAGCGATCAAGTGAATCGTGCCGACCATATTGGCCGAAGCGAGAGCCCATTAGGGAGGCTAACCGCTCGCGGCGAGATGTTGTACGAATCAGTCAGCCACCTTACATCACCAGTGACATGGTGTGACGCACCGGTGTCAATTATCCAATCGGAGGACATACCATTAAGTCGGTCATGAGAAGTAGAGGAATTGGCCTTGAAAATCAGCATATTAGCACGGCCACAATCAATTTTGGGTTCGGAAGCGGAAGCGGAATCAACGTCATTTGTCATTCACGGTGAAGAATAATTTATGCTAAATAGGTTGCCTCCCTACGGGAAACAAAGGAAGCTAAAGACAAGATTTTGTTATGTGAGGAGATAAGAATTGATATGAGCTCCAATTTGGAGTTACTGTACAGGGAAATATGGCCATTGATTGAAGAAGACAAAGGACGCAGACATTATTTTTTGTATTTCTTTTTTTTTTTTTTTTTTTTTTTAAAAAACACTGATACCATGATAATAAACGTAACAAACTAACAATGATAATCACAATCAACAAGTGTTTTTGGTTGAATGAATTGTATCCTTCCATTAGTGAAATACTTGGTATTTATACAAGATAGGGATAAGTGGATTCAATGTATTGGCCTTGGGACTACAATAAGTTTGCCTTGTGACTACAATAAGTCGACCTTGGGATTACGATAAGTCGGCCTCGGGTCAATGCTAATACACGGCCTAATAGCGGTTGATCCACCTTACGAAATAAGCGCTACAAGGAACCTATGCAATTCTATTAATGGGGTTGACATGGACAACCAAAAAGCGACAAATTTTAATATCTCAAGTATAATCTAAGAGTTGGATCTTGAAAATTATAAATCTTAATTTATAATGCACTGTGTAACTGTGGTTAGTGTCATATGCGACACTAACCAAAAGCCTGCCTTTATGGTTTACCATATGCTTGTGTACAAATAAGTTGTGGAGAATATGAATAAAGCGCTTCTCGTGTTTCAAATATATTATCCAGTTTTGGGATGTACTACTCCTTTTTTTACGGACGATAATTTACGTTTGTTTTTTCTTCGGATAATAAAATAAAAATAAGTTATTTTATTGAGATAGAGAGAGTATTGTGTTTGATCTATGATAATTAAATCTAAGATTGGTGATTTCAATAGACATGTGGTATCAATTTTCCTTAACATTCATATCATATCTTGTTAGATTTAAGAAGGGTTTGTGTTCTTTTATATGGGGATTTTACCTTTTACATACGCTTTTTATAACTAGTTGTAGATCGCGCGCGATACCCAAAATATAGAAATCGATTTAGTTTTTTTTTTCTCCTTTTTTTTCCTGATTTTATGTATTGGTATGTAATTGAACTATCTTGTAGATGTAAATATGTGAATCTATTAATGCTGCTCGGAATTCGGCGTACTATAATATATTCAGTATGAGTTTGGTTACTGTGAGTAGGAATAAATTTGTGAGTATTTCATAAAACTTGGATCATTCGATAACCGTATGTGTACCACCAGTTGCTTAGATGTGTAGGAATAATTGAATAAATGTTTTGTTGAAATCGAATATAAACAATTATCCTCCTCCTTTCGGACCTCATTTCATGTGTATTTTGCGCTCTCTCTCTCTCTCTCTCTCTCTCTCTCTCTCTCTCTCTCTCTCTCTCTCTCTCTCTTCCTTCTCCTCCTTCTCCTCCTTCTGAGTCTTGAACATCCTCATATTTATCGTCATCTCTCTCTCTTTGTTCTACGCCTCCTCTTTTCACCTCTCCTTCCTCTTCGGCGTTGTCGCCTCCTCCTCCTTATTACCCTCCCCTTTTTCCCACTTTTCTTTATATTTTTCTCTCATTCTCATTCGTCGCCGCTTTCTCCCAATTCTACTCGATTTATATCCCCCTCTCTCCCCCTTGATCTTTTTTATCATCCTCGTATTTTTCTTTCTTCTACGCCTCCTCTTTCTCTTCGGCGTTGCCGCCACCTGTTTCTTATCATCCTCCCACTTTTCCCGTTTCCCTTCTATCTCTTATTCTCCTCCTTCTCTCGTTCTCATCTCTCGCCGTTTTCTCCAGCTTTTGCCCTGCATTTCTTCATATTTTCCCCCTCACTCCCCCCACATGCATCATCCTTCTCCCCTCTCTCTCTTCTCCTCCTTGTGCGCATCCTCATCTTTCTATTTATCCTACGCCTCCTCCTTCCCCTTTACCCTTCCTCTTCGACGTTGCCACCTCGCCCTTCTCAACAGTTTACCTCCTTTTTTCGATTACCTTAAGCTCTTGTTCATCTCCATTACCCTTTACATCCCTTCACATTTTTCATTTCACTTCCCACATCCTTTTCCAATTTCCCTTTATCCTTCCCCTCTGCCACCGTGGTTGGCTCCTCTCATTCTCCTCATCTCTTCTCCCCTTCCCATATGTCGTTGCCTCTTTCCCATTATAAAACTCTGGTGGTGTTTGCTAAGCTTCCCTCATGTTCACTGATCAGTTTTACGATTAATTCTTAGCATATCATTTAGTTGCTTATCTACTTTTGTTGAATGGTGAGTGATTGTGTATGTCAAGTTCTTATATTTTATGGGTATTAACTTGAGGCATTCTTTATCAGTCTCATTGCAGACAATTTTCTAGGGCATGCGAAGTATGGAGTATTCACTTGCAGGTATGAACTACTCGTGAATTATGATCAGTATTTAGAGTATGTTTATCTTTTGATAATTGAGTACATATGATTATTACATGGATTACATTAGCAACACCATCCATAGTAGGTTCACAATATAATTTAAGGACATCACGTACACTGAACAGAAGACAAATCTAGCACCATAAACAAATAAACCAAGCTAATTATCGGAATAGCAATACATATTCTCTGATGTTGGTCTTATAATGGCCATGTTTAGTCTTGTTGATTAATGGCGTTTTTGTTTACTTAAATATGATTTTGATGCATCATTTTCAGGCTGCTCTCCTCCAAGGAATTGTACCATTCGTCTTCGCCAAGGAGTGCACAATGTTCATCCGATATTCTCAGCACAGCGTACCAAGTTTTATTCTTTCATACTCTTTAGTCTGAAATTTTGGCTAGAGAAGTTTGGTGATGCATGTATTTTATATAAGGTTTTTACCTCATTTTTACACGCATTTCTGTACTATTTATGTAGCATCTAGCTACAAATACCCCCGAATATTCTACTTTGGTTCGTTTTATGTAATTTGCAGGAATAAACCAAAGAGGAGCTAAATCGAGCCTATTTTGTCCCAATTGCATGCATTTATGGAGAATAAGGAGCCGGAGCTAGGAAATCTAACACCTGGAAGACGCGTGAGCTAGTTTCGGGAGGTATTTTGATGTCTTACGTGCCAAGATAACTCGATCGAGTAGATTTTCTACTCGATCGAATGCTTTATATATTGGAGTTGCTCGATCGAGCAGTTCAAGCTTACGAAAAGGAAGACATTGCAAGGAGTGCTCGATCGAGTGGTTTATTTCCACTCGATCGAGAGGTTTGATGGCTAGTTACTCGATCGAGTGGTTTATTTCCACTCGATCGAGTGGTTTATCTTTCTATAGACTTTTTCCGCTTAATTTTCATATGGGCTTTTGTAATTAGTCCATAGATTAGGTTAGAGTGTGTTTTTCGTATAAGACAGAGTGAAGAACAACATAAGTGGCTCTCTCTTCCCTCTCTCACTGACTTTTACTCTATACTTCGCTACTGTTCTTGGATTTTTGTTCTTGCTTTACACTTTTGCTACTCAGATTTGGATTACGATTGGTATTATTATTCTTCTTTCATCCTTTAATCATAATTATTGCGTTTGTGTTGCTATTCTCCTCTTATTATTTCATCTCTACTTTAATTCAATCTTCATTAGGTTTATTATCATGTTTAGTTTCAATTATCTATATGTTGTTGTTGTTAGTTCAATGGTGATGCGTAGCTAATTCCCCTCTGCTAAGACTATAGGGAATCCATAATTATGAAGGGAAAGTAATCGATTTATTGGGTTAATGCTGGTATAATCTTTGTTGTTAACTGCTGCAATTAATTGTATCTGTTTAATTGAGTCGACGCAATTAGGCATTTATATCATAGTGACCCTTGACCTAGACCGAAAGGTTGGAATAGGCGAGACTAGTAGCGAACAATAGGGCATTATAGTTAGGGCGAAAGCTAAGCTATTTGTGCTTTAGGGTGAATTGAGACCGAAAGGAGATATTCACTGCCCCTCAGACCGTATCTGCATTGACCTGAGACCTAGATTACTTGACTGAATGATTATGGTGAACCGTCTGTCTTAGCTGTCTCTATCTACTTGGTTAATCTTTATTCTCTTATTCTCTCTTCCTTATCTTCTCATTAGTTTAGAATATCACAATTAAAAACCCCCCAAATTGGTTACCTTGACGGACTTAGACGAGACTGACATTTTTCCATCTCCCTGTGGATTCGACCCGACTTCCCTAACTATATTAGTTAGAGCCAGTTGGTATTTTTTATAGGTATACGACTGCCCTGTCAAATTTTGGCGTCGTTGCCGGGGAGGTGGCGCAATTTTGTTGCTTTATTTAAGTTTGTTTCTCGTCTCAAGGAATTTATTCCTTGAGACTGATCTCATTTTTGCAAAGTTTTTGATTAGCTTTGCAGGTTATTTGTTGCTTTGTGAAATCTATTTGCCAGAATGCCTAAGTTAGCCACCATTCGAGCCTCATCGTGGATTCACTTCCAAAAGGTTTCCTTTTACCCATTCGATCGGGGAAACTTTGGAATCCACCCATCTTACATACAATTTGGTAGAGAGAAACCTCTTTAGGGGGGGTACCTGAAGAAGATCCATGCAGGCATATAGAGCTGTTTACAGAGTATTGCTCTACCATTCCCCTTTCTGCTGGGGTGACACAGGACAAAGTGAAGGGAGCCCTCTTTCCCTTTTCTTTAGCTGATGATGCCCGGGAGTGGTTGAGAGATCTTGATAGGGAGGCAGCCGGTGTAGCCGACTGGAGTTCCCTTGCTTTAGCCTTTTACAGGCGATATTTTCCACCGCAGCGCACCAATGCCTTGAGAGCTCGGGATTAATTCTTTTGAGTGTTGTCTCTCAAGATTTGAATGGGGCTTGGACTAGGTTCAAGAAGCTTGTCCGTTCTGTGCCTCATCACGGGTTCAAGAATTGGTTCCTTTGTACCCAATTCTACAATGGGTTATATCGGAGCGAGAGAGCTATTCTTGACAGCGTAACTAAAGGGAGATTCACGAAGAATGTTGAAGACGACCAAGGGTGGCGTCTTATTGAGGAGATGGCTATTCATGTCTCTGAATATGGAAATCCCCGAGGTAGTGAGCAAGTTATTGAGTCAGCAGCTGCTGCAGTGGAAGGTCCTAGCAAAAGTCCAGGTAATATGGAGATTACAGAAGTTTCCGGCGAGAGTGCTCAGGTTTGTTCGATTACTGAGTATGTTGAGCTATGTGGTAGATGTGGTATGGAAGGGCATGACCCTATTGGATGCCTGGTGAGTACAGAGCGTGTCCTTGCTTATCAAAAATACAAGCAAGGAGTTCCTTTTTCTCAGTTGTACGAAGAAATAAGGAATACTCCTACTCTTTATACGCCAGCGCCGCAACCGGTTCCTCCCCCTGCAAATCAAGAAATTGCCGAACTGAAATCCTTTATGTTTAGCATAACACAACAATTTTAGGAGAAGTGCAATAGGAAAGAAAATGTCATAGCAGAGTTGAGAGAACAAGTCGCGCAGTTAACACTCGCGAAAGACAAAGCCAAGCTTCTACCGACATGCAATTCAGCCAATGCAATGAATCTCCAAGTTGGCCTTACTCATGAAGAGCCAAAAGTACCAGAAGACGGGGTTTTGATAGCTGAAGATACCCCGGAGGACGATATAGATGAGTTTCTGGACGAAATTGTTGTTGCGTGTGTTCCAGACACTCGATCGAGTGAAAAATCTACTCGATCGAGTGATTCAATTCATCCCGTCACTCGATCGAGTGATAATTATAGTCGATCGAGCACTGCACAATTCGAGGATGGTCGATCGAGTGATATTCTTACTCGATCGACTAAGTTTGCTGAAAAAATCACTCGATCGAGTGATAAAAATGCTCGATCGAGCAAGGCAGAAAAAAGGAATGGTCGATCGAGTGAAGAAAGTGGTCGATCGAGTACTTCTCAACATGAAATCACTCGATCGAGTGATAAAAGTACTCGATCGAGTACCAAAAGCGGCGGAGATCCTATCTTACTATCTAATTCCGCTACCGTGTCATCTTCCCCTGCTGTGGAGATGTCACGCACTAATAAAGGTAAAGAGAAAGTTGCGGGTTCACTCATTGCTACCAGAGTGCCCTTCCCAGGTCGTCTGAAGGACGCAAAGATCGAGCGACAGTACGGTAAGTTTGTGGACCTTGTGAAGAACCTCCAGGTAACTGTCCCTTTTACCGAACTTGTTACTCAGGTACCTACTTACGCTAAGTTTATGAAGGATATTGTGACGCGTAAGAGAGATTTAAGTGAATTTGAGACAGTTTCATTTATGGAAGAGTCTAGTAATTTGCTCTTAAACAAGGCTCCACCCAAAATGAAAGACCCGGGTAGCTTTTCTATTACTTGTGTTATAGGCAATGTGGTTATTGATAAGGCTCTTTGTGACTTAGGAGCCAGTGTTAGTGTCATGCCCCTATCTGTCTGCAAGAAACTGAACATGAGTCACCTTAAAGTGACTAACATTACCCTAGAGATGGCTGATAGATCTGTTAGGAAGCCCTTAGGTGTCTTAGAGGACGTGTCTGTGAAAATAGGCAAGCTCTTTATCCCAGTGGATTTCATTGTTTTAGACATAGCTGAGGACACCTGGACCCCAATCATCTTAGGAAGACCATTCCTTTGTACAGCTGGAGTCGTTATTGATGTCAAACAAGGGCGTTTGACTCTTGCAGTAGGGGATGACGCGATCACTTTCAGTCTGCCTAGTACTTTAGCTCGGCCAATGATAGAGGATACTTGCTATTCGGTTGATATTATTGACGAGTCTATTTATGACTTCTGGTCGGGTTCTTTTATGAAGGACCCACTAGAAGCTCTTATGCTTTTTGATGAGTGTGCGAGATAGCCCGGATGACGGTGATTTGTGTTGGATTTGCTTGTTGATGATTTAGATGAGCTTGAACTCACCGAAGCTGAGGGAGAGCAAGTGGAACAGATGATTAGCACTCTTTGCTCCATTGAGGTAAAGGTATCAGAGCGTAAGCCTCTCCCTTCTCATCTAAAATATGTTTTCTTAGACGATACTGAGCAATTTCCAGTCATTGTTAGTGCTAAGCTTGATAATGATCAGTTAACCTCTTTGTTAGCTGTACTTAAGAGAAACAGGAAAGCGCTGGGTTATTCATTGGATGATATCAAGGGGATTAGTCCCGATATTTGTATGCACATGATAGAGCTAGAGGAAGATCACAAACCTTGCAGACAGGGTCAGCGTAGACTGAACCAGAAGATGCAAGATGTTGTGATGGCTGAGGTAATGAAGCTGCTTGACGCAGGTATTATTTATTCTGTTGGTCATTCTAAATGGGTGAGTCCAGTACAGGTGGTCCCGAAGAAAGGAGGGACAACTGTAGTTAAGAATGATAAGGATGAGTTAATACCTACTGGAGTAGTGATTGGTTGGCGGATGTGCATAGACTACGATGCACGACTTAATGCCGCCACCAAGAAAGATCACATTCCCCTTCCTTTTATTGATAAAATGGTAGAAAGGTTAGCTTCTCATAAATTTTTCTGCTATTTAGACGGGTACTCTGGGTTCTTTCAGATCCCTATACACCCAGACGATCAAGCTAAGACTACATTTACTTGTCCTCAGGGCGTTTTTGCTTATCGCAGGATGCCTTTTGGTTTGTGTAATGCCCCTTCCACCTTTCAAAGGTGTATGATGGGGATATTTTCAGAGTATATTGAGTCTATTATGGAAGTTTTCATGGACGATTTCAGTGTATATGGAAGTGATTTTTCTAACTGTCTGTCTAACCTTGAGAAAGTGTTGCAGCGCTGTATTGAGGTTAATCTTGTGCTGAACTAGGAGAAGTGCCACTTTATGGTCAACGAGGGAGTTGTCTTAGGGCACTTAGTTTCTGATAGGGGAATAGAGGTTGATAAAGCAAAGGTGGAAGTGATTCAGCAATTACCACCTCCTGTCAATGTTAAGGGGGTGAGGAGTTTCCTTGGCCACGCCGGCTTTTATCGCCGGTTTATCAAGGATTTCTCAAAAATTGCTAAACCACTTACACAGTTGCTACTTAAGGATGCCCCTTTTGTGTTTACTGATGAGTGTATTTCTACTTTTCACAGGTTAAAGCAGGCTTTAGTCTCTGCGCCGATCATACAGCCTCCCGACTGGGACTTGCCGTTTGAGATTATGTGTGATGCCAGTGACTATGCACTAGGAGCAGTGCTAGGCCAAAGGAAAGACAAAGCTTTGAATGCTATCTACTATGCAAGCTGAACTCTGGATGAGGCTCAAGTGAAGTACACTACCACTGAGAAAGAGCTGCTAGCTGTAGTTTATGCCTTAGAGAAGTTTCGTTCTTATTTAGTTGGGTCAGAAGTTACTGTTTTTACTGACCATGCAGCTTTGAGGCATCTCCTTGCTAAGAAGGAGGCTAAACCACGGCTACTGAGATGGATACTCCTTCTTCAGGAGTTTGAATTGCAGATTAAAGATAAGAAAGGAGCTGAGAACGTTGTAGCTGATCACTTGTCGCGACTGACGCGACAAGAAGGGGAAGATTCTCTACCTATTGATGATTCTTTTCTTGACGATACTTTTATTGTTGTTATATCGTCTATTGTTAACCAAGAACCTTGGTATGCAGATATAGCTAACTTCGTTGTCAGTGGCGAGCTGCCGCCTAACCTTTCTCATCAGCAGAGGAAGCGTTTTCTGTATAACGCTAAGCAGTACTTCTGGGATGATCCTTATTTGTTTAAGGAATGTGCAGACGGTCTCTACAGACGGTGTATTCCGGAGTGGGAGGCCAAAGTAGTCCTGGAAGGCTGTCACTCCTCTTCATATGGTGGTCACCACGGTCCATCGCGCACCGTGGCTAAGGTACTTCAGTCTGGTTTTTACTGGCCTTCTTTGTTTGCTGATGCTAAGTCTTTTGTTTCAGCTTGTGATGCTTGCCAACGATCGGGAAACATTTCGAAAAGACATGAAATGCCACAAAACGGCATCTTAGAGGTTGAGGTTTTCGATGTCTGGGGCATTGATTTCCAAGGACCGTTCCCGTCTAGTAAAGGTAACAGGTATATCTTAGTGGCTGTAGATTATGTGTCGAAATGGGTTGAGGCCATTGCCTCACCTCATTGTGATGCCAAGACCGTGATAAAAATGTTCAAAAAGGTCATATTTCCCCGATTTAGTGTCCCTAGGGTCGTCATTAGTGATGGGGGAATGCACTTTAAAGAAAAGAAACTAACTTCTATTCTGTCTAAAGTTGGTGTCCAACACCGGCGTGGTTTGGGGTATCATCCCCAAACTAGTGGTCAGGTTGAGGTCTCTAATCGCGAGTTGAAAGATATCTTGTCGAAGGTAGTGTCTAAATCACGGAAGGACTGGAGTCTTAAGTTAGAAGACACACTATGGGCCTACAGAACTGCCTTTAAGACACCAATTGGTGCATCACCTTATAGGTTAGTTTATGGGAAATCATGTCACTTACCTGTTGAATTGGAATGTAAGGCTTGGTGGGCAATTCGTGAGCTTAACTTTGATCCTAAGTTGTGTGGTCAGAATTATCTTTTGCAGCTAGATGAGTTGGAGGAGTTTAGGCTAAATGCCTATGATAGCTCGCGCATATACAAAGAAAAGACTAAGAGATGGCATGACAAGAGAATTCTACCTCGGGAGTTTCATATTGGGCAAAAGGTGCTGCTGTTTAATGCCCGATTGAGATTATTTCCTGGCAAGCTGAAGTCCAGGTGGAGTGGTCCTTATACGGTGACAGCTGTTACCAAATTTGGATCCGTGGAGCTCGAAGATTCCGAAGGTAGTAGGTTCAAGGTGAATGGGCAATATGTGAAGCATTACCACGAGGCGAATGAAGTCTTGTACTTCGACGAGCTAGACGCGCCAATAAATTGATGCCAGAAAGGTCGTGCGGGACCTCTTAAACCAGCGCTCTCCGGGAGGCAGCCCGGACTGTTTTAGTGTACTTTTGTTGAACATTTTATTTTTTCTTAGCTTATTGTTGAACTTTAGACGCTGTTTTACGAACTTTTTATGCTTTCCTTGCTTTTAACGCGTGTTTTGCAGGTCCAGTTACTCGATCAAGTAGTTTTTCTACTCGATCGAGCACTTTTTGGGTTTTATTCACACGATCGAGTGATATTCTTACTCGATCGACCACATGCAAAAACACGTTTCCTCGATCGAGTGGTTTTCTACTCGATCGAGTCCTTCCAAATGCCAGTTTACTCGATCGAGCAATTCTAAGCTACTCGATCGAGTAGTTACGTCTTCCAGCCGCTATATTACGTCTATGGAGCTACTGCTTGACTTTCTTTGACCTCCCATGTTCATGGTCGGTTTGGGGAGGTCCCTCTATACGACATTTTGTAAGTTTTCCGACTCCACTTCTCCTTTTCTCTTCAGTTTGCATTTCTTTCCCTATTTTTGGTACAATGAGGGCATTGTACGGTTTGGTTTGGAAAGATATGCATCCATATCTGTGCCTGCATGTTTTTCTTGCATTTTTGCTTGCACGTTTAACTATCTTCGCATGCATTGTTGTTTTAATTAATTCAAAAAAAAAAATCACAAAAAAAAAAACCATAAAATTCAAAAAATTTCACGTTTAATTTGAGTCGGAACGTTTGAACATTGACGCTGCATTGAACCCTTACTTGAGCCTTGCATATTCTTGACATTTAGTTGGCATGATTATGTGCATGATCTACGAGTTTTTGTTTCTCTCTTACCTGAACGAATAGACTTGATTCATTATATCAGCAAGCTACATTACATTCAGAGGTTAGAGCTTTATAAACTGGTGACATTCATGACCGATTTCATTTAGGATGTGAGTAGTACTCTCTTTAAGGCATGTAACAACAATCTGCATAAGCATGAGTCTAGTCTTCTTAATACCTGTATGCATTCGGTCTGTGGATGGTGACACATGTTAGGAGAGGCAGTTCCCTTTATTTCATTCTACCCATGAGCCCCACATAGCCAAATTGCCTTTTTGTCCTTTTAGCTACTATCTATAATTTTTCCTACCCTAGCCAAGCTAGTGACGAGTAGTTGTTTGGATTGTTTTACTGCAGTTTGGTTATTTTTGTCTGATTTTCAGCAGTTGTTGGAAGAATTGAAGGGAATAAAAGAAAAAAATGATGGACGAAAAAAAATGAAAATTGAAAAAGAAAAAAAAGAGAACGAAAAAAGAAAAATAAAGGAAAGAAAAAGAAAGAAAAATCATGTGTGAAAAAAATGAGAAATTGTACAATGATTTTCACTCCCATGCTTTACTTATATCTTACGGGGAGTTGACGAGTTTGTTTTGGTGTTTCGTGAGTAGAGTGCTTGCGTTTTTGCACGAGTTTGTTTTGGTGTTTCGTTGTTGCTAGCCTGGCTATTAACTCCACATATCCACATTCATCTTAGCCCCTTCTTACCCATTACCTCACTTACCCAAATGTAAGTTCTCGACATGTGTCTTGGTCATTGGTATGGTTGGAATGCATATGTACGGTTGTAGAGACTTTATTCTTGTTAGCTGCATGCATGTTCTTATAGGTCGAGTTAGGTGAGTGTCTTTACTTCTTTCTATCTTTCACACATATACTCACCTTGTGCCTAATTCTGAGTGATGAGCGACCCGTGAGAGTCCGATATCTTTTGAGTCTTGCAAGGTCGACGGTTCAGTAAGTTTGAAACATTGATTTAACTCGTTTGCACTTCTCATTTGCCACTTTGTCAGTTGTTGCATTAAACTGGTTCTAGTGGGTGATTTGTAGCTGATGCGTTGGTCCCGTTCCACTGTTATTTCTTAGTTGCATTCATATTTTGCTTGGGGACAAACAAAGGTTTGGTTTGGGGAGATTTGATGCGTGTATTTTATATAAGGTTTTTACCTCATTTTTACACGTAGCATCTAGCTACAAATACCCCCGAATATTCTACTTTGGTTCGTTTTATGTAATTTGCAGGAATAAACCAAAGAGGAGCTAAATCGAGCCTATTTTGTCCCAATTGCATGCATTTATGGAGAATAAGGAGCCGGAGCTAGGAAATCTAACACCTGGAAGACGCGTGAGCAAGTTTCGGGAAGTATTTTGATGTCTTACATGCCAAGATAGCTCGATCGAGTAGATTTTCTACTCGATCGAATGCTTTATATATTGGAGTTGCTCGATCGAGCAGTTCAAGCTTACGAAAAGGAAGACATTGCAAGGAGTGCTCGATCGAGTGGTTTATTTCCACTCGATCGAGAGGTTTGATGGCTAGTTACTCGATCGAGTGGTTTATTTCCACTCGATCGAGTGGTTTATCTTTCTATAGACTTTTTCCGCCTAATTTTCATATGGGCTTTTGTAATTAGTCCATATATTAGGTTAGAGTGTGTTTTTCGTATAAGACAGAGTGAAGAACAACGTAACTGGCTCTCTCTTCCCTCTCTCACTGACTTTTACTCTATACTTCGCTACTGTTCTTGGATTTTTGTTCTTGCTTTACACTTTTGCTACTCAGATTTGGATTACGATTGGTATTATTATTCTTCTTTCATCCTTTAATCATAATTATTGCGTTTGTGTTGCTATTCTCCTCTTATTATTTCATCTCTACTTTAATTCAATCTTCATTAGGTTTATTATCATATTTAGTTTCAATTATCTATATGTTGTTGTTGTTAGTTCAATGGTGATGCGTAGCTAATTCCCCTCTGCTAAGACTATAGGGGATCCATAATTATGAAGGGAAAGTAATCGATTTATTGGGTTAATGCTGGTATAATATTTGTTGTTAATCACGCAATTAATTGTATCTGTTTAATTGAGTCGACGCAATTAGGCATTTATATCATAGTGACCCTTGACCTGGACCGAAAGGTTGGAATAGGCGAGACTAGTAGCGAACAATAGGGCATTATAGTTAGGGCGAAAGCTAAGCTATTTGTGCTTTAGGGTGAATTGAGACCGAAAGGAGATACTAACTGCCCCTCAGACCGTATCTGCATTGACCTGAGACCTAGATTACTTGACTGAATGATTATGGTGAACCGTCTGTCTTAGCTGTCTCTCTCTACTTGGTTAATCTTTATTCTCTTATTCTCTCTTCCCTATCTTCTCATTAGTTTAGAATATCACAATTAAAAACCCCCCAAATTGGTTACCTTGACAGACTTAGACGAGGCTAACATTTTCCCATCTCCCTGTGGATTCGACTCGACTTCCCTAGCTATATTAGTTAGAGCCAGTTGATATTTTTGATAGGTATACGACTGCCCTGTCATTTGGGCTACTAGATGTTAAGAGAACATTTAGTATAGATTAGCTTAGTAACTAAGACGTTTGCGGGATTATTTATACATTGGATTTTATTTGTAAGTTGTTAGGCTTAATCAGATGTAATGTTGTTTTACCTATGGTGCATTAGTGTTTGGTTGCATCCTTGTTGGAGGTTTTTAAGTTTTGGTCTTCGGATTGTCAATTTTAGCCGAAATTTCGGTGGCAAATTTTTATATATAAAAAAAAGCATTAATAAATTGCGTGAAATGACGCAAATGAATTAATGGCGCAAAAATGAAATGTCAATTGCATCAGTTCTAATAACAAATGACGCGAAAAGGTAAAGAAATTGCACCGGTTATAAAAAGAAATAACGCAAATAGTTAAATCAATTATCGCTAAATCAAAATGTCAAATGCATCAGTTCTGATAACAAATGAGGCAAATTAATAAAGAAAATGCACTGACACAAATAATCACTATTTGCCTCAGTTGTACTACTTTATTGCGTCCATTCTATGGTTAGAACTGACGCAAATGGTGCTTTTTTGGTGCCGGTTTTAAAACATAACTGACGCAAATGATGAATTTTTTGCGTCGGTTCCGCAACTGACGCATAGCAAATACGACTCCTCGATATACGTCAGTCCAAAACCGACGCAAAAGGCCCTTTACAACTGACGTAATAAGGGGATTTAGATATATATAAGTGGATCAAATTCGAAGCTCGTAAAATACGACCTAACCTGTCAAAACCAGAGCCGACCCTAAAACCGACCGTAACCTGGCCCATAAATAACCCCGTTTTTTCAACCCGAACCCGTTTTGACCCGTAAATAGCGGGCCAAAACCCGACCTATAACGGGTTGACCGTTGAGTCAAGGCAATATATCTTCCTTAAAATTGATAATGTCAAATAGGTATTGACTTACAAAATTTTAAAGAAAGATATGTATATACAGAATGCCACGTCATCACTTTGAACCATATGCCACGTCATTACATCAAAGTGTGTGCCACACCGCCATTTTCACCATATTACGTCGATCCGTATTCTACGTCAGCACTGCCATGTTATCATTTCTGGCGACATGCCATGTCATCACCTTGAAGTATGTGCCACGCCATTACTTTCACCGTATTAAATCGAACTGCATACCATCTCGGCGCTGCCATGTCATCACCTCGATCACATGCCAAGTCATCATTTCGAAGTGTGTGCCACAGCATCACTTTCATCGTATTTCGTGGAACCGCACTCCACGTCAGCACTGTCACCTCATCATCTCGGATCACATGCCACGTTATCATTGTCATCTTATTTGAGTCTCACTGTCGTACTTAACGAGTTAGTTAGGGTAATGATGATGATGACGACGTGGTGATGGCGAGAATGGTGACAATTAAGTTGACTAAGACGAGTAAGAGGAGAAAAACGTATAAATGGTAGGAATTACGATAGAAAAGAAGTTTTAAAAAATGACAGAAAAGAAATGTTGATCGACCCGTTTTTTTATCCGAACCCGGCCCAAAACCCGCATCAACCCGTTTGTATAACGGTGTGATATTGAAAATATTAAGCAAAAAATGTTTAATTTTATTAATATCATATATTAAACCCGAATTTTTCAAACCCAAAATAGATCCGACCGATATTTTATCCGAATTCGAAATGACCAAACCCATAATCCGGCCGTTTGACCCTTTTGACGGGTCTGGGCCGACCGATGATACTATAATGCAAGGGAAAATAGTGGTATAGGATATGCGATTACCCCGCTAATAATTAGCCTATAAATAGGTGTGAAGTTTATTCGGAGAAAACCCACAACCACATACACTTTCTCAATTCACACTAGAAATTAAACAAAACAATATGGCAAATCTAGCAGGAGCCTTCACTAGTCTTACTCTCCTTCTCGCATTTGCACTTCTTGTGTCTTCTGTAAGATTATTTAACCCATCCACTTTATTTATTTGCATGTATAACATTTTAACAAAAGTAAACAAATGATTCCGGAGTTTTATATTGCATTCACTTCACTTATTTTAATTACAAATCTTTTGTTTATTTTGTACTTTACACGCAGCAAGATTGCAACTATGTAGTCCATTTGAAGACCGGAGATGAGGATGGTGCGGGCACAGATGCTAGAGTAGAACTCAAATTATATGACGCACAAGGTCACAAGGTAGAAATACATAATCTATGGAACCATGGGATCATGGAATCCGGCCATGACTATTTTGAGAGGAATACCTTAGACTTTTTTAGCTTCAAAAATAGCACCTGTGTCGATGTTTGCAAAATCGAACTAGGACAAAACAATGCTGGCCTTCAGTCGGGTTGGTACGTTTCCTACCTAAAAGTCACCACTCATTACTTCGACGGTCATTGTACCCGAAACACGTTCCAACTTAATCAATGGCTAGCCGTCGATGAGCCACCTTACTCGCTTAACCTTAAAAGGGACCTTTGCGGTAACTCTATTGATCAGTTCAATAATACCGAGCCACTTCTTCAACTCCCAGTTTCAACTTAAGAGTGCTTCAGAATTCAGATATCATGGATCGTCTCAAGTTTTACTCACTCCATCTCAATCACACTTATTTACCTTTAATTAAAATTTCCTAAAATAAATAAGGCAAATAATGCATGTCAAATAAGTCACCTAGTGACGGTCGGTGTTATTATGTTTAATTTATTTATGTTATATGTGTAAACTACTTTGTATGATCGACGTCTTTCAGTTTGAGTTGAATTTATCAATATACTCCGTATGATCCCAAACACTTGTTCGATGTAAATAAATAAATGTCACATGTGAATGTTACACTGAACAAGGAGAGAGTTTATCACATCAAAAATCAAGGAGTTTGGACATCTGTGGGCCATTGCCAAGTCGTTTTGAGATAAACGGTCATTTAGATTCATGAGTTGAACTCTTCTTGACTTGGCCGAACTTGTTTTGGCTCAATAAAAGAAAAAAAAACCCCTCTCATTTACAACAAACAAAAGGTTTGCTGATATGAATGAAGATGAACTGAAATGAACTAAATGAGTTGAATTGAATTGAAATGAGGTGAACTTAAGACAGAAAGAAGTATCTGAACCGTCTTACGAGTTACGAAAGTTACAATGCTCAGTACAATTTTCGTCTAGGACCAAAATTTTTGTTTTGTATATTCATGAGCTCCGGCGGATAAAAGTCCGATGGTAACTGATTATTATATAGAGGGGAGTAGAAGAGACCAAGTGGTTATGGTTAGTTTTTTTGTTTTTTAGGAGAAAATCTGAAGGCTTACTATAATAACGATAAATCGAATAATACAACTTCGTTCGCGGATAGCGACAACGCACCCGACCACTTAGTTCTACCATTAATCCTAGGGAAAAAAATGAGCTAATGTGTGTGCAATAGAGTTATTCACACGATTGGTAAAGGACTAAATAACAGGCGAAAAAGAAACACAGAGTAACAAAATGTCGTCTAAAACTAACGAAAAAATACTTCGTCCTGTCAACCTCATCTTAAGGGCTTCAATCACTTGTAAACAATCGCTCTTAATCACGATCTCCTTCTAACTGTTCCGCAAAGCTTCCTTGGTTCCCTCCAGCTCAGCGCCTCTTCTACATGTGGCTCCCATCTTCGATCTTGCACAAGCGAAACCCCCTACATCATCTATCCCCTTTTCGCCCCTACACACCACCCCCACACTCACACCTTCACCATCCTTCACCCCCACGTCAACATTGATCTTTACGTACCCCCTTGGTGCTGGCTTCCAGCTTCCCGTCCTACCAGACCCTTCACCACCATCCCTCATCTACGTGTCACATACCAAGCCCCCTCCACCCCAGCCATAACGTCACAAATACGCCTGATCACCACCAAAGAATCAACTTCCCTCGAATAAAAAATTACTTTATTACAATGCTCCCATAACACCCACTATCCAAACATAAATATGTTGTGTTCCCGAACCCCTAGCGCCCTCTACCCCTCCTCAACCAAATCCCGCACACCTCTAACCGCAATCTCCTCCTCTACTCCAACCCCAGCCCCTCCCACACCCTTTGCACAACCCAACAATCTTTAAAAGATGAATACTAGATTCAAAATAAGAATTACAAAAAGAGCAGAAAGAATTATCACCTCGAACTCGAGTCGTAATGTTTACTCTCGTCGCCAAAGCTTCGCTGCACAGTTACCAGAAGAAGAGCTTTACTCATGGCCAAACCGGGATTTTCCAGAGCCTATTCCACAACCACCTTTCTCTCTCTCAATCAGAAGTACCACCCATATCCATCCCATCTTCACCAGCAAGAAGTTTATAAGCCGACTTCACAGTGTAAATCCATCTTTCTCCGCTTTCCAATACCCCAAATGTCATGGGATCGGTGCTGACTCACCCTAATGTTAGCGATACGGTCTCTCTCAAATGGCAAGAAAAGACTCGATAGCCGCTCCTCCACCCACCCACCAGTTTCGCCCAACAGTTCGGACACCATAATCTCCTCATTCCCATTAGCACACGGTGAAATAACCCACCATGTATGAGTCTCTAGAACCCACACATCACGCCTTACCCTTGTGGACCTCTCATCTCCAATCCGCCGTCTCAGTCCCTTTTCCAGGACCACGCTTCGAAAATTCCTCTCCATGTATATCGGGTTATTACCCAAACTAGCTGACATAAAATCTCCATCTGGGTAATATTTAGCACGCATAACTCGCTCCCACAAACTCCCAGCTTCCGTTGTAAGCCTCCATGCTTATTTTCCAAGCAAAGCTAAGTTAAACAGCTTGAAGTCACGGAAACCCATTTCCCCCATCCTATTCGGCTGGCACAATTTCTTCCAGGCGACCCAACTAATCCCTATCTTCCCTTCTTCATGGTTCCAACAACATCAAGACATCATCGCTCTAAGATCGTCTCAAAAATTAGAGGGAATTTTGAACACACTAATAACATAGGTAGGGAGTGAATTGGCCAAAATCTTTAAAAGAACCTCCTTACCAACCCTAGATAAGATTTTCCCGCGCCAGCACTGAAGCCGTTTACTGAGCTTATCCCGAAAGATATCCGTGAGCACCTTTTTAGAACGATCCACCACCGTGGGAAGTCCCAAATATCGATGCTGCTCCTCAACCTCAACAATACCCAGTCTTCCCGCAATCGAGCTCCTCCTCCCCCGTGACACCCCTTTAATGAAGGAAACATTAGTCTTATCCAAACTAACCAGTTCGCCCCACGCATTTTCATACATCCTCAATATATTAGAAATTGTATCAACTTCCTCAATCGCAGCTTTCGCAAAAAAACAAGCTATAATCAGCAAATAAGAAATGAGAAATAGACGGCGCACCATTCGAAATCCCGACCCCATGTAAAGAACCCGCCTCAGCCGCCATCCTCATTTGATTAGGAAGGGCTTCTTCACACATTATAAAAAGATACGGAGAAAGCGGGTCACCTTACCTCAACCCCCTAAATGGTCTGAATTCTCTAGATGGGTTCCCATTAATGAGAGCTGAGAACTGAGAACGACATTGTAGTCACACACACACCATCACTCTCTCCGTCCAGAACTATCAAATCCCAGCGAGGTAAGAACTCGCTCCAAAAAACTCCACTCAACACAGTAATACGCCTTCGCCATATCAAGCTTAATCGTCATGGACCCTTCAGCACTCTTAGAGTTCTTCATAAAATGGAATAGCTCAAAAGCAATCATGACATTGTCATAAATAACTCTCTCCGGGATAAAAGCGCTCTGATTTGCTGAAACGATATTGCCTAGAAACTACTTCAACCTATTAGCCAAAACATTTGACACCAATTTGTACGCCACGTTACAAAGGCTTATAGGTCTAAAATCTAGGATTTTATCAGGGGCTTTCTTAGTGGTTATGGTTAGTTTTGGTTTAGTTTACTTTGACATCCTAAGAACATCTATAAAAATAAATTATGCAGCGGCCTACAGTTGCATCCACACTTCAAGCCTAAATAGTATTCGTGTAAGGTGGACGTGTTAAAATATAAAACCGATCATAGGACTCCAACCATCAGTTTAAGGCCTGTTTGGCAATAAATTTTAGGTACTTTTTTTTTTTGCTGAAATAGCTTTTTGGACAAAAAATTGAGGTACCTTATTTTTTTCAAGTGTTTGGCATGTAGCATATTTGTCAAATGAGCTACTTGAAAAGAAATGCTACTCAAGGTAGCATTTGAGATTTCAGAAATCTGATTCTAGTTTATATTCCCTTTTTTACCCCTTCAATTTGTAGTCTTAAATAATTATTATATCTTTGAGTAGTGCGCGAAGTATAGGAGGGAAAGGGAGGTGATGGAGGTAGCAGGGGTAGTAGTGGGAGTAGTGCGCGAAGAAGAGGAATGAGAGGTGATGGCAGGGGATTTCGGTTCAAGTGTACTAGGTGTGGTGAGACTCTTGATACCATGAAAGATTTACGATTGAATGTGTGTTTGTATTCATTGATTACAAATTTACAAAGGTTTAAATACAATTACAATATAGCTATAATTAGGAATAAAATATCTTTTTTAAGCTTAATGTGCAAGAAAATAATCTAAAGATAAGGAACAACAATTGTCAATAATTACAATTTCCTAAAGACGATTATTTACGAGTTATGGAAGTATTTGCAATAATATCTTTCACATGCTCCCGCAAGACGGTCGGTCGAAGAGTAAGACCAATCTTGGAGACCAACTTGACAAAGTGTAAGAGAGGAAGTGGCTTGGTTAAGAGATCGACAATTTGATCAGAGCCATTGATATGTTGCACACGAAAACGACCATTTAGTACCTGTTCACGAACAAAATGAAACAACGGAGCTTGATGCTTCATTCGCGAGAGAAAAATCGGATTAGTAGAATAGTGAGACGCTCCCAAATTGTCACAATAAACAGTCGGAGTGTAAGGGATAGTCACGCTAAGTTCGGATAAAAGGGTCGTTAGTCAAAGAAGCTCAGTCGTGGTACCAAAGATGGCTTTGAATTTAGCTTCTGTCGATGATCGAGATAGAGCACATTGTTTCTTAGCTAAACAAGAGACGGAATTCAAACCAAGAATATAAGATAACTACCAGTAGAAACATAATCATCCTTATCACCCGCCCAGTCAGCGTCGCTAAAGGAATGAAGAATGAACGGTGACGAGCGAGGGAGATGAATACCAAGATGAACAGTGCCTTTAAGATATCTAAGAAGTCGTTTGAGAGCCATCCAATGGGACTCAGTCGTATCCGTAAGGAATTGAGCAAGCTTGTTTATCGTGAAGGAGATGTCAGGCCGAGTGAGGTAAAGATACTGAAGACTACCAACGATTGCACGATACTGTGATTCATCCTGTACTGGCAAATCAGGCTGACGAACAAGAGATAATTCCGTAGACATGGGAGTAGATGTAGGGTGACAGTCTGCCACGTTGTAGCGTAACATAATGTCGGATATATATTTCGACTGATTAGGGTGCAACTAGCGTTGCGTCAGAGTAACCTCAATACCAAGAAAATAAGACAGGGGACCCAAATCCTTGAGAGAAAATCGGCGTGAGATATCAGCAATAAAATTGGAAATATCAGCGTCAGACGATCCAGTCACAATAATATCCTCCCTATAAACAAGAACAAAGATACGAATACTACCTTAAGTAAAAATAAATAAAGAGGAGCCGGAGATAGAGTTTACAAACCCAGAGGACGTAAGAAAAGTACATAGTTCAGTGAACCACGCCCGGGGAGCCTGTTTAGGGCCGTATATTGCTTTAGATAATTTGCAAACAAGTGTCGGATTATTTGCGTCAAAGAAACCAGAAGGTTCAGTCATAAAAACATCATCAGACAAATGACCTTGTAGAAATGCGTTATTGACATCTAGTTGACGAAGAGACCAGCCATAAGAGATATCGATGCTTAACACAAAACGAACGGTAGCGGGCTTGATGACGGGACTGAAAGTCTTCGAATAATCGATTCCAGGACGCTGATTACAACCTTTTGTCACAAGGCGGGCTTTGTATTATTTAATTGATCCATCCGGGTTATATTTAATCCGAAAAATCCACTTGCAACAAATAACATTTCGGGTGGAGTCAGAGGGAACAAGGTGCCAAGTTTGATTACGGGTTAAAGTTTCATACTCAGCCAACATGGCTTCACGCCAACAGGGGTTGACAAGTCCAGGGCTTATTTTATCGTGTTGGGGTGAGATATGGTGTTTGAAGAGAGGCAGTGTGTGTAGATTTTTAAGGCGGAGAAAAATATCGTGGATTGGGTTTAACTATATTGTGGGATAGGTGAGTGGCAGGGCGCAGGGGTGGAGGTTGTTGGGGGGAGGGGTGTGGAAAAGAGGAAGGGGAGGCGATGGAAGTAGCACGGGTAGTAGTGGTAGTAGTGCGCGAAGCAGAGGAATGGGGGGTGATGGCAAGGGTTTTCGGTTCAGGTGTACTAGGTATGGTGAGACTCTTGATACCATGAAAGATTTATGATTGAATGTGTGTTTGTATTCATTGATTACAAGAGTTTAAATACAATTACAATATAGTTAGAATTAGGAAAAAAATATCTTTTTTAAGCTTGATGTGCAAGAAAATAATCTAGAGATAAGGAAAGGCAACTATCAATAATTACAATTTCCTAAAGACGATTATTTACGAGTTATGGAAGTATCTGCAATAATATCTTTTACAGTTGGGATGATAAACGAGATCGACTGTGGGCTGTGGCCTACAACGATGACGATCGACCACGGTTAGCGTTCCAGTTTTTATCAAAGGAATAAGGGCACAAGTAGGTAGACCTGGCAAACGGGTCATTTGGTTTGGTTTTAGATCAGGTTAAATCGGTTCGATTTAAATCGGGTTTACCATGGTTTCGTTTTCAGTTCGGTTTCGACCGGATTCATTTCAGTTAGCCGCATTAATCAGTTTGAGTTATCTCGAGTCCGATATAGTTCGGGTCAGATCAATTTCAGTTCAGTTCAGTTCAGTTTCGGGTCACAGTTTTCTTGAGTTAACAGACAAAAATCAGCCTAAAGGTATCTTATTTTTTTTAATTGGAATGTAATAATTCATAATACCTTTAATAAATAAAGAATCAATAAAATATGAGTTTATTTACGAGAAAGTAAACTATAACACCCCCATTTATTCAGGAGCCTTTAGCTAGATTTTCCCAAATAAATAGGACTGTTATCATCTCGGTTTCCCGAGGTAGTGAATAACAAAGTACAACAAACCAAAGTACTTTAAATTAAAACTTTAATGATTACATATGTTTTACAATTTTGATCAACTAAGACTTAATATAAAATAATACAACTCGCAGCGGAAATAATAAATAAGTGATATAACTATTATATGTGATCTAGACTTCATCTAAGGTTCCAAGTTGAGCTCTCATCCCAATGTTTTCAAGTCAGCTAATCTTTAGTACCTGTCAAATCTGCTCCCCATAAAACGGTTCACCGCAGGTATTCACGAATACACCGTCAACCACGAGGTTGAGTAGGAAACTAAACAATGAATAAGAATAAAGCAACCCGCAATATCATTGATAAACAAATAGATTCCACAGTTACATTTCGTCCACTTCACCCCACGGCACACAACCACTTCTAGACACACAGTCATACTCCACTTCTAGACACACAGTCATACTCCAGGACACACCAGTCCAATGGACACACAGTCCGCCTCGGACACACGGATCCGGATATACGGACTGGACACAGTCCCGCCTCGGACACACGTGCAGTTACACACAAACTCATCCCCCAACTCCAACAACAATCAATAATAATGATAGTCTCAGTAATATAATCAAACAAACGTGATATAGAATAATGGCATAAAACAGAAAATCCAGCTAGGCAACAAAAAAAAAATCGTTGTAACCAGTTAAACTCCTCCTTCACCAATCCTCCACAATATACAATTAATCCATCTTTTAGTGGCATAAACAAAACAAGATTGAGTAGTTTCCTACCTGATAGCAAATCTTCAAGTCACACAAGCAATCAAATTGATCCTTTACAAATCCATAACCTACATAACATAATTATGTACAATTACAATATAACCAACCAACTAATCATGCACTTATCCTAAGTCAATCACATCCTAATCCTTTTGACAACTTAAATGTTAAATCTCTAATTCTACCGTTTTACAGCACAATTCAGTCTCGCTATAAAATTCATAATTAATTCACTAAAACTCCAAACGATGCAAGACCAATGGGGTTGGAACCCTAAGACACATATCTACAGTTCTTGTGAAATAGACTTTATTCAAATTCTGGATTTATCAGGGTTTTCTTGAAGGAATCATAAATACTGACGAATTCCGTCGCATAAAAAGTATTAACCTCTAAAATGTGTTTAACAAATCCTTTTCAAGTGAAGCAAAATCCTAACATCATCTAGACTCTCCAATTTTAATGTATGAAAAAGACCTAACTCAATTTAAATTTATAAATTAGGTTTATAAAATAAACTTTAGACTTATAGTTCATTCGCGGATTCTCAGTCGACATGTTCATAAAAAATTTCTTCTGGAAAATCTACACGTTCAATTGCTACGATATTTTACAGGCATCAACTAGGCTTGAAAATAACTTAAGTCTATTCTTTACGTTTTCGAAGACAACGACTTTAAGATGGTATGATACTTCGTTTAAGACAACTTACAAATTTATAGAATTGCTGTAACTTTATTCTTTAACAAAATTGTCACAAACTTAACTATAGATGATTATATTTAATCTAGGCATGATTAGGTGATGAACTAAAACTTAAAACATGCTTATAAGGATTAAAGATTAAAACTTTGAAAGATTATAGTTGAACTTACAAAATAAAAGATTCAATCCAATAGAAGCAGATGTTAAAATCTCCAAATTAATTACTACCAAATTCCCTTTTCCCTTTTTATCTTCCTTCTTATTCTCCCTATCCCTCCCTAACTTTTTTGTGATGTTGTAAAAGTGAATAAGTGATTTATGAATATGCTACCATGATATATATAGTAATAAGGTAGTATTATTTTAGGAAAGTTTCTCTCTTTATTATTATATTATTATTATTATTATTACAAATACTACAACTATTATTACTATTACATATTATATTTTAGTCTTTTCATAACTAGGATAACCATATACTCCCTTTACTAATTTATTACTAATATTACTAGCATTATTAATATTATAACGAATATTACCTTTACTTATTTTATTATTCTCCTTATTAATATTATTATTAAATTCCGAAATAATTCCCGACTACTACTCGTACTAAGCCATTAAAATCTATCCCTACAATTATAGCACACGGCCCAAGGCCCTATTATTAGCTAAGTCCAATTACCGACTTGCTTACTCATTTTATGATTTAATTAACGTCTTATCTGCAACTATTATTAGAAATGCCATTAATTAACTATTTGAATTACATAAATTATTCATACAAAATATTATCAAAATATGGGGTATTACATAAATAGTTATAATTCAGGTCCATCGGTTTGATTTTTATCGGTGCCGATATATTTAGGTTCAGGTATCATTCGGTTATTATAAAATTCGATTCAACTTCGGTTCGAGTCGGATTGAGTCAAGTTTCATGTACCATTTAATTTACTCATATCGGGTTTTCAAACGGTTTCAATTTAGATATTTTGATCAATTTTTCGGGTTAGGGTTTATTTTGCCGTGTCTACAAGCAAGGGATAAGGGGAGGTGAGGGCGGTGCTCCATGGTGGGGTGTAGGTGGCTTGGTGGAAAAAAGGAGGTCGGCGGCGAGTTGCTCGGGACTCGGGAGTTGTGGATGGCGTTGATTGGTGTTTTGATCATTGGACTCAACTGTTCAAGTAAGGGTTTGTTTTATAATAGTGGATGTGGCGCTAATGGTGATGATATCGAAGGGCGGAGAGGTGATGGTTTTGGGTGGTAAATGGTGGTGGAGGCTGCGAATTTGGTTGTTTATGTCCTACACTCCTACAGAGTAATATATTTCTAATAATTTCTACTAAAAATTCAAATTTCTAGAACATCCGCCGTTACGTAATAAAGTAAACTGTGATTAACTATATTGGGGTTTTATTGTTGGCAATTTGACATCTAGTCCATATTGTGATTAGAAAAATACTTGTGTACTCTGGGAGTACGGTACTCCTTACACTCAAAAGCAATTCACAAAATAGAATATTTTAATAGCTTGAGTGTAAGGAATACCGTACTCCCGAGTACACAAGAATTTTTGTTGTGATTAACTATATTTTATGATGGTTCCTCTATCTGTCTTTGGGACGACCCATGGTCTCCTTTGGGCCCCCTTCGGAGCATCATCGCTGGCCCCCTTAACTTGAGCTCCTGGAATGCGAAGCTTAGTACGATTATCCTTAATGGGCATTGGGCCCTCCATTCTCTCGACTTCATTCTCCCTGACCATGCCATTACCACCATTCTTAGCATACCCCTTCCCTCTCTCCCAAAATCTGAATTCATTACCACCTCTCTTGCCCCAAAGAACAAATTCTCTGTTGGTACTACCTACTCCTTCCTCCTCGATACCCCTCCCCCTTCTCTTCCCCCCTTCTCCCCTGATCTCTTTTGGCTTTGGGACTCCCCAACCTTGCCTAAAATTAAAGCCTTCCTTTGGCTTGCCTGGTGGGATAAACTCCCACATAACCACACCCTCCATGTTCGCTCCATTATTGCCTCTCCTAGGTGCACTCTCTGCGCTAGCCCCTCCATCCCCGAGTCTACCCTCCATGTCCTTCGGGACTGCGATTTTGCCTCTTCCACTTGGTCCCATTTTAATGTCAAACACTCTTTCTTTCTCGATGATCTCCAACACTGGATCTTTGAGAATTGCACCGCTCCGTGACTTGGCCTACCCTCTTCTCCTTCATCGTGTGGCGTCTTTGGACAAGACGCTGCGATACCATGCTCTCTCTTACGCCTTCTCCTCTTCTCCCTCCTTTTTTTGTAGTTCCATTCGTCCCGGGCGGCCTCTTGGAGTGCCGCCAACTCCGATCCCCCTCTACCACACCCACTAGCTCTCCTGTCTCTCGCCTTTCGCTTCCCTTGTAGTGGGCCCCCCGCCGCAACATTGGTGTAAGATCAATGTAGATGCGGCTTTTTCCCCCTCCTCCTCGGTCTCTTGTTTTGGGTGTGTTGTTAGGGATCCCGTTGGTTCCCCGGGTGCACGGGTGGTCCAAAGTAGGTGTTTTGCTACTACCCCTTTTATTAGTGAGGTCCTTGCTATTAGAGAAGGGATCCGTTTTGCGAGTGTTGTCCATGGATAAATTTGTGATTGCTTCTGATTGTATTAATGCTATCAATGCTATCTTGAGCCCGGCCTCCCCCTGCGGGCCCTTTGCTAACATTATTATTGAGTGTAGGGATCTATTACAGGCCTTACCAGATCTGAAGCTTGTGTTTGAGAAGAGATCGGCTAACAAAGTTGCGGATGCCCTAGCCAAGTTCTCCGCGGCGGATGATAGTCCTTCTAGTGGTTGTTTTAGTTGGGATTATGCCCCTTCTTTTGTTACAAACTTATGTATGCTTGACATTTTAGAGGCTTGTACGCCTCTTAATCCCGACCCCCCTCCTTGATGTACTTGAACTTTGGTTCTCTTTTTTAATTTAATGCTCCTTTTCGACCCAAAAAAAAAAAAAAATTATATTTTATGATAATTTAGATCTGTTGTGCGAAATTTAATACATCTACGCGGGGACAACGCATGCAGTTGCATGGAAAATTAAGGAACAAGGTCCCTCTCTATCCCACGTGATTATGGGCATTACTAATTATATTCCAGAAATTCTGTACGTGTCATTGCCCCATGCCCTATACAAATAAATCAAATCTTAACAAACCAAATAATACTCGTATAAGACAAACACCTATTATTGTTATAAATTATAACGACCCTCAATCAGGCATGCATATCCAATTATTGATTTGTACGAATTATTGATGCTTTTGCCGGACAAATTATTTGCACTCATTGATTGCAAAAACATGGATCTTAATTATTGTACATTGAAGTTTGACAATATGGACTAGATGTCAAATTGCCAACAATAATTTTGTCGTTCATAAAATAATCTGAGTGTCGATCTGGTTACGGTTAACGAGTGTTTTCTAGTGAACATAGAGAAATATAAGAAAAATATAAGCTCCTTAACTAAAGTTCTTTCTCGCTTTCCGCTTGTAGCGTGTCCCCTAGGCATTCGCTTCCTTGCCTTTCCGTTTGACTCCATGCTTGGACCTTTACTTTTGGTTTTTGACGACTTCATGTCCAAATACAACCGCTATTACAATGCCTATATGAGCTAAAATGACATAACATAGTGCTACTAGGGACTAAAAAGCCTAACAAGAATAAATACGGAACAACCTGTCTCATCACTTAGGTAAGGACAATAGTATAAATTTAAGCTCAAAATTATCGTTTATGGAAGATAAAATTTTTGTAAGATTTATTTATGTACGAGTAGTTGAATGGGTAAGCTAGATTGAGAGTAAACGTCGAATTGATGTTATCAATCCCACCTTTGTGTCTTATTTTATTGTTTTTAGTTTATCTTGTGGCACATCGCCCATCATTATGTCAAATTTATAATAAGGGGACCGGGTGCAGCCGGCTAGTGGTAGTGGAGAAGTGGCCATTTTCCATACCCCTAAATCCAGTAACTGATACTTCAAATTACTGCCCTGGAATCCAGAAGTGCCACGATTACTAGGGTGAAATTTAGACTTGATAAAATTGACCCGACCCGAATGACCCACCCGAATGACCCGATCCGACACTCGAACTTAAGGCTCGATCTTGACCCGAAACTGAATCTCGTAACTTTTGTTAAAAACTTATACAAAAAATCGCATTTTCTACTAAACTTGATACCAAATCTCAAATAAAATACTTGAAAAGATTGTTTTGCCCTTACTAATTCCCACCCACATCCACCATAACCAACACCACGACACCCATTTCTTCCCCGCCGCCACCGCTTGCAGCCCTATCAGCGGTGTCCAATCACTGTCCTCCTACCGGCAATCCTCTCTACCTAATCCTCCTTACCGCCAAACATCATATCCCCACAAATTAAATCATAATCCCTATTCAACCAAATAAACTACTACTTATTCTTCTTCTTCTTCTTCTTCTTCTTCTTCTTCTTGTGGTGCTTGCTAAATAACGGAATGATAAATTTTCAGCATATTGAGGACATTAGTTAGCTTGTTTGACTTGTCAATATGATGTTTGGGGAGCTTGCTAAATAGCACATTGAAATAGTAGATTGTATGCAAATTATTATTTTATAATACGTTGTCCCCCTTCATATTCACTTTATTAAATTGTAAAAAATGAATTTGTCAATCATTTTGACATAGATACAACAATCTATTAACCTAGACCCATTACTTACCAAACCATCCTACTAAATCTGCTAATTGAAATATACCAGTCAAACATGTCAATCCAATGTATCATTTGTATCTAATTGATCGACCAATCTGTTTCTACTAATAA
The DNA here is from genome assembly GCF_048544455.1 of Silene latifolia. Lineage (NCBI taxonomy): Eukaryota > Viridiplantae > Streptophyta > Magnoliopsida > Caryophyllales > Caryophyllaceae > Silene > Silene latifolia. Next base: position 13,134,295 of record NC_133529.1, read on the forward strand.
TAATCTACCGATCGAGTACCAAACATAGGATATGCACTGATATTAGACTGATAGAGGTAGACCTGGAAAGCGGGTCAATCGGGTCGGGTTCTGGTCGGATCAATTCGGGTTCGTGGTGTTCGAGTTAGCAAGCATTCGGGTCGGGTCGGGATTTATCAGGTTCAGGTTATTTTCGGGTGGGTAGTTTTCAAGTTATTTAGCGATAATAGTCAATTTCTGATAATAAACAACGGGGTCGATTTGAATAAGTAGGATCAATTTGAATTTCGGGTCAAATTCAAATCCTCAATTCAAATGCGAACCGAATTATTTTTGCCGGGCCTAGAGAGAGGGCAATCACCTTACTAATATTTGGCCTACAAATAGGTGTGAAGTTTGTCTAGGAAAAACCCACAACCGCGTACGCTTTCCCTTGTGGCCTTCTCACACTACAAACAAGACATAAGACATTATGGCAAAGCTAGGTGCCTTCACTTGTCTTTCGCTCTTTTTCGCATTTGCACAGCTTGTGTATTCGGTAAGATTATTTTAACCCATCCACTTTATTTATTTGCAAATTGCGACAAATGAGCTAATCCGCAATTGCAACTTTATATGTAGCAAGATTGCGTCTATGTAATCTATTTGAAGACCGGAGATAAGCTTAATGCGGGCACAGATTCAATGGTGACACTCAAGTTATATGACGCGCAAGGTAACTCAGTTGTTGTGAATAGTCTATGGAAGGCGGGGATAATGGAATCTGGACACGACTATTTTGAGAGAAACAACTTAGACATGTTTAGCGCTAAAGCTAAGTGTCTTGCTTCTAAAGTTTGCAAAATCATGTTGATTAATAACAATGACTACGCATTTTCTCCTTCTAATTGGTACGTCCAGTACCTAAAGGTTAGCACTAATGATTTCCACAACGATGTATGCACCCACACCGACTTCCAAATTAATCAATGGCTATCCCTTGATGATCCGCCTTATATACTTAGCGTTACAAGGAACCTATGCAATTCTATTGATGGGATCGACATGGACAGCCAAAAAGCGACAAATTTTAATATCTCAAGTATAATCTAAGGGATCGAGCTTGAAAATTATGGATCTTAATTTATAATGTACTATTTACCATATGCTTGTGTACAAATAAGTTGTGGAGAATATGAATAAAGCGCTTCTCGTGTTTCAAATATATGAAGCGCGGTTTCACACAACAATTATGTAAAAGGGGTTCAAACTTAACCGTTATATTGTAGGTTGTAACTTGTAACCATGAAGGGCGGTTTCACAACGGATTCAAACTTAACCATGTTAATGGGCTGAGGCTGTTATAAAGAGAGTCTGTTTTACAATAAACTTGTAAAATCGTTTTATACAAGGATTTATGATCAAAATTATTGATTATACATTGTAGCATTTTTACATTGATTAAAAACATATTACTATTAACCTGATTATAACTCGATCCGAATAAGACCCATCAATGAATTAGTTTCAATCTTGATCCAAATGAAACCACTTCCGCATTTTAATCGTTAATTTGGACTAACAAACAACAAAATTCGACCATGTGACTATGTGAGTTGAAAATAAAGACGCAAGTTTAAATAGTTTATGTTACAAGTGATACAACCTTGACTTGTAACTAGGGCTGAGCATCGGTCTTGACCGGATCGGACCGGACCAAACCGGACTGGATCGAAGACCGAAAATAAAATTTTTGTGGACCGAAGACCGGACCTAAAAATTTCGGTCTTGGACCGGACCAAACCCGAAATATTCGGTCCGGTCCGGTCTTAGACCGAAATGGACCTAGAACTAATTCTTTCACTATTTCGTGTATGATAATTACATTTAAGTTTCACTAAATTAAATGTCGATGAATAATTAGACGATTGTTTTTGAGAAAAAAAATACTCAATATTAATTTATAATGTCTTGTGATGATAAAATGGTAATTTAGTTTATAATATTCTAACGATGGTCTTTAGAAACATAAAATTCGGTCCATTTGATCCGGACCTAAAATATTCGGATTTGGTCCGGACCGGCCCGAAGACCGAAAACTCAAGAAATGAGGACCGAGGACCAGACCTAAAAAATTCGGTCCGGGTTTTGTCCAGACCAAATGGTCCGGTCCGGTCCATTTTTCCGGTCCGGACCTAAACTTGCTTACCCCTACTTGTAACCTACTCCTGAATTTGGACTTTTTTTGAAAACAACAGCCCGAAGGCTTTACTCAATTAATAACTTATCAAAACGAACAGCAGAGTTTGCAGACGATGGTAATCCATCATCCCATACAACTTTACCCAACACACGAGGAAAACAATGAGCTAAAGCATGAGCTACACAGTTATTGTTACGAGACACATGTGATCAGATGACCGACTGAAACTGAGTACTACAAACAAGAATGTCTTCGATCAAGAGTGCAAATCCACTTCGTCCCGTCTTCCTATCTTTAAGAGCTTCGATAACCTGTAGACAGTCGCTCTCAACTTCAACATTTTGAATCCCTCGCTGCACCGCCTCCTCCATCCCATCAAGCACCGCACACGCCTCAGCCACAGGAACCTCCCAACTTTGCTCACGACTTATTGACACGCCCCACATCACATCTCCATATGAATCTCGACACACAATCCCCGTAGTCACTCCCTCGCCCTCCTTCACCCCCGCGTCAACATTAATTTTAACATACCCCGGCCGCGCTCCCTTCCACCCACCTTCCTCCCTCTCTCCACGCTTCATTCGTCCCGCGCCTACTGTATCCCGAGCCGCCTCACCACAGTCCCCAACTCCCTCATGAATCACATCCCTAGTCCTTCGCACAATATGCTCCGGGTCAACTGGAATATTGTCGAAAATGACCTTATTACGGTGTTCCCAGATAGCCCAGCATCCCACCATTAACATGACACCCTCCGTCACACACATCTCCTGCCAACAAGCCTCTACCCATTCCTTCACGTCGCTCCCTTGTTGCTCCGCCACACCCTCAACCCCCAAGCCCTCCCACACCCACTTAGCCACCCCACAATCTCGAAACAAATGTAAACTAGACTCAAAAGAAGATTGACATAAAGAACAAGTAGTAGACTCACCTCCGACTCGTGCCACAATGTTCGCCCTCGTAGCTAGTGCTTCACTACACAGTTGCCAAAAGAAGAGTTTCACGCGAGGCCAAACCGAAAAGTTCCACAGCCGCTTCCAAAGGCGCTTGCCTCTATCCCCATCCGAGCTATCAGCCACATCCCCCACCTCACCAGCCAGCATCCTATACGCGCTCCGAACGGTGTATATACCATCTCTTTCCTGCCCCCAATACCATATATCCCGCGGTCTGTTAGGGCTGACCCGAATATTTCTTATCCTTTCCCTTTCAAACTCCAGAAAGAAATGATTTAGCTTCACCTCATCCCAATCGGTCCCATTCGGCATAAGCAGGTCCGCAACCCTCAACACCTCGTTCCCCGGACCACACGGCGATATAATACGCCCAGAATGCGAGTTTGGAATCCACGCCTGACCCCAAATCAACGTGTCTAAGCCATCACCAATACGCCGTCGCAAGCCTTGGTCCATAACCTTTCGAGCATCGAAAATGCTTCGCCATGTATAGCTAGGATTACTACCCAATCTAGCGGTCATAAAATCATCATTCGGGAAATATTTCGCCTTCATCAAACGGGTCCAAAGGCTGTCCGGATTGGTTATAAGACGCCACGCCTGCTTGCCCAGCAACGCAAGATTGAACAGCTGGAAATCGCGAAAGCCCATCCCTCCCACACCTTTAGGCCGAGCCATCCGTTTCCACGCCACCCAATGGATCCCTCTCTTGTTCTCGTCATGTCCCCACCAAAAGCGGGCCACTATCGATCGCAACTCGTCACAGAAACTAGCGGGAATTTTAAACACACTCATCACATAGGTAGGGAGCGAATTGGCAACAGCCTTTATGAGAATCTCCTTACCAGCCCTCGACAACACCTTCCCGCGCCATCCTTGTAGACGTTTGCAAAGCTTATCGCGAATAATATCCGTTATAACCTTCTTTGATCGACCAATGACCGTGGGCAGACCCAAATAGCGAGCCTGCTCCTCCACTTGCACGACCCCTAACTCAGCCGCAATGATATCCCTTCTCCTCCTCTCCTCTTCCTCGCCGAACGAGACAGTTGTCTTATCAAGACTCACTAATCGACCCGAGGCTCGCTCATATCTCCTCAAAATGTCATTAATAACCGTAGCATCCTCTATCGTGGCCCGCGAGAAGAATATACTATCGTCAGCGAAGAGGAGATGCGAAATTGTAGGAGCCGAATTAGCAATACGAATCCCATGCAGCGAATTGTTCTCCACAACTCTTCGGATCATGCTAGACAAGGCCTCTGCACATAACAGAAATAAATATGGAGATAGAGGATCCCCCTGTCGTAGCCCCCTCGCAGGTTGAAACTCCTCAGATGGGCACCCGTTAATAAGGACCGAGAAAGTTACTGTCGAAACGCAGTCCATAACTCTCGCTACCCACCTCTCATCGAACCCCATCGTGTTCAATACCCGGCGCAAAAAGACCCATTCCACCCTATCATACGCCTTAGCCATATCTAGCTTTACCGCCATATGTCCCTCTCTTTGTCTGCTATTCTTCATATGATGAAATAATTCGAACGCAATTAAAATATTATCAGAAATCAGCCGACCTGGAGTGAAGGCACTCTGATTCTCTGATATAATCTCCCCTAGGAACACTTTCAGGCGATTAGCTAGGACTTTGGATACCAGTTTATAGACCACATTACACAGGCTTATCGGTCGGAAGTCACGAATCTTATCCGGCGCCTTTTTCTTCGGGATTAGAACAATATTGGTCTTATTTAGACCACTCGGGGATACTTCACCTTTCAGGACTCCAAGGACCGTGTGCACCACATCGGGACCAATAATTTGCCAATACGATTGATAGAATAAACCATTCATACCATCCGGACCGGGAGCTTTTAAAGGATGCATTTGATTGAGTGCCTCGACGATCTCAAACTTCACTATAATCACTCGTAATACGCGGTTCATATCGTCAGTAATTCGCCCCTCCAGACCGAGTAAGACATCATCAAAATTGCTTGGTTCGGCCGAAGTGAACAGTTCCTGGAAATAGTTATTAGCAACCATAGACACGGCCTCATCACCTACTCGTTCCCGCCCCTCGTCATCGACAAGCATCCCAATAAAATTCTTCCTCTTCCTTTCCCCCGCTCTATTGTGGAAAAACTTCGTATTTCGATCCCCATCCCTTAACCAAAGAGCACGCGAGCGTTGCCTCCAATATTGTTCTTCTTGCTTATATAGCCCAGCTATCTCAGCTATCAATTTCCTTCTTCTTTTCACCGCCACTTCCGAACGATCCCCCTCATTTAACCGGGCCAATTGTCTGCGTTTTGCCTCCAACGATCGATTTATTTTGCCTATGCTTATCTTCTTCCAAGCTTGCAGCTCTCGTGCACATCCCCGTAAGGCTTCCATCAGATCCCCATTACCTCTCTCCACCCCACGGACTATAGCCTCTTCACACCCCTCCTCCCCCACCCAAATTTGTTCAAATCGAAATCGACTCCTCGCTTTTCCTCCAATCTCCCGTCTGTCAAAAACCAGCTTGATAGGTGCGTGATCGGACCATTCTCGATCAAGGTTAAAGAGCCGTGTATACGGGTAGAGATCGTGCCAAGAATCAGAGCAGAAGGCACGGTCTAATCGACATTGCCGGTTATCAAGACCTGCTTGACCATTATCGAAAGTAAAAACGTATCCTTCCCATGGAACATCCTTCAGCGCACAATCATCAATCGCCGATTGGAAGTTGTTCATTTGTCATTGAGCCCGACTGCCCCCTTTCATCTCCGTAGAAAAAAGAATCTCATTAAAATCCCCCACACAAACCCATGGTAAAGATGATTGTCCATGGAGAAGACGAAGGAGCTCCCAAGAAAGGTGATGATCTGAGACCATTGGCCAGCCATAGAAGCCCGTAACTCTCCATTCTTTCTCCCCCTCCCGAACATGGAAATCCATGTGATGAACAGAAGCCGACACAAACCTACAATCCACCTCCCTCTTCCATAAGAACGCAAGACCCCCCGATCTTCCCATGCTATCAACCTCAATCCCATCATAGCCATCTAATTTCTCCCTCACCCTCCGCATATCACGACCACAAAGTTTCGTCTCGCATAAAAACATCATGGCCGGGGCTTCCCTTCGCACCAAAGTACGAAGGGCATTCACCGTGTCGGGGTTGCCCAAGCCCCGACAGTTGAGACTTAGGAGATTCATTGGGCCTGGCGGGGTTGAGATATCTCAACCTCCGCCTCAGGTACTAAGACGCCCCCGTCTAGAATTGTCCTCATTCGTTTTTCACCCCCAACAACCAACTCCTCGTCCCTGCTCCTTTTACTGCCGCTTCCACTACTAACCTCACCCACCGGCTCCCTTTCTCCCACCCTTGCCAATTTCTTCCACTCCCTCCGCTTACCTCCCCCTGTCATATTATGATTCCCTCCCCCTGACAAGCTTTTCATTCCGCCACTCATATCAACCCCCGTCATATTTTCCGCTCCCACAACAGCCTCCCTCCCCCCTTTTTCGTGGTGCTGTACACCAGTGCTGTCAGCAACAATTCGCTCCCCTTCAGTACCACCCTCATTCCCCCTGCCTGAGTTCTCATCCTCCCCTAGCACCACGCTCAAATTCTCTGTCTGCAGCTGCCCATTACTGACCTCGTCTTCTGCCCGCTCCCTCCCTCCTGGAGCTGCTCTCGCCTTCTTAGTTTTAAGGTCAATAGCAATTGATTGTAATCTTTCGATCATCAAACTAATATCGTTCTCCTCTGCACGTTTCTTCTCCGCATCAAACAACCCATTCAAATCCCTTCTCGCCTGACCTCCCCCATCTGCCTTCGTCTTAGTAACCTTCCACGGGGATGCCCGGAGCCACTCCCCAAAAGAAAGCTCATCCTCCTCATACGGTCCATTATCGCAGTCCTTTTCCCCATGACCCATCACACCGCAGCCATAGCAGAAGATAGGTAACCTCTCATATTTTACATCAAAATTCACCACCCTCCCTTCCTTCATTTTAATAGGAATTGTAGCTTTTAGGGATTTTCGAACATCATGAATTACTCTAACTCGTATTGCCCTATCCAGTTCAGTGTATTGGCTATCATCTGCTGCAACAAAAGTACCCAGGCTTGCCCCAATTCGCCGTATATTAGCCTGGCTAGTTCTCCCCGATATAGGAAGATCGTACACTCGAGCCCAAATGGGAAAATGGAAAAGAGGTACGTCAGTAACCTTACCAGCGCGATTAGGTTCATTGAAGCACCAGACGAATTTCTCGAAGTGCCATGGCTGCCCTTCAAGAACTCTCGCTTTATCCCTATCTCCTTCGAAACGAAATATAAAGATCTTTTCCTTCGCGTCAACAACATTGCCAAGGATCGATTTTGAGGGATTCCACAGCCGTACCATAGTGTCGATGGCCGCCTTCACATTCAAAGCCCTCGATGCCCATAATTTCCCAACTAGAACCTTGCTATCAACCTTCGAATTACCTTCGTCCTCCCATTCGAAGGCCGTGTGTTCGTTCTCCTCTTCGCTTATAACCGGCCCCTTATCTTTTCGGTTTGCCTCTCGTGAAGAACTCATCCTTTGTACCTGCATAGAAAACAAAAACTACAAGCAAAAACAACGTGGAAAGACCTTTCACACGATCAAAAATCGTGAGAAAGAGCCTCGAGAAAGAGGAGGAACCCTAAGATTTTTAGACGGAAACCCTAGGAACCCTAGACGATTGATTTTTTGAAACTCACTCCTAAATTTGGACTTGATTCTACTTTAATAGTCGTTTCAGGTCATTTTGGGTCACTTTAAGTCATTTGGGATCGAGTCAATTATGAGTCGGGTCTTTTTGATTTGGCTCATCTCGTGTCGGGTCAACATTGGGTCAGAAAATGTTCGGGTCGGTCTTGGTCGGGTTGGATTAATTCGGGTTTCGAGTCATTTTTGGGTCTTGGGTCAGCCTTCTTAGATCGGATCATTCGGGTCTGACCCATTTGCCCGGTCTAGGTACAATAGAAGAAAAAATGATTGCTAAAATCGTATTATTATAAGTTAAATTATAGTTGGGATTATTTAGAGAAGACTAGCGATAGTTTGGATTATTCTTGTTAAATAACCCAAAAATTTTCATTGGATGACGACGGAGAAAAATACCCAACTCAGCAAGAAGCGATCGAATCCAAATTGTGTCTTGGACAGTATATGCGACAACTCTACCGTCTACGCCCATCCTCAGTCGATGATTTGGACACAGTCGGTTGCAAATTCTCCAATTAAGAATCTAAATCCACTCATCAAATAAGTTAATATTCGATTTTATTAAACAAATTACAAGAACTATTTTTTCTGTGGATTTAAATTAAGGTGTTTTCTAATTAGGGGTTTTTTCCGCAATTCTATTTTTTTTTTTACAATTATGGGTGGTTGAGGGATGGGGCCTGGTTGGAGGAGGAGGAGGGGTAGTTGCAGAGGATGGGGCGTGGTCGTGGTTGACGGTGGTGGGTCGATCATGGTGGTCTAGCGTGGGGGTAGAGTGAAGGGGAACGTGTAGGTGATGGGTGGGGTAGGAGACGAGTCTAGGCGGGCGGGGTAGGGCGGCTCTAGGCAGAGGCCGCACAAGAGGATGCAGTGGAGATTGAGGTGGTGGCGGCATGGGGTGGCTTAAGGATTGAGGGAGTAAATTGATGGGAATCATGGGATGATTGAAATGTACGTGCGTTGAAGTGGTCGGAAGGTAAATTGGTCAATCATGTACATGAAAGAATATAACCCTTTTATTGTAGGACAATATCACAATCAACTAATACCATCTTTTTCACCGTCTTTATGTAATTTTCGTACCCTATTTTGAAACATATAATAATTATTTTACTTGGTCCTATTTTTATTCATCAACCATTTCATATTATTCATTACCATTTTTATGGATAGTCTCATACAAGTACTTCCTCCGTTCTAAAATAATTGACGTTTTTAATTTACTAGGCGAGTCTTTGAATTCAATTTATACAAAAATATATTGGTCGGAAAATTATAAAAATTACACCATAAAATTCCTTACGAATAGAGCTTTAATATGAGTATACATTTCAACATATTTAGTCATATATTTTGACAGATATTGAAGAGAGAAGTGAGTATCTCGAAAAGTGAGAATGACAATTAAAAAAAAACAAAGGGAGTAATATTTTTTTCCGAGAATCGAAAACGACATAAGAGAAAAGAAATGACACATAAAAAGCAATAGTTCCTATCATCCTATGCTCTAGTATTTGGAATGACAATTAGTTTTGTTGATAGCGAAATTCGCGGTCCTATTTATGCAACTTGATGTAGGTTTGGTTTTTAATGAGTATGGATCCTCTCCATTATTTTTCCTCTCCATTTTCTTACATTTCCTCTAATACAAAATATAAAATCATTATTCCCTTTCCACCTCTTCAAAATAATCGACCGTTGAATCGTTCCGAAACGAAATCTAGACCCTCAAAAAGGACTGAAAGGTACTGGAGAGAGTACCTACTAAAGAGGATCTTTTCTGGTTTTTAATGGCCCCTCTGTACTCGGCTATGAGGATATATGAATCAAAACATTTTGCCAATACTGTCATGTAAGTTTCATAAAAAATTACAAACGCTAACCTAATATTTAGACACGACCGTCGAGTTTAATATATTCCCTCCGTACCACACCAAAGGTAACGTAGGGGAAAATAGAGTATTTAAGAAAAAGTTGAAAAGGTAAGGGTAAAAAGGGAAAAAAAAAGTTGGGGTATGTAATTGTGGGTTTAATCTAAGTTTGTAGGTGGGGCATGTAATGACATTTTATGAAAAATGAGACCAAAGTTGGCTGGTGTGAGTGGTAAGGGCTCTCATCTCTTAAACAAGTGGTCAGGGGTTCGATTCTTGACTCTTGCGAATGAAAGCCAAACTTGGGAGGGGTCAACCCATTAAATCGCTTTTCGCATCTGGAAGGAGATTCAAACCGCTTGTCAGGGAGGATCCCTGCTAACACAAAAAAAAAAAAATTTATGAAAAATGAGTTAGGGCCCAATATTGGCCTATAAATAATTGTGAAGTTTATTCGGGAAAAACACACAACCACCTACACTTTCTCGATTCCCACATAAAACAAAAAAATATGGCAAAGATAGCAGCAGCCTTCACTAGTCTTACTCTCCTCCTCGCATTTGCACTTCTTGTGTCTTCTGTAAGTTTATTTATTTAATTGCAATCCATGCATACAACCTTTCATTATTATCGAAATTAATCATTTTAAAACACTTCACGTATACTCCGTAATCCGTATGATCTAATATTTCGATTTATGTACTTGTATGTTTTTGACTGATATATAGGGCCTCATTCGGTCTTGATATATCGATCCGTTTAATTATTTGTTTATCTATTTTATTAAAATTTTAATCAAAGTAAACAAATAATTGGAACGGAGGCAGTAATACATTGCATATTTCAATTACAAATCTTTGGTTTCTGTTGTACTCTGTATATGATTACATATTTCGCTCATACTTTACATGTAGGAGGACAATTGCGCCTATGTAGTCCATTTGAAGACCGGAGATGTGGATGGTGCGGGCACAGACGCTAACGTGGATATCAAATTATATGACGCGCAAGGTAACAAGGTTCAAGTAAACGCTCTATGGGACCATGGGATCATGGAATACGGCCACAACTATTTCGAGAGGAATACCTTAGACTTTTTTAGCTTCAAAGATAACAAGTGTGTTGATGTTTGCAAAATCGAACTGGCACAAAACGGTGCTTGGTTTAGGGCGGGTTGGTATGTTTCCTACCTAAAAGTCACCACTCATTATTTCGACGGTCATTGCACCCGAAATACATTCCAACTTAATCAATGGCTAGCCATGGATGAGCCGCCTTACTCTTTGTCCCTTACAAGGAACCTTTGCGGCAACTCTATTCAGTTCAACAATACAGAGCCACTTTTTCAACTCCCAGTTTCAATTTAAGACAGCTTCAGAATTCAGATATTGTTGATGGTCTTAAGTTTTACTCAGTCGCACTTGTTTACCTTTAATTAAAATTTCCTAAAAAATAAATAAGTCCACTTAATGACGACGTTCGTGTGTTTGCTTATCTTATACGGAGTATGTGTAAACAAATTGTCAATAAAATATTGTACTTTACAATCATTTGTTTGCTATGATTAGAAATAATTTAGAATACCACAACAAGAAAGTAAAAAAAAAACATAAAAAAACTAAAGATGAAAACTAAATCAAATATTATTTTTTTGGCAGCGGTCAAGAAAACTAAATCAAATATTATGTAGGTATACCTTTATTTACTGCTGCAAAAAAAAAAAAAAAAAAAAAAAAAAAATTAAATCAAATAGAGGGAATACAAAATAAAATTACAAGTCATGGTATATGTCAATAAACGTTACCTTTATTTTTATTTTTTTGATTAATGAGAAGGGATGAATTGAACCCAGAGACGTACATCGAGTAGGATCTCACCAAAAGGTTCCGAACCATCTTACAGTGGCCAATTCAATGCTCAGTACAATATCGTTTTAGGCCCTGAATTTTTGTGTCTTATATGCATGAGCTCCGGTAGCTAACATTCCTGTAGTATCTGGGTGTTTAGAAACGATATGTTGAAACAATATATTGAAACAATAACATATTTGGGTCATACCGTCTTAAGCAGTTTGCTTATCCTAACATATTGGTTGGCATATTCAATCTAAACTAAGAAAAACTTCATTTTACAAAGAAAAATAACAATTTACTAAGCTTAATCTGCTAGTTACAATTAACAAACACTTTAACTAATTACGTCGATTAAAATATGTGGTCAAATCTTCTAATACATCGGTCATTTATAATCTACATTTATGTACAATCAGCTTATGCTGAATACAATCCGTTAATTATCAATCAACCATTATTATCTCACATATCTATTTGTTACGATCCACTTGTAAATGGAGAGCTAGCTCTATTTATGCCCTCCTTTAATCTTAAAGAAGAGCAGAAAGCTCATTTCCATTTCTTCTCGTTATCTTGGCATAGAGCACTACTTTTTGCTCTCCAACAAAAGTTACCACTTTGAAGAGCCCTTATTATAGGGCGGGAACCCATAACTCCACTACCATTTCCTTTAATGCTATTTATAATTGTGAAACGGTGAATAATAACATAACCTTAGCTTTACCCTGTATTTGAGTGACATTAAAAGAAATGATAGTGGCGTGATACACGCTCGGGTAAGTTTAAATATTATAGGGCACTTAAAACAATATAGGCGAGTTTAAATCACAAATACTCTAAGATCGGCGTACAAAAGTTATCTTTTTGTGATTAGTACTTAACTTAAAACGGCCTTTTTAAGAAGTACGGAGTAATTGAATTTCAGTTGAGGAATAAACATTTATTAAAACCTGTTACATACTCAATGCAGGTGAATCTAAGTAATTCGAGTTTGTTATATTGGTTATGTCATGGAATTAAGTAATTGAAACGACACGCAATGAAACTAGCGATAACTACTCAATCCCTATTATTTTAGATTTAATTTCTGTTGTTATATATTCCGTATATATATTAGTTCAATTTAGTTGAAGTCCATTCGATCAAATTTAGTAGTAGTAGTAGTTGATAAATTTAGATAAGCTTAGTTTAGTTAAGTTTAGATCCACTTGCTCTGTTCAGTTTGGTTCAGATACGTCTAATTTAGTTAAAGTCAGACAATTTCAGTCTACAAAGCTTAGACCTTAATCTTCTTAATAAAATTTTATCGCTATAAATCTATAATCACAGTACGTAGATTACCATTAGCTTAGCGGTACAACCATTGGATTTTTTGAAATTGAGCATTGCTGAAATGTTTTTAAATTTCGTTCTAAACTTTCCAAGGCTTCTTATAAAGTCACTGAGTGCATTCGAATAATTTTTTTGATCTAAATAAATTTTACAACTTTGAAATGGCTTATTTGTCATAATAACCTTAAACTTTACGACCAAAACCATTACTAAAATGATCAAAAACTTGATGAATGCTAGGTGAAAGACAATAGATTAGACAAACCCTAATAACAACGTGCCTTTGAATGATTTTCAAGTTATGGTTATAAAATATCTGTTACTTAATAATTTTATTGTGGTTAATTCAAACGAAATATATTTAGGCAAATTATAAAAATATTTTGGTAATGTACTTTGAAAATAGCACTTGTGATATTGTTGATGAAAATTTAAAAGCTATTTATCCGATTTGATGAAACATACAACCGAATTTATGGAATGTGTCGAATGCAACATGATCTAAATTATCATCCGATTAGACGAAAATTCAAACAAATAACCGGCATAAAGAGTACACGACGATATTTTCTTTTTTTTGAAAGAAATGATCAATTCAGTAAAAAATAGTGACACGATATCTACAACATGTGTCAAATTTGACCGGATACAACTTGACTAGAACCAAATAAAATAAAATCTCGTTCAAAGAAAGATTTGTAAACTTGAATTGCTCTAAAGCACATCGTCTATCATATCGCCGCAAACAACTTTTCACAAGAGGATCATAGAATCTTGAGCCTTGACGAGAGACGATTTCATCGGCCAAATAGCCAAATTGGTAAATAAAGTAGAGGGTTCTTGCCGGATTTGTAAAAAAACTTTCACATTCGCCAAATTGGTAAAAAAATTGACACTTGCTACCAAATTGGTAAAAAAAAGTCGGGACTTGTACCAAATTGGTAAAAAAATCCTTATGCACTATATGAATAAAAAGTTTGGGTAAGCAACGTTCAGGCCTAAAAAAATGTACGACTCTAATTTCTTAGAAGAAAGTGATATCTTATAAATTGCTGAATTAACTAAAAATCAAGGTTATGAAATATTCTCCCCCATCTCACTCATTTGTTTACCTTTTTTTTATTCTTTGTAAGAGGCATTTTAAACAAAGCCAAACAAAATTATCGCGACAGAGCCCCAAAGGAAGTAATATAAAATTTTGATTACAAATTTTGCAAATAAAAAAGCACAAAAAATATACGCGACTCGTTTCCTAACCCCAACCTAGGAGTGTTAATCAGACGAGACAGCTCGCGAGCAACTCGAGCTTGGCTCGGTCAAAGCTCGGCTCGTGTGAGCTCGGCTCCAGAGCTTAACGAGTCAAGCCGAGCTAACGTTGGCTCGGCTCGAAAAGCTCTTGAGCGGCTCGAACTTGCGTAATTAGATAAGATATAACTCATATGTTATAAAAAATAAAATTGTCATGATTATATATTTGTATCACACATATAAAAAATGTCTCATTGGTTTCTAATATTTGTATATGAAACCTTCGAGCCTTGTTATTGAAAATATCGAGAGAGAAAAAACGAAAATTCAATAATTATATATAGGCTCGAGTTGAGCTCAAGTTTGGCTTGAGCTCGCGTTAAAGCTCGCAAGCTTGATAACGAGCATAATTTTTTCAAGCTCGAGATCGGCTCGAGCTCGAGTTTTACTTTATGAGCACAAACTGAGCAAATCCAAGCTCGGCTCGTTAACACCCTTACCCAACCCACCATTTATCTTTATATTTAGACCAATTTGTATTAATGAGATTCAAAACAAATTCTGATGGCTTGTTTACTTATATCAATTAGAGGCGAGGGTAACAAATTCGAGTCGATAGTGTAATCTAAAACGGTATCAAAACCTTGTTTGAAACCAGAAAAAATTAATTTTCTCTAAATCAGTTACTCAATTTATTATATTTTTTTAACAAAAAAAAAAAAAAAAAAACTTGTATCTAGTTCAAGAAAAAATTAAAAGTGTAACAAAATCGAGACGATAGGATGTCAAGTACGACATTAACTCGACTCAAATTAATTCGTATTAAACCCGAAGAGAAAAACTCAAATAAACTAAAGCCGTATTTTTATATTTACGTCTAAACGTCGAGTACCGTCACTTTTTTGTCGCATAAGCTTTTTTTTACCAATTTGGTAACAAGTGTCAACGTTTTTTTGCCAATTTGGCGAATATAGAAGTTTTTTTACCAATCCGGCAAGAACCCTTCACTTTATTTACCAATTTGGCTATTTGGCCCGATTTCATCTAACCAAATTGAGTGCAACCAACAAATCGACAACATATGTAATACCATATAACGATCCATTACGAAACTAATCATCTGCATCTTCATCATATAAGGAACGACCAAGCTCATATTTATATTTTTAGTAGAACTAAAACCAGAAAGTACTAGATCATCTAATGATAATTTAGATCCTGTTCCTGGAAATTAATTCCATATATAGGGGGGCCAACGCATGTGTCTTGTATGGAAAAATTAAAGGAAGAAGGCCCCCTCTCTATCCCACGTGATTATGGGCATTGCTAATTATATTCTAGAAATTTATACGTGTCATATGCCCATGCCCTATACAAGTACACAAATTCTCATTATAGACGGACACTATCCGTCTATACGTATAGACGGATACCATTTTTCCTCACAAAATACCCATTTGCCATAAAGTGGGAAGCACATGGGGGTGCCCCACCTTGTCCTCCCTACCCATTTTATTAGAGGTCTTTACCCGTCTGTTCGCCCCACCCGTCTATACCAAGACCTATTGATACAAGTAATTTCGGATTTCTTACAACAAATAATTCAATTTCAAATCTTAACAAACCAATAATGGAGTATAAGACAAACCCCCATTATTGTTATAATGACCTACATTTAGATTTAGGCATACATATCTAATTATTGATTTGTAGTTATTATTGATGTTTTTGCCGGTCAAATTATTTGCACTCATTGATTGCAAAAACACGGATCTTAATTATTGAGATCAAGGCATCTCAAATAATTCGGAGGCCCGGGCAAAATGAAAACAGAGGCCCTCAAAATTTGAAAAAATAAATAAAATAACTAAAAATGGGTATGACAAGGCTCAAACTCGGGTGGCTTGGGCAATTGAAACACGTTTTCACCGATGTGCTATCACCCTTTTGATAATATACATGGAGATTATTATGTATATATGACTAATGTTTTCATAATTTATACGAACACGAGGCCCAAAAATTTGGAGGCCCAGTTCGCGCGCTCAGCCCGCACCTGGTCATATGGACTAGAATCACGTATTGTACATTCCAAATTGCCAACAATAAGTTTGTCAATCATAAATTTGAGTGTTTGATTACGGCTATGAGCGCGTATTGATTGAAAAGGAATTATATTCTCATAGCCCCTTTCGCTAAGCTATGAGCGCGTTTATTAAGGTTCCTAGGTTCAAAACTGAAACATAAACAGTGAAACAAAGGAAACAAAAGAAAAATATCTCTGCAATCTGGTAAAGTACCTGTAGACAATCAGACGAAATACTCAAATGGAATATCTTATTAGAGACCGCCCATTCAAGAACTTTACTTATACGAAAAGCTTTAGCTTGACTTGCTGATTCAGCCTTGAATTTGTTTCCCCCCTCAACTCAAGTTTTTTTCACACTTTATTTTCCGTTTGTAGCGTCTGCCCTAGCTCGGCATCCACGCACTTCCTTGCTTTTCCGTTTGACTCTATGGTTGGATCTTTGCTTTTGGTTTTCGACTACTTCATGTCCAACAACCAAAGAACCAAATCCTCTAAGTCCGCGTTTGCCAAGTTGCCCCTTGATTTAATTTCCGAGTCTCAACCTTTGCACCTACAAAATAAACCCAAATTACGCTGAATCACATCCAATAGACACAACTGCTATTGGACATCCTATTCGTGAAACCAACAAGGTTGCTGACTTCATGGATTCTATTGGATATTCATGTCCAACTCTAGGTGGTTTGAAAGCCGGTGACTACAACTTACCTCTCTCATTCGAAAGCATGATATAGGTTGGTCCTACCCTAGAGGATCAACCTAGTTTTCTTACCTTATCAAAAAAAAAAAAAAAAAAAAAAAAAGACAAGTGCTATTACAACGCCTATATGAGCTAAAATGACATAACATAATGCTGCTACGTACTAAGGAGTAAGGACTAAAAAGCCTAATAAATGAGTAGAACGAATATGGTACAACCCGTCTCATCACTTAGGTAAGGACTAAGGACAATGGTTCAAATTTAAAAAACCTTGGGGTCTTGCCACGCACTTGCAAGAAGCATACCCCTAAACTACAAGCTTTGAAGCCCCGAATAGACCTAAGAATGAAAGAGAGGTCCTAGAGGCACTCGTGCTTTTCCCAGTGACTCTTACTTTCAAACACCCCGCTCCGTTGGGTATTGGATCCGCTCTTCTATTAGCATGAACGTGAATTAGATTCTATTTGTCTTACGATTAGCATGTCGCAGTGAATATGTACCCAGGACCTGTAAACACCGCCCAGTGTGTGTTCTATTTATTATACACAACTTAGTCATTACATTATCAGAGTTGTAGTAGTTAGTAATCAAGTGGGTTTGGGTTGGGGTGATTGTTCACCTTAACCTTTAATAATATAAGATACCTTTGTCAATAGAAATGAAGCAAACTTCTTAATCAATTAATTACCTTTTTATAAGAGTACTGACGATAAAAGGATTATACACAGTTATCTTTGGAGGTTGTGGACACCCTGATGATTTACACCCACAAAATGAAGTTACAATACTAAAGGTTATATCATCATTTCATTAAAATTTGTTATACAACTTTTCTTTTTGATACTCTCTCTTTGAAATTATAATATTTCATTAAAATATACTACTTACATATATTTAACCAATGATTCAATTTCATTAAAGAGGAGGGAGTAGAATTATATTCTTATAGCTAAAAGTATTACAGTGTAAAAAAACATTAAAATTTGGGACCTTATCCCCTGGCCACCAATTGTGTAAAAGTTATTGGTCATGTAACCACTTTTACTCAAATACTCTTACATACCTTAGTTGGAATTTAAAATATATTAATATTAAACCCGTGAAATTAACAAATCTGCTTTATAATTGTTGATAGGTTTTTTTTTTTTTTTTTTTTTTTTTTTTTTTTTTTGGTCAAAAATTACCTTATATATATATTTAAGGGTCTTTGTAAAAAAAAAAAAAAAAAAAACTACCTTACATTATTTTTTTTTGTTTTCTACTACCTTTATTTTTTTTATTTTTGATCAATAACTACCTACGCTAAGAATATAAAATTTGATCAGTTTTTTGGCTTTAACATATATCAGATGACTCTTTTATGCTTTAATCTTGCGAAGGCCCGATTTGGGGAAATTAAGATGTACTTACACGTAACTTTAGTAGATATTCGTGGTTATTATTGAAATATGAAAACATAAATCTTGCTTATCTTAAGCTAAAATGGAGTTTTGACGCAATTGGTCATTGTTGTTTTAAGTTAAAAGAGTCATGTAAGATAGGTTAATGTCGCTAAATTGGCCAAATCTTGTCGGATCCTCTGAATAGGTGGTTTTTTTACTAAAAAAAAGATAAAATAAAGGTAGTCTAAAGCAAGAAAAGTAATATAAGGTAGTGTTTTTACAAATAGCTATAAATATAAGGTAGCTTTTAACAAAAAAAAACCCTTGTTGATATTGAAAAATGCAATAACGTTTGAGCAGTTAAAGGTTATATTAACAATAAATATTATACGGATTAGCTATTACATATATTACAACAGAGTATGTTGTGCAGAAGCGTTGATACCTTCTATTATGCTTGTGCTCCATTAGTGTTCACGTGCATACGTATTGCCTCCTTTAGATTAAGCTCTCACGGATTTACTTTTGGACTCCTTCCCTAAAAAGCCTCATACTATGCACTCATATAGTGATATTAGACTAATAATAGAGGGTAGACCTGACAAAACCAACCCCACCCGATTGAGGCGTCCTGGAAAGGCTGACCCGAGACTCGAAATTGCTGAACTACAACCCTTGGATGTGACCCGAACCTAAATTGACACGACCCGAACATGACTCGAGCTTTGTTGACCCACAACGACTGACCGGGCCGAATGACCCAACCCAAAAATGACCCGATAAAACAGAACTCTAACTGAACAAAAAAGACTTAAAATGAATAATTTAAAAGCACGCTTTATATTATTTATGTTAAAATAAAGAATCACCACCAAAACTAAACTAAAACTAGGTACTAATGCTAAACACACCTTTGTTTATCTATTAATTGTTCACCCGAAAAGACCTGGACCCTGAATAACCCGACTTGCTTGACCTGGAAATGACTTGACCAACATATCGAAATAAACCCAAAACCCGAAATGATCCAATCTAACCAGAAATGTGGAGCACCTGAATTGACCCGACCTGATTGACTCATTTACCATAACCCGTTTACCATGTTTAATAGAGGGCGATTACCTTACTAGTAATGTTTGGCCTATAAATACCCCCACAACGCATACGCTTTCCCTTGTGGCCTTCTTACAATACAAACAAGACATTATGGCAAAGCTAGGTGCCTTCACTTGTCTTACGCTCCTTTTCGCATTAGCACATCTTGTATATTCTGTAAGTTTATTTTAACCCATCTACTTTATTTATTTGCAAATTGCAACCCATGTATTATTATCCCTAACCTTTAAAAAGAGTAAACTTACTCTTACTGTAGCTATGAATAGTATGGCCTCAAGTGTGTCCTCCACCGTTGGATTCTTCTTCAAGATCTCGTCCCTCCATTTATCCTAAAATCACAGCCACAATCTCACCTTTTCCCTCAGCCATTTCACTCCACCACTTATTCTCATCCCTCTCTTGTTTCTCACACTGCGATTGAGTTCCTCGGCAAAACCTAGGTATGGGCTGCTAATCTGAATTTCTATTCGCTTTTGATGATTTCAAAGCTATTTCGTTCCGTTATCGTTTCACTGCCTTCCGCTCTCCGTCACCGATAATGCTCAAAGTTTACTCATAAAACTCACAATCTGTTTATACATACATAGAAATTCAGGCACTTGATTGATGGAACTTCGACCCTAGCTTTCACGGGTTTGGATTTTGCGTTTCGAGGTGGTTTGGTTTTCCTCAGGTAATCTTCTCGACATCCAGTTTTGAACTAATTTTAGCAATTGATGGTTGGAAATCCGAGAATGTCAAAACTAGGGTTATGGAATTTGGAATTTGTTTATTTTGGTTTAATTTGATGGGGTAAAGTCTATTGGCGTGTTGAATGTTGCTCAGATGGTTTTTTTTTTACATTTTGTTGCAAAATTGTTGCTGTGATTGTTATGGGGAATTGAGTTTTGGTTGAGTTTGTGATTTATGAATTTGTTTATGTGTGCCATTTATCGCTAAGTGTTTAACATGAATATTCGTGTCTCAAAATGAAGTACTTGATGTCTAGGTTTTAGTTTTCCCACAAATTGTATGTAATGTGACCTTAGTACTTACCTGGTATCACTACATCATTTTTGTGTCTATAAGATCAGTCAACACCTGGTTTTCTAGATAATTAATCGAATTTACTTTAGGTATTTTGCGATTCTTTACAGTCGTTAGAATTTCTTAATGCTGGTTTTGTTAATTGTTCTCATTTTTTTTTTCCATCCAGCTTGATTTGTCGGGGAGGATGAAGCCGGAATATCTGAGGTTTGTTCATTTCTTTCATAAAGGTTTGATTATTGCTGTGTTAATTTAGACTTCAAATGATAACTTTGCTTATACCGGATTGTTCTTATAAATCATCGCTAGGTCCGCCTTTTTTTGAGATATGGCGATGGCCAAAGATGTGGGCCAGAGACGTTGACACCAATGTAAAAAGAGCTATCACGTCATTCTCGATGCTCAGCTGTTGGTTATTGCATCTTCTTTGTGGTCTTGGTACAACTATTTTTTTAATTTCCTTTTTTCTTTATTATAATTGTTGACTTCTTAGGGTGCTTGGTTGCTAATCGGGGCTGGCTTTAATAACCAGGTTGTTGTCGTCGTGGTTGGAGGTGTCTTGGTTCGAGTTGGAGATGTAATTAATAACATCAGGTATTAGTTCTACTGTGTTCCAGCGTAAGACAGTTTGGAAATGCTTTCATAGTACGATTACTTCCCTTTTTAATTGTTGGAGTTCCTGAGATTTCTTACTTACTGCCTCTGCATTAATTTAAAATAGACGTTGGTTACGTAATTTCTTCGACATGGGTTATATTTAACGGACAATGAACTTGAGTCCCTTTTCATTTTATTTTCCTCATAACATTCTAATGCCCAAAATAATTTTTCACTTCGTTTATGATATATCAATGTGTATATTGTTGCGTTAATAGTGCGTTTACTTATAACGGTAATCGCTATATCATATTGTTTCTTAGCTTATATGGCCATACAAATATACTGATAATGCAATTTGATTACAATTAAGCTGAAAGGAGTAGTTTTATACGATTATAGATTTTAGGTAATGGATTTTAGGCAATGTTATTTGTGATTTTATACGATTTAATCGCAAATACGAATTTATTTAAGAGGAATTCTAGAGAAGTGCAAAACTATTTACCACATTACCAATCACAAATTTGTAGGTGTGAATCTCAGAAATAATTAGTTCAGCGCCTTTTGGTGTTTATTTGGGATCGTAATTTGGGCCAAGTATGGATGGTTTCAGCTACTGCAGTGAGTTTTGTGAATAAAAAAGCCTAAGGCAAGTGTTTACGTAGTCAGCCTTGTATGGCGTGCTTTTCATAATCGATGTCCAATACACTAAAACTTTCGAAACATGCACAGCCTTCTTTGCTTTTACTTTTGGCGTATTTTATTTTTGTTGTTTCCATTATCTTTCAGCTTTAGCACGTGCTTTTCCTGAAAGCAATTGTTCAAGGGCTAACCGGCAGTCTTTCTTACCTTCATTTGGGACACTTTCATGCTTACCTCTCAGGTACATAGGTTAACTACAAGTCAGTTCAAGCATCTACATGCACTTTCTGGGTTTGCATTTACTTCCCCGGAACGAGGCAAGTGCCGCCTCGGGCCTACGATGCAGAACTGTTTCTGGTTGCTGTACCTGAACTGTCACTGCATGCTTGATTGCTTGTCGGGGTGAACTCTTACACTTTAACTTGTGGTGTCTTTATATTTAGTTTATTTCATTAACGATTGTCTTTTGCACATTTGCTTTTGGAAAGCGTCTGTCTCAAAACTATCTCGAAGCCTTTCTAAATTTAATTTATGACAAATTCTTGGTTAACTTTCAGCAACCTACGCTGCCTACTTACCAGTTCGCAGCATTTTTCCACAAATTCTTGCAGCCCCTGGGTTTGCATTGACTTCCTCTGAACGTTGAGAACGGCACATCAGGCGCACAGGTTGCTGACTATTCTTATTGCTGTTATGTATCTATTTACGTTTGTTTAATTGCTTGTCGTTTTGTATCACTTCAATCTTGCTTGTAGTGTCTTAAGTTGACTGTGAGAAATAAGTAATTAGGTGTGTGGACAAGGATGTAGGGGTGGGGGCTGCGGGGCCAGGCCTTTGGGATGGAATTTTTGCGGCAAGGCCAGCGTTAGATTTATTGTCCAGTTGATTGCTTATTCGGATATTATTTTGGGCATGATGGTAACTAACTTTAACAAAGGATGGATTCCAGAATCTAGAACAAAGAGCATACTTGGATAATGGAAGAGGGCGATTTATGAATAAGTCATCGAGTAATATGCTTATTACTCCAATCTAATAACAACTTAACACAAATTTTTGGGTTCAGTTCTCCTTACCAATTGGAACCTTAATTATGCTCATGGTTTTGTTACTTTGTCTCAAGGTTTGTTTATTATATGCTTTTATTTTAATGGGGTGTAGTGGTTTTTTTGAATTGTTTGTTTGATTGTTGTTTGAATTGCTGGTTATATTGAAAGTTTTGGTCTCTTTTATTTGTTTGCTTCTCGGTGTGTTTTTTAGGTTGCGTCTCCCTGTTATTTAACAAAAACAAATTGCTATTATAGATCTATTGGTGCTAAAATGGTATTTTTGTTTTTGTAGAAACTTGTCTTTCAATACTAATTTTAACTTTTGTTTTCGAGTTTATATGATTTAATCACCAATATGATTGTATTTTATACGGATCCCAGATGAGTGAAAAACTATTTCCCCCTTTCTATTCGGAAATTTTGTCTTTGTGAACCCTTGACTTATTAATTAAGGGAGTTTTGGTGGTTGATGTTTTTTGCTTTCATTATTTGGGCTAGGTATTGATGGATTCAGCTGTGGCAATGGAATTTGTGAATAAATGTGGATTATTTTGTAGTTAGTTAAGCTTGAATTTTAGTAATTTAAGAGTTGGGTTGATTGGGTCGGCAATACTTGTAGAATTTTAGTGATTGAGGTTGGTTTGTATTGGGGAACTGAATTGAGATGTTACAGAATCCAAATCCCTCTTTCTTTGGAAAAACTTATACTATAAGGGGCGATTGATGTTTATGTTATTAAGTAATTGGGGGCTTATTGGTTCAATCTCATAGAAAGGTAACAAAAAATCCCGAGTTCTGATTTATCTTAAAAAATCATAGCGTGAAAATGGTGGAGGCCAGTTCCAAGTGAGGAGGGAAGGGAGAGCATAGTACATGTTTGGTTTTGTTAAGAGTGAAGGAGGGGGATGGATAGATGATCGGAGTTAGGGATAGGAAGGGTAAGGGAGAGAGGAAGGGAGAGGGAATTGAGTGAGGGGGAGATTACCTCTGCTTTGTTTTGTTGAGATTGGAAGGACGGGGGTAAAGGGAGGGAAAGGTAGTCTATGCTTGATTTTGTTCGGATTGAAGGACGAGGGGGTAGGGGATAGAAGAAGGGATAGATAGTCTCTCCCTGCAAACTACCAGTTAAGCTGGAGGGAGTAGTTTTATATGATAAGAGGATTTTAGTCAATGCTATCTATCGCATATAGGAATTTATTTTATATGGATTCCAGAGGAATGCAAAACTATTTTCCCCTTACCATTCACAAATTCATATATGTGAACCTCAGGATTACTTAGTTCAGTGCGTTTTAGTGGTCGCTGTTTTTTGGGATCATCATTTGGGCTACGTATTGATGGTTTAAGTTGCTATAATGAGTGTTGTTAATAGATATGGCTTATTTTGGAGTTACTTAGGCCGGAATCTGAGTAATTGTGTGTGTGTGTGGGGGGGGGGGGGGGTGAGTAGATTGGGTACGCCACTGCTTTATTTTTTAAATAGATAATCTCTGCTTTATTTGGTCGAGGTTGGAGGAAGAAGAGGGGGTAGTCTTTGCTTGGATTTTGTTTATATGGAGGGGTGGGGGAATGAAATGGGATAGATAATGGGATAAGAAGTATTTGCTTGATTATAGTCATATTGAGAGAGGGGTGGGGCGAGGAGAGGAAGAGAGGGGTGGGATGAAGAAAAGAAGAGTTCATGTGTTTGATTTTGTTAAGAGTAAGAGAAAGGGAGGGGATGGATAGATGATCAGAGATGGGGGAGAGAGAGAAAGTAGTAGGAGTGAGGGTGGGGGAAAGAGGAAGGGGCAAGGAATGCACCAAGGGAGAGATAGTCCCTATTTTTTCATTGTATTAGGGAGGGAGGAACAAGGGGAGTGACACAGTTTTGTTGAGATTGCGAGACGAGGGCAGATGGGGGAATAGAGGGAGGGGAAGACAGTTTATGCGTACTTGGCTTTGTCCATGTTAGTTCAAACCATAGATAAAAGGATGAGCATCAGGCATGCTCGGGCCAGTATAAAGCCATAGTTAAAACACCAATGTAATATGGCAGGGTTGAGATGCAACACCGGTCTTATATGCAAGAGACGTTAGGTCTGTTTTGGGATGAGATGGAAAAGTTTTAGGTAGTACTTTCACTTTGATTGTTTTGTCTCGAGGTTGTGTTAATATTGATTGTTTCTTTTTTCAAATAGTTCTAAGTTTCTCGGTTTATTTTTTTTCTTATCTCTGGAAATTTATAGGAAGCTAGAAAAACTCTCCTCCCCCTTTTTTGCTATTGTTCAATTTTAAGACGGTGTTATTCATTGGTTATTGTTTGGTTGGTGAGTTGGTGACTTCCTTGATATAGCTAACGCAGGGTCATTGCATTTGTTATGATTATAATTAAAAGGGAACACTGTCGATTTCTATGCGTTAGTAGTTTTAATTCATTTGAAGAATTGGAATATTAATGGATACTCCTCATTGTGTGCTTTCTTGCTCTGTTATTATCAAATCACTAAAGACCCCCTGAAATGGTGGCTGTCATATTTTGTAATATTTGACGTCTTTTATTAGGTAGTGAACTACCATCCGCTCCTCATGATGATTCTACTGCAGGTGTGACTACCAAGAGGTTAGCGAGCAGCTTTGGAAGATTAGGGCCTTTGATAATTGATAGCCATGTCTAAGATATGGAGTTCTTAAAAAAACAGACGACAATGACAATGATCTGGCCATGTCATATGATTTTGTAGACATGTCTGAGTTGTGAATGAAGAAAATCAGTATCGGAGTAGCATTGATCAAGTTCTCGACACCCAAAGTTCTATCAATGCTTTTGACTCAAATGATTGAAGTGGTTTCTCTTAATGTTTTGCCATATTCAAATGGATGGAATAGCAGAGAACCTACAGTTAGTCCCAAAGGCGAACAAAGAGACCTGAATCATAATGAGAAGAATGCTGTTGGGGTTGGCTTTTTCAGTGGCAAATGCTTTAGAGGCTTGGGCTTCTTTGTTGGTAATTATTTCTCCTTTTCTACCTAAATTGTGGTGGGTAATTATTTATATATGATCCCTTCCAATTTACCTCATTGTTGCTTTTTAATTGGAAATACTTACTTATTATCCTTTAATATAAAGATAACCTGTTTTTTAGTGGGTCAATCTTATAATTTGTTGTGTTTTCTGATGAATGGACTTTTGTTGTTGCCATTACTTGCTCGAGAAAATGCCACACTTAAGATATTGGTTTGATCTAAAAAGGGTTTATCGGAAGGTATTCTGCTATGTGATAGAGATTTAGTTTACGAGTGTTCGGTAAGATGAGACTGTGGTGGTTCAAATTCTGCTTGTATTCGCCCTGATGCCTTAACATATTTAAATGGTTTCTCTTTGAATTTGGTGGTAGGAAGTGAACTAAGGGACTCACGAATGACAACGGTTCTCTCTTAGATTTTGGTATTAGGGAAACGAAACAAGGGGCCTAGCATGTAGCAACCCCTGTAGTCCTTTTATATCCAGTTTGATATCAATTGATCTCCTAAGTGAAATGGGATTATAGAACTTGGGTCAAAGTATATTATATCGCTTTAAGTGATGCTTATGTGACTTGCCACTTGTGGAGTCATTGAGATGCCGGTTCATATTGTTGTTGTGTTTTTGCATTATGCTGTAAATTACTTATTAGTTTAAGGAAGTAGTGTAGTTTGATTGATTGGTTGTAGACATTTTGTGTTTTTTCTAAAAAATCTGTGCTTTTCCGTGCTTCAAGAGTAGCTCTATCTATGCCCTCTGAAAAAGAATGAAACCCGAGTATGGTAGCTTAGGAATTGTAACATGGAAACACACTCCTCATCGTCGATCTTTCTCTTTAGACCTCCACCTTCCGTTTCATACTTTTCCCTCTTGCATTCTCTGCCTCTTATGTTCTCCTCTCATTATATGGTTCTCATTTTAGGGACCTTCCTTTCTTTCCTTCTCCGCCAATTCTCCTTTATTGCAGCTATAAGACTGTATGGAGCTCGGCGACGAGCCAGGCAATGCACAGCAGTGACTTGCAACACCCCAGGTTGGTTTAGCGCTTTTTACCTTTAAAATCGTACCTCTAATTTTATAACATCTCACTGTGTTGTTAATTGTAATTGTTTGAGGATTTGATTGGATTGGATTTGTTCTTATTTTGTGTGGGTGGCTGTTATTCTTCAGTTGGTGTTTGTTTGAGGTCTTTCCTTTTAATGTTGGATTGGGGTTTACTGGAGTTTGTGTTTAGTTGGTGTTCCTTTTGCCTTCTATATAGCTTTCCGTCGCTTTAGGCAGCAACATGAAAGATGCTAACTATTTAAGATCCGGTTTTGCTGGGATCTATTTGTTGGGACTTCGTTTAGATTAGATGGTTAGATTGGCAGCCTAAGGACGGAATTGTTGCTAATCTTGGGGTGTTTCGTGAGCCCATGTACTCCGGTCCAGCTAGCTCTTTTCAGTTTGTCATATTTTTGCCTCTCACCGTACCAAATTTTCTTACTTTATAGGTGTGATGTTAGCTGCTTGTTCCGCTGAATGTTGTTTAATTGGCTTGTTTCTTTAGATGTTTTTTCAGTGTTGTGGGGTGCTATGTGTCGGTCAGTGTTCGATTGACAGTTGATGGTGGGTTTTACTACTTAGTTAAGGTTTAACTTTAATGGGTTTCATTAGTCTTTGTTGCACGTTATTAGTGTATAGTGGGTACCTAACTATTCATCTGTGTACACTTGGGATCTCCTCACTGTGAACTGTACTGTGTTCTTATTTTGGCGTGCATCGTTTTTTGGTTATTGGGTGATTACTACAGGCTTATCTGATCATATTGGTTTGGGTGGGGTTATTGGGTTATTCCTTCTAATTATTGAAGTCCGTTATTGTTGTGTGGCATTCGTTATATCTACCTTCAATAGAGTTGTGTGCAATTGAGCTGTTAATGACACCGTAAAAATCTACGTGATGTTTAATGATGTCTGCATGCATTGTATGTTATCATATTAGGGTTACGATGCTTGTCAATAACCTTGCTATTTTCTCAATGTTGTTAAGTTTCACTTAAACTGCAAGTGTACCTTACTTTCATTCAGGTTTTCTGCTGGGGATTGCTTGCATGGAATGCAGGTGCTGTGGTTTTGGAGGGAGAGGTTTTTCAGCTTCTATTCTTTGTATATTGCGGCTTTAAAACTATAGTAAGCTCGGCGATGAGCTAGGCAATGTAGGGCAACGATGTGCAACATCCAAGGTTGGTTTCTGACTTTATAGGTGTATTGAGGTCAGTGTTTTATCATTCAGGTTGTCTAACAGTAATTCGAAAAACAGTTTTTGCCGGTGTGATTGAATTCAAAATAAGGGGTTGCCCACTTCTCTTATCTGGTCTTTGTTTGTTGGACACTTCTTGGCTTCTTTCCACGATGGAGTTCCAGGTATTCCTCTCTCTTTCATTTCATCACTTTCATTTTATTATGTTCTACCACGTTCACTATTTTAGTTTATTCTGACTATGTTCCATAGCTCTTTTATGAGACGGTTAATGTGCCCCCGTTAAATTTTCGCAAATAGGCTGGACTATACTTACAATGGCAATAAAGAGAGTTCATTTATTAGTCCAAACGAGGTTTCCTATCTAAAATAATTGACAGTGGGCGGGCCGACGGGTAGTTCCTAGGGGTGATCTATTTATATGAAATAGAGCCATTGTTCAAATGATCTACCAAAATTTTGTGGAGTATTTGATGTTCCTCGTTGAATTGTGCTGAATTGGATTGGTTCCATGGTGTTGTGCAACATCTTTTTTGGGAGATATATCATATATGCTCGCTTTACTGGACAATTTACCTTTAGCAAACGGTTCAAACAGTAATTGCTCGTGAGTGCTATTAACTAAATAATCAAGTTACGACTCAATTAATACGTTCTATGTTATGGGATATTGCCATTTGGCATAAGCAATGTTAGTTAAAGATCCACAATTCTTTGCCGTTGGAGTTGGCGAGCACATGTTTTAAAAGTTAGGATTGTTACACAAAACCTGTCATTTATAGCAGCTAGAGCAACAGTAATTGTTCTATTGAATGTTTTGAGCTTAGAGAGCCTACTGTTTGCTTCATTTGTTGAAATGACTTACTTATCACTTTATCAGGCGCTGTTGCTGAGCTCTCTACTCTGGAACCATCTTGGTTTAAAGAGAGTAGTGAAAATATGATTTATTTTACGTTTGCAAATCTCATATATCTTGCCTGAAGATAACAGTCTTTAGAATAACTTTAATTTGATGAACCATAATTACGTGCTACTCATCCAACCATTAGCATTCCACTTATTCAGTTTTTGATTTACTCCCGTGTCTTACTTTATTCTTTTTAAAACATTTTTTGGGTACTTTATCCTCATTAAAATATGACAGTTCCAAGAAGTATCACTCATTTGTGCCTAGCCGCATCCCTCTCATCACAAATATACAAGAAGTCCTGCTACTTTTGCGTCTATTTGCATACCGGTTATCCCTATGTTGTACCACTTGAATACCCAGCAACATTTCTTCAGTGGGTCTTGTATGTGCGAAACCACCTCAGATTATTATGTATTCATTTATTTTTTATTCACTGAGGCACATTTTTTTAACCAATTTCCTATCCTTGGAGACACATATAGTAACAACTAAGATAAATGTTTTACTTTAATAAAATATCGTCTTCCATTTCAGCCAACCTGCTTATAAACATTTGCGTCCAATTAATGTGCTCAGGGTTTTGCAGGTAAACAACTTGTAACAAAATACTGTGTTATGATGATACAGAATTGGTTCTTGGTGGATGTGAAGGACCCTCTTGCTTATGCAAATGTTGAAGTTATTGATGCAGCTGAAATGAAACCATGAGATCTTAATGGCTAACCTACTTTTTTCTTCGGTTTGACTTGATTGTTTGGGTGTTAATACATAGTATGTGGCAAAGCTTGACAAGGAGTCCAATGTGACACCACATATAGGATCATTTCAATGTAAGTGCCAATCTTCTTTGCTTCAACAATGTGTCATCTTTACACCTACACATATGGTTCTAATTTTTATTTACGTGCCATACCTCTTAACTGTCACTAATTGAGGGGGTGGATAGGCGACAACCTAGGATCATTTCATCTATCCCATCAATGTAAGTTTCTTTCTTCTTTACCCGTATTACAATCAACACAACCATCTAGCTTGTCATTTTCGACGGCCTCTACCTTTCTTCACTGCACATTGTTGAGTCCTTGTCATTTCAAATAGAACTAAAATCCCATTATCGTTTGGTTCCGGATTATGATGCAGTTAAGTGCAATGGTGTACTAACCTGCCCGTGCTTCTATCTATTGCAAAATAATCACTATTTATGCAACTTTGGGTGAGAATGTAACAATGAATAAAATGAAATAGTCTCTCCCTTTTGTTATTTCAGGGGTAAGTCTTTGTACACCCCAAGTCCTTACCTCGTCGCTGGCAAGAGCATGTGTGGGAGTACAGTAATGTTTCTGTAGTATAAAACATAAATAGCCGGGGTACGAAATACGACAGGAGTCTGCCGAGGTTTCCTAATAAACTGGGTCATGATTCTGAAATTTAGGAAACGACTAACGATGTTGCTTATGTATTATATCTCAACAGTTTTATGTAATTTCTAATATTCCTGATTTACTCTTTTCCAATTTGTGGAAAAAATGGGTAGCAATGGAGCGAAATATGACAGAAGTCCCCCAATGTTGCCTCATAAACTGGGCCATGATTCTGAATTGTAGGAAACGAGTACCGATGGTGCTGGTGTATTATATATCTACAGTTTTATGTACTTTCGAATATTACTGAATGTTCGTAATGGTGTATAGCTGAAGTTGCTGAGAATATATTTCTTACATCTTTTATTTTCGCTTTTCCAATATAGGTTTAGTCAATTCATATAAACAAAAAGTACTTATTTGTCCAGGATCACTTCTTATCCAGTAGCCAAGTTTTCATGTCTGACATAGACATCCAGACTCCCGCTGCCTTTGGTAAGTTCATCTGCTGATAATCTTGTCCTCACATTTCCATTGTCAATGAAGACAGAGAATCACTATTGTGTGACTTGGTAGTTTACGTAGCAATTGGTCGGCACAAATTTATGACGTGTCAACTGTCAACCAACAACATCCCGGTGTTTTGAACATTTGGGAAAAGTTGCTCATGTAGTCGTGTGTATCCCCTTTACCTTGTCATATGTGTGTTCTTTTAAGCATCGGAGTTGACGTTGCATAATCGAATAGATCCCTAATGTTTTTTTGTTACTGATGGTCCGATACTAGATAGGAAGACTTGCTATTAAACTATATTGACCTTCTTTAGTCAAATTATATTGACCTTTAATGTTCTAATATATTTCTTGACAAGGTATGATGTGAATAGGTTTACGACTTGTTGTTAATGTGTGTGTGTGTGTCCCCAGCGTTTTGATCTCCGATCTTCTAGCATGTCATGTCACCGTGGCGTGACTCTACTCAACAAACATGACATGTCAACGTGTCATTTCTGACTCATGCGAAAGAGTTTATCTCTGCAGAAAAAAAAAGTCAGATAGAATGGGTTTTGTTTGTTTGCTTAATGTGGTATTAAGCTGCTTGTCTTGAATCTTTTTATTCTATGGTGGTGTTCAAATTACTTCTTTTTGGATCCCAGACTTTTTTTTTCATTCTTAATGATTTTTGGTTCGTTCAGTGTCTGAACCTTCTTAGCATTTAATGACTTGCATTTAGATCCTTTTGCTGACGCAAATGCTGAGAACTCTGGTGCTGGGACAGAAGATTATGTGCACATCAGTGTACGACAAAGGAACGGTAAAAAGAGCCTGACTACAGTGCAAGGATTGAAGAGAGAATTCAGCTATAACAAAATCCTAAAGGACCTCGAGAAGGAACTTTGTTGTAATGGTACTTTTGTTCAGGACCTAGAACTAGGCCAGATTATCCTGCTCTAAGACGACCAGAGTGATAATGCTACCTTCCTCGTTCAGGTAAAATTTACATCTAATTAACTGAAAAGAATCACTAAATAGACTCCCCTTTCTACCTGAGTTGTCAAATAATGACTATATTTTCCTATATTTTTTTCCCCAAATATTCATTGACTACTAAAAATCGATGATATGAAAATACAATACATGCTATATCTGTACTTATATTTGTAAAGTCATGGTCAAAGTTGACATCAGTTTATTATCAAGATTTTATAGTCAAATGTGATTAACACATTTGGGGTGCATTTAGTAGCTCGATTTGCTCGATGTCATTCTCTTAATGTTTAAATCGTCACAAGAGCAATGCTGTTGGTAATGTGTAAGTTGTTCCGAAGATCCTAACCCCTTATTTTTTACATGTTTAGCATGAACAAGCTGTCATTGTGAAGAAAGAGCACATCAAAATCCACGGATTCTGAGTTGCCAGACTGCTTCGAGGATCGGGGTGTACTTGCTACATGATTCCGAGTATGGAGGTTGTGTGCGAATCTATATTAGTAACCCTGATGGTGTTCTAGCATAGTTGTATCTTGGCTTCATTCTGTGTTTGAAATGAGGTCGCCTACACAATTAGCTAAATCGGGGCACCGCCCCAGTGGCGTCAAATTAAACTGGTGTAGTGGGAGAAAGGGAATCGAACATTCGAATTTCAGATTGAATTTCCCCGCAATAATGGCATCAGATTAAACTGGTGTACTGTTAGACCTCTCGCATCATTTATCATCGCACTGACTTCTAATATTAGTGTATATGTGACATAACAAATACGATAAATGATGTTTGCAACTTAGCTTTCTAGCGGGTAACAGTCACATGAACAAAAAAGAACTTCAGGATTTGTTAGCGAGAGTTTAATCAAGAAACCGATATTTTTGTGCTCTGGATAAGATCTAAATTATAAATATTTCCCAATTGCACAAGGCAGCAGAAGAGACGTTGCGCATGTTCGATTTCGTAAATCGACCTTCAACATTTTGCACATGGTATACAATGACCCACAGCCCACAGGTTCTTTGGTAGCTGTTAGGGTGGTCATTTGAGTGTCGATAATTTCTGAAAGCGGTGGTTGTAAGAACCGGAATCAACTACTACGAATGCTTTGCATTATCGACTCTCTATTACTCCAAATACATATGCTAAGTTGTAGTGTTAACTATGTTCTGTGTGTAAGATATTTCCAAACTTACACTGTGTCCCTATATGTCCGGTTGATATGAGTTACGTCCGTTCACACGACAATGCCCCTGAAGTGTTTTGCTAAACTATGTTGTATTTTAGGTTTTGTAAGGTGCTATTTATTCCTTTTATTTGCACCGGTGTACTCTGTGTAATATAGTACTTACCGTCTTCATATAGATTTTGAAAAATGTAAATTGCAATATCCATTTCTGTTACGATGCTTACTAATGAGATCACCTATACAATTAATCAAATTGGGGCACCGCGCCCGGTAGGGCGCGGAGCAACGACTAGTTAAATTAAAAGTGAAAAACACATACACTCCGTATGATCTAACATATTAGTAGATATAATGTACAATTTTTAAATTAAATCAAAATGAACGGAACCAAATAAGCTCGTATTATTATTTGTTTTTACTTTTTAGGCGGCTTAATATAACGGTTATTAAGGTAATTAAAGTTGTGATATGCAGCAAGATTGCGTGTATGTAATCCATATAAAGACGGGAGATGTGGCTGATGCGGGGACAGATTCGACGGTGTCACTGACGTTATATGACGCGCAAGGTAACTCGGTTAGTCAGACAAATCTATGGAACATAGGGATAATGGAATCAGGACACGACTATTTTGAGAAGAATAACTTGGACATGTTTAGCATTAAAGGAAAGTGTCTTGCTTCCCAAGTTTGCAAAATCAAGTTGAGTAATGCCGATGACACCCGAAAAGGTGGTTGGTACGTCGAATACCTAAAGGTCAGCACTAATGATTTCCACAACGATGTATGCACCCACAACTCCTTCCCTATTAATCATTGGCTATCCAAGGAGGACCACGCTATTAGCATTACCGTCAGCAGATGCTAGTCTATTGATATATCTATATATATGTCACGTTGGGGGTTTGGAGACTTGCCTCTATATGGTTTTACCATTGCTTGTACAAATAAGTGTGGAGAATAATATGAATAAAGTGCTTCTTATGTTTCAATAATATCATCCCATTTTGGGATCATTGGTGGCGCTCGTCCCCGTTAAAAATGGGAAAATTCAAAACTTTTAGTTAAATTGTGGAGAATATGAATGAATAAAGTGGAGAATATGAATGAATAAAGTGCTTCTTGTGATTCAAATGCATTATCCAAATTTTGGGATGTATTGGTATTACTCCCTATTTTCCAGACAATAATTTACGTTTGTCTTTTCCCTCGTAATATAAAAATAAAGGTAAGTTATTTACTGAGACAGAGAGAATATTATGTATGATCTCGATTCTCGAGACATATCAAAGCCTTTTTTAGGACTTTAGAATCATTCCCTTGTTTTCACCGGTGGGCGGAAATCCATAATTCCCGTCAATGGGACATTCAATTAAAACTAACAATTTGGGGAGTAAATGGTTTAGTATTATGGAGATTAGACTTGAAAAAAAAAAACTGAAGGAGATCAAATCGAGTGCAAATAATATCTCGAAATACAGATGTTTTGGCAAGATGAAGTTGCTATGTGCTAAACGCCTAAACTACATGCGTGTAGAGCAGCAAGTTTCTTTGGGCTTTAGGCCCAAACTTTAGCCCAAAACCTATATCGATCGTATTCATGGACCATGGTACTAAAACTTCCGTAACACCAAATTGTACACCCGTTACCCTGTACAAGTAAGACGGACTGATCAAAATTATTAGTGAAAATTATTATTTACTACCTAGTATTTACCATATTTTACAAACTATCACCTTCCATTTTGTGTATTACAAATAACCACCTACATTACACTGTATATATCCGAACTCCCACCATATTTCATTCCCGAACATCATTTAACATAATTCCCGACTCATTAAGTTAATATACTATAGAAGACCAAAATACCCTTATCTTAATTCACGCATAACACACACTAACACTTAAAACTAAAAGAGTAAACAGACATCATTCATCACAACACATGTCACTCATGACTCGATAGTGACTCAATCTGATTAAGCTCATCAATGAAATAGTTTAAATGTTGATCCAAATGAAATCTATTATGTATTTTAACCGATGATTTTAACTAACTCCAAAAATCGATTTTGTGATATTATACATGCAAATAAAGACAAATTTAAATACTTCCTTCATTCCAATCAATTCTATACATTTGATTAAAATATAACTCACGTATACTCAACAAATGTATAGAAATGAGTGGAATAGGGAAAGTACTCCCTCTGTCCCGATCATTTGTTGTCCTTTTCCATTTTGGGGTGTCTCAGTCATTTGTTGTCCTTTCTATATTAAGAATGAACTTGATGAGTAATTTTATCATTCTCATTTAATTTATTCCACTTGTCATTTAGTTATTGGCTCTCTTGTCTTTACTTAATCTTTGTGCCAAAACCAAAGGACAACAATTGACCGGGACGGAGAGAGTAGTAGATTAGCAAGGTTTGGTAATTTTAGGATCTTAGGAAAATATTAAGGGTTTTTTTGTCAAACACAGCCTTTAAAAAACTTTTTTTTTTCCAAACACCACCTTTAAAAAAAAAAATTGTGAAACACAACCTTTAATAATTTTTTTTTGTTAAACACGACATTTTGGCTAGAGTTTGAACACTTGCAATGGGGTGACTTTCAGTCGATGTTTGGGATAGCAAACGAGGCCGGTTTGAGATGTTTTTAGACTCGTTGGGAAGGTGGGAGTATAAGCTTTCTAGGCGTTATCAATATGGCGGTGATAGGTGGACTTATGTGGGGTCTATTAGTGTGTAAAGTAAGGCTGGTCAAGAAGTGAATTGGTGTTTTTCTGATTTGTTTTTACCTCCGATTTATTCCTTGACCAACCTTACTTTACGCACCAATAAATCCCACATAAGGCCACCTATCACCACCGTATTGGTAACCCCTGAAAAGCTTGTACTACCACCTTTCCAAAAAGTCCAAGAACACCCCAAATCGACCTCGTTTGCTACCTCAAATATCGACTTAAAGGCACCCTATTGCAAGGTGGTTAAACTATTGCCAAAATGTCGTGTTTTACAAAAAAAATATTATTAAAGGTTGTATTTTACAAACCTTTTTTTTAAAGGTGGTGTTTG
Organism: Silene latifolia; assembly: GCF_048544455.1. Lineage (NCBI taxonomy): Eukaryota > Viridiplantae > Streptophyta > Magnoliopsida > Caryophyllales > Caryophyllaceae > Silene > Silene latifolia. The sequence continues at coordinate 13,170,343 of NC_133529.1, forward strand.
GAAAAAAAAAAAGATTTTAAAGGTTTTGTTTGACAAAAACCCAAATATAAAACTTCACAAGATAAAATTAAAAACACATTTAAAAAACAAGTTGAAATAGAGGATCTCAACTATGCGAATCGTATCATATATTGTATAGTTTAATGGTATTCTACTTATGCTGATTTTACACTATTATATTCCCTTCATCCTAAAGAATAACTTACGTTTACTTTATTTTCTTATTACAAAATAGCATATATATAAGGGATAATGATCATTACGGCCTAAAGTGGATTGGGAGCGGCCAACTGAGGATTAGGAGTGGTTATTCATGGTAGCTCGTCGGGCTATGTACATCGCCCACAAATCAATACATTTCCTCTTCAGAACATTCTAGCATCACTCATATACATCTCGGAAAATTACTCAGGCGGTCACCCATCCTAAGACTACTTCCAGCCAAGCACGCTAGATTATGGAGTTCTTTTCACTACAAGAAAAAGGTGAGTTTGCGACCAATGTTAGAGACTAACGGCAATTGGTTGCTAATTAGCGACTAAAAACATGTTAGATGCAAACTAGCAACCAATAATCAATTAATCGCTTTAATTAGTTTCTAATTAGCAACCATTTAAATATTAGTCTCAAATTTGCTACCCAAATACCAGTAGTCGCTAAATTAGTTGCAGATTTGCAACTAATATAGAGACCAACTCAATTTTTTTTATTAAAAACCTTGCAGCACGGGTATGAATTGAAGTAGGGTTTGTTGTATTTTAATAGCCGCTCTACCTCTCTTCCTCTCTAACTCATCACCCTTAACTCTCATTTCTCAATGTTCTCACCCTTAATAACACACTATTCCATCTTTCTTTTACTTTGTAAACAAATTTGATAAACTTAAATTCACCTCTTTCTTTTACACCCTTGTTCATTCTTCTATCATCTCAACCAAATATTATTGATATCATTAAACCATCTTGCTATCATACAAGTCACAAGAGGATCTGCATATTACTTTGATAGCTAGAAAAGAAAATGTACTTTGTTGATATAAATAGTATTTTCAATCCGTTTAAACCCTAGTCATTTAAGCTTATCAATGGATCTCAATGTGAAACATTATGAATAATAAAAGTGATGGTACTTTATGTAATAATCACGAGTACGAATGACAATGAGTGTGATATAGGTGGAGTGACTAGTGAGGGCATTCCATATCTATATATTTATGTAATTCCGCATCATCCATATCTCACCCTTATTGATTTAATATTTTTTCATTCATTCTCACTCTTATCCATTGATTAAGGGGCTAGGTAGCACATACACTTCTTCTAATAATCAGTCGTTCCGTGTCCGACACCGTGTCAGACACCGACACTCCTCGGACACACATCAAAACGTGTCGGACACCTATAAAGTCGTGTCTAACTTTCTACATTTATCCGGACACATGTTCGACGCGTGTCCATGGTATTTGGGCCGTGTCCGACGCGTGTCTATGACATTTGGACATCATTTGGGGTGAATGATGTTTTTTAAATGTGAAATGAGCTGTCGAAAGAGATTGATTAGAAGACACGTTTGGATGATAAATGAAAATGAGTTATAAATCAATGGCGAGTTTTATCTTCACTTATTTAAATTTATTATCAAATACTTTTATAAAAACAAAATCAAACGTTTAATTACAAAATATATATATTATTAATTTAAATAACGTGTCATGTGACCTAAATTTCATGGGATGCCGTGTCACGTGTCCGTGTCGTGTTCGTATCCCTATCAGTGTCCGTTTTGGTGCTACCAAGTTAAGAGGTTGAAAAGGGCACCCGTTGAATATTTTCACCTAAACAATTATCAAATTTTCAAAACGTGAAATTTTCAAATGGGCAAAATGACTAATTTTATATATCAATTTACAAACCAAACATCCCCAATATTTGAATACAAGTAAACAATAACTTAAAATTGAATACTAATGTCACCAATAATCAAGTTTCATAACTAATCTCTATAATACAATTACATCTCTTTGCCAATCTATTAGTGAAAGAAGCAGAAAACAAGAAAAAAATGTAGTTATATTTTCAGTTGTGATATATATTTTTATTTTGTTATTTCAGACAAATTTTCTAAGTTTGATTTTAAACATTTATATTTTTAAAAAAAATTGGTTATAAATATTAGTAATTTAATTAGGGTATTCACATAGTGATTAAAAGGATGATGGACAAACATCTATATACCATCCTAATTTTAAAAAACTTTGGCCAGATAGAATTCACGCGTAAGGATGGGTCTGCCTAATAGGATATAAATAAAGCGTGATAGGATATAAATATTAGTTGGATGTCAACCATCACCCCTAAAATTTTAGGGAAAAATTCACGTTGTACACTTAAGCTTTTCCACTTTGCATATGGTACTAGAGGTGATGATGGGCCGGGCCTAAGCGAGCTTGAGCTGGGCCGGGATAATAAAAAGGGCTCATATGTGTGGATGGGGTTGGGGCGGGCCAAATGTTTGGGCCTATTTAGCGAGCCCAAACCCAGCCCTTGTGGGCCAAATCAGGCTTTCGGGGCAAAAATGTTCTTTTCGGTCCCTAAAATTTACGACTTACCGAAGAAGATAAGTTGCATAATACCTTCAAATGGTACTTTAAAAATATACTTATTTTAAATGATTGTACAGATTGATGGAGTGTATATGAATTTTTCTCCAAAAATACATTAAAAACTATCGTCGCCACCTTAAAATGTTTAATTATGATCTAATAGATACTCAGTTTGTAAATAATTTTTGTTTTCAACGACTTTAAGGCTACTAATTTAACAAACCTTCTAAGAAAAATTATTCCTCTATTTATAAATGTGGGCTGGGCCAAATATTTGGTCCAAACCCGACCCAAAAATAATTTGAGCCTTTTTGGGCCAAAATAAAAGGGCCAAGCTCTTCAAAAAAGCGGCTCAGGCTGTACTGGGCCAATGGGCTTGAGCCATTTATTCTTCTCTATATGGTACTAGGGGTGTTCACCGGTCCAAAACCGGACCGGACTGGATGAACCCGCGGACCGGATAACCACATATCCCTGGACCGCGGACCGGACCGGTTAGAAGGGGATCCGGACCGGACCTGACCGGAACCTTTAGGTCCGGTTTTTTCCGGATTTGGACCGGACCGGTACTAATTTATAAGGCAAATTTAGTTTTATTTTATTATGTGGACCGGACCGGTCCGGACCGGTCACCATATTTTTTGGGACTCGGAGACCGGACCGGTATGTATCCGGTCTGGACCGGACCGGACCGGCCGGTCCGGGTCGGTCCGGTTTGCCGGTCCAGACCAGTTTTTGTTCACCCCTATATGGTACTTAATATTTTAAATTTGTGTACATGTTAACCACTATGTTTACATGTCCTTTTTGTCGATTTAAAAACTTGAGCATAACCCCTGCATCCATGTACGATTTGAGGAAAAAATTATCGGTTTGCATTTTCTAGGATTTTTTTTCTCACAAAAACCTAAAATCGACCATAACCTTCGAACTTAAATTTCCGAAAACCCTTTTTTGTTTTTTATCAAATTATAGATCTCGAAGAGCTAATCAATTTTTTTAAAAAAGAATTGGTCAATTCCGAATTCTCGTCTACGATCTATTCTCAATTGAAGATTTTAAGAACGATAAAAAGAGCATGTCGTACTTAAAAATCAAATCTCAAGATCACCATGTGCACAAACTTAAAAAGTTTAGTACCGTGTACAATATAACAAAGTTTAAGAATAACACGTGAATTTTCCTAAATTTTAATTAGGATGGTTCATCAAACACTCGGAACTCACCACAAATTTGCAATAAAAATAGTGGGGTAAAAAAGTTCGATCACCCCACTAACACTTGGCCTATAAGTAGGTCTGAAGTCTATTTGGAAAAAACACACAACCACGTACATTTTCCCGATCCAGAACATAATGGCAAAGATAGCAGCAGCCTTCACTAGTCTTACACTCCTTCTGGCATTTGCACTTCTTGTGTCTTCTGTAAGTTTATTTAACACATTCACTCTATTTATTTGCAATTCATGCATTTAAACTTGACATAGTTACCCATTTAACTAAAGGTAAACAAAATAATTGGGACAAAGAGAGCAATATATTGCATTATATACTGCATTATATAACAGTGGCGTATCCAGGATTTCAGTAAAGGGGGGGCACACTAAGAAAAAAAATTTTGCGGACAACATTTATACATTAAAATTCAAATATCGTCTTGATTTTATGGTTCTATTTTGATTTTTGTGTTTGTGTTTATGTTGTTTCTGTCTCTGGGTTGTGTTTATCGTCTTCTTTTTTTTTTTTTTTTTTTTTTTTTTTTTTTTTTTTTTTTTTTTTTTTTGTCACGTGAGGGCACGTGCCCTCACTTCCCCCCCCCCCCCAAATCCGCCCCTGTTATATAATGCAATATATTACTCTCTTTGTCATTTTTAATTGAAATAAGCGGATATTCCGCTTATTTCAATTAAAAATAGGATTATTTCATGGGAATAATCCATCCTATGAACGGCCTGCAAATAACACTCCATCCTATCAATAATTTCAATTAAATTCATCCTATTCCCTTTTTTTCACAGAACAAACTTACCCAATTTTTTTGACCGGTTATATTAGGTCACCACTCACCTCCCCTTCTCGTTATACACTAACTTATAACCAAACTCTTCCTTCTTCCCCATTTCCATTTCCAGATTCCTTCACCACCATCACAACTCTCATTCGCCCATCACCACCACTCAACAACCTCCAAAATCACCACCGTCAAAAACACCACCACACCTCCGCTGAACTCCGACAACTCTTCAAAACTAGCGTTGATCCGACATCAGGGATTACGAGGTTAACGAGTAAGGGAAGAGAGGGCGTTGGTAGTGATGGTGTCGACCTGGAATTCTTTCAGCGAGCACCGCCACCTTCGACCTGGAATTCTTTCAGCGCCGTAACTTCTCCTCTAATTCTAAACCCACTTTCAAACACTAAGTTTCAATTTTTTTTCAATTTCTATTACCAAATTCGACACTTCAATTGTCAATCTTGTCTCGCAAGTTCTCAGTTGGTTTTTGGTCCAAGTGTCCAACCAAATAAACTCAGAAAAATTTGGATTTGCTTTGGAATTATGTGATGTTGTGAATCAAATTAAAATTATCTGAATCAAATTTTTCAATTTTTTTTCAATTTCTATTACCAAATTCGACACTTCAATTCTTTTTAAAAAATTATGTGAATAAAATTAGAATTTGGAATTGCTTTGGAATCCTTCGCAGTTAGGGCCACTGATGTCGTTACAGCAGTTTTGATTAGGCGATAATCCGTATTTAACAGGACAAAGCCCTTCTCAGTTGGGTTTACTTACTAATCTGACTACATTTGGAGTTGCTGCAACTAGTTTATCAGGTGTTATTCCCTCAACATTTGGGAACTTGGTTAACTTGCAGACATTTGCAGTGTATGAAACTGAGATTTTTGGGTCGATTCCACGCGAGCTTGGTTCCTGTTCTGAGCTTACTAATATGTACTCCGTACTCCGTATTTGCATATGAATAAGTTGACGGGTTCGATTCCTGCTCAGTTAGGCAAGCTTCAGAAGCTTACCAGTTTGCTTTTATGGGGAAATTTCCTGTCAGGTTCTATTCCGAAAGAGATTTCGAACTGTTCTTCGCTCGTTGTGCTTGATTTATCGGCTAATAGTCTATTAGGGGAAATTCCTGGTGATTTGGGGTAGTTAGTTCAGTTACAGCAACTTCATTTGTCTGATAATCGCTATGACGGTCGATTCCGTGGGAGTTGAGTAATTTTACTAGTCTTATCACCCTGCAGCTTGATAAGAATCAACTGTCAGGTTCAATTCCATGGCAAATTGGTAACTTGAAGTCATTACAAAGCTTAATCTTGTGGGGAAATTCGATTTCTCCTATCCATGGACTTTTATTCCTTTTCAAAAACTCGGCTTTACTATCGACAACATATTAGATTGCTTGAAAGATGAAAATATCATCGGAAAAGGATGTTCTGGAGTTGTCTATAAGACTGACATGCCTAATGGAGAGTTGATTGCTGTCAAAAAGCTATGGAAAACAAAGAAGGAAGACGAGATAGTGGCATTTACAAGGGTGGCCTGTTCTTCAGGTTGCCCGTCTTCCGAGAGTGTTATGGGAAGAAAGGGAGATAGGATGGATTTAATTGGAATTACTGATAGGATGGACTGTTATTTGCAGGGCACCCATAGGATGGATTATTCCCATGAAATAATCCTTAAAAATATTTTCTTTATGTTATGCTCTGTATATGAATTCATATATTTCGCTAAATACTTTATATGCAGGAGGATTGCGCGTATGTAGTCCATTTGAAGACGGGAGATGTAGACAGTGCGGGCACAGATGCTAACGTGGAACTCTCATTATATAACGCACGAGGTGACGAGACTCACGCACTGAATCTATATTACTTGGGGATCATGGAATCAGGTCACAACTATTTTGAGAGGAATAACTTGGACTATTTTAGCTTCACAAGCTGGTGTACAGACATTTGCAAAATCAGTCTGGGCCACAACAACATGGGCTCTAAGTCCGGCTGGTACGTTGACTTTTTACTAGTCAGCGTTCAAAACGCCGATGGTTATTGTCACCAAAAAACATTTGAGATTAATCAATGGCTAGCCACCGATGAGCCACCTAATTACTCGACCTATCTTACAAGGGACCTATGCGGCAATTCTATTATTGATCAGTTCAATAGTACAGAGCCACTCATTCGTCAACTCCCAGTTTCGATTTAAGAAAGCTTCCAAGTTCATCAATCTTATTTACCTTTAATTAAAATTTCCTAAATAAAAAAAAAAAAAGGTAAATAATCCATGTCAAATAAGTAAGTCCGTGTTTAGTGACGTTCGTGTGTTAGTATGTTTAATTGTTTATGTTATTGTGTTAACTAATCTGTATAATCGACGTGTTTAGTTTGAGTTGAATAATTATCATTGTATGATCTCAAATATATACACCATGCCATCATGCGCGCAATTTAAATTATTCGTTTAATGGAAATTCTTAGAATAAGTAGTCACATGTGAACGTTTAAACATCGGAAAAGAACGAGGGAGTTGATCACATTAAAAATCAATGAGTTTGGACAACTATTGGCCATTGCTAGGTTGTTTTGAGATAAACGGACATTTAGATTAATGAGTTGAACTCTAGTCATTTACAACAAACAAACAAACAAATTACTGATAAATCACTTTTATTACATTACAATCATTTGTTTACCTATGATTAGAATACCAAAATAAAAAAAAATAGATAAACTAGAGGATCAGCATAAGAATCTCTTACAATCATTTGTTTGTCTACGAGTTAAATATCACCATATATAAGGATCCGAACATCATACAATGCTCAAATCCTCAATGCAATTTTGTTTTAGAGCCCAAATCTTCATTTTGTATATGCATGAGCTCTTGCGGCTAAAACTACTGTAGTATTGGCGAGCCGAAGTCAACTAACTCGAAACGCGATGTTAGTAGACCCTAATTTGTGAACAATCTGATCCACGCGTCTAGATTTAATCCAATAACAACAACATTAACAATTCAAGGTAGCAATAAAGATAACGATCTTGAACACACACGATTAACTATTTGAATTATAATATGTCTAGTCTACTTCGTCCTAATAACGATGAAACGCATACAAATTATTAGGGTAAAGTTTGCTACTTTAGTCTAGGTTAATTGAATTACGGATTCAATTTCTAAACATGCAATAGATTAAAGTAAACAATTACTAATTGATCAGATCAGCAAAAGAAACAATAATCATTAAATTAGAGCAAGAGACATAAACAATACTTGAGAAATAAATAAAGAACAATCTCACAATTAATTAGTCAATAACTTCAATTGTTGATCCAAAGAAGGGAGGATTAGTTCCTCATAATATTCTAAACAAAAGATGAATTAGGGTTTTGAGTATTGTCTAATAATAGTAATAATAATCGAAAAACAAAAAAAATAAAACAAGTCTTATGTATATTAAAGCAAAAAGCAAAGCTAAGACATTTAAACCTTTTCTTTAGTTTAGTTAAAATCAGTTAACTTAACTATAATTGGACGACCCCAATCTCTCTAGGGTTTCTATGAGAGCCTCCGTCTAATCGTAGTCTTTAGATCCTCCTCTTTTTCCAGGCAATCTTCTACTATATTCGTGGTCTCTGAAAGGGTTTAATAACGTTGGTATAGTTACGTTGCCTTCGTATCGAGTGAAAGCGGGCTAGGGTTTGGTGGTTATGGCGTCACAGGAAGAAAGTAGTCGAAGAAAGGGAAAGGGGATTGCTGGCGACGAAGACGAATTCATCTGGGATACAGGAGATGGAGGCGATGAGCAGAAGAAGAAAGAGGTGATGCTGGTGGGTAGGGTTTGGTCCTCGAAGACGGTGAATGCGAGGGCAGCCATTGAAACGATGACAAAGCTATGGAATACAAAAGGTACAGTGGTTGGTAATATGATTGATGCGAAAAACAAAATATTCCTTTTTAAGTTTGCATCTGACTATGATAAAGCAAAGGTCTTCGATGGCCAACCATGGCATTTCGATAAATATATTTGGTGCTTTAATGACCCTGTGTTGGATGGGAAACTGGTAGATACGCCATTGTTCCAAGTACCATTATGGGCTAGGGTGTATGATTTGCCTCTACGAGGTCGTTCAAATGTGGAGAATGTACGTAGGTTGGGAATGCAAATTGGCCAGTTTGTGAAAATCGATGAAGCGCCATTACCAGAGCTTGAAAGGGCAGTTCGAATTAGGGTCTTGCATGATGTAAGAAGACCTTTGTGTGATGTTGTGCGCGCAAGGATGGCTATGGGAAAACTGGAGGAGTTCGATGTCAAGTATGAACGTCTCCCCATTTTTTGTTACGGATGTGGGGTACTTGGACACGGGGAAAAGGACTGTGATGACGGTCCCTATGAGGAAGGAGAGTTGCGGTTTAGTGAGAATCTGAGGGCTTCACCGAGGAGAGTGGTAAAGCAGGAGAAAGACATGGGGTTGAAGAGCTCTAGGGACTTGACCAGTGTGTTCGAGGAGGAGTTTAAACAAAAGAAGAATGAGGATATTGAACGGATGATTGCAAAGCTACAACATATCTCGTTTTTATCTAAGGCAAAAAAGATGAGCGGAGTGAATATGGAAGGTAAGGATGACGAAGGAAAGAGTGGTCAAGCCAGTGGGGGAAGGTTAGAGACAGTGCATGAGGGAGGAGCTGATATGAACATTATATTAACAAGTCCAGTACGAGAGCTAATTCATAATGAAGTGAGTGATGTCGAAGCTGAAGGGGGTGTGAAGGGAAAGGGGAGGAGTGCTAGGGAATGGAGTGGAGGGTCAGTAGGGAAAGGAAGTGAGGGCAGGGTAGCTGTGAAGGAGGGCTCGAAGTGGACTAGGGTGAGAAAGAGGAGTGAGGATGGTAGACAGGAAGGGGGAGGCTGTGTGAAACAAATACCATCTGTCGTGGTAGGGAGCAAAAGGGGGAGGAATACCGAGGAAGGAGTGGAAGAACAAGCGGGGTCGAAAGTTCGTAAAATCATGGATGTATGTTCATCTGAGGCGGAGGTTGAGATGACTCAACCCCGCCCGACCCAATGAATCTTTTGAGCCTTAACTGCAGGGGGCTGGGCAACCCCGCTGCAGTAGGCGGTCTCCGTAACTTGATACGGAAGGAGGCCCCCACTCTAGTCTTTCTCTCCGAGACTAAACTGAGTGGTGAGGAATTTAGGAGAGTCCGTGCCCAGTTTGATGAGTATGAGGGCATGGAAGTGGATAGTGTTGGAAGATCAGTTGGATTAGCTTTCTTGTGGAAAAAACATGTACGGTGTGTATTTCGATCGGCTTCGGTCCATCATATGGATTTCGAAATTCATGAGACGGAGGGGAACTGGAGAGTAACAGGATTCTATGGGTGGCCCAATGTGACGGACAGGTATTTATCATGGAAGCTTCTTAGAGAATTAGGAGCGCAATATGGGGGGCCGTGGGTGTGCATAGGTGATTTCAATGAAATTCTATTTGCGACAAAGATGAAAGGTGGTACGCAACCCCAATGGCAGATGAACAACTTTAGAGAAGCGATAGATGACTGTGGACTGAGGGACATTGCTTTTGAAGGCTACGCTTTCACGTATGATAATGGGCAGATTGATGATGACAATAGACAAAGTCGACTTGATCGAGCGATGTGTAATGATGAATGGGTGGACCTGTTCCCGCAAGCTAAATTGGTCCATTTGACGCGGGAGTGGTCAGACCACGCTCCTATTTTGTTGAAACTCGCAAAGAGGGTGGTGGAGGAACGCTTTACGGGAAAACTCTTTTGCTTTGAACAAGTTTGGGTCGGGGAAGAGGGGTGTGAAGAAGCGGTGCGGCAGGCGTGGGAAACTGGGGATGTGGAGGTGGTCAATCTGCTGGAACGATGTGCGGAAAACCTACAAAAGTGGAAGGGAATTAGTATAGGAAAAATTGTGAGGGAGTTAAATGCTAAACGACGAAAACTAAGCAAGATGAATGAAGGGGGACGGTCTAAGTTCGAGGTTGAGGAGAGGAAGAAGTTAGTGAAGGAGATTGCCACTTTGTTAAAGCAAGAGGAGATTTTTTGGAGACAACGATCAAGGGCGCTGTGGTTAAAAGAAGGGGATAGGAACACGAAGTATTTTCATAGGAAAGCGGGCCAACGTAAAGAGCGGAATCATATAGCAAAGCTGGTGGATGAGGAAGGTAGAATTACGGAAGGATTGGAGAATATTACCGAAGTGGCAAAAGGCTATTTTAAGGAGCTCTTTAAGTCAGGAGAACCACATAACTTCGAGCATCTTCTTAACGGCATCGATGGCAGAGTGACGGACAGAATGAATACTGTTCTCCGAGGTGAGTATAGTGAAGAGGAGGTGGTAGCTGCTCTAAATCAAATGCATCCTTTGAAAGCTCCGGGCCCAGACGGAATGAACGGTCTTTTCTATCAGACTTACTGGCATATAGTGGGCCCTGCGGTGATACGCACTGTCCTTCGAATCCTCCGAGGTGCTCCGTTTCCTGAAGGTATTAATAAAACTCATATTATTTTAATCCCGAAAAAGAAAGCCCCGGATAAAATGGTAGACTTTAGACCGATTAGCTTGTGTAATGTCATTTATAAATTGGTGTCCAAGGTCTTAGCTAATTGTCTGAAGTTCTTTTTGGGGGATATTGTGTCTGAAAATCAAAGTGCATTCACCCCTGGGAGACTCATAACGGATAACATCTTGGTAGCTTTTGAGATGTTCCACTTCATGAAAAATTCTAAAAATAAGAATGGGCATATGGCGTTAAAACTGGACATGTCTAAGGCGTACGATAGGGTGGAGTGGGTTTTTCTTGAAAGGGTTCTGCTTAGGATGGGATTTGATGAAAGGTGGGTGAATAGGGTCATGATGTGCGTGTCCTCGGTTCAATTTGCTGTTATGATAAATGGAGTGCCCTCGGAGCTGTTTAAGCCGGGTAGGGGTCTTCGTCAGGGCGACCCGCTATCCCCATATCTTTTCATCCTTTGTGCCGAAGTTCTTTCGAGTCTTATGAGAAGGGCAGCTGAGAATGAGACGATCCATGGTATCCGGATTGCAGCTAGCTCGCCTGTGGTTACGCATCTTCTATTCGCAGACGATAGTATTTTCTTTGTGAAGGCGAACCAAGTTGAGGCTAATTGTGAGAAGAATATTTTGGCTGACTATGCAAGTGCGTCGGGGCAAGTGATTAATTTTGATAAAACTACCGTCTCATTTAGCAAGGGAACTAGGGTGTCTGATAGGAGTGCCGTGGTGAATTGTCTCGGGGTGAGGGCTGTTGAGGCGCAGGAGAAGTATTTGGGTCTGCCCACTGTGGTCGGCCATTCGAAGAGGGTAGTGGCGAGTGTGATTCGAGATAAGTTGATTAAAAAACTGCAGGGGTGGAAAGGGCATTTGTTTTCGAAGGCGGGTCGGGAGGTATTGATAAAGGCCGTGGCCCAATCAATCCCGACTTATGCGATGAGCGTCTTCAAACTTCCGGATAACTTCTGTGAGGAATTACGGTCGATTGTATCTCGTTTTTGGTGGGGAGCTTCGAATGGTAAGAGTGTGGACAGCGGGCCGCCCACGGGGGCGCTTGGTGAAGGTCGAAAACAAGCGTTTGCATTTTGTATGGAGTCGCCACCAATTTTTATGGGAAATTGGAACCGTTCGAATACCTCGTGTCATGTCAAGACACAAAGTAGTGACATGAACACTAAGCAATCGTTACCCTTAGCATTCTATGTCTAGAATGACTCTCGTGGATGCCAATGAACACGGGTGCTCACGGAGATCTGGAGTAAGGGGTGAGGGTACGTATTAGGAAGCTCTTTTGATCGAACACCTAATCCCGCCCGCCTCGATAGCGGCCTCTACTAATGATTAGGGAAGTTATTCGTACTCGATATATCGTCGGCTATATGCATGCAATGCAACATCCATTAGATTAATCCTAACATGTGAGAATTAACTAAGTCGGTTGACACGTAATTAGCACACAATTGGGTCGAAGTTGGATTTAATGCTCATTTACATGTGAAAAACATACAAGAAATAGGATAAATACAATAAAAGAAAATTACAATAATTACATTGGAATAGGCGATTTATGTCGAAAATACCTTTAAAACGGATGATTTGAGAAAAAGAATAAAAGAAAGAAATACGAACAGGAATTAGCGTGATAATACGGATAATAGTTAATTATACATAGACTAATTAAACTACGTCAAGGCAGAAACGGAGTTCAGGGACAGAACTCAGCCAGGAACAGGCGCAGCAGAGCTGCGTCCCTTTGAATAGGCGCAGCAGACGCTGCGTCTGTTCTTGGCTCAGTTCTGGCTGTGAAGCCGTATTTGCAAGCCGTTAAGGTTGATTGACAAATTTTAAAGGATGATTAAATTATTTACTCGGATGAAAGTGATTTAATGTATTATTTGCATATGAACGGGTCATAAAAACAGTAAAACATGAATGAGATGGATGCAAACGAATTATTTACGAGAAGGAGCGATGTTAATGAATGAGTCCTCTATTGAAATCAATTAACCAATCTAAACATGATGAATATGACGAATTAACAATGAATATGGACGCAAATATATCAAAGGATGAATTCCAGAAACTCAATATGGATGAAATTGAATCTCTAAAACCCGGATTTGAATATTAATGACGAAAACCCGCAAATATGAATTACTTGGGATTTAAGTCGGACTTATGAATTAAACATGTGAATTAATGAATGATGATTAAAATATACATGTGAATATTAAACTACTGTGATGATCATATCAAAGAATTAACAGACGAACGAATAACAAATAAAAAGAACGAATTACGAGAGGCGAGGAAGAAGAAAAGAAGCGAGAAGCTGGCGGCCCTCACGAAGAGGCGCGGCAGAAGCCGCGCTCCTTCAAGAGGCGCAGCAGTTGATTCTTGCGTCTTTTCTCGACGTCATCTCATGAAATCCGCAAAAACGAGTTTTAAAGCACGGTTTTAGAAATCGGTTTTAACGGTGTATTCGACATAAACCTTACAACGACGTTACGATAAATAAAATACAATAAATAAAGAGAATTATACACCCTCCGACTTACATGTTGTGGGAACGAGATGAACTAAGATATCGACTAGTGATGCTCGACGCGAATGCAAAGAGAGTGCCCTCGTAAGAGGAAAACGATTGATTAATTAAGTTGATTATTGGTGTAGTTGGTCAAATTGGTCGGTCATGCAACAGAGAGGCTGGTACCCGGAAAGATCCGAGCTTACGTGGTCGGAAGTCCAAGCACGTAGGCGCCAATTAGTAAGAACGAAGTCTAGAATGCAAAGGGAGAAGAGAAGGGCGGAGACTCGCGTGAGAAATATGAGGAACGAAGGCTCCTATTTATACTAATCACGCGACGGAATTATGGTAAGAGAGAAAGATCCGGAAACAACCGACTTAGGTTAAAACACGGAAACTTGGACAAAAAGAAAGCCCTGGGAAAAGGCGCAGCCAGAGCTGCGTCCCTTGGAAGAGGCGCAGCACTTGCTGCGTCCTTTCCCGGGTAGGTTCCTCTGCGCGTAGAAAACGCGTTTGACAGTCTTTCGTATTTTAGGCATAACTTTCTCTACAAGACTCGGATTAAGGTGATTTTGGTGGCGTTGGAAAGCTAAGAAAGAGATCTAGAACTTTCTGTGAAATAGGCCTGACCCATAAAACTCGTTATGACCTCGTAAAACGGGCCTAAAGGTCGGGTTATCATTTTAGCTAAACGAAATGCACATTTTGTAATGTAAACTTTTAGTTTAGCCTAATGAAGTGACTTGAGACTCAAAATGAGATATAATCTCAACATTTTATGACATCCTAACCTTAGGTAGACAAGCACATTGCTTTGACTCGGGATTTGACGGTTTTTGACCCGGACTCCAAATGTACTCTAATTACTGCCAAAACGACCGTATCGGGACGTAGATGACAACTAAGAGGTAGACATTAATGTTTGAGCAATCACTTGACGATAATCTTACGAACTGTCACAAATCGTTCCGCGTATCAAACATGCGGCCCAATCATCACCGGGTGGTTTGCGAGGGGTGCAGAAACGAGGTGTCTACAGAGCCCCCACTTTGACTGAGGCTTGGACAAGGCGAAAGTCAAAGTATAGCCATCAGGTCAATCGAAGATTACAACCTGACGACTATGGCGACGCGAGGCGGCTCAAGGGGTCTGAACCAAGGACCTGTCGTCGGGAACATTTTAGAGTCTGTCGACTATCGGGGAGGGTCGTTTAAAGTCCATTAGACTACGTAAGGAAGCTCGCCAGCCATAAGAAGAGACCATACCTGAGACTTCTTTCTCGAGATGCTTTCGGGGGTGCGTAGGAGCTAAGGTTGAGCATGGGAGCTAAGGGTAAGACCTAAAGGATATATAAGGATTGTGCTAGGGTATGGGGCCCTAAAGGAAAGCATTGACGGGAAGGAGGCCTAAAGTAAGTTCAACTTAAGGGGTAACCAAGGTTTGGGTATAGGAACTCTAAGGAAGTGATGATCCTAAAGGAATATGATCCTAAAAGGAAAAGGTGATCCTAAGGAATATGATCCTAAGGGTAGAAGTGTATGAACTCTAGGGGGTAAGAATCCTAACTTTGGGTTTACGAACCTAAGGAAGGAGGCACTGGTTTGGGAACTTCTGGAGAACAACACCATTGCCGAACTCCGCGGGGAAACAATAATATTGAGGGTAGCAGGACGTCGGTAGAAACTGCTGGGGAATCTGCTTGCGTCGGTCTCAAGCGAACTCTGGCAAAAACTTGAGGTTGAATCTGCTTGCGTCCGGTCTCAAGGAACTCTTGTTGGGGAATATATTGACGATTAGGAACATCTTGATCGCCATGGAAGAAATCTTGAGTGAGCAATATCTGCAAAATATCTGCTATTTGGGACAAATATTTTGACGACTAGGAACATCTTGATCGTCATGGAAGAAATCTTGAGTGAGTAATCTTCTGCAAAAATCTTTGCTGCATTTGGGAGAATGAAGACTTGGGTGAAGCCCCGGTCGGAGCGAGCATCGCTTCTGATACTTACCTGCATGGATATTAGCCACACAAGAATGCAATCGAATATGCAAATAGAACATAAACACATATGCACGTAAGCAATTATCACATGGACCTCGAATGAGGAAACACATAGGCTTTGCAAAAGTTGTTTCTTTATAAAAGTTGTTTAAAACTTGTTCAAAGAAGTTTGTCGTTTGTAATGCATTATGCATATTCAATGGGCTTTAGACATAGGACTTGACATGACACAGACCTTATATGGACGCGACGCGAAATGTAGACTTAGGTTTGACTGACGCGATACTAGCTTAGATTTGACGCAACACATGGATGACTTTGACAGACTTTGTTTAAGCATGCGCAACCCCTAGCCAAGTGTGGGTGACAATGCGTATCAGTTCCAATGGTATGAGAATTGCAAGAATGATGAAGGCATATAGAGGCAAGGCATGAGCCATGGATCATCTGTCTACTAGGACTTCTTTTGCCACCGTTTGCTGTAAAAGAGACCCCTCTTGAGACACGATAAATTGGAGAATTGATCTAAGACCTTTGTCATTGTCCGGACCGAGTACTAACTTGGCTTAAAATAAGAGAGGAATAAAGGAAGGGTGGCGTCTCAGAAGAGAAGCCCCCAGGATGAGAATATGACTCTGGAATTTTGGTAAAAAGAGGCTGGGCGACAATAAGGAGCCCCTAGTATAGAGGTGTTGGTTGTGGAAGGAATGTTAATTGAGGCTGGAAGGTTGGGATGAAAAATTGAGGTTGAAAGTTGGGATGGTTAAGGTGGTTGATAATTGAGATTGAAAGTTGGAAGTGGGGATGGCTGTGTCCTTGAGGACTGCCTACGTATTCACGTGAAGTGAAATCAAACCAGATCGTAGTTCAGGTGTGTGCCTAAGCTATGTTGTTAGGAGCTTAAAGTGCAGGGGTCAGGAGAGCATATTCCTTTGGTGACTCGAAGAACTGATTTGAGATAACTCCCTTTGATCATAGACCAAAGAGGTGTAACTAATTTTGTAAAAATTTCCTTGTCATGTGAGCACATTCAAAAGTGGACCCCAAAGATGATATGGGTACGTCCCGTTATAGGTAGCAAAGTATTTGAAGACTCCGTGTATGGGTCAAGGTGAAACTGGATTGGATATTTGGAATGTGGAGCTCGGTAATAAGAGGCTTTTATGAACAAATCTCTGGAGCTTGATTTTATGGAGTTAAGGCTTAATGGGGTTATGTCTTGTAATATGGCTTGGAAATGGAGTCTCTTGGCTTGATGTAGCCTGAGCACATAAGGGTAGGTTAAAATGATGTGGGTTCAAGTTTCCATGTCTTGGCCCTAAAGGATGGGTATACTTGACGAGCTTGAGAGGATTCTCAAAATTCCTAACTATCTCCCCGTAACGGTCTCGAGAAGGACTTAGGGTGTGATGTGTGAAAGGCTAAGTGAGGGTGCTAGCTGACCATCTTCATTGATGTCTTGATTCTATACTGTAACTTGATTCTATATAGACTTCGGCAGTATTCCGTATAACATTTGAGGCTTGATCTTGATTCAGACTCAGATTCTTGGTCTGGAATATATCTCGGCTTCTTGCTCATATTTTTGATTCGGTTTTTTGAGGATAACATTGACTTTGGGTATTGACTTGTTTGATTGAGCCTTGTTCTTTGACTTTTTTGTCTTGGATATTGATCTTGGTCATTTCTCTTGATTGAGCCTTTTGTCTTTGATCATGGCTCGTATCGTCTTGGATTTGATTGCTATAATGGATTTGGGTCAGACTAGCACCTTTGGTGTGAAACGGGTTGGTCTTTAGTAATACGGGTTGTTTATTGTGTGGAATGGGCTTGCCTTCCGTCATGGGTCGCTAACAAGGGAGATGGTCTGGATTCGTCCTAGAATCTTCTTGAGATAAGCTCGTCCTAGACTAGGGTTATATTGTGGTTTCTATTGCCAGACATGGAATAGGTAAGAAAAGAACACGGAGTTTCAGGTCCTCTACAACTTAGAATGGAACATCATTTAAGTGCACTCACATTGACTGTCATGTGTTGTTGTTGCCATTTTAAAAAATATCTCAAACCAATTCTTGTTGTCACAGGAAAAGGGTAGAGGAAGAGATATGATAGAATATGTGGATTGAAAAGTGTGCTTTTATTGAAATGGATAATAAATGTATTTAACATAGATATGAGAAGACACGTGACTCATGGGACAGCCCCCAGGTTGTCACTAGGAATGTAAATGGACACAAAGAAAGATACTAGAAAAATTATGGGATAGAAAGCCTAAGACTCGGACTCGGACTCGGACTTTGACGCGATCTTAGATCCAGACTCGTAATCATCTGCCCATGCTTGAACATTTTCTCTTCCAGCAACTGGTTTCGACATCCGGCTTTGAGCATTCACCCATTTGAGCACCTCGTCCTCATCATTGGGAACATTGAAATGGTAATAGTCAAGAAAAGTTTCTTGACAAGTGGTACATCCATGAGGATCGCTTAAGCTACCTTGTGGGTTAAAGGTTGAGAGGGACAACCTCCCATTTTCGATCATATCCTGAATGACGTTTTTTTAATTTGTAACATTTCTCTGTATCATGCCCTTTGCCTCTATGGTACTCGCAGTAGGCATTCTCATCCCAAAACTTGGATTTCCTTTCTGGGTTAGGCGTAGGTCCTATAGGCTTCAACATTCGTCGCTCCATGAGTCTCTGATGGGCATCGGTGTATGTAATACCAATGTTGGTAAATTTTCTAGGAGGTGTGCCCTTATTTTCGGAAGCCTTTTAAATGACCTTGGAGAATTGCTAGGTTTCTTTGACGAAGGCTCCATGAGGATTCCTTTATTGATTTTGATTCTTGGATGAGAAGAACTAGGAATGGATTGTCCACTTGTTGCTTTCTCCTTAGGATTGTCAAGTTGAGGGTTTGTCTGGACACTTTTCATCTTGAGAGGTTGGGCATCAAGCTTCTTACCCATTTCGGCGAACTGGTTTTCAATGTTGGAAAGTCGAGAGTTTAGGCTATCAATAGCTCCTTCTATTTTGGAGAATTTATTGTTGAAGGTAATGGAAAGCATGAGCATTCCATTTTGGATATCTTCATCTTCGAGGACATTGATCTCTTCATCGTCACGAGGATTGAGGAGATGAGAACAATCCAGGAATGATTCTTCATCATGTTTATTGATATTAGACCCAAGAGGGTCGATCTTCTTGGATTTCTTGGCAGAAGGTGGCTTAGGAAGCTTGCCCTCTTCGATCATATCTTCGATGGTGTGTTTCAAGAGAAAACACTCTTCAATATCATGGCCTCTACCTTGGTGATATAAGCAGTATTTGCTGCCCTTCCAGAGGTTCACCTGTTTCTCCAAAGGTGGATCCGGAGTCGGCCCTATTGGATGTAGCATGCCTTGGGCAGAAAGTCTCTTCAAAGCATCGGCATAAGACATGCCTAAATCGGTAAGCACCCTTTGATGCCTCCCAGGTTTCCTTTCAGCTGTTTTCGGCTTTCTAGGACGATGGTTATTGCAAGAGGTAAGCTTTAGACGACCT
The DNA here is from genome assembly GCF_048544455.1 of Silene latifolia. Lineage (NCBI taxonomy): Eukaryota > Viridiplantae > Streptophyta > Magnoliopsida > Caryophyllales > Caryophyllaceae > Silene > Silene latifolia. Next base: position 13,189,572 of record NC_133529.1, read on the forward strand.
AGACTAGAGGTTTCTCTAAGCGGCGTGTTCTTTTCCACCATTCCATTTTCAAGGGTGAGGACGCGAATGCTCAAATTTTCCACTGTAGCTTGAACTCGTAGGACCATGGCATAAACGTCTTGAAGAGACATGGTGATTGTGGCTTGATCTGCTTCGTGACCTTGGTGATTGACGGAACTTGCTGGATTCCTACCCGACAGAAATGATGCGCATTACAACTCGATTCGACATGGGGTCACGCATACTAAGGCAATAAACAAAAGATACGTGACGAGACGAGATGACTAGACTCTTGACTTGTGAATCTAGGAAATGTCGTGAGCGACTTCTCGTGTTTGAATTCACGGTGCTTGACATTAATTTTAGACTCGAGTGTTAACTTGGACGGAGTGACCCTAATATGATTGACCTTATTGATGGGATTGAAGACACGTGTTGATTCTGGACTCGATGTTTGCTTATAGGTGTTAAGAAGACTGTTGTAGTTTAGACTCAAATATGAGGCCCATTGAGACTCGTGTGTTGAGACTCGTGTGTTGAGCCTTGAAACGTGTGACTCGATGTGTCGAAAAATGATTAGATCCTAACTGAATTAGGGTAGGGAGTCCAAAATGACGGCGTGACGCCTTAGGACTTGACTTGTATTTGAAAAGACCCAAAATGTAATGGAAGACGGGTTCATGACTCGACGGAGTTCGGACTAGGACACAGTCCGTTTGAACTTTGACTCTAATTTAGCCCAATTGAATTTACATATTTACATTTACATGATTTGAAAATCTTTTGATTAAAACATTTTTTTTTTTTTTTTACGTTTTTTTTGTATTTGGTTTTGAAATGGGTTTTAGGCCCGAAGTTTGACACGACAAACGGACAGAGTTTTGACCGGATTTTGTGCTAATTGAAAGCCTATTTCGAAATTTCGTTTGAAAATGGGTTTTGATTTGAAAAATCGTCATGGTTTTGTTTAGAAGTGGTGATCACGTAAGGTACAAACATTTATACAAGCATTATAACGGGATGCTGAGTGCATTTAAAAGGGTTTTGGTTTAAAGGGTGGGTTGCCATACCGAACCATCAAACCCGAAGTCTGTGGAGAGGCTCGTACCAAACAAGAGTAAGGCCGATTCCTAGTCCATTTCCTCAAGTAGTGAAGGCCCTTGATACAAACAAGAGTAAGCATCACGGTATGGATGACGTCAATCGCTATCCATCCTTAGGCCCAAATAAGAATTAGGACCGTTTAGACGGGACGATTGGTCGAATGGGTTGGGTTGGGCCTAGGAAGGCCGAATAAAACGGTCTAGGAAGACCGAGTTATGAAAACCGACAATTGTCTTGTACAAACAATTCCCTAACCTTGTTCAAGTTTCACCCTTGCTACACGTAAGTGTATTATCCCCAGTGAGTCGCCAAAGCGTGGACAGCGGGCCGCCACGGGGCGCTTGGTGAAGGTCGAAAACAAGCGTTTGCATTTTGTATGGAGTCGCCACCAATTTTTATGGGAAATTGGAACCGTTCGAATACCTCGTGTCATGTCAAGACACAAAGTAGTGACATGAACACTAAGCAATCGTTACCCTTAGCATTCTATGTCTAGAATGACTCTCGTGGATGCCAATGAACACGGGTGCTCACGGAGATCTGGAGTAAGGGGTGAGGGTACGTATTAGGAAGCTCTTTTGATCGAACACCTAATCCCGCCCGCCTCGATAGCGGCCTCTACTAATGATTAGGGAAGTTATTCGTACTCGATATATCGTCGGCTATATGCATGCAATGCAACATCCATTAGATTAATCCTAGCATGTGAGAATTACCTAAGTCGGTTGACACGTAATTAGCACACAATTGGGTCGAAGTTGGATTTAATGCTCATTTACATGTGAAAAACATACAAGAAATAGGATAAATACAATAAAAGAAAATTACAATAATTACATTGGAATAGGCGATTTATGTCGAAAATACCTTTAAAACGGATGATTTGAGAAAAAGAATAAAAGAAAGAAATACGAACAGGAATTAGCGTGATAATACGGATAATAGTTAATTATACATAGACTAATTAAACTACGTCAAGGCAGAAACGGAGTTCGAGGACGAGAACTCGGCCAGAGCAAAGCAGCAGAGAGCTGCGTCCCCTTTGAATAAGCAGCAGTGACGCTGCGTCGTTCTTCGATTAATTTGTGAAGCCGTATTTGCAAGCCGTTAAGGTTGATTGACAAATTTTAAAGGATGATTAAATTATTTACTCGGATGAAAGTGATTTAATGTATTATTTGCATATGAACGGGTCATAAAAACAGTAAAACATGAATGAGATGGATGCAAACGAATTATTTACGAGAAGGAGCGATGTTAATGAATGAGTCCTCTATTGAAATCAATTAACCAATCTAAACATGATGAATATGACGAATTAACAATGAATATGGACGCAAATATATCAAAGGATGAATTCCAGAAACTCAATATGGATGAAATTGAATCTCTAAAACCCGGATTTGAATATTAATGACGAAAACCCGCAAATATGAATTACTTGGGATTTAAGTCGGACTTATGAATTAAACATGTGAATTAATGAATGATGATTAAAATATACATGTGAATATTAAACTACTGTGATGATCATATCAAAGAATTAACAGACGAACGAATAACAAATAAAAAGAACGAATTACAGAGGACGAGGAAGAAGAAAAGAAGCAGGAACTGCGGCAGCCTCACGAAGAGGCGCAGCAGGAACTGCGCTCCTTCGAAGAGGCGCGGCGATTCTTTGCGTCTTTTCTCGACGTCATCTCTCGGAAATCCGCAAAAACAGAGTTTTAAAGCACGGTTTTAGAAATCGGTTTTAACGGTGTATTCGACATAAACCTTACAACGACGTTACGATAAATAAAATACAATAAATAAAGAGAATTATACACCCTCAGACTTACATGTTGACGGAACGAGATGAACTAAGATATCGACTAGTGATGCTCGACGCGAATGCAAAGAGAGTGCCCTCGTAAGAGGAAAACGATTGATTAATTAAGTTGATTATTGGTGTAGTTGGTCAAATTGGTCGGTCATGCAACGAAGAGGCTGGTACCCGGAAAGATCCGAGCTTACGTGGTCGGAAGTCCAAGCACGTAGGCGCCAATTAGTAAGAACGAAGTCTAGAATGCAAAGGGAGAAGAGAAGGGCGGAGACTCGCGTGAGAAATATGAGGAACGAAGGCTCCTATTTATACTAATCACGCGACGGAATTATGGTAAGAGAGAAAGATCCGGAAACAACCGACTTAGGTTAAAACACGGAAACTTGGACAAAAAGAAAGCCCTGGGAAAAGGCGCAGCAGAGCTGCGTCCCTTGGAAGAGGCGCAAAGACTTGTCGCGTCCTTTCCGGTAGGTTCCTCTGCGCGTAGAAAACGCGTTTGACAGCCTGTCGTATTTTAGGCATAACTTTCTCTACAAGACTCGGATTAAGGTGATTTCGGTGGCGTTGGAAAGCTAAGAAAGAGATCTAGAACTTTCTGTGAAATAGGCCTGACCCATAAAACTCGTTATGACCTCGTAAAACGGGCCTAAAGGTCGGGTTATCATTTTAGCTAAATGAAATGCACATTTTGTAATGTAAACTTTTAGTTTAGCCTAATGAAGTGACTTGAGACTCAAAATGAGATATAATCTCAACATTTTATGACATCCTAACCTTAGGTAGACAAGCACATTGCTTTGACTCGGGATTTGACGGTTTTTGACCCGGACTCCAAATGTACTCTAATTACTGCCAAAACGACCGTATCGGGACGTAGATGACAACTAAGAGGTAGACATTAATGTTTGAGCAATCACTTGACGATAATCTTACGAACTGTCACAAATCGTTCCGCGTATCAAACATGCGGCCCAATCATCACCGGGTGGTTTGCGAGGGGTGCAGAAACGAGGTGTCTACAAAGAGTAAGATTCCGTGGATTGCATGGTCGAAACTTTGTAGACCGAAGTGTGTTGGAGGATTGGGGTTTAGAGACTTTCATAAGTTCAATATGGCGCTGCTGGGAAAACAAGCGTGGCGATTTCTTACAGATCGATCTAGCTTGATGGTGCGTGTGCTAGGGGGGAAGTACTTCCCGAATGGTTCGTTTATGACAGCTGGGTTAGGTACGGCTCCTAGCTTCACTTGGCGAGGGATTTTAGAGGCCCGTGATGTTCTACGTTTGGGCGTGAGAAGGAAAATAGGGAATGGGATGAGTACTTTCGTCTGGTCTGACCCGTGGATACCAGGCACGCAGTCAAGGAAGGTCATTTCACCGAGGAATCATGCTAGTCTTGATATGGTGGTTGCGGAGCTTTGGATGGCGGATGGTCTGAGTTGGAATACGAACAAGGCACGTTCTCTTTTCCTCCCTTTTGAACAAGACCGCATTCTCCAAATGCGGATCAGTGATACGAAGCCTGAAGATAACTGGGTTTGGGACCTCGAGAAGAATGGTGAATATTTGGTTAGGTCAGCGTATAAAGAACTGGCAAGGGGCAATGAGGACGAGGCAACTTCGTCTGATTATGCGAAGGAGAAGCAGCTGTGGAACCGTATTTGGAAAGCAAATGTTCTCCCACGGGTCAAGGTCTTTATGTGGCAATTGTGTAATAATTCAATTGCGACAAGGGACAATTTGGCAAGACGGGTGAAGACTATTAAGTTGGAATGTCCGGTTTGCAACAGTGAGGTGGAGACTTGTCTTCACTTTATTCGGGGCTGTGGTTGGGCGAGTGGGTTATGGGATAGGCTGGGGTTGGAGGTGCGTATGGCGGATGGGTATGAGCGGGTGAGGGAGTGGATGGAGGATGTGTGGAGGGAGTTGGAGGCTAGTGAGATAGATATCTTTATGTTGGGGTGTTGGGCGATGTGGGAAGCTCGAAATAAGCTAGTGTTTGATGGGACCGTGGTGGATGTGTTCAGAGTTATGAGAAGAGTGGAGGATCTTAAGAGGGAGCTTTATGGCGATAAGAGGAGGGCAGGAGACGTAGCTATGATTGAGGAGGAGCAGGGACAATGGCAGAAACCGGAGAGGGGGTGGGTAAAGGTGAACGTGGACGCTGGCGTGAAAGAGGGATGGGGAACAGGGCTGGGTGCGGTGGCCAGAGACAGCGAAGGAGTGGTATTGTGGGGGATGGCGGAGCATAGGTGTGGGACAGTGGAGGTGAGGATAGCGGAGGCTGAAGCGGTGTTGGCTGGACTGAAGGAAGCACGGAGAAAGGGATGTCGACGGGTGACCGTTGAAAGCGATTGCAAGATGTTGATTACTGAGTTGCAGGCGAAATCCAAGGGAAGAAGTGATTTCCACTTAATCTTAGACGATATTTATGAGTTGTGTAATGTTTTTGATTCAGTTGTTTGGTCTTTTGTTAGTCGGAAACATAATAGAGTAGCACACGAGCTAGCACATCTTTGCTCGTCGCAATTAGGTAGGAGAGTTTGGGATGCTACGCTCCCTCGATTTGTTATGGAATTATGTCACGACGATATTTATAATATGAGGTAATACCGCCTGGGGTGGTTTTTCAAAAAAAAAAAAAAAAAGCAAAGCTAAGAAATAAGATAATTTCGTTGTTCAGCACATGGCTACCTGCCAGCCTTGATGGCGACCCGCCAGTCGACTAGCCATCCAAACCGGCGACTCTTCTGCACTTTTCCTTGCTTCTGATTTGTGTGGTGACTCTCCTTCTGCCACTGCCTGCTCACTAGTGACAGTAGCGGCTCTCCATCATCAACTATTATCACCAAGTTTGCTACTCCGATTCCGACTTCGACTTCGACTTCGACTTCGACTTCATCAAACTATTAAGCTGTCATCTCAGTTTCCGATCCATCTTCCATACTCGGGACAAACCGGTGTAAATAACTCAATATGAGAGTGAGCAAGCACGACACATATAAACGTAATATGCCCGATAAAATACCGACTATAACCATTGCATTTTTAAAATTTTAGCTTTTTGTACAATTTCAACTCATATCATATGGGATCTTATTCAAGACACTATTTCTCCTTTTCTTTCATAAATTATAATCTTAATCTTAAATTTGAACCATTGTCCAAACCTGATTAACGAGATGGGTTCGAACCGCATCTCCCTTAGTAGAATAAAAATTCTTTTAGTTTTTCCACCTAAAGAGTAGACTTCTTCTCAGTTGGACCTATTTTTCTGGATACTACTAACACAACAAGATTTGATGGATTGTAAAATTGTGTACCTTATACATAGCCCACTTTTTTCTATCTCATCTATCAAGAGTTATTACAAGCTAGATGAGTGAACTTGATTTCGTATAAATTTAAATTTATATTATATTTATATGTTATCTCTTTTGTAAGAAATCATCACTTATGGACTATTTTTTAAAGGATGTAAAAACAATAGATCGAGTAAACTTTTTTTTCTACCTCTTATTAATATTATATTTAATAGATTATAATATTAAATTAAAAGTACACTTCATTTATGCAAATAGTTTAATTGATAATCTCTTTATAAAATAAATCTAAAAAATATCATGCTATAGCACGAGAACTACACTAGTTTATTGAACTCATTTATTTTAAGGCTCTTTAGTCCCTATAACACCATGTTATGTCATTTTAGCTCATTAGGGCAAAGATTGAGGCATCGAATCCTGGAACAACTTGGGTAAATCGGTCTTAATTAGTTGTTGGACATGAAAAAAGTCAAGGCCCAAAAGCGAAGGTCCAAGCATGGAGTAAAGCGAAAAATCGAGTAAGCGGACGCCTAGAGAAGCCGTCATAACCGGAAAAGCGAAAATGAACGTGAGTTTTGGGGAGCTAAGATTTCACTTATGTTTCTCTATGTTCATCAGAAAACACCCGTTAGCTGTAACAATTAACAAAACACTCGTTAGCCGTAACAAAACATTCCGTTCAAATTTTTTTTTTTTTTTTTTTGGTGTTGACCAGGAGTATCCCCTACCGACAGTTGGGGCAATCTCCTTCGGGGTACTGAAGGCAATTTAATGGGTTGACCCTCCCAAGTTTGGCTTTTTTCATTCGCAAGAGTCAGGAATCGAACCACTGATCACTTGTTTAAGAGATGAGAGCCCTTACCACTCACACCAGCCAACTTTGGTTTCAATTAGTGCAAATAATTTATCCAGCAAAAGCATCAATCATTGGATATGGATGCCTAATTAAAAGATATTTTAACAATGTTGTTTGTTAAAGGATATTACCACTAAGGCACTAAGAGTTTAATAGTCAAGTAAAAACTCTTTTCATTTCTTTTTTTCTCCCTATATTGTCCATTATCTCTAATAACTCAATATTATATATAGTACTCCGTGTACTAATATCTCAGAAAATAATCTAACTTGTCGGAAAGAAATAATCAACTTATATATGCAAAAACTCGAAAAGCAACAAAAATTCACCAAATCCCACCATAAAAGTGAACAAAATAATGCGTTGGTAAAAGGTCTTCCGATCGAAGGGGGACCAACGCACTACGAGAGACACCCATTGGAAAAAGGGTCCTTTAATTAGGCATGCGTGCATATCTAATTATTGACTAAACAAATAACATAAGACAAACGCCCATACAAATAATGTTGGCTTTCTTATTACAACAAATATTTAAAATCTTAAGACCTTGTTCATCTTAGGTCATGACCTAAATCATAAGGTAATCGAATCATGAGAAACCAATAATATAAGACGATCACTCATTGATAAAATATACGGAGTACTTTAATTAATTAGGCATGAATATCTAATTATCGACGTGTACTAATTATCGATGCTTAATCTTAACAGACAAATAACGTTAAGACAAACACCCTATAAAAATAATGTTGGCTTTCTAACAATAAATAATTTAAATCTTAAGACCTTGTCTGTCTTAGGTCATGACCTAAATCATAAGGTAAGACACTCATGGATAAAATATACTTACTTTAATTAGGCATGCATATCTAATTATCGACGTGTACTCATTATTGATTAATCTCAACGGACAAATAACATAAGACAAACACACTATAAAAATAACGTTGGCTTTCTAACAACAAATAATTAAAATTTTATGACCATGCCCATCCTAGTCATGACCTATATCATGAGGCAATTGAATAATAAGACAAACACACATCGTTAAAGTATACGAGTACTTTAATTAGGCATGTATAATTATTGATGTGTGCTAATTATTGATGTTTTTGCCCTACAAACTATTTACACTCATTGATCGGAAAAACGTGGATCTTAATTATCGAGTATCAAAATACTCCTACTACATTGTACGGAGTACATTAGAAGTTGGAATTATGTTTTAAGAGAAAAATTTTTCTGTTATTCGAGAGGGCCGTACTTATTCTTACATGTTTTGCGAAAATGTGAATAACTTATGTTGGGCTACAAATGATTTATGTTGTACGAAAACGTGAATATCTTATGTCCACTTTGAGTCAAGCCTTCATGGATTTACTCTTCGACTCCTTCCCAAAAAGTCTCGTACTATTATATTTTGTAGACACTTATAGAGATGATCTTCATCTTTATTCTACCGATTTGGGACATAAGTTTGCACCCAAACATTAGACATAAGCTTTTATAATATTCCATTTGATATATCGTCTTTAGATATAGGGAGAAAATTCGTTTCGGAAGACACAATAATTTTTCATGGACTAGATGCCAACACTTTGTCCTTCATAAACCTAAATCTGACGAGTGTTTTCTAATGAACATAGAGAAATAATACGGGAGAAATCTTAGGTCTTTAAAACTCAAGTTCTTTCTCGCTTTCTGCTTGTAGCGGCTCCTCTACTCTCTAGGCATCGACTTCCTCGCTTTTCCGCTTTACTCCATGCTTGGACCATTGCTTCGGGACTTGACTTCTTCATGTCGTCCAACTAAAGCACCAAATCCTCTTAAGTCTGAGTTAGCCAAGTTGCTCCTAGATTTGAAATCTGAGCCTCGATCTTTGCACCTACTCAAAAAAACCTAAATTGCTGCTATCCTATGGGTAATTTGATCACACATTAAACTTGTCATCCACTAAGAATTATTTGGAACTATATCAATTTATTCTATGAAAGTGGTCAGGGTTGAAAACCGTATTTTTTTACTTGCTTTATCCCAGTTAATTGTTATCTATTTCCGTTTTAGGGTGCATTACTTAATTTTTATCACAAATTCTCATTTGTGACGGTCAATATCCGTTACAACTTACAAGTGAGACCTATTGAATTTTTATCTATTTCTATTTTTGATAAGGTTACAAGTGAGACCTATTGAATTTTTATCTATTTCTATTTTTGATAAGGTTACATAAGGTTACACAAGAGGACAAATGAGAGGGCAAGTGAACATGTGAGAGAGTTCTTTAATTAATCATTATTATTCTCATTTTCTTGATCTTTGTGCTGAAATGAATATATAACAAATAACCCGGACGAAAAAAATATTATATTGTCATCGTTACAATTCTTTTTTGCAACTATAAAACCAATAACATACAATTACATATGAAGTATTTATTATTTAACGGTCAGAAAAATTAAAATTTGGGATCTTATCACTTACCAAGTAGGTGTAAAGGCATTCAACTTGTTACAACTCTTAGGCCCTGTTTGGTAAACAACGGATTAGTTTTAGCATAAGCAGATTGCAAATGTAGATTATAAATGGCAGATTTTATCAGATTGTTTGACTAGCATATTATAATTAGCAGAATTAATTTGAGTGTTTGGTATTTGGCAGATTACGATTAGTAGATCGTTACTTTTCTTTGGAAAATGGAGAAAAATTTCCTATTTTACAATATGCTAACCAATATCTTTGGGGTAAAAAGATATTGTAAAACAAAGATATTGACCCCAAATATGTTGTTTCAACATGCTGTTTACCAAACACTAAAATTAGCATATTAATTGGTCAAACATGCTAAAACCCTTGAATATGCTAAAAATTGGCAAATATGCTGTTTACCAAACAACGTCTTAGTCTTTTACAACAAATATTTTTTTTTTGTGACAAAAGGACTCGCAGCCGTTATTTGTGTTGTTCATTAGGTAAACCCTAGGTATACATAATAGACTGCAATCTGCGTATGCATGATAGTCTGCAAGCTACCAGAGAAAGCATCTAAGAGTAAAAGGTTTGAAGTCTAGCTAGTAGGCATAGCATGAGGTCATAAACACACCAAAAGATTATTCTTGAAGATGTTTGAACATGCACAAAATTGTTATCCAAGTTTTAACCAGTGGCAGCAGAGCTAGGGGCCTCTGTATGGGGTCCTAGGACACCGCAAACAGAAATTTTTGAGTATTTTAGTCGAATATTTAGGTAAGATGAGTAAAAAATTTATATTTCGGAAATTTCTCATGATACCCCTTAATTTTGTCAGATTTTTCATGGTACCCCTATTTTTAAGAATCTGCTTATGATACCCTTGAGGTTCCATTTTTGAGCCCATCGTACCCCTTAATGTAACGGCCGTTAAATGACTGATCAGTTTTGATGATGTGGTAATGAATTAGTAATTAAAAATTAAGGGGTGCCACGGAAAATTTCCGTAGTTTTAATTACTGATTTACTGCCACATCATCAAAACTTAACCTTCATTTAGCGACCGCTACATTAGGGGTACCATAGGCACAAAAACGGAATCTCATGAATACCATCGGCAGATTCTTAAAAATAAGGGTATTATAGAAAATCTAACAAAATTAAAATATCACAAATTCTTGTTTGTGACGGCACATATCCGTCACTCTTGAGTGACGGATACCATTTTACCTCATAAAGTACCCACTTTTTCTCTCTCTGCAACACTATTCATGTGGTCCCCTTCTCCACTAACTCATTTTGTTATCATTTTATCTCACAAAATATCCGCCACAAATGGTAACCCGTCACAAAGGAGACCAATTGCTAAAATATACCATGGAAATTTCCGTTTATATGTTCATGTCATAATAGGTGCTATATTTTCAGTGGGAACCCACAAAGAAATTTTTCTAGATTTCTTACTGGTTTTAACCATTAAACTCCAGTTATACGGGCTACAAGAACACAAATACTCTTACTGATGGGGCATATTCTGCACCCGCTGACCAAGTCAACATATTGAGCAAGGTCAAAGATACCCACAGCAAGTCAACGGCTTAGACAGCCTAACCAAGGCAGCCTGTCGGCCTGTCTCTTGTGCCTCGGCTAGGACACTAGCCAGCCGGGGCACACATCCGCGAACTCATATCCAAGACCCCTCGACGGCGAGTCAACAGGGCCCGCCGGCCTGCCATGAGTCCCTCGGCCGAGGGTAGATAAGTCTTTCCACCTGCTAAGCCACTTGGCCACTTGGCCACTACGTGACAAAAGGTGAAAGTCTATAAATACTCCTCAACTATCATTGAGGAAAGGATCCACATTTTAACCTAAGAATCACTATTCATCTGGTAATATCTTCCTTATCTCTCTACAATACATACTTCGCAAAGTAACCACGTCTTACCTCTCTAAGTTACTAACTTGAGCGTCGGAGTGAGTTCGCTCGGCCCCAAGCCGAGCCCTCAGTTTGTTCACTGTTTCAGGAGACCGAAAGGAGAAGCCAACCAAAGACGTCATTCTACAAGCGCGGGTGATAACAAATAACTGCTCTGGAATTACACCCGGAACACTTACCATTAGTGGAATTTAGAATATATTTAAAACATATTTTGAATTCGTGACTTCAACTATTTCTTACTTTCTCAATTCAATTTTTCATAAATACGCCCCCGTTCCGGTCATTTGTTTACTAATTTCATTTTGGAGCGTCTCAGTCAATTGTTTACCTTTCTATATTGGAAATGCTCTTGATGAACAATTTGATCATCCTCAATTTAGTACACTTGTCATCTAATAATTAGCTATTTCCTCTTTTCTAGGTATTTCTGCCAAACCAACGGTAAATCAAAACGGAGGGAGTATTTAGTTTGGATGTGAACATGATAATGTTTTAAAATAGCTAGCTAAGGCAAAAAGCTTTACTACTCTTTTTCAAACCCAAAGAACAAAGATAAGTATGTTGGTGTTTTCAAATTTATATGATAAATTAATTGTTCGATTTATGCTTTGAATATGTTTGTCGTCGCTTCGAACGTATGACTTGGATCTACATCACGATCAAGCTATTGTGTCCTATGATAGTCTCAGTGTAATCTGTTTGGCTAAGAATCAAGTTCATTACGAGAGAACTAAACACATTAACGTCAGGTATCATTTTCTAAGGAATGAAAAGAGAACTAGTTAGGGTGAACAAAGTGGGTACTGGTGATAACCCAGCTGCTATGTTTACCAAGTCAGTTTCGCATAGCACGTTCCAACACTGTTCGGACTTGCTACATATCTGAAGTATCTGATTGCCCCGTTGTGGGCAGTATATGAGGAGGAAGGGAGAAGATTAGAGTTTCTAGTATTTTGTCTGGCATCTATGGAAGTACATCTGTCTGATTGTCAGAGGATTTTAAGTCAAGGTGGAGATTTGTTGGATATGTGCCTTGAATCTGTTAGTCCCCGCTTCGAACGATACTATGACAGAGCTCTAGGGTATCCGTTATCTGTATCGGGCCAGAGTTCTGTCTTGGGCCTTTTGTAAGTAATTCTGTATTAGATCTTAGAGGGTATTATATAAATTCTCTAAGCCTCACCCTAACAGTTATGCATATCATAACTTTCTTATCTGAATCGATACTCTGTAAACAGTGGTGGAGCTAGGGGAGGCTAGCAGGGGCGGTCGCCCTCCTGGCGGATGAAATGTTCGAAATTTTTAGTTAAATTTTTCGGGAGTGCCTTATGAAATTAGTCGTTCGTCCCCCCTAAAATTTTTCGCCCCCCCTAAGTTCAAATCCTGGCTCCGCCACTGTCTGTAAAACTCCTCACAAATTAATAAAACTTTCCTCCCATTTGCCTTGTGGACGTAGCTAACGCACCGTTAGTAAAACCACGTAAATCTATGTGTTACTTTCTTTATTATTCTTATTTATCTTTTCTCGCATATGTTATAACATTAATCACTAAGCTAGGTTTCCATCATGTTAGTTATTATTTTCTTAGACATATTATCAATTATGGTTTTCAAATGCCCGGCCACAAATTTTGTGACCAATTTAGATTTTGAGGTTATCACAATCAGGTTTCGAGACTACACTGATCACATTTAGCAAAAGTCGCTAAAACAATTAACATGAACATGATTAAAATCGAGATTTAATAGAATATTTTACTACTGCCTGTTTGGAAAGTTTAAATCACTGGAGGAAATAAAAAGGCAATTGATCGTAAAATCGTTTCTGCCACTGAAAAAAAAACATAATCATATAAGAGATCATAAAACACAAACAAAATGGAACAGAGAATATGCACTAATAATCGACTGCTTGAAGGGAGATCTCGTTACTAATATTTGGCCTATAAATAGCCTTCACTAGTTTTATCTCACTATAAACAAAACATTATGGAAAAGCTAGGTGCCTTCACTAGTCTTACACTCCTTCTCACATTTGCACTCCTTGTGTCTTCTGTAAGATTATTTTACTCTTCCACTTTATTTATTTGCAAATTTTAACCCATTTATGCACTTTTTTTTTTTTAAATTCAATTCAGAGTGAACAAGACATACACTTTGTATGATAGCATGTCCTTGACTAATATCCACAATTGCAATTTTATGTAGGGTGAGGATTGCGTCCAAATAATCTATATAAAGACCGGAAATAAGATTGAAGCGGGCACAGACGCGATGGTGTCAATCAAGTTATATGACGCATATGGTAACTCCGTTGGTGACTCTAATCTTTGGGACAGGGGATAATATACGGCCACAACTATTTTGAGATGGGTAACTTGGACATATTTGGCATTAAAAGCAAATGTCTTTCTTCTAAAGTTTGCAAAATCGAGTTGAGTCAGGCCAATAACCTTCGATGGTCTGGCTGGTACGTCGACTACGTTAAAGTCAGTACTAATTTTTACAACACCCTTCTATGCGTCCACACCGAGTTCCAAATTAATCAATGGTTATCCGTCGATGAGCCACCTTATGAACTTAGCGTTACAAAGGACCTATGCAATTCTATTGATGGGCTCGACATGGCGGACAACCAAAAACCGGCACATTTTAATATCTCAAGGACTATCTAAGCGATCTTGAAAAATCATGGATTTTAACTTAGTATAATGTATTGGGTTTTACCATATGCTTGTACAAATAAGTTGCGGAGAATATGAATAAAAGTGCTTCTTATGGTTCAAATATATCATCGAGTTTTGGGATGTACTACATACTCCATTACTCCCCCATTATCCGACTATAATTTACTTTTGTTATTGCCCTCGTAAAATAAAGTAAAAATAACGCTACTAAAAAAAGCGACAATGAGAACGGTCAAAACTGTGAACCGTCCTTAAGTGACTCGTCCGCAAATAGTAGACATAGTACTAAGGCCATGTTCAGCGGTTCTTTCCGACTTAATTTTACTGAGCCGAATTGAACCGAACTTATATGTAAGCTTAACTTTCCGAACTTATAGGAGCTGAACTGAACTGATTGAACTTATAGGTGTTGAGCTAAATTTATAAGGGATTAAATTATAGGAAAATGGGTATGAATTGTAGTTAACTTTTCTGAAGTGAATTTATATATATAGAAACTGAATTAAACTTATAAGAGCTAAACTGAACTTTTAAGAGCTTGGTTTTTCTGAACTAAACTTGTAAGAGTTGAATTGAACTTAAAGCGAGAGATTTTAAGTGAAAAAAAAAACTATTGGTTATAGCCATTTTACATTACGCATATCACTAATGACCTGATAACGACCTGATCCAGTAATTGTAGTTATGTACTCCGTAATATATTCATATTTCATAAATTTTTCTTAATTTATAATGCAAAAGCCTTTGAAAAAAAAGTGAGCATATTTCACGTCATCAACATTGTGACTTCTGCTTAAAAAATACGAATATTCTACGGTGTACCCTTAAATTTTTCGATTTTCTATATTATATCCCTTCCCCTTTTTATATTCTACATTGTACCCACAAATTTCTTACTTATTTCTCCATCATGACCTCGTTGAACTTTCTATTAATTTTATCACTATCAAACAACCGTAATTTGACCTTTATTTTGACGCATTAATGTTGTATCACCATCCCGTATAAGAAGCATCACAAATCACTTTTAATCAGCATAAACTATTATTAAAAACTTCCGTTATGAAGCCTGAAATGATAATAGAGATTTGATGAATTTTTGTTAGATTCGTATACTATTTGGTGAGTTAATGGGTAATTCGGTGAACTAATAAGTAATAAGTAGGTTATCGAGTAATTGAAATGGTAAATATACGATTTAATAGATGAATTAAGAAACTAAGTTAGCAAAGATAGTAAATAAGGTCATGATATAAATTACTTCCTCCATTCAACTTCACAATACACATATTTCTTTTTGGTCCATTCAACACCACATTACACATTTCCTTATTTGGTTGTACTTTTAATACTATAACTATAATGTCACTTTTAAGGGCCACTTTTTCAACACAAATTACACGTAATACTTAACACTTTCCATCCACTTATTGTACTTTTATTAAGAATACATGCAATGTTGAGTTGAATGGAGTGAATATAAACTAATGTAAAAAGTTCAAGGTACACTATAAAATTTCAAATATGTAAATATACAACATAGAAAATCAAAAAATTCAAAAGCATACAATAGATGAATAGAATATCCCAAAAAATATAAAAATAATTCGCGAACAATTTGAGGAGTCCATGCTTAGGAGTTAGGACCTATGCAGCTATATTGGGCTTAGCATAGACAACAAAAGGGAGTCACGTTAATTTCATCATAGAGGCCCAGTGTAAGATAGCTGAATCAGTCCAATAACCCATCATAAATTTGGTCCACCTAGTGTATGTTCTACAAAATAACAGAAATGGTTTTATAAGACCTATATTTAGGTAAGACTAACCAAATAACATAAGGCCCAACAAAATAACTAAATAAAAATATGAAATAATACTTTATTTTAATAACCTGTTCCCTTTGTCCCGATAAATAGTTTACACTTGCTTTATTTTGTGAGGGATAATACTGGAACTGTAAACTATTGACTGGAACGGAGAGAATAATATTTTAAACTAATAACTTACATATTTAAATATGTTAGTTTTCATTATAAAGTATAAAGTTATCAAAATAAAATCAAAAACTTAATATCTCAATGTTTTTGCTTGGGCTTTTTTATTATTGAATCAATCCTATATTATAGAACGGTCATATAAAAGAATTGTTGGACAACACAGTCACTATTTAATAAAGTAGATGTTTAGTACTCTTATGCAATAATTTCAAATCCCATTTTGATCCATATGTATGTTCTAAAAAACAATCACTATCTAAAAAAACAATCACTATCCATTGTTATATAATCACAATAATTTTTATATAAAACTGTTTTACATAAGGTTATGGTAAAAATCAAGTAATTATTTACCTAAAAATCTTCACTAAAATAACCTCTTCAATCACCAGTTTTAATATAATAAGGACATTAAAGTATTTCGCTAGTTTTTCATAATAGAATGTCTCTTATAAAAATCGATAAGAATTGTAAAACCATCCAAAAACTAGCTAAATGTCTTTCTCACCCAACATGGTAAGTAATGGAAAGTATTTTTATCGTAAAATTCATGTGGTACCCTCGAGGTCGACATTTTGCACGAAATACCAATTTTTTAAACCGGAAAACTTTAAGAGGTCATAACTCGTGTTTACGAGTTCAGAAAGTAACGATTTTTTTCAAATCGATCATCTTTCCGAGAACTACGACTTGAAAAAAAAAAGTGCACCATATTTGGATACCGTAGCTAGGAGTTTTTGCATGACGAGAGTTTTTTTTACCGAACAAACTTCAACGATATCTCTTGATCATGAGTTCCAAATTGGACAAACGTTTTTTTCAAAACGTAGTTCTCGGAACGAGGATTGATTTGAAGACAAAAATCCTCAATTTTTGAGCTCGTAAACACGAGTAAAGAACTCTTAAAGTTCTCCGTATCAAAAAATTAGGTATTTCGTACGAAGTGTCAAACTTCTAAGATACCGCATGAATTTTCCGTATTTTTATTGGGCTAGTTATGTAAACTAACAAATGGTGTTATAATAACAATTGTTTAAAACCGTTTTAGATGAAAATTTTGTTTTATAACAGTTGTGTTTATTACAATTAAATTTTAATTATTAATGTTTCGGGGATATACTTGAACCCATTCTAATCAAATATTTTTAAAAATTTAAACTTTATTAAACTTGAATTTGTATCATATAAAATGAATTTCTTATAAAGTCAAATCAAGTTTTGGATCAGATATGGATTTGCAATGGATATTGAAAAAGTATAATGGATCATATATGGATTTTTAAAGTTTTGAATATAGATCTGGTTTTGATATGGATCAGTTAACCAATAAGTAAGTGGATCGGATCAAAAGCTCTCAATATCCGATCAAACCTGAACACATCGTCATCTCTACTGGTGATATATTGCACCACAAATTCTTATTTAAGACGGTCAATATCCATCTTAAGCTTAAGACCGATAAATACGTACCAAATTACCAATTCACATGGTAAATTGATTAGAAAATAATAAAAGTTTTGTCTTTATTATCATCATGTAAATGTGTGATAGTATTTAACACGTTTTAAACTTAAAATGGATAGTGAGACCTAGTGATATTGAAAGGGAAGATACTGGTACAGAGATGCGATTGCCCACTAATAATTAGCCTATAAATAGGGGTGAAGTTTATTTGGGAAAAACGCACAACCACGTACACTTTCTCCATTCACACTAGAAACAAAACATTATGGCAAAGATAGCAGCAGTCTTCACTAGTCTTACTCTCCTTCTCACATTTGCACTTCTTGTGTCTTCTGTAAGTTTATTTAACTCATTCACTTTATTTATTTGCAATTCATGTATACAACCTTTCATTATTATCGAAATTAATCGCTTTAAAACCTTTCACGTATACTCCGTATGATCTAATATTTTGATTTATATATGTACTTGTATGTTCTTGGCTGATATAGTGATATATAGATTATCTTGTTATTATTTCCACATATAGATTATTAATGTGTGTCCTTAAGGCACACGAAAAACCCAATATGATTACATATTTCACTACATACGTACTTTTATATGTAGGAAATTTGCACCTATGTAATCCATTTGAAGACCGGAGATGTTGACGGTGCGGGCACAGACGCTAACGTGGAACTCAGGTTATTTGACGCACAAGGTAACGGGTTTAAAAACGTAAATCTATGGTACAATGGGATCATGGAATATGGGCACGACTATTTTGAGAGGAATACCTTAGACTATTTTAGCTTCAGATACAATTGTTTCGAAGTTTGCAAAATACAACTGTTACACGACGATGCTGGCTTTAAATCTGGCTGGTACGTTGCCTATCTAAAAGTCACCACTCATTTCGACGACGGCCATTGCTACCGAAATACGTTTGAAATTTATCAATGGCTAGCCACGGATGAGCCACCTAATTACTCGCGTTCCCTTACAATGGACCAATGCAGTAACTCCATTGATCAGTTCAACAATAAGAGTAACACTACAGAGCCACTTCTTCAACTCCCAGTTTCAATTTAAGAGAGCTTCAGAATTCAGATATCTTCACCTCAATCGCACTTGTTTACCTTTAATTAAAATTTCCTTAAAAAAAAATAATGCATGTCAAATAAGTCTACTTATGACATTCGTGTGTTAGTATGTTTAATTGTTTATGTTATGTGTGTGAGCTACTTTGTATGATCTACGTCTTTCCGTTTGAGTTGAATTTTTCAATATATTATCCCAAAGCAAATTCTCATTCAAGACGAGTTAAATATACTTATGTGAGATGAATAAGACAAAAGTAGAAAACAGGAAAAACAAAACATTTGTCCTACATACCCATGTGGTGTGATATTTGTAAAAAGGTAAATACATTGTGGTTATTTGTAATTTTTTCTTTAAAATTACGGAGAGCACTTGTTTGTTTTCCATTTGCACCCCTCTCTCATTAGAAAGCTAATCAATTTTACATCTACAGTAGGAAAATTCTAATATATGCTCTTTTATATTTGATCTCAAAAGAAAAGAAAACAAAATTATTGAGAGTGTTCAGTAAATGGTTTGTCAGAAAGATTTATAGCATACCAAAGGCTTTTAACATGTTTGACCAATCGATATGTCAATAGTCAATTTCAAACGTTGATAAATAATATATTAAAACAACATATTCAGAGTCAATATACTTCATTTTACAAAGAAAAATTACAATATACAAGCTAGATAATTACGAGTACGTACTAAACACTTTTTAAATGGAGAGTCGTTATCTCTCACATATCTATTTGAAATACCTTTTAAATGGAGAACTAATTTCCGTTTGTACTCTCCTTTGACCTTAACAAAAAGCAAATAGAGAGCTCTTTTCCCATTTCTTCTTCAAAACGTCTTTGCTTTTGTGTGACGCTAATCTTTGTCATTAAACAAGCACTCTCACAAAAAGGAGAGGGATAAGGTGGGAAGATCCCCACGTGTCTTCCCCACTCACCTCTCATGGGTATTTTATGAGAGGAAATGGTATCCGTCACAAGCTTGTGACGGATATCGCCGTCTTCAATGAGATTTTGTGTTTCTTCTTAGGGTCCTTTAATGAGAATAAACCAAATTATACCTCCTCATCTCATACTCTTTCATACTACACTTTAACTCAGAATATTCCATAGCATTGGCCCCTATTCTCGTAATGTTTCAGAGTCATTTTTAACCTATTATAATAGGAAATAACCACATTGTGAAAAAAATACGTAGCTTGTGTGAAGTTTATAAGAAACTTCACCTAACACTCAGTAACAATTAAAGGAGTTGTGCTTTTGGGCGTAAGTGAGGACAAAGTAATGAGCCTAGAGGTGCACATCCCATCCCTTTAAGTTAGTGACCCATGATTATCACCGATGTGAAATGGTAGCAAGGTGAGCACAACAATGGTAGAACAACACGCCATTGATGAACAATCAAGCTTAAGCAAGTAAGAGAATGAGAGAAAATGTAAATAAAATGTTTGTGTTGTATTAACTTAATGAGCAATGTACAGGATGAAGGTTTATATACAATCTAACAACTATAGTCAAAGCGGTTATGGAAGTCAAAGTTTGTTACGAGTTTGTTACAGATATTTACAGCTATGACTACTTCTAGAAGCATCTGGAAGTTTGGTGTGATAATATCTGAAGAAGAGGATGGAGTAGGGGATGATGATGACTGGTTGTTGCTGATGTTTATATGCAGTGAAGTCTTATACTTTCACAGCCCCCCCCCCCCCCTCAAGTTGGAGTTGCATAAAAAGGTGTTAAGAGCAAACCCAACTTGGAACTCAAGAAATGATGCTGTTGTTGTCCCAGAGGCTTAGTCATTAGATCAGCAAGTTGTAGACTGGACTTCACATGGACTGTCTTCATAAAACCCTCTTCAAGTCGTTCTCTGATGTGATGACAGTCAACATTAATATGTTTAGTACGCTCGTGAAAAACAGGGTTAGCAGCAATATGCTGGGCAGCCCTATTATCACAATGTAATGGAATTGGTAAGGGAACTGTAATTTGAAAATCTTGTAAAAGAGCATGAACCCAAATGATTTCAGAAGTAGTATAAGACATGGCCCTGTATTCAGATTCTGCTGAACTTTTGGACACTGTTTTTTGCTTTTTTGTTTTCCAAGAGATAAGTGAATTGCCCAAGAATACACAATGTCCTGTGACAGACCTGCAACTATAAGCACATGCTCCATAATCTGCATCACAGAAAGCTTTAAGCTGAAAATCACTGTGTGCAGGATAAAACAATGCTGCTTCAGCTGAACCCCTGAGATATCTGACCACATGTAATGCAGCTTGCATATGTGGCTCTCTTGGTGCACTTAGAAACTGACTCAAATGCTGCACAGCATAAGAGAGATCAGGTCTGGTCAAATTCAGATATAAGAGTCTCCCAATAAGTCTCCTATAAACTTCTGGATCAGGAAGCAAAGCTCCTGTATCAGTAGATAAATGCAATCCTTTTGGCAAAGGAAATGGTGCAGGCTTGGCATCCTGCATTCCAGTATCTTTAAGAATGTCCATCACATATTTTCTCTGGTTCACCAGAATACCTTCAGTAGACTGCATAACTTCTAAGCCTAAGAAGTATTTAATCAATCCCAAATCTTTAATAGTAAAAGCTTGATCAAGAGCTTTCTTTAATACTGGAATGAAAGAGGTATGATTACCAGTAATGAGAAGATCATCCACATAAACCAGCACAATTGTGGTCAGACTATCTTTGTGTCGAACAAACAAACTATAATCACTCCTGGACTGGATAAAACCATGATGAAGCAAAAGTTTAGTCAGTTCTTTGTTCCACTACCTAGAAGCCTGCTTCAAGCCATACAAAGACCTCTTTAATTTGCAAACTTGTCCAGGAAGAGCCTTGGTATACCCTTCTGGAGGTTGCATATATACTACCTCATCCAAAAACCCATGTAAAAAGGCGTTGTTAATGTCCAACTGATGGATATCCCACTGCTTTGCAGCTGCTACTGCTAAGAGAATTCTCACTGTGACAAACTTAGCAACAGGAGAAAACGTGTGCTTATAATCCTTGCCCTCTTCTTGACTGTAGCCTTTAGCCACTAATCTTGCTTTATATCTTTCTACAGAACCATCAGGTTTGAACTTAACCTTGTACACCCATTTAGACCCAATGGCTTTAAAACCAGAAGGTAAAGAAACCAACTCCCAAGTGCCATTGGCTTCCAAAGCCTGCAACTCTTTCTCCATGGCATCAATCCAGTGGGGATCATCCTTAGCTTGAGAATAGGTAGATGGTTCAGAAGTATTAAGGACAGCATTCAAAGATGCAGATGGTAAAATAGACTGTATTTTAGAAGGAATCACATAATCTTTTATTTTAGAAGAAATGGTCCTGGATCTTGTAGATTGTCTAGGCACAATAGATGGAATAAAATTTTCTGAATGTTGGGGAGATGTCATAGTAGAATTGGTAGTATTATCAGTATCAAAAAAAATATTAGTAATAGTATCATTTGAAGGAGAGATAATATCAGGATTAGGAGTGGTGTTAGAAGGAGGGAGGATGAACTCTTCTTCAAAAGAGTGGGCATCAGGGGATAAAATCTCAGAGGATGATTGAGTTGTAATAGGAATGGATTTATAAGGAAATGTGGATTCTTGGAAGACCACATCTCTACTAACAAAGATTGTGTGAGTCTCCAGGTTATATAATTTGTATGCTTTTTGGCCAAAAGGATAGCCAATAAAAATGCACTTCTTGCCCTTAGAAGCAAACTTATCTTTGGCAGGAGTATATTGCAAAGCATAACACTGACAACCAAACACCCTTAAATCAGTATAATCAGGAGCTTTGTGAAACAAGACTTCATAAGGGGACTTCCAACCCAGTACTGCAGAAGGTAGCTTATTAATGATGTGAGTGGCAGCCAATAAACTCTCACCCCAAAACTTTTTAGGCAAATTAGCATGGAGTAGCATAGCTCGTGCAGTCTCTACCAAGTGCCTGTGCTTTCTTTCGACTCTACCATTCTGCTGTGGAGTCCCTGGTATACTTTTCTGATGCAAAATACATTTCCTATTCATCAAGCCAAGACAATACTCTTGCACAATCTCTGTGCCATTATCACTTCTCACAGTTTTAACTGTGGTATGGTGTAAATTCTGAACTTGGGCCAAAAAACCCTCAAAAACAGAAGCAACTTGGGTTTTATACTTAAGAAGAAAAGTCCAAGTAACCCTAGAATGATCATCTACTATTGTAAAAAAATAGTAAGCACCAGTAACAGATGGGGTTTTATAGGGTCCCCAAAGATCAACATGGATCAAATCAAAACATAGAGCAGCTCTACTATCACTTCTAGTAAAAGAGGATTTATGTAATTTTGCCTGAAAACAAGTATCACAATTATAGCTCTTCAATTTCTTACATTCAGTAGGATCAACACATTGCATCTTAGCTAGAGAAGTATGCCCTAGTCTAGCATGCAACAACTCAACAGTTGCATGATTCTTACAAATTGTGTTATTGTTTACATGCTTCTTACAACCATTAGAACTAGAGCAAGAACAACTGACTATAGCAGCTTTATTTACAGTATTATTGAGTCCTAAGGACATATGCTTTGAAGAAGAAAATTGTTTATTCTTAGACTTCAACTTGTACAGGCCCCTTTCTTGTAATCCAACTGCCACCTGACAGCTTGAAACAGGGTCCTGTATGATGCAATGATTCACAAAAAACTGAATCAGTAAACCAGTAGTAGCAATCAGTTTCCCTACTGACAGCAAATTGTGCTTAAAAGCAGGGACAAATAACACTTTGACCAAAACAATGCCATTTTCCAAATGAACATCACCAACATGATTGACACACTGCACAGTCCCATCAGGCAAACCAATTTGTATAGGTATGTCTAATTTATGCATGTGAACAAACAAAGTAGAATTTCCAGACATATGGTCAGAGGCTCCTGAATCTATGATCCAATCATTATCAGGACAAGAGACAGGAGATTGATGAGCCAAAGATATACCTGCAAAGTTCACTGACACATCAGAAGAATCAAAAGGATTATCCTGCTGCTTAGCTTGATTCCAGTGCATCATCTGATTATAAAAATTAGTCAGCATCACTGGATCAAATTGTACAGGAGCATCAGAATGTGGTCCAGGCATAACAGAAGGTGATGGAACTGAGCCTTGTACAGCAGAATAAGAAGGACCAGCTGGAGAAGTGAAGGCCCCAAATTGTGTCACAGGAGCACAAACAGGCCTCTTTGAAGTAGAACTAGCAACATTGCCAGAAAACCTGGCATAAAACTTCTCTCTGAGAGCTGGATTGAGCACAAAACATGTGTCCAAAGTATGTCCTTTCTTCTGACACTTAGGACAACACCTCTCATCAACCTTAGCTTTCTTAGGATCTTTATCCCTCTTCCAAACATTCCAAGGCTGCTTACCAGCAGCACCAGCACTAGCAGGCCTGTACGAATTCATAGCACTGGCATCTGGACTAGAATTGATCACATTAGTGATCAACTTTTGACTCTCAACTTGCTGCACAATAGAATATGTCTTGTTTATGGGAGGAACAGGATCCATAGACAAGATATTTGTGCGCAGATTCTCATAAGCGTCTCCTAATCCCATCAAAAAGTTGATAACCTTCTCTCTGGACGCAATATCAAGCAATTTCTTGTACAAATTACATGTACATTTATCCATGGCACCACAATCACATTCTGGAATGTCTTCAAGCTCCTCAATATCATCCCAGTGTCGTTTGAGCTTGTTGAAATACTTAACGACAGATGAATTTTCCTGTGAAATATTCTTTAATTCCTTCTTGAGCTGATACAATCGTGGAGCATTCGATTGACCATAACGCTCACAGATATCTGTCCACAACAGCTTTGCAGACTTACAAGAGAGAAATCCTTCCTTAATCTACGGAGAAATAGAGTTCAGCAACCAGCAGCGAATCATGTTGTCACATCTGAACCACGAAGGATACTTCGAAGAATCAACAGCAGGAATCGCAATAACTCCAGTGAGAAACCCTAACTTGTTCTTCGAATTGAGCGCCATTGCTACACCTTTACGCCAGGAGATGAAATTGACGCCATTGAAGAGCGTAGTAGTCAACGGCATGTTC
Source organism: Silene latifolia (assembly GCF_048544455.1). Taxonomy (NCBI): domain Eukaryota; kingdom Viridiplantae; phylum Streptophyta; class Magnoliopsida; order Caryophyllales; family Caryophyllaceae; genus Silene; species Silene latifolia. The sequence goes on from NC_133529.1 coordinate 13,214,434, forward strand.
GCATGATCAGAATTTGACAAAAAAAGTGGATCATCGTAAGGATTGCTATAAGCAGTATCAGCAGTAGGAGTCTCAGTTGAATTCGTCATTTGTTTTGTGAATTGTATGAATTTTGTGAATTTTTAGGATTTTGTGATTTAATGAAACAAAATGTAAACAATTGAGATGAAAGAAGAAGAAAGAAAAGTAAGAAAAACAGAGTAATCAATGCGGAAGAACGATATGCAGAAACAGGAACTAGTCCTGCTCTGATACCATGTGAAATGGTAGCAAGGTGAGCACAACAATGGTAGAACAACACGCCATTGATGAACAATCAAGCTTAAGCAAGTAAGAGAATGAGAGAAAATGTAAATAAAATGTTTGTGTTGTATTAACTTAATGAGCAATGTACAGGATGAAGGTTTATATACAATCTAACAACTATAGTCAAAGCAGTTATGGAAGTCAAAGTTTGTTACGAGTTTGTTACAGATATTTACAGCTATGACTACTTCTAGAAGCATCTGGAACTTTGGTGTGATAATATCTGAAGAAGAGGATGGAGTAGGGGATGATGATGACTGGTTGTTGCTGATGTTTATATGCAGTGAAGTCTTATACTTTCACAACCGATGTCACCTTAACTCCGTCAAGCTTAAGGTGCTTAACCTCCAATTGCAACCATGCATTCTAGGGTTTGTTAGAAGGTTTAATTTAGTACTCGTTCTTCAATAATAAACTCGATTTCTGGGTTGACAATCTGGGTTCAACCTTAATAAACCGAGATCTTCTTCAAAGTCAGGTGGTTTCCATTCGATTTTAATTCCCACTTCTGGAATCATGTTCCGTTCCCTCAACTCCTTTAATTTCACCTCTCGTTCCGTCAATTCACCCTTCATAACACTCAATTTCCCTATAAACCCCCCTCATTTCCTCCCTACAATATATACTCGAGCACTCGATCATACGTTTTAATGACTTTGGCATCAGCTTTGTTACTAAAGCCTGTTAGTTATTTTTGTCATGGATTAAGTAATTGATGCGATACACAATGGATTAAGTTTCTAAACTTTGTTCTAAACTTTCCGAGGCTTCTTATAAAGTCATTGAGTTCATTCTTATAATTGTTGAGGTTAGAAATTTACAACATTGATCGAAATGGCTATTTGTCATAATACTCAGAAACATTTTCGTAATGATCAAAAACTTTATAGTAAACTCTATATAAAAACTATAACAGTATAATGCTTAGAAATTTCCTACTAATTTTGTTGTTGCACCCAAAGTTTTTATAGCATTGCTAAAAAAAACTTTGTAATATTGCCTAATGCATTATTATTCAAAAATATCCTATTTCTGATATTGACAAAAACTTGCCAATATAGCTTATATTATAAAGGTATGATATTATAGAGTTATAGGGAGTTGGAATGGATTTTGTCCATTTTGTTGTTTGGTTGCAGTGATTTGAAATTTAGTTAGATATCTAATGGATTTTAATTTTATTTCAACCCCTTTGAATCTGATATCCATTATTCTTGTCAAATAACATACTCATCCCCTATTTACTAAATGAATAGGTGATTCTACGTTTTTTCCCGCCTAACTATATTATCTTCTATTTGGGCCTTTAATTTTACATTCTTCTGAGCACACTATGGGCCAAATCTGCAAGCTCAAAAAATAAAATAAAAAATATAATGTAAACTGGATGAATTATCAATCATTGTTATAATTAAAATATCTCATCCCCTATATACTAAGAGAATAAAATTCTGCAAGATTCTCCCTCCAAAAGCACCAAGTTAAATAAGGAAACGAAAAAGATTTATTCATTACATTATTATCATTTGATCCCGTATTTTATTAAAAGAGTAGAAAAAATTTCAAGTTTTCCCACCTAAACCACAATTCCTATTTTGATAAAATCTCTTATTTACTTTTCTATTTTGATATAAATCCTTATTTAATATTTGTCTCTAAGAATTTTGCGATAAAAAATTCGTTCTTTGTATGCTAAAACGTAACTAAATGATATGCTAATAGAAAAAATTATAAACAATTTCATTAATTTTGTTTAAAAATATATACGCTTTATGACATTACTCAATTTTTTGATTAGTTTTATAGTTAATTTTTTTTTTCTAAAAATAAAAACTTTACAAATACCGCGCATTTATTGTGCGGGATCTAAACTAGTATACTATTAAACTCCATTCCATTCTATTCTATTGTTAAACCAAATGATCCCTTAAAAAATTTAGCATGCTATATACCATACTTATTAAACCACTGTTTGTGTATCGCATTCAATAATGGATTCAATAATGGATGTAGCACTATCCATTTATTGATTTGAACTGTTCATTGATTTTTTTTGCCGGTCAAATCATTTGCACTTATATTAATCCATATTATACTTTAACTCAAAATAATCCGAATTATCCCGTCATTTTTCTCACAATGCACCCGGTAACCGGCTACCTACTGATCAAGTCACGTTTAACAAAAAGAAAACAAAAACTAAATTTTTCACCAAATTAAAACAAAACCTAGAAAATCTGGGCAATATGAAAAACATATGAACTTCCATTTGCGCTAATTAATTCCTTCACAATACCTTATTCTCTCTTCTCTCTCCTCACTTTTCCCTGTTCTTCCCCAATTAATACAGCGAGAATGATTGATTAATCGTCAAATTTGAATTGAATTGTTGGTTTAATGCTTTCAATCTATGGCGATTTGCGCCATTATTTCAATTGGGGCTTTGATTCTCTTCACTCTCATCTGGTAATTATTAGGCCTAATACAGTATTTTTAGTTCATTAAATCGAGATATTTGCTTATAATTAATGCTTAATTTGGGATATAATTCGTGATATGATCCAGTTTGCTTCCATTTTTGAAAATCTTGATTGTAATAGTGAAGTATACTTGAAATTTGGAATTTTAGGGTGGTTTAATGGTTGAATTGTCCTAAATAAGCATTGAATAAGAATTACAGGGTTAAGGAGGTTATGATGAAGGCAGCCGTTTTGTTATTATATCTATGGGAAACATTTGCAATTTTAGGGTTACATAGAAATGGAGAGAAGGAAGGAGAAGAAATTGGAGGGGTTTTGGCTTTTGTAAAAGTTGCCGAGAGAATGAAGAAATGTAGAAAGAAGAAGAATATGTGAATGACCATGAAGAAAGGAAGAAGAAAAAATACAGTGGGCTCAACTCATGACCTGTTGGGCAACAGGTTGTATCAGGTCAAATATGGGACGAGATCGGTACAAGTTAAATGATGCAATAGTTTGGATTTTTCTGAGTTAAACATTAGTTTGGGTTAATATGAGAACAGAGGACTTAGTTTGGATTATTTTCATAAAATAACCCTAATTATTAAGGGTTACGGGCGGGATAGAAAGATAAGGGTGATCACACGTTTATCGGATATCCTCAGCTTGCCAAAATCGCGTCTTGGAAATGAAAGTTGGAAGATCTTTGTGCTTTTAATAATCATTTCATTTATTTATCTATTCCATTTATATGTCTCAGTTATTTTTTTTTTATATAGTAGAAATATTTTTTAAAGGGTAATTTGTTCATCCAAATAACTCTTGTTCACTTGGCACTCAATAATGATACCTATAATAATCATTTCCCTTTTTTATTGCTCTCTCCGTCCCGGTCAATAGTTGTTCTTTGGTTTTGACACAAAGACTAAGGAAAGAGAATGAGACCAATTATTAAATGACAAGCGGACTAAATGGAGTGTGAATGATTAAATTACTCATCAAATACATTTCTAAAATAGAAAGGACTCTCACCCTAAAATAAAATAGAACAACCAATAAACTCAACAGAGAATATAATTTAGCACAATAATTTAGATCCTGTTGCGCGAAATTAATTACGGCAATACATATCTAGGCGGGGCCAACGCATGTGAGTTGCATGGGAAATTAAAGGAACAACGCCCCTCTCTATCCCACGTGATTATGGGCATTGCTAATTAATAATTACTATTATATTGTAGAAATTCTATACGTGTCATATGCCCACAAATAATTCTGGCTACAGAAAATAATTAAATTCTAGTAGGTCTATACGTGTCATATGCCCAATAATACTCCCTATAAGACAAACACCCATTAATCATTATTGTTATAATTACCTACAATTAGGCATTGCATATCCAATTTTTGATTTGTACAGTACTAATTATTGATGTGTTTGCCGGACAAATTATTGACACTTATTGATTGGAAAACGATGATCTTAATTATTGAGGATCAAATCAAATGTTGTACATTGGAACTTGGAAGTTTGACAATATGGCCTTGGATACCAATAATAAGTTCCCAAATTTTCGTTTAAGACAGTACTATCCGTCTTAATCTTAAGACGAGTCATATATTATATAGTATTACTTTTTTCCTATGCATTCATATATATACACAAGTCTCGTCTCAAACTTAAGACGGATAGCCAGAGAGACTTATTACTGTAAATCTGTAATAAGTTTGTCATTCATACATACCCCCTCCAATCCAAACCAAAAGTAACATTTCAATATAATACTCCTCACATATATTGTAGAAGTGTTACCTTTAGTTTAAATGAGAGGGAATATGAGTGTTATGGGTACAGCTAAGGAGTGTATTTTAATGAACATAGATAAGTACAAGAGAAATCTAAGCTCCTCAAACTCAACTTCTTTCTCGCTTGTAGCGGGTAGCGGTTTCCTTGGCATCGACTTCCTCGCTTTTCCGCTTGGACCTTTGCTTCTGGGCCTTGACTTCTTTCTTTTTGTCCAACAACTAAAGCACCAATCCTCTAAGTCCGAGTTAGCGAAGTTGCTCTGTGTTTCGAATGTTAACCTTCTATGTTTGCACCTAAAAAAAAAAAAAATTAAATTGCGCAGAATCACATTCAATACACGTAACCCCTACTACAACGCCCATGTGAGCGAAAATGGCACAACATGGTGCATTGGTGCTAAAGGAGAATTAAAAACGCGTCTTGCTTTAGACGGTTGTTTACCGTCTGAAATAAGATGGACAACATGTTATCATTTTATAATAAAATGTTGCTATTTTTTGATAACATGTTACCATTATTTTCCACATTATTTTCAGGGTAAAAAGTAACATCTCTAATTATAACATTTTGTGAATTAAATGGTTACATTTTCTTAAAAAATGGCAACATTTTATCCGTCTTATTTCAGACGGAAAAACGGCACGTCAAAAATAAAAATTTGTGTGGTGTTTTCCTTTCAAATCTTGTCTGTTGTAGAGAGATTTTAATTTGCCTTGGAGGAGGGAAAATGAATCCCTCCCAATCAGTGGCGAACCCAAAAATTTCTAAATGGGGGTGCACAATTGAAAAAAAAAAACGAACAATATAACAAAACTAGTTTTAACCCGTGCAAAAAATGCACGGGTCTTTTTAAAATTCTAATATTGGAAGTATAAGAGAATATTTAGATAATATACATTCGTGTTTCATGTAAATTTTACGGGTCTACTTTTAAAAGATCAATTATGAGTAAAGTAAATTAAATTATTCATCTACTCCATGCACATTATAATCTCCGCGCTTTGGTTAGAAATGTAAGGGTCTTATTTTCGATAATAGCCGTGATGGAGCATAGCTATAGAAAATCTAATAGACCGATGGATTGGCTTGCGAATCAGGGAATAGGGGCGAGCATTACTAAAACATTTGTCGAGTATCCATCGGCTGAGCTTCGTAATATTCTGCGTGAGGACATTCTTGAGGCAGCTATTTCCCATGTAGTAGCTAATTAGTTTTTCGAGGTTGCCCCTCATTTTTAATCTTTTTTACTCTCCATGAGTAGTATATTTATTACTTCCTAATTGTTAACAAATGATTGGAAGATTATTGATCAAACGCTACCTTTTTTTTCTTATTTTATAATGTTAATATATTAACTAATTTAGATCCCGTGCAATATATGCACAATATTTATAAAATTTTATTTTTTAGTGTGCTCCGTATTAGTTATGAATTTTAAATTGATAATTCACTTATTTTTTTATGTTTCTCATCACTTTATTTTAATTTGAGCAATAAAAATTAAAATTGTAAAAAGTCATGAAATGAATATTTTAATGAAAGTTTTTTTACCGAGAACTTAATGATGTTATTTTTAAAATATTTTTACTATTAACATTTTTTGTGCAACTTCTTATCATTAAAAGTCAATGAATTTTTATGTACCATTATTTTTTTTAAAAATACTGTATATTTTTATCATATAATAATGGAGATAAATTTATGTATAATGTGAAATAAAATAGAATGTTTTAAATATTAAATTTATTAAAAGATTGTGTCATTAAAAGATTGTGAGATAATATATGCTAAAAATACTACACTTTATTTTAGGAAATATTATTTAGGCGGGAAAAATAAGAGTTTCGCCTATTCATTTAGTAAATAGGGGATTGGATATAGGCACAAAATCATTTTAATTTTTATTTCTATATAAAAAAGATTTCTTAATATACATATATGAATATAACAACTAATTGTTTTGATTATCTTGGGAAAAAGATGAAATTTGGTGTGAGTTTGCCACCATAAAAAAGTCTTTTTTTTTTAGATTAGATAAAATAAATAATAAGTAAATCCTTTCTTATAGGAGTTTGTTCATTTTTTATTTATTATGTTACATTTAAACATCTTTAATAAGTGTGAATAATGCTATAAAATAACCCCTTTTTCATTTTCCGCCGATTCTATCTCTATTTCTCCTCTCTGATTTTCTCATTCATTATGTTCAATTAGAAATCTTCCCTCCCTACTTTCATATCATTCACTATCGTTAACTACAAATTTAAGTCATCATTTTTCGTTCATCAATATTTTGGCAAAGATTATCATTTTCATTATTAGTCTAGATCTATCAACATCTTATTTGAGGATGTGAATAGTTTTCAACTTCCGATTTATTCATTATGTTCAATTATCGATAAACAAACTTTTATCATTGTATAGAGTTCACGAATTAAATGACCATTTCAATTTTTTTCAAAACAATATATTGTATCCTTGTTTTTTTTTTTGTACCAGAGTACATCATTTTTTCTTTTATTTTGGGTGCTTTATTTTTTTATTTTGTGTTGTCTTTTTGTATATTTTATCAAGTTAATTTATTTCTTAATTATGATTATAATTTTTTGTTAATATTAAGTAACCAACGAGTCAAGCAGCTTTACTATCATATCATTGTGTAATTTATTTTTAAGAGTACTTGTATATTTTTATTTTAACTATATTTTTATTTTATTTGAATATGCTTTTGTTAAAACTTGTAATTGTAATTTTTCTGTAACACCCCCATACTCCAAGTGCCTTACCAGGACCACTCAGGTATGAAGACATTACCATCTCGGTTGCCCGAGGCAATGATAATCAAATAAACAATGAAGAAACAACGTTTAAATATAAATACTTAGTGAAGAGTTACAATTCCCAAAACCAAACCAAAAGTGCAATACATGTTCTCAAACCGACATTCTAATGAAATGTAAATAACTAATAAGCTACGGCGGAAGACTCCTATCATCATGTCGTGGCAATCCCGGCCTATCCCAAGACTCATCTCATACCGCTCAATATCGCTCACCATCCCCGAATGGATCACCGCAGTTTACAAAACAACAACCGGGTCGTACTAATCACACAATTTATACATATATATCAACAATAAGATACAAAGACGACTTAAATCACACACACACAACCAACCAATTCCAATCGTCTCAATCATCGATCGTCCACCGGACCTACCCGCGATGGGGGACCGCAGCCGTACCCACCAAATCCCCGCTCCACACAGTGAGCGATAACCCTGTCCATTAATGTGCACATCCCTTCTGTGGCGGGTTCCAAAGAAGGCGAAACTAGGGCGTGAAGTCACTCCCGCAAGTGACCCCACTCAGCCGAGGACACGCCTCGAGAACCACAGACAACAATCACAAACACAATCGCAATTACAACCGTCACAATACAATTACTATTTCAACAATCAATCTCAACACATCAACCAATATCCCATTATGGGACTAATACTGAGTAGGAAATCCTACCTGGAAAGCACAACTATCAGACGATCTCTACAGCTGTCTCAAAAAGGCTCTTCTACGAAACCTCCTCCTATCATACAACATACAAATGCTACCAAATCACAAACTACTCAAAAACCCCCAAATCCCTAGATTAGGGTTTAACCAACTTAAAGGAAAGACAATAAAAAGGGTACATAGATCTTACACTCGACGCAAGGAACTCAACGCTCAGAACTGACCTTCCAAACTCCGGGTATTGCTAATAATGCGATTAGGATGAAGAACTTGCTTACTTTCTCTCTTAAACAGTAATTTAGGTTTTGCAAAAGTGATTTAGAATAATGACGACAAAGCTTATATACCTTAATCGCATAATTAACAAAACCCGAGAAAACTCCCCGTAAAACCGGCTACTCGATCGAGTACCCAAGGCTACTCGATCGAGTACCCTCTTACTCTATCGAGTACCTAAGGCTACTCGATAGAGTACCCCCTTACTCTATCGAGTACCTAAGGCTACTTGATAGAGTACCCCCTTACTCTATCGAGTACCTAAGGCTACTTGATAGAGTACCCTACAGTCGAAACTTTTCTAAACGCAACTTACCCTTACTCGACAGAGTAAGGCCTACTCGATAGAGTACCCCAAGACTTATAAATACGGAGTATTACAGTCTTCCCTCCTTAAAAAGAACTACGTCCCCGAAGTTCAACCCATACTCTAAAAACAACCATACTAACTCGACCAAGACACAACAACATAACTAAGAACTCAAAAACTCGACCAAACATAAAACACGAACTCTTAACACCCACTTCACCAACTATGTTTACTTCCTTAACATGACTCACGATATCGTATCCACCACATATATATCTCTCACGACACCAACTTCATACATAACCAACCACCATCCACTAACACTGCTAGCTCCATAATATCATCCACTATCAAATCCAAAATCAAAACACTCATAAACATCAAACGGAATGTTACATTCTACCACCCTTAAAAGGAACTTCGTCCTCGAAGTTTACTCAGACTCATAACATCATCCTCCAACTGTCAACATTATATAAAATATTCTCATACTCCGAAGCATCACACTACTACAAGCACGGCCATGGCCTTTTATAAGTATTATCCACAAAACAAATCCCTCCTTTACGCTACGCTAACACTCTACTTCCAATTATATTACAACATGCACCACCATGAAACTCTCTTTTATCGCCTCCTACTCCTCTTAAGATAAATGTTACGTCCTCGTAACTCACTAATACTAAATCCTAGATATATCTTTTCATAATCCTCATCACCATCGCATGTCAAAGATAACCACCTATAATCTAAACACTCGCCATGCACCTACCCAAGGCTCACTTACTTAAACAACTCTCATACTTCACTTCTCTCGTCACACCACCTAACCTATACCACAAAATCCTTAATTTAACCCAAAACTTCACTTGTTCCCTATTACCGCAACATGACACACCTCTCTATATAAACTACATAAAACTCTTACCGCCAAAAGCATAACTCACGATCCACACTTGTTACGTACACTCACACTAGATCCTCAAGTTCCTTTCTTTTATTACCGCAAGCCTCATACATAACTTAACACGACACTAATTACTCAACGCCCTACACTCACTGTCTCAACAAAGGATTATGAACCACCTGCATATATCAGATCATTACCACACATGTTCTACGAATCACTTGCCATTACCATGTCCACTAAAGCCTTATCTAGAACAAGATCAAAATTATCAGAACAACCTCTCACAACCGTGTCCCATCAACAGAATATCACTATACCATGACAACAATGAAAACATATACGACTCTATTTCATATCATATTATACCCTCATTCCCAACTTAACTTGGTAAGAAACATCAATAACAAAACAACTGTCTATCTGTACAAACTGAAACTCACAGGAAGCAACATCAAACAAAACAACAATCTATGTATGACTGGTATGTACTTTGGAAACTCGAATCATAATCATCCCACCTACTCCACCACAACCGGTGACGGCATCACAACACCGCCACCAACAACCACACCAGGCATGCGAAAATACCCGCATCACAAAGACTATGTACCGTGTCCGGATCACCACCCGAGGCACAACAACCACATCGATAGTCATCACAATTGCATACAACTCCCATAAATACCGACTGGAATAATTTCTCGACAAGAAAAACTTACTCAAATCCGCTTTACTAAATCATAACACAACATATTTTATGAATTAAACAGATAATTACCTCGTGAATATCATCCCCTTACCATATCACAGATTGACATGTACCATGAATACAGACAAGCATAACTAGTCATGCCAAAACAGTCAAATTATTACCTTTTTAAACATCATTCCATTACGTTCCCGTATCCAACATGTATTCTGAGAAAATTGAGATAACAACTTTATAATTATCACACCATACCATTTTTTTTTGTGAGGTCAGAACTTCACACAAACATTTATATATGACATAGACCCATAATCACATCCAACCAATCAATCCCGATCACGTAAGTTACCACTCAACATAGGTTACCTGTCGCCCGAGTTTAACTCGCATGCCCCTCATCACATTCTTCCATTCGCATAACCCTCACCTTCTGCCACACTTAACTATACAGCTAACACTCACTAGGAGAAACCGCCTCCTAAGACTATGTCTTATACTTCCTCACAACCATACCTATCAATTCAATCTCTACAAAATCAGCCTATTTAGAATTGCCATCTTTCCTATTTATCATTAACCTTAACCACTAGAGACAACTCCTCCACACAACTACCGTTCGTACATCAACTTCTTACACTCATCTCCAAACATCACCGTTTCTTCCCTATCTTTGGTTATCATCTCCAATAACGAGCATCAAATCCATCAACCAAAATTACCTCAACATAATTCCCAATACTATTCTTAATTGTATCATCATTTAACTCTCCACCAAAATCTCATATCCTGCAGATATTCTACCAACTTCTTACTTTCCTTAATTCCTCAAAACTCAAGACTAATCATGTTATTCCGAAACTCCTATATAACCATTAATTCAATTCCTCGTGATAGTATCATGCATCTTGACGATTCCTTACTTTTATATCACACAACTCCGGTGAACATTTTCTTAGTTTTACTCCCCTCCTTTTTTTTTTTTTTTTTTTTTTTTTTTTTTTTTACACCCGACTAAAACAATTAACCATTCAACTCCTTATTACTTCTTCCTAACTCTTTAGTGCTCCGATCACTTTCTCATTGCTCCACAATTCCAATCCCGTTATTTCTTATCGATATTATCTCACTCTTCCTTACCATAAAATGTTCTCTTATTATGCCATTAATCACCCTTGCCACTGATCCATAAAAATCAACGTTTAATGTTCAAACAATTACATCTCCCTTTTTACATCTCTAGAAATCAAAATTCTTTTATACCGTTAATTACCCAAGGAAATCACACATTAGTTTCGTCTCTCGATAACACAAATTTCCAAACTCAGTCACTATCTGCAAATCCACGTCGCGACATGTCCCATTAAGTTCGCTATAAACCACTCTTCTCAATTCCTCTAAAACCTTTCATTACATATATTCTTACTCAACACTATTTCTAACCATCTCTCTCCATAATTCATTATACATCTCAGGTTGCTACTATCCACATCTTTTCTTTCAATCTTTTCATTCTCACGTTCCTTAAACTTACATCATGCCTTGCCCACATTCACTTACATTTACATTACCCAACACACAATCATATCACTCATCTCGTCTCACAAAACCTGTTCTATATCTCAATTAAGCCATAACGATCTTCCTTTTTTTTTTTTTTTTTTTCACTATCTATCACAACCACGTATAACTCATGTCCTCCCCATCGAACTCACACTCATCATAGGTGCCACTCTTTACACCATAAGGTTAGGTAACTTACGCTTTAGGACCAACACAAACGTAAAACAGTGCATAAAGAAGTAATATAACAACTTTGAATTAAACATAATATGCAACGAATGTCAAACGATAAGCATATGACCCAAAACAGGGGTCACTAGATCGAGTTCAGGCCACTCGATCGAGTACGGGACTTACTCGATCGAGTAGGTGAAGATCAGAAGCACGTAAAACAAATTACCAGGGACACTCGATCGAGTAACTGACGTACTCGATCGAGTACCCCCCTACTCGATCGAGTACCAAGGCTACTCGATCGAGTACTTACGCATTTCTCAGCACTGTCCAGTTTTCGTAAAACAGTCATAACTCACTCATTTCTTGGTCGTTTTGGGCGTGTGACCTATCGTTAGAATCGTAAAAGAGCAAGCTATCACCTCCAATTGGAATTACATCAAAATCATTTATGCATCTCAAGTTATAACAGTTTAAAGACAACCTCTTTATAAACGAAAAACACAACTATTGATTTTTACTTCCCAAACGACTTAAACAACAACAAGGTAGACGAAACGACTCAGTACACATAAAACCAGTATTGCTAATCTCATGTTACCATCTTCAAAAATCAAGCAACAACATCCATCATGCACATATATTATTTAACTCATTAGTCATGTACTAACCGCATACTTTAAATTTTATAACTTTTCGTAACACAACATTCTCATACATTACAAATCCTATTTCTATGTTACTAATACAACAACATTACAAATACACTTCGTCACCTAAACATATTCGTAATCACAAAATTCATATTCTCATGCAATTGCTACTCCATCTTTTCCAATCAATTCATCCATTTCCAACACATTACTCATCATTCTCATACACTTTTCTAACAATTCCAACCAACATTGTAAACCAACTATCATACAACATGCTTTCAGTCAACAACATACGAAATCACATTATCACCATCTTTTCTACACATTCCTCATTCTCCACATACATACATCCACTGATTCATGCCACACATCACCATATAGGTACACAATTCACACGATAAACACATAGCGATTCCGACTCATATCCCATGGTGACCGGTTCAAAATTGTAGGGCGAGTTCGCGACTTTAGGACGTCTCCCAAGTCTTTGCATTAGCTCCTACAACCTTTACCCCGGGTTCATTTTAATTGACTTCCTATATTCATTGGGTTCATTGGTTACAGGTTTCAGGATCGTCGCTCTGATACCATTTGTAACACCCCCATACTCCAAGTGCCTTACCAGGACCACTCAGGTATGAAGACATTACCATCTCGGTTGCCCGAGGCAATGATAATCAAATAAACAATGAAGAAACAACGTTTAAATATAAATACTTAGTGAAGAGTTACAATTCCCAAAACCAAACCAAAAGTGCAATACATGTTCTCAAACTGACTGTTCTAACTGAAATGTAAATAACTAATAAGCTACAATGAAGACTCCTATCATCATGTCGTGGCAATCCCGGCTATCCCAAGACTCATCTCATACTGCTCAATATCCGCTCACCATCCCGAATGGATCACCGCAGTTTACAAAACAACAACCGGGTCAGTACTAATCACACAATTTATACATATATATCAACAATAAGATACACAGACAGACTTAATCAGAAACACACACACAACCAACCAATTCCAATCGTCTCAATCATCGATCGTCCACTGGACACCCGCGATGGGGGACCGCGGCCGTACCCACCAAATCCCCGCTCCACAAAGTGAGCGATAACCCTGTCCATTAATGTGCACATCCCTTCTATGGCGGGTTCCATAGAAGGCGAAACTAGGGCGTGAAGCCACTCCCGCAAGTGACCCCACTCCCCGAGGACACGCTCGAGAACCACAGACAACAATCACAAACACAATCGCAATTACAACCGTCACAATACAATTACTATTTCAACAATCAATCTCAACACATCAACCAATATCCCATTATGGGACTAATACTGAGTAGGAAATCCTACCTGGAAAGCACAACTATCAGACGATCTCTACAGCTGTCTCAAAAAGGCTCTTCTACGAAACCTCCTCCTATCATACAACATACAAATGCTACCAAATCACAAACTACTCAAAAACCCCCAAATCCCTAGATTAGGGTTTAACCAACTTAAAGGAAAGACAATAAAAAGGGTACATAGATCTTACCCTCGACGCAAGGAACTCAACGGTATAATCAACGCTCGTAATCGACCTTCCAAACTCGGGTATTGCTAATAATGCGATTAGGATGAAGAACTTGCTTGCTTTCTCTCTTAAACAGTAATTTAGGTTTTGCAAAAGTGATTTAGAATAATGACGACAAAGCTTATATACCTTAATCGCATAATTAACAAAACCCGAGAAAACTCCCCTCAGAAACCAGGCTACTCGATCGAGTACCCAAGGCTACTCGATCGAGTACCCCCTTACTCTATCGAGTACCTAAGGCTACTCGATAGAGTACCCCCTTACTCTATCGAGTACCTAAGGCTACTTGATAGAGTACCCCCTTACTCTATCGAGTACCTAAGGCTACTTGATAGAGTACCCTACAGGTCAGAAACTTTTCTAAAACGCAACTTACCCTTACTCGACAGAGTAAGGCCTACTCGATAGAGTACCCCAAGACTTATAAATACGGAGTATTACATTTTCAATTTGTAATTTCTTGATGTTCACAATTAATTTTTAATATCATGTATAGTTTCGTATAGCTATGTATGATTTTGTATAGTTTATATAGTTTATTCTATGTGTTTGTATAGTTTATAGAATTGTAAATAATGTAGATATGTAGAATGGAGAGATAAAAATAAAACCTCCTAAAATAAAGGAAGAGCACGTTTGAAAAAGTTGAGCATTTGTTTTTTTTTTCCTGAAATCAAGGTACCAATGAGAATGGTCTAAATGCTTTAGCTTTTATATATAAAGGATAATTAGATATTAAAATTTTTTATCGTCTTTATACAGTAAATAACACGTTAAAAAATTACAAATACTAAAGATTTAACGCCATACAACGAGAGTAGCAAAATTTAAAATTTTAGTTGAGATTATCAAAAGTAGGTTTGATAAATTTAAAATTTGGAATATCAATTACACTACCAAATAACAAATAATCAAAATTTACAACACAAAATCACAACAAGAGTGACAACTGACAACCATCAAAAATAAAGTAGAAAACATTTATAGAATTAATTTGTAAAAGATAATTTCAAATTAACAATTTACCGAGTAGTGAGCTTAGGGAAAAAAGAATATAAAAAAAAAAAATGGTGCTTGTGAGGGGTCGAACCCTCATTCACCGTGCCATATACCCACCCTTTTTCGCTGAGACAATGTGTCTTCAATGAGTTTTTCAACACGCGAACTGTATACATACGTAACTAGCTTGATGTTTAGAAAAAAAAAATACGCCATTCATGGGTGCGCACGTGGGGTGTTGTGCGCACCCCTGGGTCCGCCCCTGCTCCCAATCTTTTTCCTTTCATTTCCCCTTACCATTATTTGGTATCTAAACAAGAAAATTTTAAATCCCCTATTCTCCCTCCATTTCTTTTCTCTCCAAATCCTTCAAACCAAACACACCCTTAGGTAAGGACAATGGTTCAATTCTAAGACTAAGATTACCCTTTATGGAAGAAAAGGATAAATAAAATCCCTACAAGATTTAGGGTGTGTTTGGATAGCAAAAGTGTGTGTGGCCCCCCCTCCCCAATCCTCCCCTCTTTCTTTTCCCTCCAAATTTCCCAATCCAAACACACCCTTAATATTCATCAATGTTAATGGTTTTGTATGATTGTTAATCAATGGGAACAAAGGGAAAAAAATCAAAATGATACCTCGACACAAAGGCTCCGTTTGACACGACACTTCAGGTAGCTGATTTGACCAAAATAGCTTATTTGACCAAAATTTCAACTACCTGATTTTTTTTGCAAGTGTTTGGCAAGTAACTTATTTGGTCAAATAAGGTACCTGAAATGAAATGCCACATCAAGTAGCATTTGAGAAATCAGGTACCTGAAATGACTTTTTTTTCCATTTTGTACCCCTTTTTTCTATAATATTAAATAATTTTCATATCCCTTTACGTCATTACCAAAATCAGCTACCGTTTCAGCTAGTTTGTCAAATACATTTTTATATAATCAGTTTGTAATACTACGGTTTTCTGTTTCTATGGGTACTCTATCGAGTGGGGCTTACTCTGTCGAGTAAGTAGCTTTTTAAGCAAAACAGTAATCTGCCTGTAGGGTACTCGATCGAGTAAGTTCGGGACTCGATCGAGTAAGGGTCACTCGATCGAGTAAGGGTCACTCGATCGAGTAAGTCACTTACTCGATCGAGTAAGTGTGTTTTACGGGATGTTTAGCCGGGTTTTGTTAATAATGCGGGATTAGTATAAAAAGCTTCCCTCACTCTTCCTTAATCACTTTTATCATCCAAAAACCTTTCAAGAGAAGATTGAAAGTTACGTTGTTCGCTTTCGCCGCATTATTAGCAAATCCCAAGGCTTGGTTTGTCGGATTGTTCTGTTCTTTACGCCGTTGTGATCGTTGTGTCGAGGGTAAGCTTCCTATATAACTTTTATAGCGTTTGGTTGAGTTTCGTTAAAACCCTAATTGGTTCATGTTGGGGGTTTTGGGTGTTTTGTGTAGTATTGGTAGTAATTATATGTGTACGTATTATAGGAGGAGGATTCGTAGAGGAGAAATTCTGATTAGCTGCTAGATGGTCTGTGGTGATTGTGATTCAAGGTAGGGTTTCCCTACTCAGTATTGTTTACATGGCATTGGTGATAATTGATTGTTGTTGTTATTGTATATCCTATCGGTATTGGTTTTGGTGATTGTTGTTTGTATTGTTGGTTGTGTAATTGTCTGTGGTTTGCGAGGTGCGTCCTCGGCTAAGTGGAGTTACTTGCGGGAGTGGCTCCATGCCCTTGATTCGCCTTCGGTGGAACCCGCCATAGAAGGGATGTGCACATAAAGGAACATGGGTTTATCGCTCGGATGAGATGAGCGGGGCTTAGGTGAGAACGGTTGCGGTTCCCTACTGGCGGTGTGGAGTACTTGTTGCGATGGGTACTCTGGCAGGACTACACACTTCAGTGTGTAGTCAGGTGTGTGGAGATGAGATGGAGTTGTGCTGATTGAGTTGTTTGTAGTATTGTTTTATTGCAGCTGTTTGTTTTATGTAATCAGTACTGACCCCGTTTAAATGTTTTAAAAACTGTGGTGATCTATTCGCGGATGGTGAGCAGTTATTGAGCAGGTATGATTGATGCGCATGGGATAGCTGGGTTGAGTCATCACGAGCTGTATTAGAAGTCTTCCGCTGTGTCGAACAATCTTCATTTGTTTAGTTGGTTTAACATTTTGAGAACAATTGTATTTCTTTTTAGCAGTTTCAGATTTGGTTTGTATCGCTTTAAACTTTATTATTAAAGTACGTTTCTTTATAGTCTATTTGATTATCATTGTCTCGGGTAACCGAGATGGTAGCAATTCTATGCCTTAAGTGGTCCTGGTAAGGCACTTGGAGTATGGGGGTGTTACACAGTTATCTTATCAGCTCCTAATTTTCAGCTACCTTATCAGTAACCTTTTCAAATTTCAGTTAGCTTTTCAGTTTTCAGCTACCTTTTCAGGTTTCAGCTACCTTTTCAGGTAGTTTTGCCAAATAGAGCCAAAGCCCAAGAAATTCAATTTTGGAATCATATTAAGGTTCTGTTTGGTAAAATTAGCTGAAAACTGAAAAGGCAGCTGAAAACTGAAAAGTTAACTGGAACTTGAAAAGGTAACTGATTAGGTAGCTGAAAATTAGGAACTGATAAGTTAACTGATTATATAAAAAAGTGTTTGACAAACTAACTGAAAAGCTAACTGATTTTGATGAAATGACGTAAAGGGATATGATAATTATTTAATAGTATAAATTTAAGGGGTAAAAACGGAAAATCAAATCAAAACAGGTACCTGAAATCTCAGATGCTACTCTAGGTAGCATTTCATTTCAGGTAGCTTATTTGATTAAATAAGTTATTTGCCAAACGCTTACAAAAAAATAAGGTACTTGGAATTTTGGTCAATAAGCTACTTTGACCAAATCATATACCTGAAATGTTAATTTGCTCTTGATCAAATTCTGATTTATATTGATTTTTGATATTCCCATTAAATTATTATTTTTCTTTTAAAGCATGAATTTTTTCTTTAAATTCTAAATTATAATTATAACGTTTAATCAAAATAAAATAAATGGGGTATAAAATTCCCCTTTATTTACTAATAAGAGAATAAAAATTCTCAAGTTTTCCCACCAAACTCAACATACTAATATCAGGAAAGAAATGAGATTTTTCCATTAAATTATTATTTTTCATTTAAGGTATGATTTTTTTTCCATTAAATTCTAAATTATAATTATAATGTTTAATCAAAATAAAATAAAAGGGGTATAAAATTATAAAATACAAAATTGCTAGTTTTTCTTAGAAAATGACTTGATGCATACTTACACTGTATACAATATTAAAATAAACAAATATTATTAGCTTCGTGAAAAAAATTCATTAAGATAATTTAAGAAAAGTTATAAAATGAAATCAATAACTTTGTGATTAAAAAAAATTTTATGACATACTAAATTTTTTTATTAGTTTTGCAGTTTAATTTTTTTCTCATATCAAAATATAATGAGGTGAAATATGAAAATATTAAGGTATAAATTTGGAATGAATAAGTAATAAACTAAAAAGGTAAAAAACTCTATAAATACCACGAGTTTATTGTGTGAGATCTATACTAGTTACCTACTAAACCCTTAATTAGAGCGTTAAGGATCACTCCTCGAAAACCACGCCACCACTACTAGCTGCACTAGGAACGGAAGAAACACGAGTTATGTGACTAGAAGTAGACTTATAATGGTTAAATACAGTAAAAAAACATAAATATAAGGAATCTACACACATAAATTGCTTATAAAGAGTAGCTAAGGATATAACACCTTCAAATTTCAACCCGGGGTCCAAAATAATAGAAAAAACATAAATATAAGGAATGTCGGTCTAATACTTAAGCCACTTGGACTCCATAGCGGAAAGAAACCCGAGATATGTATCTACTCCACAATATTAGCAAAAAGTTGGGCAATAGGAATAATATTGCAAGGAAACTAAGGATAAGTAGGTATTAACATACATTTCTGTATTGTTCCAATCCTCATTAAGTAACATGTTATTAGGAAAACAGCGGTTCAAATAGCAGTAAGAGGCTCTTTATATTTTATACAAACCGACAACATAATGTAAATAGAATTTTACCTAACGTTATTTTTTAGGGAAAATTTTCTACACCTATACCCGTTTTCTTTACAAAAATTTAGTTATTCTTACCAACGTCTCCACTTGACCGTACTCAAGTGGAGCATAACGTTTTTAAATTTATCGTGATATTGTTTAAGACCATCTATAAAATATAATTAAAAGGCTACCATAAAATGACAAATAAACGCCACCTAGACAAAGTCACGTAGGATCCAAAAAGCCACCTAGATTAAAATTTAATGTGACGTGGCATATTTAAATGTGATGTTGCATATTTTTAATGTGACATGACGAATTAATATGACATGGATTATCAATTTATTATTACATGACATTAATTTAAATCATTTATCTATAAATTAATTTAATTCACTTATATCTATAATATGAAAGGACATTATCATTATTCTTAAATTAATTTTGTATATTAAATATATTGTCTTCCAAAATTTATATAACCCTTACAAATTTACATCAAATTTCATAATTTATAATTAATATTAATATTTTAATTGAATTTTTTGTAATAAAATATGTTAATAAATTTCATAATTTATAATTAAAATTGAAATTTTTGTAATAAAACATGTTAAGGAATTAATTAAACCTCTTTATATTGCTAAACACTCACCATTATTAATATTTTCCTATTTAATTCACTGTTTTTAAAAATTTTGTAATGAAATATGTTAATAAATTAATTAAACCTCTTCATATTACCGAACACCCACCATTATTAACATTTTCCTATTTAATTTTTTTTAATTAAACATGGTAATAAATTGATTAAAACTCTTCATAAAACTTAACACACACCAAATTAATTAAAAGTTTTTCCTATTTAATTAATTTTTGTAATATAATATGTTAATAATTTTATTAAAACTCCTTATATTACTCAACACCCATAATTTTCATTAACATTTTTTCCTATTTAATTCATCTCTTGAGGTACTCGGCAATCAATTATATAATTTAATAATACCATAAAATAAATTAAAATTTAATTAAAATATGGGAATTTATGGTTGTGTAATGATTATAAAACCTACAATACCTATAATAGTTTCTATTCACTTTATTTATTTAAAATATGCTCATTTGTCATGAGTTTCTAAGTTGTGGATTGTATTTTATGGTTTAATTTATTTATTTGATTATATTGTTGTTGTTGTTGTTGTTGTTGTTGTTGTTGTTGTTGTTGTTGTTGTTGTTGTTGTTGTTGTTGTTGTTGTTGTTGTTGTTGTTGTTGTTGTTGTTGTTGTTGTTGTTGTTGTTGTTGTTGTTGTTGTTGTTGTTGTTGTTGTTGTTGTTGTTGTTGTTGTTGTTGTTGTTGTTGTTGTTGTTGTTGTTGTTGTTGTTGTTGTTGTTGTTGTTGTTGTTGTTGTTGTTGTTGTTGTTGTTGTTGTTGTTGTTGTTGTTGTTGTTGTTGTTGTTGTTGTTGTTGTTGTTGTTGTTGTTGTTGTTGTTGTTGTTGTTGTTGTTGTTGTTGTTGTTGTTGTTGTTGTTGTTGTTGTTGTTGTTGTTGTTGTTGTTGTTGTTGTTGTTGTTGTTGTTGTTGTTGTTGTTGTTGTTGTTGTTGTTGTTGTTGTTGTTGTTGTTGTTGTTGTTGTTGTTGTTGTTGTTGTTGTTGTTGTTGTTGTTGTTGTTGTTGTTGTTGTTGTTGTTGTTGTTGTTGTTGTTGTTGTTGTTGTTGTTGTTGTTGTTGTTGTTGTTGTTGTTGTTGTTGTTGTTGTTGTTGTTGTTGTTGTTGTTGTTGTTGTTGTTGTTGTTGTTGTTGTTGTTGTTGTTGTTGTTGTTGTTGTTGTTGTTGTTGTTGTTGTTGTTGTTGTTGTTGTTGTTGTTGTTGTTGTTGTTGTCGTTGTCGTCGTCGTCGTCGTCCAATAAAGTATATTTTAATTTGTTATGTTGTTGGTTTTATGAATCGTTTGCTTTATATTTGAATTCATGTTTTCCAGTTGGTTTAATTTAAGTGATTCACATGTGACAATGTTTTGATTCGTTTGTCAAGTTTTTGTCAGGTTGATGTTTTATCTTTTGGTCAATATATTTTTTATATAATTTTAAAGCACCATGAAATGTATGTGAATGCAGATAAGGCAAACCATCACGTGGGTAATCTGAAGAGGGAAGAAATACAAAAGGCACGAAACTGAGGTAAAATTAAAGGTAAAAAAACGTAAGGTAGAAACTGATAAGTAATGGACGATTGTTGATCTCAAAATAGAAGTCTTATAATATTTCTTTTAATTTGTTATTAAACGTATATTGTGGTGTAATTTTACTATTATACTTTCCTGATCAACCTATTTGAATTTGTATTTTTGTATTCACGAGTATAATTATCTCTAACATATATTTTTCTTTTTCATTTTATATGAACTATTATCAAGGCATGTAATAAAAGGAAACAAAAGTGAACCTTCGGGTAAATATTAAATAGTATGATTTCTAAATTCTACTTCGTATGTTTTTAAGTTTATGTGTTTTTTTGTCAAAATAGGAATAATACATAAAACTTACTCTCATAATTTCCTATAAAAAAAAAACTACTCTCATAATTAATGGAAAATAAATAAGTACAAATAATTGAATCAAAAATCTTTAAAATTTCACAATTTACTTTTTGAACCATCATGATAATAATTAATCATTTTAAATATGTCATTTCCTCTTCCAGTTTAAGTTTTCTCCAACTCCCACCTTTTGATTATTTTTCTATAAAATTTACTTTACTTTTTTAAGTGGTTTATGCTTTTTTAACCATTATAAGATGATCGTTGATCTCAAAATGGAGATCTTATAATATTTCTTTAAATTTGTTATAAAGCGTATATTGTTGTGCAATTTTACTATTATGCTTTCCCGATCAACCTATTTGAATTTGTATATTTGTATTCATGAGTATAATCATCTCTAACATATATTTTTCTTTTTCATTTCATATGAACTATTACCAAAGCATGTACTAAAAGGAAGCGTACTAAAAGGAAGCGAAAGTGAACCTTCAGATAAATATTAAATAGTATAGTTTCTAATTCTAATCCGTATATTTTTAAGTTTATTTGTTTTTTTTTTCAAAACCGGAATAGATTATTTTATAGTCTTTAATACTTATTTTATTTTTATATAGGATCATGGACATAATAAGTATAACAAGAGATGGATCAAATTCTTGAAATAGTAATAAAGAACTTAAAAAAATTTATGAACCTTTTGGAATTCGAATTTAGGGAATATAGTTTTTTAGATTATTGAGCAATTGAAATGAAAATTTAATTCGTAATACATGGAGTAGATACCGACCATACCGTTGAATAGTATCTAATATTTTTCTATCGATATAATAAATGTTTTTCGGATGTAAATAATATTTGAAGCATGCACGTGGTGATAAGACTTCAAAGATATTTCTATGGGAGGGTTGATGGAGAGGTCTAGAAATAATTTGGAGATGACTATATTGAGGTATTGAGTTTACAACCTTATAAGGCGTCATTGAAGATTTTTCCATACGGAATTTATTATATACGGATGGTTTCAACTTTTAATATTTTAAAAACTCACTTTATTATATTGCGGAGTAAAACACACGTATATATAATGAGTCGTCTTTGTCATTGCTCCGTTGTCAAGTTTCTCAAAATTAGTAGCTACCACATTGTCACTTGCATGATTCGATTTAAAAAAATAGACCAAAGTTGTCAAAGAAATAAGGTATTAACTAACTAATTTCTATGTATTTCAAGACTGTATATTTTTAAATAGATCAACAACTAATTGCTCAAACAAATATTAACAATACGATAAAAATATCAAAACTAAAACAGATAAACCCGTGAATTTCACGGATCACAAACCTAGTTAAGCATAATACTGTCTAAGATTTTATAAAAGAAAACTGAGTTTTTGATTTCAAACTTACATATTTAACTTTACTTTTGTAAAGTTATACTGGTCACATTTAGCACAAGCCGCTAGAACAAATAATAGAACGTGGTCTTAGACAATATCATGATGAAATCACTCGAGAAAAGAAAAATGTCTCCATAATCGTAAATTTTGTTTCTACCACTGCAAACATACATAGTCGCACAAGAGAGATCGTAGGGCATAAACAAAATGGAACAAAGAATGGGTATTGATATTAGACTAAGGCTCTGTTTTTTTGGACTTAAAATCACTTAATTTAAGTTTTTTCAAATTCTGTAAGTTCAGTTCAGTTCAATTCAGATCCTATAAGTTCAGTTCAGTTCATTCAGTTCAATTCATAGATCCTATAAATTCAGTTCAGATCTTATACGTCACTTAATTTAAGTTCAGTTCCGATCCTATAAGTTAAGTTGAGTTCAGAATTTCAGATCCTATAAGTTCAGTTCAATTCAAATCCTATAAATTCAGTTCAGATCCTATAAGTTCGGTTCAGTTTAGTTCAAATCCTATAAATTTAGTTCAGTTATTCAGATCAGATTAATTTCAGTTCAAAAAAACATGGCATGACGATCACCTTACGAATATTTGGTCTATACTCTATATAAATAGGTGTGGAGTTTATTCAAGAAAAACATATGCTTTCTCTTGGGGCCTTATCACACTAGAAACAAAACACTATGGCAAAGCTAGGTGCCTTCACTAGTCTTACAATCCTTTTCGCATTTGCACATCTTGTGTATTCTGTAAGATTATTTTAACCCATCAACTTTATTTATGTGCAAATTGCAACCCATGTTTGTATTTTTTTTTAAGAAAAAAAAAATTAATTCAATTCAATGTGAACAAGACATACACTCTGTATGATTCTAATATACCGATTATCGGTTTTCTAACCCATTAAAAACCTAAATGTGATAAGACTTGCAAAATATTCTCACTAATTATGGTAGAAATGAGTTTATACTTGAATATTCAATGAGAATATCTTGCAAAACTACCATATTTAGGCTACTAATGTATGCCCTTAGGGTCTATTATTTCATACATGTTCTTAACTAATATTTTCCTGCTCGTTTGATCATGATATATCGATTAACTGCCAATGCAAATAACGATGTATAATACAGAGTATATAATATATTCAGTATGATATATATACGGAGTATAATTTTGGATTTGATTTGGAATTATTGAATTTTGCTATTTAGTTATTGACTGTTAAGCATTGCTTGAGTTTGTTGCTTATTGTTCCAATTCAAAGTATTTTATCAATTGATATTTGTCTCTCCCCCATGATAATGTTATAATGAATTCTTTTGGTAGCTATGAGCTTGATTGATCATTATTTTTCTTAAGCTTAGATAATTAAACGTGTTTAATGATTGGTAGATATAATGTTTTAAATTAAACTAAACCGAATTGAACCAAATCAAACCAAACCAAACCAACTGGTATTATTACGGTGTATTTGTTTTCTAGGCCGCTTAATATAATGGTTCTTAAACTAATTATTATAGTTGTCAATTTGTCATAGGATTAGTTTGGACATTATCTAAATAAAATGGCTATTTTGATACACACTATAAGAAATGGAAATTTGGTATGCTTTAATAATCCACTGGTGGAGCAAGGGAGTTAGCAGGGGCGCTCGTCCCTGCTGACGTTTGAAGTTTTAAAAAATTTCGAGGTCCCTTTATAAAATTACCCTTTCGCCCTCGGTGAAATTTTTTGGCCCCGCTGACTTCAAATCCTGGTTCCGCCACTGAATACATCGATTATGTAGTACGAGCATATATATATATATACCTATGATATACATAATTTAATTTGTAGGATATTCATAGTAAAAACACCAAGAATTTACATTTTCCTGGGAGAAATGAACTAATCCACAATTATTGCAACTTTATGTAGCAAGATTGCGTCCAAATAATCTATTTGAAGACCGGAGATAAGGTTGATGCAGGCACAGACTCAACGGTGTCACTCAAGTTATATGACGCGCAAGGTAACTCGGTTAGTCAGACTAATCTATGGAACACAGGAGTAATGGAACGATACCACGACTATTTTGAGAGGAATAGCTTGGACGTGTTTAGCATTAAAAGCAAGTGTCTTGCTTCTAAAGTTTGCAAAATCGTGTTGAGTCAGGACAATGTCGCCCGAAGGGGTGGCTGGTACGTCGAGTACCTAAAAGTCAGCACTGATGATTTCCACACCGATGATTGCACAATAACCGAGTTCCAAATTAATCAATGGCTATCCGAGGATGATCCGCCTTATGCACTTAGTCTTACAAGGGACCTATGCAATTCTATTAACGGGATCGACATGGACAACCAAAAAGCATCGCATTTTAATACCTCAAACACAATCTAAGGGATCTTGAAAATTGAAAAATCATGGATCTTAATTTAATATAATGTACTGCGTAGTTGTGGTTAGTGTCATATGCGACACTAACCAAAAACCACACTTAGATCTATATATTTGCGACATTGGAGGTTTGGAGACTTGCCGCCGGCCTGTACGTTTTATCATATGCTTGTATAAATAAGTTGTGGGAATTATGAATAAAGTGTTTCTTTTGTTTCAATAATATCATCCTGTTTCGAGATGTACTATTCCCTCTTTTTCATACAGTACGTATTTTATTTTTGTTGTGGGAAATATGAATAAAGTGTATGTTTCTTTTGTGAGGAATTGAAAGGTGTTTTAATCAAAGATAAATAAATGATAGTAACACAATCGGTGAGTCATCTGATCTAATATATGGAGCAACGAGCCAATAGGCTAGAAGCATGACTATTTTGAGAAAACCAGCTTCAAAAATGAATGCCGTGCTTCGAAAGTTTGCAAAATCGAGTCGAGTCATGACAAGATTGGCAATAAGGCCGGTTGGTATATCGCCTTTATACAAGTCATGTCTGGCTTTGGCTAATGCTCAATGTACCCAAACCAAGCTCAAAATTGATCAATGCCTAGCCAAGGATGAGCCACAATAGAAAGTAATATTCGAAATATTACGGTAATATTGATAGGTAAGGATAGAATATTATTATGATCGTATTTCCGAAAATATGAGATTCACGTTGTACTATAAATTGAGACTGAGATATTGAATAAAACACAATCGAAAGCTTCTCCCAAACCATTCTATTATATCGTTCTTAATAGCCACCTTACGCACTTAGGTTTACAAGGAACCTAAGCAACTCTAATGGGCTCAACATGGACAACAAAACAGGCCCAATGTAAGAGGAATTGAGAGAGATCATGGTAAAGGAATTGTATGATTGTGTATTCGTCCATCACAAATTGTTTAATAGGACAGTCTTATACTATAAGACCAGTCCATTAACAAGAAGCCCAAGAAATCAAATACTTTATTTATTTATATTATTAAAAACCACAAATCAACTCCCAAGTCCCAAATAGATAACCAACTCTTGTTGCAGCATACTAGCAAGTAGCAAGTTACTCCATGACCATAACCATGTGTAGTGCGTCGCTGCCCAAAGCTACGGTGGACCTACCATCTCCGCATCTCCGATATTGTCCTTACCATCTCGCTCACCATGAATAACGCGGCCGCTGCCCTAAATATCATCTTAAGACCACGAGTCTTTAACATAAAAGACTAAGTTATCAAACAATTTGTCATTGAACTAAAAATCATACTTTCCTCAACCCTTTAAATCTAACACTTGGTTTTAACTTGAAAACATCATGTTTTAAGTTAAAAACTTTGAGGCTAAATTGAAAGTTTTCAGTATAAAATCATTAGTATTCAAATTATAGTAGTGAAATATAGAAATATTGAATTTTACTTTTGAAATTTGGAACTTTGATCATTTTCCAAGCCTTGTTGATAGTAGTTGGCGTCGAGAGGTCGTCAAAATAATGATTATTAGCAATCGTCATTGATCAGCGGAGTTGGAAACGACAATCGCAAAGGTGGTGAATGCATACGTTGTTGGTTTAGTACAAGAGGAGGAGGAGGAGGAGATGGTGGTGGTACTAATAGTGGTGAGGATGTGGCGTTTAAAAGCAATGGTGGAGTGTGGACATGGCAGGATAACATGTGGGGAGGTGGTGGAGTTCAAGTTCATACATATCACGACAAATAGAAGATGATGATCAGTTTTTTAGATTTGTTTTTATTTTCCTCAACTTCCTATCTATTTGGGCTAATTTCTTCTGTTGGGCCCGTCCTATGCTATAGGACGGTCCTATAGGAGAGTTACTCTCCATGTTATGGAGTGTCGGAGTATACAATAAGGATCCTAGTAGAGGTGATCAAGGCCCAAGCCCATTGGCTTGGTCCGGCCTAGTCCCCTTTTATGAAAGAGCGGGCCTTATATTTTGGCCCAAAAACCCCATGGGCCAGCCCAAAAAAGTTCACAAAGTATTTTTGGGTTGGGTTTGGGCCAAGCGTTTAGCCCGACCCAGCCCGGCCCATATTAATTAATAAAAGAATATATTTTTTTTTACAAAGTTTGTCTAAGCAAAGTTAAAATTATAAATAATTTTTTACAAACTCATGTATATATTTATTGAGATTTAAAAGTGATGTTTACATAACATATATCATATCTACTTGATATGATTAAGGCCCTGTTTGGTAAACAGCGGATTAATTTCAGCATAAACAGATTGCAAAAGCAGATTATAAATGACAGATTCTATCAGAAGGTTTGACTAGCATATTATAACTAGCAGAATTAATTTGAGTGTTTGGTAATTGGCAGATTACGATTAGTAGATTGTTAGTTTTCTTTCTAAAATGGAGAAAAATTTCCTATTTTACAATATGCTAGGGTAAGCAGCATATTGTAAAACAGCATATTGACCCCAAATATGTTGTTTCAATATGTTGTTTACCAAACACTAAAATTAGCATATTGATTGGTCAAACATGCTAAAATCCTTGAATATGCTAAAAATTAGTCAATATGCCGTTTACCAAACAGCGCCTAAGTATTATAATGAGTCGATAATTGTGTTCATTTTATTTTTAGAGAATAATATATGCGTTTCATCATATTTTGTACGATTTTATAAACGAAGTATGTTATTAAAGTAATAGTTGAAGGTATTATCGTACTTTTCTCGTTCGGTAAGTAATAAATTTTAAGGCCCAAAAAGCCCGTTTAGGCCCAAAAGCCCAATTTAGCCCGTAAGGGTCGGGTTTGATCGCTAGCTAAATAGGCCCACACAATTGGCCCGCCCCGCATGTATGGGCTATTTTTATTATCTTGGCCCGGCCTAAGCCCACATAGGCCCAACCCATGATCACCTCTAGATACTAGACATTAGGAAAAAAAAATGTGTGCAATATTCTAGACTCGGAATAAGGAAAATCGCAATTAATACTAATTACAATTTCCCAAAGACAAGATATCGATATTATTTTCAAGATATATTGATATTATTTAGGAGAAGTATCCTTTACACATGGATCATAATTCGGAAATTCGGATCCCAAGTAACTAATTTTTTTGTATAAGAATTTTTATATTTTTTTTTCTTATTTATAAATTCTAATAATTATTTAATGATTTTGTATATAAGAATATTTAGAATATATATGTATAATTGAGTAATATTATTGTAAGATAAGTATTTAGTAGATTAGAAGACGACTTGGATTGATTTGTGAAAAAATGAATTGGAATGAAAGGGTATTTATAGAGTCAGAAATTGTATAATCAATAAAAAAAAGAAACAAAGAGGAAGAACAACGTTCCTGATAAGTCCAATTTATATATATTTTATCCCCATATTTTAGCTTTAATTTACATGCCATTATGCACTAATCTTAGTGATATTGAGCTAATATTTGCTTTCTAGTTCTATTTGTATGTTTTGTCATGTTTTATAGGTATAAGAGCTTTTAGGAGCTTAATCCTACACATTTGCAAGTAAACTAGAAGCTTGGCTAACAAAGGAGCAAGATTGGACTAAGTGTTGGAAGTGTGTGGACTTGCATGAGCAAATGTGGTGGATTAATTTGAGAAATGCACAACACAAGTCAAAAATGAGCCCAAGTATAAAATCAAGTGTTAAAGCTCAAGTAGAAGAAGATGGGAGAATGCCTTGGATGCTCATCTTAAGATGCTCTTTGGATGCTAATTGTGCAATTATGAAGGTGTTGATGGCCAACATGGGATTCTCTAGGAAATTACTCTAATAATTAAGAGAGAATATTTGGGGTTGACCCCTTGTATTTGCTCTACAAAGTTCACCCTTTATTTCCTATATAAAGGGTGTAGACTTCAACACTACACACCATCTTTCTACATATTTTTCCATCTAAATTCTCTCTAAATTTTAGTAGTTAGTTTAGGTTAGCTTAGTTTAGTTTAGTTTGTTTACATTTCATTTTAGCAATTACATTACAATTCCATTTCAAGTTTGATTCCAAGTTATATTTCAAGTTTGTTCTAGTTTCATTATTCTTCTATTTCTATTTCCATTCCCATTTCAAGGTAATTCTATTTACATTTTCATTATGTTTATCATTTTAATTATCATTAGTGTAGTTTACATTTCCACCATGTTAGAGTAGTTGCATTTGTCTAAGGAGTAAGGGAAACCATGCATGACTAAGTAAATTGTAAATGTTAAAATGAGGCTAAGTTAAATTGATAAATTGTTTCTATCACATGTTTGCATCGTCACGTTTAATCTATGTTTAAATGCCTTATTCATTGATTAAGTTTGTTAATTCATTCTAAAAGTCGAGAGGCACGGAATTGAATTAGACAAAGCATGTGTAGTAGGACGACCTAGTCATGGACGAGAGTTTCTCTAGGATCCGGTCTATGGTTGACACTAATATCGTAAGGTGGGTGTCTTTAAGCTTAAACATTTATCGTAAAATCAACTTTGTAACTTGACATGAGCATTTACATAATTAGCATGTGTGACCCGACCTCCCTAGACATTTTCTTTATTATTGTTTTATCATCACATCAAACCAAGCCAATCAATCAACCATTAACCTACCGAGATAAAAGTTCAATCCATATCAACTAATTTGATGGGGCATATTCTGCACCGCTGACCAAGTCAACATATTGAGCAAGGTCAAAGATATCCACAGCAAGTCAACGACTTTGACAGCCTAGCCGATGCAGCCCATCGGCCTGTCACCTGGGTCTCGGCATGGCAACCAGCCAGCCGGGGCACATATCCGCGTACTCATATCCAAGAACCCTCGGTCGGCCTGCCATAGGTCCATCGGCCGAGGGTAGAACGGTCTTTCCACCTGCTAGCCACTTGGCCACTTGGCCACTACGTGACAAAAGGTGAAAGTCTATAAATACTCCTCAACCTTCATTGAGGGAAGGATCCCACAACTTAACCTAAGAATCACTATTCATCTGGTATTATCTTCCTTATCTCTCTACAATATACAGTTAGCCAAGTAACAACTTATCCCTCTAAGTTTACTGACTTGAGCGTCGGAGTGAGTACGCTTGGCACAAAGCCAAGCCCTCAGTTCGTTCATTGTTGCAGGAGAGGCCGAGAGGAACGATAAAGACAAGAGGGATTCAACTCAAGACATCATTCTACAAGCCACGGGTGGTATCAATACTTGCTCTGGAATCACACCCGGAACAATTGGCGTCGTCTGTGGGAAAGACACTAGAAGCTAGTCACATTCATTCCCAAACAAAAAAAAAAAAAAAAAACACAAAAACCCACCCAAAAAGCTAAGAAGATGTCGAAACAACAAGAGGTATTCGTGACCGACGAAACCGCACTCTACCAAGATGATACCTTCAACAATTCTGGAGTCGTGCAGCCCTCCACCGGCGGAATAATCCAACCGGAATTCGGGATGCCGATAATACCAGACACACCTCTGCCTGCCAACCAGGTCACCATCATGGGACATGTGGTTGATGCAGCAAAACTGAAGATGCTCCTGGACCTAATTGGTAGTACGCCTGCTCACACTGTCACACCGACAAGAGCGGCGGAAACCATCCAGGAGACCAGGGCCCAAAATGTGACTCCGAGAAACTTAAACGGAGCACTAGGAGAAGCTGACCCTGTGAAGACGCCGGGGGAGCCCAAAGTGGTCGTGGTAGACCTAAGTCCTTCCCGCACTCGTGGGAGGACGGCGTCGCCGCGGCACGAACGAGGCTTACCCCAAAGGAGCCAGAGGAGTCCGACTCAGCAGAGTCGAAGAAGAAGCCCGAGTCGGAGAAGGAGTCCTTCCCGCTACGAGGAGAGGAGCCGGACTAGGAATGCGAGGAGTCGATCGCCGCGTGTCGTTCGACATGTGGTCAGACAACCCCTCAGTGCCTACGTCCTTGAAGTCGCCGTGCCAACTAAGCTGAAGTTGCCGGCGTTCACATACAAAGGGGATAGCGACCCCACCGACCATGCCGAGGCCTTTGAGTCATACATGTCGGTGTGGGAACAACCCGATGAAGTCTGGTGCCGAGTCTTCCCAACGACCTTGCATGGGATGGCTCAAAATTGGTATAAGGGGCTTCCCGACGGCTCGGTATACTATTACGCCGACCTAAGGGACGCCTTTCTAGCCCAGTACTCTTGCAATCAGAGGAGGGCCGTGGAGACGTCGGACCTCCTAACTATCAAACAGGAGGGGGGCGAGTCTCTACGAAGTTATGTGAAGAGGTTCGACGGCAAGGTCCAGCAGATTCGAGAAATTAATCCCGAGCTGGCGGCCTTCGCGTTGATGAAAGGCCTCCCAAGGGGAGTCTTAAAAAATGAGCTCATCAAGTGCGGAGGCCTGGGCTTGGATGCCGCCAGGAAGATGGCTGACCAGGCCATCAAGGTAGAGGACTATCACAAGACCTGGGTAGGCCCCAGCGAGGCCGGGCACTCAGAAAAGAAGAGCCGACGGGAGGACAACCCAGATGAAAGACGCCGTGACAACAATGGGTCACGGTCCGATGAAAGACGTCGTGACAATAATAGGTCACGGTCTGATAGATCTGCCAGGAAACAGGACTCGACGGGCGCCGGGTGGAGTTCGGGAACGTACCACCAGAGGCGATATAACGATAAAACCCCTCTCGTCGTATCAGCCGCCGAGGTCTTCGCCCTGAGCAAAAACGAGGGCCAGAAGTGGGAAAGGCCCCCCAAGCCGAAGGGAGACGGTGACACGAGCCGATCGTGAGTACCACGGCCACACCGGTCACCTTACTGACAACTGCCGGCATCTGAAGAATGTCATTGAAGAGCTGATCCGGAAGGGGAGCCTCGGCAAGTACGTTGCCAAAGGCCAAAAGACTGACGTCGGCAGTTCAGATAAGAAATCCGTCTTCGAACGGATAGGAGTGATCCATGTTGTCATCGGGGGCAACGAGAACGGAGGGTCCGCTCATGGGCACAAACGGCACCTGAACGAGCTATATCAGGCCATCAACTTTGTGCCCAACACAGCCACCCCCGCTTCCAACATCCCCGATATGACTATTGGAAGAAAGGACTACGAGGGAGTCATCGCTCCTCACAGCGACCCACTTGTAGTCAATTTGGACATATCCAACCACCTGGTCAAGAGGTGCCTGATTGACACAGGCGCCTACACGAACATCATGTTCAGGGAGTGCTTCCTCAGCCTCGGTCTGAAAGTCAAGGATTTAAGCCCCTGCACCAATCCACTGTACAGCTTCTCTGGGGCCGGCCTGGTACCACAGGGGTCAATCAGACTGCCGATGATGTTCGGCGAAGGGAATGCGGCTAAGAATGTCCTAGCTGAGTTCGTGGTCATTGACGGCTCGTCCGCCTACAACGTTCTCATAGGCCGAGTCACTCTGAGCGAGGCCGACGCGGTGATGTCCATCCGGGCCCTAACACTGATGTATGTCTCGGACCGGGGGGAAGCGCATAAGCTCGTCTCCAAGGACGAGAAGGACGAGGTGGTCAACGTCCAGATAGCTGCCAGAGGATGCAACATGCAATCCCTCAAAGTGGCAAAGAAATCAGAGAAGGGGAAAAGTACATCCTTACAACAGGAGGGCGACCTCATGGACGCAACTAGCGGTTGACTGGGAAGGTGTGCCTTTGATGAGCCATTAGGACGATGGTAATCTCGGGAAAACTTTGTGTAGCGGCGGAGGTGTCCAAAACAGCTGTGGGCACCCCGACGCATGTTTTTATCTAATGAAAAATCGTCCAAGTCTTCCATCAAAATGTTCATTTTTTCCATAGTCACTAGGAAGTAGCAGACGCCAGCTCACACTGTCATACCGACAAGAGCGGCAGTCTCTATAAGTAAGCAGACGCCGGCTCACACTGTCATACCGACAAGAGCGGCAGATCTCTATCGAGCGTACGCCGCTCACACCGTCATACCGACAAGAGCGGCAGTCTCTATCGAAATGACGCCGGCTCACACTGTCATACCGACAAGAGCGGCATCTCTATAAGTGCGACGCGCGCACACACTGTCATACCGACAAGAGCGGCAGTCTCTATCGATAAGCGTACGCCGGCTCACACGTCATACCGACAAGAGCGGCAGATCTCTATCGATAAGAAATGTACGCGCTCACACTTTGTCATACCAACAAGAGCGCAGTCTCCATCAAGAAGCAAAGTGCGCCGTCGCAGTCACCCAAGTAGTAGACGCCACGGCAGTCACCCCAAGAGGTTTGACGCCGTCGCAGTCACTCCAAGTGGTAGACGCCACGGCAGTCTCCATCAAGAAGCAGGCGCCGTCGCAGTCACCCCAAGTAGTAGACGCCACGGCAGTCACCCCAAGAGGTTTGACGCCGTCGCAGTCACTCCAAGTGGTAGACACCACGGAAGTCACTAACAAGAAGCAGACGCCGGCTCACACTGTCACACCGACAAGAGCGGCAATCACCCTCAGGAAGCAGACACCGCGACGGTCACGACCAGCCCAGTTGATACTCGCTGAAGCGATCAAAATGCTTTGGAAGCGTTAAACACAATTGAGATACGCACTCTAGACTGCCTCGGCCAAGCCGAGGCGGAAGCAAAAGAGAAGCTCAATTAATAACGTAAGAAGACAACTCAGACGAAGACGAGAAAAGACCTCGGCCAAGCCAGAGGCAAAGTAAAAACGCTAAGTACAGTTGAGACGCTCAACTATTAGTGCAAGAAAAAGAAATGAGGTAAAGACCTCGGCCAAGCCGGAGGGAGAAGAAACGAACTCTTATTAAAAATAATAACAGGTTACAAGCGAGGAGAATGCAGACGACGGCCGTCCCCATAGGGATAAGCCAAAACACAACCTACCAAAGTTATACAAGTACAGGGAAAGAAAAGCAAAAAGTTACAAATATGTCATTTGGAACGCCAAAAGATGGCAGGGAGGAAGGGCTTAATAATTGGCTCCCGAACAGCTGAAGCTATCCGAGACGCCGGGTGAGCCTGGTGACAACCGCCCGTCTCCCTATGCCTGTTGCTGCTTGCCATCAGCAGCGGTAGCAGCATCTTCTTCGATGGGCAACCCAGCAGTTTTCCTAACAGCCTCAGCTTCAGCAGCCTCAGCCTTAGCTTCGGCAGCCTCAGCTGCCCTCATTCTCTCGGCTTCCTCCTTGGCCGCCTTAGCCTCCTCAGCAAGGGCTGCTCTCTCCGCGGCCGCCTCTTTCTCTATCTTCACCCTCACCGCCTCCTTGGCCTTCTCCGCCACGGCTTTCTCCTTAGCTTCGAGCTTGTCGTCAAACAGCTCGTCAAATTTGCCCCACGGAAAGGAACCATCAAGAGGGAAGAGCTCCCCAATCACTTCCCCGGCGGCTTCTTCGCCGGATCCCGGAATTCGGCGCACATGTTAGGGAGCATGACGGTTTGGAGCATCTCAATGTCCTCCTCCTTTTGTCTGATGATGGCCTCCTTGCTCCGAATCACCTTCCCCGGATCTCGAAACCGGTCCCCGAATTCATTCCTCTCGCTGGAAATAAAGGTCGGCGTGCCTCGAACAAGGTCACACTTCTCCAGCAGCTTTGCAACTTCGGCCACAGCAGCCTCGGCCTTGGCTCTCTCAAAGAAGGACCTCCTTTTCGGCGTCCTCCCCGAGCTTTCTCTCGCCCAAGAGCGCTTTCTCTCAAAGATCTCCCCTAAGCCTCTGCTCATTGAGGAGATCCAGCTTCACCCTCACGGCCACCTTCTTAGTGGCATTAAGCTCAAGAGCTGATTGAGCCACGGCCTTCTCCTGCTCTATAATACGAGCACCGGTCAGCTCGTTCCACCTCGCCAGCCTCTTGATCAACCTCGCGCTTTCCGCTACAAGCTGGGAGGGGGAAGCCTTCTGGGATGAAGGGTCAGTGGTGACATTTCGATCACCAGCCTGCAGTCGGGAGGAGGAAGCCTTCTGGGATGAAGAGTCAGTGGCGACGTTATGATCACCAGCCTGCGCGGGGTTCTCCTCCACTTGCTGCTCAATAAGAGCGACGGCCGACAGCGGCTGATCTACAAAATTTAACGAAAGCATCAGTATCAACATGCATAGACATGCCAGAGAGCCTGTCATCAGCAGCGCCTAATAAACCGGCTAAATCTGAGCCACAGGATAGATCAGTACCATGCTTGGCCTTCTTGGCCGGAGGACGCATTTCCTCGCCAGCAGCAGAAGCAACGGCAGCGGTAGAGGCTGTCCCCTTTCTCTTACGTACAAGGGGAGACCCCTCCTCATCGGTGTCCCCCCCATTGGTGATATCAACGATCTCCACCGACCCCTTCTGGACAGGAGGGATGGGAGGTGGAACTGATGACGACGCCATCGCCGCCGAAGACTTTGTTTTTCGCGTATGGCGCGGCATGTTACTAACAACCTTCGCCTGGGCCTCCACCACATTCAAGCTTTTCAGCTGCTGATCCACGAGGTCATTCGGCGACGTCCTGCGGTCATGGGTTAGAGCCTTGGGATGCAAGTTAGCAACGGTTTTATCTTTGTGCAGCCCCATTCTCCGGAGGATATCCTCAGACAGGTCCGGTCCGAAGTGGTCTGCAAAGGAAACAAAGCAAGAGTTAAGTAGAAGAAATAAATCGAAATTCGAGAAACAGGAACATTGAGAACGGTGATGGGCCTCACACCGACCCCACTCACCCTGTGCTAGGGCCGGTATGAGGCCGACATGGCAGAGCGGCTCATCCTGAAGAATGATCTGCGTTGGGGGAATCCATCTCTTCGGCACCCCACTCTTGTCCGCCTCAAAAAGCCTCATCGCCAGCCTCTCATCCTCTTTAAGAGAGACCTTGCTGGCATCCATCTTAAGTTTTTTTCGAGTGACCCATCTGTCATGCTCCGCCTTAGTCTCACACCGCAAATTAACTTGGTGCTGGAAGGAGCGAGGCAGCGGGTAGTCATCCGGCACCTTAACATACACCCACCGATCTTTCCAGTCTTTGCAGGAAGAAAGTTTGTCAACGGAGACGTAACCCTGCTCCATGTGCACACTGTACCATCCGACGCGACCAGAAATTGATGGCCGCAGATGATGAAGCCGGCAGAATAAATTCACCGTCGGGGCCTCTCCCTTGAAGAGACAAAGCCAGACAAAGCCGACTATGGTCCTCATAGCCAACGGATGCAGTTGGGCAACGGCAACGTTCATGGCCCTAATAATGGCCATAACGTACTCATTCAGCGGAAACCGGAGCCCGTACTCCAAGTGCCGCATGTATACGCCGGTGTAGCCCGGTGGAGGGCAACAGACGGCCCGACCCTCCTCAGGGATAACAATTTTGTATCCCCTGCCGAAGAAGAAATGGCTCTCGAAAAATGTCTCGCCGGAACAACTGGCGAGCTTATGGGTCCAAGCACGGTCAAGGCGGACCTTACAGGCGTCGCCGTGATCCATAACGTACTGCCTCCCCTCATTAGGACGAGCCTTTTCAGCATCATCACCAAAGTCGTCTGCGTCATCATCGACATCATCATCATCCTCCCATTCCTCCAAAATTTGAGGATCAACTTCAGGAGAAGGAGACCTAGGGCCCCCAGACCTTATCGGGATGGCATCTAGTATCCCCTCCCCATCAAGACGCGACGGGGAACCCCCCGGCGCCGGTTTACTAGTCCCGGCATCAGCAGAAGACATGTTTACAGCAAAAACTTACAAAGTTAAAAAATTGGAAAGTTTGTTTGTTACCTTGAAGAAAAGCACTCGCCGGAGTAACAACTCTGAAAATTAGAAGACAAAGAAGCCCTTGAAAGTTTAGAGAGAAGAAAATTTTGGAGAGAATGAAATTGGTGGCCAATTTCACGGAATAACTGCCCTATTTATAGGAAAAAGCCCATGAAGAAGGACCAATCAGGGCATGACCCATGAAGCACCCAATCAATCGAACGACACACGTGTCGGACATGCAACCACGGAATGTCAATCGTTGTAACAGTTGAACGTCAATCAATGCAACAGTGACCAAGCGTCTTCAACACGCCCATTCACATCTCTTCGCCTATTCGTCTTCCTCAACAAATTCCTAGGTATCTGCTCTCCGCCGGCCTCTTGATCAACCAAGCTACGTAGCACCGGCCGGGGGCAATCAAAAACAACCGGCACTCTCAACCCTGGTCTCGGCCAGCGTCACTTTCTTTTCCACATCGGATGCCCTTTACACATCCATGTGGAGGGGGGATATGGTACGGCCTAAGCAGAACCAGACCGAGGTAGAAGAAGCCGGAGCATTAGAAGAAGCCGACGCAGAAAAATTTTGCAAAATTACTTGTGCAGAATATACGCTCAACATACATCGGAGCCCATACCACGGCATAGACTACGCTGGGGGCAAATTGATGGGGCATATTCTGCACCGCTGACCAAGTCAACATATTGAGCAAGGTCAAAGATATCCACAGTAAGTCAACGACTTTGACAAGCCTAGCCGATGCAGCCCATCGGCTCTGTCACCTTGGTCTCGGCATGGCAACCAGCCAGCCGGGGCACATATTCGCGTACTCATATCCAAGAACCCTCGGCCGGCCTGCCATAGGTCCATCGGCCGAGGGTAGAACGGTCTTTCCACCTGCTAGCCACTACGTGACAAAAGGTGAAAGTCTATAAATACTCCTCAACCTTCATTGAGGGAAGGATCCCACAACTTAACCTAAGAATCACTATTCATCTGGTATTATCTTCCTTATCTCTCTACAATATACAGTTAGCCAAGTAACAACTTATCCCTCTAAGTTTACTGACTTGAGCGTCGGAGTGAGTACGCTTGGCACAAAGCCAAGCCCTCAGTTCGTTCATTGTTGCAGGAGAGGCCGAGAGGAACGATAAAGACAAGAGGGATTCAACTCAAGACATCATTCTACAAGCCACGGGTGGTATCAATACTTGCTCTGGAATCACACCCGGAACATAATTAACAACTCCCGTCTCTCTGTGGTTCGACCCCTACGTACTACATTCATTTGTTTTGCTAGGGTATAAATATTATCTTTCTATAGGTGTGT
Source organism: Silene latifolia (assembly GCF_048544455.1). NCBI lineage: Eukaryota > Viridiplantae > Streptophyta > Magnoliopsida > Caryophyllales > Caryophyllaceae > Silene > Silene latifolia. The sequence continues at coordinate 13,253,173 of NC_133529.1, forward strand.
GATAGTCTATCAGTTCCCCTCCTAAACGACTATTTTAACGGCTAAATTCGTTCTTTTTCTGGGCTGGGCCGGGCCGGGCCGGGCTTTTCCTCCGTCCTCGCGTTGTGGCCCGTTACAAGCCCATCATGCCAGGCCTATGCCGGCCCGCACTATTCTTCTTGCTTGTGCCGAGTTGGGTTTGAGTCGTGTCGCGTTCGGACCGCCCGTCGTGCCTGGGCTCGAATTACCTGCTCTAGGCTTGACGGGTCGGGCCTATAAATGTACATTGGCGGTAATTCTACAAGGTGAACTTCGAGTCAGGGGTTCCAAGGGGCAGAGCTTCCGGCACTCAAGTTAGTGTGTATACATGAATGTACAAGTATTTAGAGAGATATGAGAGGTAGAGAGAGTGGAAGATTGGCATAAGTTCCCTCTTCTCTTTACCTTCACCATATGTAGTATATAAAGTTAAGTAATAGTGGGTGACATCATTAGGATGCGGTCATTGTGTGACGCCAATCAGGCTTCTAAGGTCATTCAGGTCTAGAGGTGGACATAACTATGGGCTAGCCCGACTCACACTAACCCGCCCCGCCCAACGGGCCTCCCTTTCCTATCGCCCGCTGCCCTGAGTCCATAGCATGTCCAACCCGCTTACCCAATCGTGTCGGGCTCAGGTTGTGAATGGTGTAGCTCTGTCCGGCAAAGCCCCAGCACGCATGGCCCGCTTGGCCCACCAACCCCTCATGTCTATCTGGGCCAATTTAGGGCCATCATATCATACCCCAGCCCGGCCCGCCCTCAACCTCCACACCCCAGCCCATGGTGTAGACTCGGGCTCACTCCCACCAACCCGGCCCTCTCCCAGCCCACAAAAGTCGGCCCACTGTCCACCTCTATTCAGGCCCAAGTGAGTCCTCCAACATCGGGAGTCGTATCAATGTCCGTCTGGCGTCTGCCATTAGTTTCACTACTTCTGTTGATACTACTGCCGTTAATATTTAACACCCCAACTTCAAATAACTGTTCTATTTTACGTGATTAAAAAAAAAGTGAAGTACTAGCAGTTACATATATTAGAGTTTAGACGAATTGAGATTATTTGTTTCATTTTTATGGTCATCCGTAATTTATGTCAACTATCACCCTACTAATAATTAGCCTATAAATAGGTGTGAAGTTTATTCGGAAAAAACACACCACCACGTACACTTTCTCCATTCACACTAGAAACAAAACATTATGGCAAAGATAGCAGCAGTCTTCACTAGTCTTACTCTCCTCCTCTCATTTGCACTTCTTGTGTCTTCTGTAAGTTTATTCAACACATTCACTTTATTTATTTGTAATCCATTCATACAACCTTTCATTATTATGGAAATTAATCGTTTTAAAACATTTCACGTATACTCCGTATGATCTAATCTTTCGATTAATGTACATGCATATATTTTAGGGTCTCATTTGGTCTCGATATATTGATTGACTACCTAACTATGCATATATACCGTATAAATTAATATACTAGATCTCTCCATTATTTATTTATCTTCTTTTTATTATGTGAGAGAATTTTATTCATCGGTAAACAAATTATTGGGACAGAGTAGGGAGTAATTCAATTAAATTCTTTTGTTTCTTTTGTACTCCGTATATATGTAGGAGGATTGCGCGTATATAATCCATTTGAAGACCGGAGATAAGGATGGTGCGGGCACAGACGCAAACGTGGAAGTCGCATTATATGACGCACAAGATTACAAGGTTGAAATACTTAATCTATGGAACCACGGGATCATGGAATCAGGCCATGACTATTTTGAGCAGGATAACTTGGACTATTTTAGCGTCAGAACCCGGTGTGCCGACTTTTGCAAAATCGGCCTGGGACACAATAACTCGGGCTTTAAGGCGGGCTGGTACGTTGCCTATTTAAAAATCACCACGGATCACGACGACGGTCATTGCACCACTAAAACGTTCGAAATTAATCAATGGCTAGCCACGAGTGAGCCACCTTACACGAGGTACCTTACAAGGGACTTATGCAGCAACTCTATTGAGTTCAACAATACTGAGCCACTTCTTCAACTCCCAGTTTCAATTTAAGAACCCGAGTTTATCTCTCCGTCTCAATGACCGCATTTGTTTATCTTTAATTAAATTCCCTAAGCAAAATTAATAAAGGGTAAATAATGCATGTAAAATAAGTCCACCTAGTGACATTCGTGTGCTTTTATGTTTAATTTCAATTGTTTGTTTAACGGATTTTTAGAACAAGTGTTCAACGTAAATAAGTAAATGTCATATGTGAATGTTTAATATCGAAAAAGGAGGAGAGAATTGATCACATTATAAGCCAATGAGTTAAGACAACCATTACTTGTTTAACGCGATTATATGTATTATTTTAAGTTTTATTATAATATTTTGAGTTTAACATTTATATAAAGGAATTTAAATTGTTTTTAATAAATCTCGTATAATGTACATATAAGCTCAAATAATGTATTATAAAATTCAAAAACTATAATACAATTGGTTATAGTCTAACAACTGACCATTTTAAGATGAAATAAAGATACTCTCTCTGTCCCGATACTAATTAAAATTACTAGTAAGTCATCATATTATATGTCAACAAACGTCGCCTTTATTTAGCTTATGTCTCTTGTGTTTTGCCACAAATATCCCAACATTACTCTTCATCTCATATTTCGGTATCTCACGTACAAATACAAAAGTTTGCGGATATGAATGGCGAGACTTAGTGTGACGATCCGCACACTTGAGCCCTTAGATTTATTTTATGCTTATGTAATTTCATTTTCCTTGTACAATTGTAGTAAGTATTTTCTTAGTAGTTTTAGAATAGGTTTCCATAAATAGGTATATCGCTATTCTGAACTAAACTTGTAAAATCAATGTTTCCTGCTACCAAGATGTAAATATCAAATTTCCCTCTTTAGGGAGTACTAGTGAATGAAAATCTACTTCCTACCTTGTGCCTTCGTATTGCTTGTTGTTGCTTTGTTGTGAACGACTCTTAGCCTTCACTTTACTAACAAGCCGTGTTTGTGGGATCGACACTAGGATCCCGACTCACACCCCGAGACCCGAGTATCGTGCTAGTGGGCGATCCCTCACTAGTACGAAGAGCCTTGTCGCTTGCATCTTGCCTAGAGAAGGGGCAAAGGTGCGCGCCACGGTCCGGCAAAAGTAGCGGACCGTGACATTTGGTATCAGAGCCCGGTGTTCGGACGGGCGTCTGCGAGCCGCATTTGTTTATCGAGATCGAGAAAATGGGCGAAACAATCGAGGACCGAGTGGATGCCTTAATGGACACAATCGACGTCAAGCTTCCCAAACTCGAGAGCATCGTTATGCGGATGGCTGCGAGCCTCGAGGAGTTGCAAAAGACGGTTTGTGACCTTGAGACGAAGGTGGACGGGATGGACACCCGCATCCAAGCGATCAGTGGTGCGATCCCCGACGATCGGGAGGAAGAGATCAATCATCTGCATCGAAAGGTCGAGATGTTAGAGAACACTTGCGCCACGCTCGTGAAAGCGGTGGCCAATGACGGAAAATCTGTGGGGAGCCATAAGGTGAAGGCCCCTCCACCTCGTGCCTACGATGGGGCGAGGGATTCGAAAGCAGTGGATAACTTTATCTTCGATATGGAGCAATACTTCCGAGTAAGTGGGCTCGACGAAGACGCGGAAGTTGTCACGGCAAGCATGTATCTAGTCGACGATGCCAAGATGTGGTGGAGGGTTAGATACAAGGAAATCGATGCGGGCACGATTACAGTGACATCGTGGGCCGACTTCAAGAGGATCTTGAAGGATCACTTCTACCCCGAGAACACGGAGTTTGTTGCTCGGAAGAAACTGAAGGAAATCAAGCACACCAAATCAATCCGGGAATATGTGAGGGAATTCTCAGCGTGCATGCTCGAGATTAGCGAAATGTCCGAGACGGATAGGACATTCGAGTTCATTGACGGGTCGAAGAGGTGGGCACAACAAGAGGTCATGAGGCAGAATCCCAAAACTCTGTCCTCGGCCATCTCAGCTGCGGAGCGCCTACTCGACTTTCACGGAGAGCGAGAGGCACCAAGAGTGGTGGCACCAACGGGGAATACTGGTGCGTCACAGAGTGGGTACAATGGACAAAGGCCACAAAACAGCGCCATTTCCGTTGGGAACAGTCGGTTCCGCTCGCAAGGAAGTCAAGCCCAATCGGCGAGCACTACAAACTCGCCCTCAAGCTCGTCTTCGAAGGCGGGAAACTCTACTGCTTCCACAACGAAGAGACCGTTCGCGTGTTTTGTGTGCAAGGGTCCTCACAAGATGGCTGATTGTCCGAACCAAGCGGAGTTCAATGCCATGTTCAAGAAGATGCCGAAAGGGGCTCAGGAACGTCTTGATGGGGCGTTGGCCGTCTATCACCAAGAGTGTCACGAAGACTCGAGTGATGATGAAGACCAACCACAGATGGGCTCACTCCAACGGATCAGCGCGATGGGGAAATACGAAGATTCCTCCGCCAAGAAATCCAACGGGCTCATGTACGTGGACATGATGGTGAATGGGAAGCACGCACGAGCTTTGATCGACTCGGGTGCCTCCCACAACTTTGTTACGAAAGAAGAAGCTGATCGGTTGGGGCTAGTTTTGCGGGATGCTAACTGTTTGCCTGAAGCGGTCAATGGGAAAATGAGACGCGTCCAAGGAGTGGCTAAGAAGGTCGCGGTCCAAGTGGGTGAGTGGGCGGGAGAGCTCGACTTCACCACCGTTCGCATTTGGATGACTTCAAGTTAGTACTCGGGATGCGTTCTTTTCGAAAGCATTGGTGGTATTGAAACCGAGTGACGGATCGATGCTACTAATGGGGTCTATCGTAGTGAATACGGTAGACAGCGACGAAGACAAGGGGCAGCATCGAATTTCGGCTATGAGGGTGATACCGACGCCGAAACAAGGGATGCGACCTTGGAGAATGCCTAAAGGTTCGATGGAGCCGAGGGCGAACAAGACCCAGGCTAACTACGATGCTAAGTGGCCTGGGGGACGAAAGAAGAGTCTACCCCCTCACCGAGGAGTAGACAATGAGGGCCGAGATGCCCAAACAAGTAGGCCTCGTACCATCAGGGGGCCGCGTCGATGTGCCGAGTCGACGTCTGGTTTGCGGGTCGATCGACCCAAGAGATAAGGCCTCGTACCATCAGGGGGCCGCGTCGATGTGTTGAATCGACGTCTGGTTTTGGGTCATCGACCCAAGAGAGAAGGCCTCGTACCATCGGGGCGCGCCGAAATGCCGATTCGGCGTCTGGAGATCTCACATTCCCTTGAATGCGGTCTTTGAAGTGAGGAGAGACAAAGTGAAGGTCCGTTGGAGCCGCATTGAGAAAGCCCGAGAGAGCACTTTTCAAGCGGCGGCAAAGTGGGCGTTCCCGAGAGACAAGGAGCACGTGGTGGACTTGGAGAACATGATGTTCGGCAGCTTCTATGTCAAGGAACTCCAGCCTATCCTTGAAGGGACGAAGAGGCCAGTCATTGTTTGGGACGAAGCGCACATTCAAGCCGAGTTGTACAAGCCAATCCCCAACACTTTGCATGGACAGTCGAGCTCACCGAGGATGTCTCTCAAGCACCGTTCAAGATTTTTGTGTTGCCGAGGGCGGCAACAGATTAGGTGGGGGAGAGTGTGACGATCCGCACACTTGAGCCCTTAGATTTATTTTATGCTTATGTAATTTCATTTTCCTTGTACAATTGTAGTAAGTATTTTCTTAGTAGTTTTAGAATAGGTTTCCATAAATAGGTATATCGCTATTCTGAACTAAACTTGTAAAATCAATGTTTCCTGCTACCAGGATGTAAATATCAAATTTCCCTCTTTAGGGAGTACTAGTGAATGAAAATCTACTTCCTACCTTGTGCCTTCGTATTGCTTGTTGTTGCTTTGTTGTGAACGACTCTTAGCCTTCACTTTACTAACAAGCCGTGTTTGTGGGATCGACACTAGGATCCCGACTCACACCCCGAGACCCGAGTATCGTGCTAGTGGGCGATCCCTCACTAGTACGAAGAGCCTTGTCGCTTGCATCTTGCCTAGAGAAGGGGCAAAGGTGCGCGCCACGGTCCGGCAAAAGTAGCGGACCGTGACACTTAGGCTCTGTTCGGTAAAATTATCCAAAAAATTAGCCGAAATTTATAAAAATGTGAGAAAACTGAAAAGTTAACTGAAAATTAAGAGCTGGTAAGATTGTTTATACAAAAAATATTTGTCAAACTAGCTGAATGAGTAGTTGTAAGTTAAATGACGTAAAAGAACATAATAAATATTTAATACTATAAATTGAGGGGCCAAAAAAGAAAGATAAAATAAAAGAGGTAGCTTATTTATCACATGCTACCCTAGGTAACTTTTCATTTCAGCTAGTTTATTTGGTAAATAAGTTACTTACCAAACACTTAAAAAAAATAAGATAACTGAAATTTTGATCGAATAAATTAGCTTATTAGTTTTGCTAAATAGCAACTTAGGGAAGTAACTGAGCTGAGTCGGGTCGCCAAGTTCCAGGAATCGATCCGATCAAAGCTTGGTCCAAATTTAGTTGAACGGTTAAGCTCGTGAAAAGGGCTGGGAGCCATCGCAACAAATGCAAGGTGGAAGACCATCAGTTACTCTCTCTATCTCGCTCATTTAATTTTTTGAACTTTTTTTTTATAAAAAGACCAAAGAAAAAGGGGAAAACTTTTGTAGTGTTTGTTATTGGATGATTATTGCATTATAAAGTACGTGAAAGATTAAACAGAAAATGCACACGGTGCCCTTGAAGTTTGCAATTTTGATCCGAAAAACTTTAAGAGGCCATAACTCGTATTTACGAGATCGGAATGTGACAGTTTTTTTTTTTTTTTTTTTTTTTTTTCAAATCGATCGTTTTTTCGTGAACTACGATTTGGAAAAAAAATTGTTGTCTTTGGATTTTGTGGCTAGGAGTTTTTGTATGTCAAAGTTTTTTTACCGAACAAACATTCAGTGACCATATCTCTTGGTCACAAATTCCAAACTTGATTTTTTTTTTCAAATCGTAATTCTCGAAAAGACGATTTTTTTGAAAAAAAGTCGTCACATTTCAATCTCGTTAACACGAGTTATGACCTCTTAAAGTTTTCCGAATCAAAATTTTGCATATTTCATGCAAAATGACAAACTTCAAGGGACCATATGCATTTCACACAAATTGTTCTCAATAAATTTTATGATAATCACACAAGATAATTCCCTGAACTCAAAAAATTGTTCTACAAATGCCCTAAATGCTAAAACTTTTCTATTTTAAATATTATATTTGGACGGTTTTGGTTGATTACTCATTCAAAGTATGTAAAGCAATCAATATAATTCTTATTTTCTCATCAATAATAGACAATTTTTTGTGACAATATGTAACAATGACAAAACTCGGATTTGGATACTTGCACTATTTTAGGTGCTAATTCAAAAGTTTAAGGGTATATTAGATTTTTTTTTTAAATCGAGAGTATATGTTAGAATTTGAGAAAATATAGCGATACACCATAGAAAATCCCTTATATATTTTACCTTTATTTTATCGATTCAAATTTCTAAATTAATATATATGTTACATAATAATTTTTTGTGGTTATTTCAAACGGAAGATATCTAGGCAATTTATAAAAATATTTTGATAATGTAGTTTGAAAATAGTTATATTAGTATATTATTGATGAAAATATGGGAGCTATTTTTCTAGTTTTGATCAAACTTTCAATCGGATAAATGTTTTGGATCAGACTAATACATTTTACACAATATGAAATGTATACGTAAGGATAATTTTGCAAGAAAAATAATTCGACGTTCTTCAAGCTACAAAATAAAAAGTGAGGTCCTTCTAACTACATTTTATGATAATACAAATCCCTTATCTATAAAAGCTGAAGCCAATAAAGCTCTCTTATTGGTCCATGGTTTTTAATGATTAAAAAGAAAAAAATTAAGGTAGGACCCCCCATGTTCATCCTACACATTTAATTACCCTCTCTCCTATATTTCACTTGATTTGCTTTTCTTTTTCTCCTTTTCAAACTATTGAGTTTACGATATTTTAATTGGGTAATGCTAAATACAACCCATCGGGTTTGTATTTAAGCATTAAATACCTTCTAATTTGGGTATTAACTTAGAAATTAAAAACTAAATTACACATTAACCAATACATTTAATGCATATATCAAGAATTTATTTCCTCTTTTGGTTTCTTAAATACAACCCAGTGGGGTGAACATATACATAGTTTTTTTTTTTTTTTTTATAATTACATATTATACATATATATTTTCCTAAAATGTTAGGAATACATGTGAATGAAAACAATTAAAAAAAATTACAAAATGAATAAAATTACAAATTATTTGTACTGGTTTTCTTATTGCTAGGTACCTAAATAACATTCCTATACAAAAAAAAAAAATACAAGTCTCGATAAAAAATTAAAGCACATTCATATAATTATAATTCATAATGTTAAGAAATATACAAAATTTAGCAAAATTTTAAGAAGATTCATATAATTATAATATTAAAAAAAATACACATGGTAAAGAATTTAATGATTATAAAAAATTACCAACACTAATTTTTTTATTTAAAAAAAAATCACAAGTCTTACAAAGCATTATTATGAGACAAAAACATTTATTTAGTAATCAGGCATCAACAATATCATATTTACAATTTCAATACCGTCATTTGAATTTAACATTTGAATAAGGAAGCTCAATTTATTATATGTGGTTATAATAATAAATAAGAGGCCCGATTAAATTCAATACCGTCTCTATGGACAATTTAAATTATTACGATATTAAACACTTAACATCTGTTGTTACGACCCGTGCATTTTTTTGCACGGGTGTAAAACTAGTATTTTATACAAGGCGATTTTATATAAGTTTAGTAATCATTTTTACCCACTAATAAATCTACATTATATAAAAGCTAAGTCATTTTAAAACTTATGATTGGCTGCTTAAATTAAGGAGATAAATAAACTTTTGACCCCACCACAACTTATACCATCACTAACATAAATTTTGATCAATAATTTCCTACTTCCCTAATTTTTAATGCATCATTAACTAAGTAAATTTAATAACTAAGGAATAAACTAACATAATAAATATAGGTATAAAAGATCTTGCAAAAAAAATTACTAAAATGAAAATTTTTAAAATTCGAAAAAATAATACCATAATAATTATACTGATTAAATTATTATGGTGATTTTTTAGCATTGAAAAAATCACCACAGTAAAACATAATAAATATTTATATTGATAAAAATAAAAATATTTAAATTTGAAAAAAAAATCACCTAATATTTTAAAAACAACCTGTGCATTAATGCACGGGGTGTAAAACTAATTATGTTTCAATCCCTTTTTCATTATTAGATCCTCACACAAAACTAATTAACTAACTCATGATAATTTTGATCCTGTTTAGGGTTTTCTCGAAGTTGCTCATCTATGCGGGGCCAATGCATGTGACTTTTGCATGGAAAATTAAATGAATAAGGCCCCTCTCTATCCCACGTGATTAGGGCATTGCGAATTAAATTTTAGTAACTCTATACGTGTCATATGCCATATACACAAATAATTTTGTCTTTTTTTAGAACAAATCATTAAAATATTAACAAACCAATAATACTCCGTATAAGACAAATATGATCATATCCAATTATTGATGGCCTTCAATTAGGCATCCATATGAAATTATTTGTGCACATTTATTGGAAAAACGTGGATCTTAATTATTGAGGATCAAAATCCATTATTGTACATTGAATGTTTGATAAGGACTAGTCACTCTAGAGGCCAACAATAAGTTTATCGTTTAAAAGAGTCCACAAAAATCCGATACAATCGGAGTACATACATAAGCTAAATCCGAATTATACATAGCTAGTACAAATAAGGGAATGATCATAAGATAGCTAGTTTTGCTAAAATCTAAGTGTTTGGTTAGGTTAACGAGTGTTTTTATATGACAGCTAATTTTGCTTAAAACGGATCAAGTATTACTCCATATGTGTATATAGAACAAATCTTTTACCTTTTTTTAATGCATTCTTCTTTTGACTTATTTATTACACATGAGTATATTTAACCTGTCTTAAACTTAAGATCGATAATGTTTGTCTTAAACAAGAATTTGTGTTCAAATGAACATAGCTACATAGAGAAATATCAGAGAAATCTAAGATCCTCAAAACTCAAGTTCTTTCCTCTCTTCTGTGTGCATTCTAATGTCTAATTAATATCTGGGTTAAGAACGCCAGGCGCCAGCCGCACATAGCGGCTTCTTCAGGCATTCGCTTCCTCGCTTTCCGCTCGACTCCATACTTGGACCTTTGTTTTTGGGCCTTAACTTCTTTATGTCCAACAAATAAAGCAGCAACTCCATCCTCCCAAGTATTGAGGTATGGTTTGAGTAATAAAAGTAACTATGTAAGTATTAAAATAATTGCAAGAGCATCGAACGTAATAAATATAACCGTAATCGTCAACGTGAGTAGTAAAAGTAAAAATAATTGAGCAAGAGTAGTGAAAGTAACATTTGTAACAACGGGAATAATGAAAGTAACATAGTAGGAATAAGAATAGTGAATGTGACTCATTACTTTTCTATTAAATTTTATCTTAATCATAAAATTAAGAAATTTATATAAAAATATATTATAAATGGTAAATGTACGAATTAAGCAAGTCAACAAAATTTTATTCATATAAAATAAAATATAAGTTAAATTTAAGAAGTCCGGCAGGGCCTGATGTGAACCCCCGCGTAATAACGATAATTAAGATAGTAAACATGCGGCGGAAATATATGGGTTTTTAAAAACTTTTTGATAAAACACGCGGATTAACCAAAACACGCGGTTTTGTACATAGGCATATTAGAAAAACTAATAATTATACTAATAAGTAGTATTTAACTTTTGTTGAAATTTAATTATAAAATTTACTATTAGTAATGTTTTGTATTAAGAGGTAGAAAAAAGAAGGTTCAATCATTTTAATATGTATAAGATTGCCTGTTTTACCGAAACTATTTTGCTAACTTTGTTTTAAAATATTGTTATTATATCATTATATCAACTAAAAGCGTAAACGTTAAGTAATATTCTTAATAATACAATCATATAAGATATATGTTGTATTAAAAAATTAACCGAAATTTAAATGTTCACTTCATATGGAGCAATGATAGATATTAAGTTAAAGTGTAAGGAAAAAAAGATATATCATACGTAAGTTTTTCGTTTTAGAAGTAAAAACAATCTATGAATACTCTCAACTTGTAGTATGTTTGTATTAAAAGACGGAATAATATATTTCATTTGAAAGTGTTTGTGGCCATCATGTTTAGTTTTAAAATAATAATAGTAAAATATTTCTTTCACATCATACTTATAATTAGAACAATTTTATTTATGTAACAAAATAATAAGAATATACTATTAATATGTCTAATTAAGCAAATTGAAAAAAGTATAATCCCCTATTTTAATTAAATGACATAAAATTATATATTTATTACAGGTGAATCAAACCGGATGACCCAATTGTAGATATGATAAAATCAAACCCACCTATAGAGTAATTTTCATTTAGGCGGGAAAATATTGAAAATCTCTTACTTACTTTCTTAGTACAAGAGGGATTACCACTATTACCAACATTAAAATTACCCTTAAGAAAAAAAAGGCCTCGGGTCAAAAATCTCGTTCTTGCCGCTGCAAAAGACGTAATCGTATAAGAAATAGACAAAATGAAACCGGGAATATGCACTAGAAATAGACAAAATAAACCGGGAATATGCACTAGACGGGTACGTATATCTAGAGGTGGTAATCGGGTCAGTTGGGTCGAGTTAAGTCGGGTCAAGTTATATCGGGTTCGGGTCATATTGGGTCGCGCTTGGGTCATTATCGGGTCGGGTTATTTTAGGTCAAATGATGTATCGGGTCGGGTCGTGTTAAATGATGCCAGTACACGAGCAACAATGGCGGCATAACATTGAACGGACGCCATTGATAAGAGCTCAAGCTCAACAGAGGAAATGTAGAGAGAATTTAGAAAGATAGAGTAGAGGTAAATAAAAGTTTCTATTGTATTGAATAATTAGTTTGTACAGATGTTGATGTATATATATATACAAGTATAGCCTAACTAACTTGTCCTAGTCATAGTCTAGTCAGCTTAGTCAAATTCTGTTACATCAGTCAAAGCAGTTACAAACTCTAACAAACTCTCTAACAACCTCTAAAGGAGTCTAGAAGCTTCTATCAGAAATATCTAATCCTATGGAGGTTTGTATGTACAGGTGCTTGTATGTTGTTGTGCTGCAGTAGAAGAAGATGATGCAGTGTGGTCCTTCTGCCTGTGTTGCACTATCAGAGACTCTGATTCACAGCCCCCCTTCAAGTTGGAGTTTGCAGAGGAAGGATGCAACAGCAAACCCAACTTGGCAGAAAGAAATTCATGCTGCTGTTGACCTAGGGGTTTAGCCATTAAATCAGCTAACTGTAAATGAGACCTGACATGAATGGTGTTAAGAAAACCATCTTGTATCTTTTCTCTGATGTGATGACACTCAATATTTATGTGTTTGGTGCGTTCGTGGAATACGGGGTTAGCTGCAATATGTTGAGCAGCTTTGTTGTCGCAGTACAACTGTATAGGGAGAGGTACTGAGATTTGAAAATCCTGGAGTAACGCATGTATCCAAACGATTTCTGATCTAGTGTAGGACATTGCCCTATACTCTGATTCTGCAAAACTCTTTGGTACAGTCTTCTGTTTTTTAGTTTTCCATGAAATAAGAGAATCCCCTAAGAAAACCCAGTGGCCTGTGACAGACTTGCAGCTATAAGAACATGTCCCCTAGTCTGCATCACAGAATGCTCTGAGATGCAGAAGAGTAGCAGATGGATAAAAAATGGCTGCATCAGGTGTCCCCTTGAGATACCTGACAACGTGCAAAGCAGCTTGCATATGAGGCTCCCTTGGAACACTTAAGAACTGGCTTAAATGCTGAATAGCATAGGAAAGATCAGGCCTTGTAAGATTTAAGTAAAGTAATCTACCAACAAGGCGTCTGTACACCTCGGGATCAGAAATTGGCACACCAGTGTCAGTAGACAAATGTAAGCCTTTTGGTAAGGGAAACAAAGCAGGCTTACAGTCCTGCAAACTAGTATCTTGAAGAATGTCTAGGACATACTTCCTCTGGCTGATCAGAATACCCTCTGCTGACTGCATAACTTCCAAGCCCAAGAAATATCATATAAGACCAAGGTCTTTGATGGTGAAAGCTTTGTCAAGTGCTTGCTTGAGATGAGGGATAAAAGAAACATGATTCCTAGTGATTAGCAAATCATCAACATAAACAAGAACAATAGTGATGAGGTCACCCACAACCCGTACAAAAAGGGAATAATCACTCTTGGATTGCACAAAACCAAGTTCAAGAAGCAATTTAGTCAATTCTTTGTTCCATTGACGAGATGCTTGTTTGAGACCATATAGAGAACGTTTTAGGAGACAAACCTGCCCTGGTAATGCCTTAGCAAAACCTTTGGGAGGCTGCATATACACAATCTCATCCAGAAACCCATGTAAAAATGCGTTGTTGATGTCTAATTGATGAATAGACCATTGCCGTGCAACTACTACTGCTAATAATATCCTGACAGTGACAAACTTGGCCACAGGAGAGAAGGTGTGCTTATAATTTCTACCTTCTACTTGACTGTAGCCTTTAGCCAGTAGCCGGGCTTTATGCCTTTCCACAGAACCATCTGGCCGAAATTTGACCTTGTAAACCCATTTGGACCCTATGGCTTTAGCACCTGGTGGAAGAGAGAGCAAATCCCAAGTCCCATTGGCTTCAAGAGCTTCAAGTTCTCTATCCATGGCATTGACCCAATTGGAATCACTCTGGGCTTGTTCATAAGTGGAAGGCTCGGGAGTGTTTAAAACAGCATTAAGATAAGCAGGCCACAAGGGTGAGTGGGTGTCAGTATTAAAAACTGAAAAAGAAACAGATGTGGGAGCATTTGGAATAGAGGGAAGAATAGCCTGAATTTTAGAAGGCACAACAAAATCTTTAAGTTTGGAAGAAACAAACTTAGGTCTAGATGACTGCCTGACATTAGGGACAGTGGTAATTGGAGGAGAAAGGCCAGATGAAGATGGGATAGAAGGAATGGAGTGCATATGAGAGAAAGAATGATCAGATGTAGGTGGAGGGGTATCATTGCTTTGATAAAAAAATGTGGAGGGAATGGCATCATTATTGATAAAAGTTGTAGTATCAGATACTGGGGAAGAACTATTATTAGGTATAGGAGTTGTGGTTGGATTAGGATGAATAGCTGCACCATCTGTGTCATCAATCTCAGAAGAAAAAGGAGGAGATTTGGAGGGAGAAGAAGGGGAGATACATTGCTGTGTTTGAAAAGGAAAAGTAGTTTCCTGAAACACTATATCCCTGCTGACAAAAATCTGGTGGGTCTCCAAATCATAAAGCTTGAAGGCCTTCTGACCATAAGGATAGCCTATAAACACTGATCTCCTTCCTTTAGGAGCAAACTTATCTTTATGAGGAGTAAATTTTAAGGCATAACATTGACAGCCAAAAACCCTGAGCTCACTATAGTCAGGTTTGGTTTTCATCAAAATCTCATAAGGTGACTTCCAACCAAGAACAGAAGTAGGAAGTTTATTGATAATGTGTGTGGCTGCTAATAAGCTTTCTCCCCAAAATCTTTTAGGCAAATTTGCATGTAATAACATAGCTCTAGCTGTTTCAACTAAATGCCTATACTTTCGCTCAACTCGTCCATTTTGCTGAGGTGTTCCTGGTATGGATTTCTGATGCAAAATACCTTTGGTAAGCATCAGTTTCAGGCAGTATTCCTGAATGATTTCAGTGCCATTGTCACTTCTTACTGTCTTAACAGTAGAGTGATACTGATTAACAACCTCAGCCAAAAACCCTTCAAAAATAGAAGCAACTTGGGTCTTGTATTTGAGCAGAAAAGTCCAAGTAACACGAGAATGATCATCTACTATTGTAAAGAAGTAATAAGCACCAGTAACAGAGGATACTTTATAAGGACCCCAAAGATCAACATGGATAAGATCAAAACAATGTGCAGCTCTACTATCACTTCTATTAAAATGAGTTTTATGCAATTTTGCTTGAAAGCAAGTGTCACAAGCATAAGACTTCAAACCTTTACATTCTTTATCACTAATACATTGCATCTTGGCTAAAGAAGTATGACCTAGTCTAGCATGAAGCAAAGCAACACCAATATGTGGCTCACACTCTAAAGCATTTGAACATTTACAGTTATCAACAACTGTTTTATTAACAACTACATTTGAAGAAGTAGTAGAATGCTGAGATAGAGGATGCTTCTGTTTATTAGACTGCAACTTGTACAAGCCCCTTGTGTGCAATCCAACTGCCACAGGACAGCTAGAAGCAGGGTCCTGTATGAGACATTTATCCACATAAAATTAAATTAGCAACCCAGTAGTGGCAAGCAATTTCCCCACGGATAATAGATTATGCCTAAAAGTAGGCACATATAATGCATTGTGCAGAATAATACCATTTTGCAAAGATATCCTACCAACTTGACTAACAGTTTGCATAGTACCATCAGGTAAGCCTATACGAATGGGAATTTTTAGTGTGGATAACTGGTCAAACAAACAGGGATTGCCACACATGTGATCTGTAGCACCTGAATCTATTATCCATTCTGTATCAGCTGCAACAGTAGCAGGATTGTGCGCAAGAGATATACCTGCAAAGTTGACTGAAACATCTGAAGTATCAAAAGGAGTATCCTGCTTTCCCTGTGCCATCTGCATCATGTGATTGTAAAGAGATGTTAACATCACAGGATCAAAATGCACAGATGTAACAGGTGCTGCAGCAGGTGGTTTGTCAAAACCAGAACTTCCAGACGGATTTTTTGAAGTAGATGCCATATTGTGCTCTGGTGCACTTTGATAAGCAGGTACATAAGAACCATCACCATGATGCTAGACATTAGCGAAAAACCTAGCCAAGAATTTCTCCTTTAACTCGGATGCAAAGACAAAACAAGTATCAAGTGTGTGTCCTTTCTTCTGGCATTTAGAACACCAACGCTCATCAGTCTTTGCTTTCTTAGGATCTCGCTTCCAAACATTCCAAGGCTGTTTTCCACCTGATTTATTGTATGAGTTCATTGCACTTGCATTCTGATTAAGATTAATCACATTAGTGATCAATTTTTGGCTCTCAACTTGCTGAACAATTGAATAGGTCTTGTTTATTGGAGTAACGGGATCCATGGACAGAATATTCATCCTCAAGGTCTCATAAGTGTCACTTAGGCCCATGAAAAAAGTGATAACCTTCTCACGAGAGGCTATTTCAAGCAATTTCTTGTAAAGACAGCATGAACACTTGGCCATAGCTCAACAGCTGCATTCTGGAAGTTGCTCTAATTCATCAATATCATCTCAGTGCCTTTTGAGCTTATTGAAATACTCAACAACCGAAGAATCTTCCTGTGAAATGTTCTTTAGCTCTTTCTTGAGCTGATACAGTAATGGCGCATTGGATTGACCATAACGCTCACAAAGATCAGTCCATAACAGCTTTGCAGACTTACAAGAGAGAAAACCTTCCTTAATTGAAGGAGCAATGGAGTATAGAAGCCAACACCTCACCATATTATCACACCGCAACCATTGAAGCAGTTTTGGTGAAGTTGCAGCAGGCATAGGAACAGCTCCAGTAATAAAGCCTTGTTTATTCTTCGTTCCAAGAGAAAGAATAACTTCGCGGCTCCAGGACAAGAAATTCGTGCCATTAAAAGGAGTATTAGTCAAAGAAGTGTTTGCAGTCTCAGAATTAGACAAAAATAAGGGATCATCATACGGATTGCTGTAAGAAGCTTCACTATCAGGAGTAGCAGACGACATTTTTAAGATTTTGATGTAAGTATTTGTGATTTTGTGTTATATAAGAAGAAAAGAAAGAAAAATGCAGAATTTGCAAAGAAATCAAAACAATCGTGTAATCAGAGAATACTGCAAATTTGCAGAGGAAAAATGCGGAAGAAATGATGAGAGATATGCAGAAACAGGTTTTTACACCTTCTCTGATACCATGTTAAATGGTGCCAGTACACGAGCAACAATGGCGGCATAACATTGAACGGACGCCATTGATAAGAGCTCAAGCTCAATAGAGGAAATGTAGAGAGAATTTAGAAAGATAGAGCAGAGGTAAATAAAAGTTTGTATTGTATTGAATAATTAGTTTGTACAGATGTTGATGTTGTATATATATACAAGTATAGCCTAACTAACTTGTCCTAGTCATAATCTAGTCAGCTTAGTCAAATTCTGTTACATCAGTCAAAGTAGTTACAAACTTTAACAAACTCTCTAACAACCTCTAGAGGAGTCTAGAAGCTTCTATCAGAAATATCTAATCCTATGGAAGTTTGTATGTACAGGTGCTTGTATGTTGTTGTGCTGCAGTAGAAGAAGATGATGCAGTGTGGTCCTTCTGCCTGTGTTGCACTATCAGAGACTCTGATTCACAGGTCGAGTTTGAGTCGGGTCATTATCAGGTCTGGTTACTTTATCACATTACTTCAATTTTTTTACCATTAAATTTAGTTTTAAAGCATTATTTGATTTAATTACTTCACTATTAACTATTAAGTCAAACATATCAATCTAAATACAAAATAACTTTCATTTTGATCAATATTAAGCTAAATAATTGTCAGTTCATCAATTTAATCGGGTCAGTATCGGACCTGGTCGGGTCGGGTCGAGTTCGAGTCACTGATCATCGGGCCATGTCGAGTTACGGGTCGTCATCGGGTCGGGTTGGTTTCAGGTCACTGGTCATCGGGTCATGTCGGGTTACGGGTCACCATCGGGTCGGATCGGTTTCAGATTGCATTATTCTCGGGTCCTGTCGGGTCGGGTTTGCTCGGGTTCGGGTCGGGTCAGACTTGCCAGCTCTAGGTATATCAATCTTAAGCTTAAAACGAGTCAAATAATATGAATAAGACAAAAGTAAAATGCATAAGAAAAAACAATTAATTTGTTTTATATGCACAAATGGAAAAAACAATTAATTTGTTTTATATGCACAAATGGAAGAATACAAAAGTAAAATGCATAAGAAAAAACAATTAATCTTAAGATGGAGGAGGTGGAATATTCAGAGATGAGACGGGTAATTTTCTAAATGCGTTTTACTTCTCATGTGGTCATGTACGTCAATGAAGGCTGAGCTTTTAGCGCTCCAAACCAGGTTGAAAAGGGCCAAATCAATGGGAATACGAAGACTTCTCATACATATAGATAATTCTCCTTGTGTCGACATTATCAAGGAAAATCAGCTGCTTAGCAACAACTTGAAATTCATAGTCAAAAATTGCCAAGATTTGATCCGAGATAATTCATGGACGGTCAAAGTGGAACATACGTATCGAGAGGCGAACAGAGCTGCGGATTTGTTAGCTAATAAAGGAGTGAATGCTAGTAATATTCCTATTTATTTAGATGTACCTTTAATTGAGCTACGTCCTATCCTCTGAGAGGACATATTTGGGGTGGCTATTCCCCGTGTAATAGCAAACAATTAGTTTACGGGGTTTATCCCCTCATTAACACGAAAAAAAAATGACATCCCTCTTAAGAATGACTAACCGATTACTATAGTTTGCTACTTGCTAGATGCCGATCACCTTACTAATTGGTCTATAAATAGCCGTGGAGTTTATCAAGGAAAAACAACTTCAAACAAAACATTATGACAAAGCTAGGTGCCTTCACTTGTCTTTCGCTCTTTTTCGCATTTGTACATCTTGTGAATTCTGTAAGATTTTTTTAACCCATCCACTTTATTTATTTGCAAATTCCAAGCTTTTTTTTTCTTCTTTTTTTACAATTCAATTCAAAGTACGTGCATGTTCTTGACTAATATTCGCATATATGATTATATTTTAAAATATTCACCAAAATAACCGTTTCATCAAAATATTATCAAATTAACCACTTAATTTTTTTTAAAAAAAAAACAATACAAATAGCTAAACTAGTTAAACCTAAAAAAAATTAGAAAAAATTATCCACAGCCAAAATCTTGGATTCTCCTCCCATTCATCGTCAATACAGTCTCTACAATATTGAGTTTCTCTTGTCTACTTTCGTGTAGCTTTAGATTCTGTCAACTAGCGTAGTTGGTTTAGTCATGAGAGGTGGTGCTCAACTGCTCATGACTTGGATTTAAATCCCCTCAACATTAAAATCGCTCTTATAATTTCCTTTATACCAAAAAAATTCATGTAGCTTTGCAGCTTTGCTAATATTGACGGAGAAGTTATGACTTGATCATAATCGTTCTACTTGCTCTGTGAGTTTCACATTATTGTTTGATATTCCATGATGAGCTCTTGCATCTTGATTCTATGATATACTCCGTAGTTATTAACTTCTATGAATTGTTTGAGTTTGTTACATATTGTTCCAAAGTATTAAACTGAATTGTTTGAGTTTGTTACTCCTGATTTTGGTAGTTATTGGAGTAACTTTTATGAATTAATGTGTTTAATGATCAATGAGTATAATAAATGAAAGGAAAATGAAATTAAACTGAACTGAACCGAACTAACTTATATTTTTATTTGTTATTTAGACAACTTAATATAAAGGTTATTAAGGTAAAATTGTCAGATCATTTGTGTCAAATGATGTATTGGACAGGGCAGGTAATTATTGGATCCAGCTACTTTATCACATTACTTTAATTTCTTACTATTAAGTTTAGTCTTTAGCTACTCCGTGTATTATTTATCAAACAAATCAAACTAAACACTAAATAAATTTCATTTTGATCAATATTTTTAGGATATTCATATAAAAAAAAGTGATCTCTTAGGCCTCAATGTCTCACCCATGGATTTAACTTTATGTAGCTAGATTGCGTTTATGTCATCTATTTGAAGACCGGAGATAAGGTTGATGCAGGCACAGACGCCTTGGTGTCAGTCAAGTTATATGACGCGCAAGGTAACTCAGTTGGTGTCTCTGATCTATATTACAAGGGGATAATGCCATCAGGCCACAACTATTTCGAGAGGAATAACTTGGACGTGTTTAGCTTTAAAAGCAAATGTCTTTCTTCTAAAATTTGCAAAATCGAGTTGAGTCAGTTAAATGACGTCCGAAGGGCTGGCTGGTACATTGAGTACCTAAAAGTCACCACTAATGAGTTCCCCACCAATGTATGCACTCAAACCAAGTTCGAAATTAATCAATGGCTATCTGTGGATGATCCACCGTATGCACTTAGCCTTACAAGGAACCTATGCAATTCTATTGAGGATGGGCTCGACATGGACAGCCAAAAAGCGTCGCATTTTAATATCTCAAGCACAATCTAAGGAATCTTGAAAATTCATGAATCTTAATTTAATATAATGTACTGCTCTGGTTTTACCCACCATATGCTTGTACAAATAAGTCATGGGGAATATGAATAAAGCGCTTCTTATGTTTCAAATATATCATCTAGTTTCGAGAAGTATTATTCCTTCTTATTCAGACAATAATTTACGTTTGTTTTATATTTACCCCCATAAAATTAACGTAAGGTATTTGCTGTTGAGACGTAAAGAGTATTATGCATAATCTCTAGTAATTAAATCTAAGATAGGTCATTTCATTACACACTAAATTGTAGTATCAATTTTCCTGTTTTGTATCTCTGTTATAACTCATATCATCGCAGATTCGTAGGCAACGAAAAACACACCAAACTTAGCTCCTCTGCCTCTTCTGTGACCACCATTGGCTTATTAGTCGATGTACTGAAGTCTGAACCACCATCAGTCTATCACTACCGTCATAGGTGACTTCATAGGTGTTTTGTCTAGAATCGAGTGTTTTAATTAAAGATAGACAAATGATTGAGATAAAGTATACGACGCACAAAGTAATACAATTGTTGACTGTAATCTATAGAGCAAGGAGCCAATGGGCTAGAAGCACGATTATTTTGAGAAAAATAGCATATATGTTTAGCTTCATAAACGAATGTCCTGCTTCAAATGTTTGCAAAATCGAGTCAAGCCAGGACAAAAGTGGCAATAAGGACGGACGGACGGTTGGTATATCGCCTTTCTACCAGTCACATCTACCATGGCTAATGCTCAATGCGCTCAAACCAAGCTCCAAATTGATCAATGGGTAGCCAAGGACGAGCCACCTTTCGCACTTAGCCTTACAAGGGACCTATGCAACTCTAATGGGCTCAACAAGGACAACAAAATAGGCCCATTGTAAGAGGAACTGAGAGATAATAGATCATAAATTTAATACTTGGTAATATAATGTGTGATGTACCTGCCCAATAAGCCACTACGGCCCAATGTACTTGATTTAAAACCAACAAGAAGTTTTCATTTGAACACAGTATAAAATTGCAAGATCTATATTCAACCAATAAGAAAGTCGGCAACCGATCATATTTGACATCAAAGTCTACCAGCCTTCCTTGAGTCATACGTGTATACCTAGAGGTGTGCGCTGGGTCGGGCTGGGCCGGGACAAGGGCGTACGGGGTGGATGGTTACGGCACTGGCACTGGCACTGCACTAAATGAGGACCGGGTAGTGTTGGGCCAGTTTTGTCTGGCACTAACCCGGCCCACTGAATAGCGGGCTAGTGCCGGGCCAGACTGGGCCTTATATCTATTGTTTTTTATTTGTGTTTGGACCGGGCCGATCCCTTAAATTGTTGGACCGGGCCGGTCCGAGGAAGTCGTGGCACTAGCTCGGCACTAGGGGCTGGGCCAGGGCGGTCTATGTGCTGACCAGCTGGCATTTTTCGATCCATGCACCCGGGTTGGGCCGGGCTAGTCCGCCACGTTTCACAGCTCTACGTATACCTACACTGGCCTTTAAACACTTCCTCAAATCATGCAAAATACGAATTCGAATTGCACGTTTGATCTCCGGAAAAGGCGCCTCATCAATTGATCGTCTTTACGAGATCTTAAATTTGAAAAAAAATGTCGTTTTCGAGTTCACGACCAAGAATTATAGACAGTCAAAGATTTTTAGCTCAAAAAGAGAGGTACCCCATACAATATGAAAAAAAATAGGGGTACCATGTAAAATATCCCAAAATATAATAATAAATTAATAATAATAATAATAATAATAATAATAATAATAATAATAATAATAATAATAATAATAATAATAATAATAATAATAATAAATAATATGAATAATAATAATGTTGAATAGAACTAATCTGAACTGAACTAAACTGAACTGAACTTAATGGAGCTAAACTGAACTGAACCGAACAAAACTTAATAGAGCTGAACTGAATTGAACTGAACTAATAAGAACTGAAATTAAGTCCAAAAGAACAGTCATAGGTGAATTCACAGGTGTTCCGTCTTAACTATTTTTTTTTATTTTTTTTTTGTTTGTATGGAATTTAAGGATGTTTTAATTAAAGATAAACAAATAATTGAGACAAAGTATATAACGCAAAGTAATACAGTTGTTGACTCTAATCTGTGGAGCAAGGATCCAATGGGCTCGAAGCACGATTATTTTGAGAAAAATAGCATATACTCCGTATTTGTTTAGCTTCACAAACGAGTGTCGTGCTTCAAATGTTTGTAAAATCGAGTCGAGTCCGGACAAGATTGGCAATAAGGCCGGTTGGTATATCGCCTTTGTACAAGTCGCGTAGTCGTGTCGTCTACCTTGCCTAATGCTTAATATACCCAAACCAGGTTCCAAATTGATCGATCCTAGCCGAGGATGAGCCACATTACGCAGTATACGCACCTAGCTTTACAAAGGACCTATGCAACTCTAATGGGCTCAACATGGACAACAAAAGCAGGCCCAATGTAAGAGATATTGGGAGAACATGGACCAAATTTACAACTCTCCTTATCCCGGTCATTTGTTTACTTTTGATTTTGGCACAAAACTAAGGAAAGAAGAGGGGACCAATTATTGGATGTTCAGTGGAGCAAATTGAGTGTGAATGGTTAAATTATCCATCAAAAGTATTCACAGAATAGAAAGGTAAACAATTGATTGAGACATCCCAAAATGAAATAGGTAAACAAATAACGAAGGGAGAGTGGGGGTATAATGTACTCCCTCCTAGTCGCTCATTTCTTCCCCCTATTATTTTGCACAAGAAATATGGAAATGATTTTGGACCACACAAAACACTCTACTCCACATGTAAATTAATTTGGACCACACAAACCATACTAAAAAAGGAAAGAGAGAAGAAAATACGACTAATATAAATAAGGAAAGAGGGAAAAAATGACCGACTAGAAAAGAGGGCAGAAATGACCGACTAACAAGGAGTATTAGCGTGCGAATTATTGGCCCAATAAGTCCAACTATGGATCTATATAAGCAGCCCAGTGGACAGTGGGAGTGGGAGACTTTTCACATACCTTATGCATGTTAAACTAATTAAAGTCCACTTAGGCCCTATTTTTTTTTACCTATTTTCAGTTCATTTTAGTTTAGTTTAACCCATTTTAGTTTAGTTCAATTTAGAGTAGTTTAGTCCATCTTTTCAAAAATTCTCTTATTTTAGCTTCATTCAGTTCAGTTTAGCTTTATCCAGTTCAATTTAGTTCAGTTTAGCTCCTATAGCCAAAAAAACAGGACCTTAGTGTATGTTTTACAAATAATAATCAGTATTTAGTAGAGATGTTCATTGTTCAACATTTTCAAATTATGAATATATAATATGATTCTAAATACTTAGCTTCTAAGATCAATAACGATAGTACTTTGACGGAATTCCATATGTACTTGTGAGTTGTGATACATTTTTTATCCCGGTTATTGTCCTATTTTTTGTTAAGACAGGTCGAAGATTACATATTGCAATCGGCTATTTTTTCATACGGATAATATAAACAATTAGTCTTGTTATAGACGAATATATCCGTCTATAACTATAGACGGGTCAAATATGCTTAAAGTGGTGATAATTTTGGGCTCCACCATACAATGGGTGAATATTTAGCCCATCTATAGCTATAGACGGGATATCCCCGTCTATAATGAGAATTTGTGTAATATAAAATGGTTAAGAACCTATAGCCTAATTTGCATGCATTAAAGTCTGCCACTATAAAATTCATACTTCATATTTTTTTGGTGTTACATTGGCAGCTAATGTACTTATTCAGTGTTGTGGAGCTTTGTTACAAAGTTGTCGAGCTCTATTAATAAAATTATCGAGTTATGATACAAAGTTGTTGAGCTTAACAGAATAAATTATTAAGCTCAATAACTTCGTAAAATAGCTCAAAAATTTGTAAAATAACTCAACAACTTTGTGTGAGAGCTCGATAACTTTAACGCGGTTGTACATAACTATTATACAACTAGTTGTAAGATAATATTTGGGTTACATTGACAATTTAAAAGCAGACGAGATCAAACCCAGATCATAAATATGACCTTTCATAATTTAATAACTAACTTAGTTGATATCCGCGAACTGAAAAATCCCTATGAGAAAATACAACTTCTGTGCAATTTCACAAAAGTTGTGCAATGTTCGGTACAAAGTATTGGACCATGACGCCTTGCATATATTCAAGCATCACATACTAACATATAAACGAATGGTGGTTAACACATGTGACACATCTGAGTACACTTACTACGTTACTCATATTTTGAACCACCCAATATAACAACTCTAGTTGTTTTAGCACTTTTTATACACCTATTACTTCGGCAGTATGCTCATGATCTTTCCAACATTTTGCACATCAACTGTTCGACGAAATTCCCCACTGAAAAAAAATGGGTTTTTTCAAATGTATTATCTGTATAGTTATACTAGCATTTTCCGGTGTCGAATGCGAGATGAGACATGAAAATGGGAACCCGTATGTATTCAATGATGAAGATTTTACTACATTGTTTAAAACCGAAGAAGGGAAAGTCAAAGTTCTTGAGAAATTTACAGAAAGATCTGAGCTTTTTAGAGGGATTGAAAATATTAGGATGTTGTTTTTTGAAGCTAATCCTCAGACTTTTTTTATTCCTAGTCATTGGGATTCTGACATTCTGTTCTTTGTTGCACAGGGTATGTTCTTTCTTTTCCTCTGTTTGTAGTCCGTCTATCCCGATCATTTGTTTACCTTTGATAATTGATTACATAGTTCTTATAAAGAATCAAGTGACTGTGACGAAAGGAATGCTTATTGTAGTAATGTTTATTGGTTTCAGTTGTGCTAGAAATTGTTTTGTGTGCTTGTGTGAGTGTTGTACTGACTCAATTGGCTTATTTTTTACTCCTTCCGTCCGGTCATTTGTTTACCTATTCCATTTTTTGGTGTCTTAGTCAATTGTTTGCCTTTCTAGTTTGCGAATGCATTTAATGAGCAATTTGATCCTCCACACACAATTTGGTCCCCTTGTCATCAAATAATTGGCCCCTTTTCTTTCCTTGGTTTTTGTGCCAAAACCAAAGGTAAACAATTGACCGGAACAAGGGGAGTATCAGTTTCTAGTGTGATTTCCATGACCGGGTGTCATAGGATTTATGCAAAGTTGAAATAAGACGATTGTACGGCGTATACTGTCTTTATAACAGCTTATGCACCTTATCTATACTGTTGGGCTGTTGTAGGTCGTTCACGGAAACTTTCAGGTGATGAACTGGAAATCTATAGGGAAAGTGAAACTTTTTCACTTTTGGAGTAACATAACATAGTGTGCTGTTGAGTCAAACATAAACCAAGTTATTTGCGATTTATAATTTGATTTGTTATTTATGTCAATGTTGGTAAATGGAGTTACTCCGTATAAGAATAGTTCTGACACTGGCAGCTTTCGAACTCATGTCAGGACTAGCTTGAGCTCTGCTAACACTACGAGCATGGCGGTCTTTTTGAGTTTTCAAATATGTTATAACACATTGCTTGGTTTGAGTATCATAGTATCTGACTTGGGTGCATGTTCGAGGGTGACACAGGGCTAGTTTTTTAACAATTTTCTGTCAAAAAATAGTCTCCAAATGTTTTGTGCATAATTTGGATTACTGAAAAAATGAAGTACTGGGAGTAAGAAAAGTGTCTACCCATATAAAGACTTTGGTGAGACGGTCTCACACAATCTGTTGAGGAGTGTACAAGAATTTGAGTTGGTCTTACATATGAGTCTGTCCCATAGTAGACGCGCTGGATGTTATAATACAGGCCAATGTTTGTGAACATAGGAGTACGAAGGATTTTGTGTCTGACAGCGTAGTCTAGGCAACACTACTAGCAAAGTAGCAAGTTGTTGATTGTGTATATATTCATTGATTTTCTGGTGAATTTTTTTGATTAATTGCAGGAAGAGGAACAATCAGTCTTGTTTTTGAAGACAGGAGAGAGAGCTTCAACATTCAAAAAGGGCATCTCATGACGATACCATCTGGTATAACTTTCTATATGATCAACAGTGACGAGAATGAAACACTGGTTTTGGCTTCTTTTGTCAAGCCTATAGCAAATCCTGGCCACTTTGCGGTAATCACCTGATCTTCATTCATTGTTTTATCATAGTATAGTATGGATAAAAGATCTTAAATTAAAGAATGCTTATAGTATAATGAGTAAGCTCACTAAACTCTCTATGCTTCTTGTACATGAGGCATTTGACAATTGATGCGTTCTAGGACTCAATTTTCGTCATTGATCATCCAAAAACTCATTGAATTTACCATAGTAACACAGGCGTGAGCCGTAGAGGTGCTGTCATGTAATGTTGCCGCTGTATTTACTGTAATATGATACGAGTAAATACATTTTGACTTTTGATGCAGCCATTTTTTGGAGTAGGAGGTCAAGACCCGGAATCATTTTACTATGCCTTCAGTCCTGAGGTTCTTGAAACCGCCTTTAATGTAAGATCTTCAGCCCAAAGTTAATGAATATAAAGTTAAGTTGAGTGAAAAAAAAGGCAGTCAGATTAATGTCCTGATTCTTGTAATAACAGGCATCAATTGACAGACTACAGACGGCATTTTCGCAGCAGGGGAAGGGAGTGATCATAAGGGCAACTAAGGATCAAATTAAGGCTCTGACAGCTGAGGAAGACTCACAATTACCATTTGGAAACAGTTATTGCTTGAAAAAATTCGGACCATGTCAAATTTTCAGTCATCTGAGAGATTCTACTGAATTTGGGAAGCTGTACATGGTTGATCCTTCTGAATATGTGAAACTTCAAGAATTGGATATGTATATCTCCTTCAGCATCACTTCACAGGTATAATTAAATACTAATTGCTGCAAACATTATACTGGTAAAATAAAATTTAAAAAATACTTATGTTAGACGGGTTTACATAAGCTTGATTGTAAAACTTCCATGTAATTGCCCAAATAGTCAAATACCCTTGTAAGAGATTTCTTTAATACCTACCAGAATTTTTCGCAGGTGTTATGGAGTTTCATAATAATACGATTTTACAATCACTTTATGAGACACTTCAAATGTACTTTTACTTTTTTTTTTTAAGATGTGGAAGGTATGACTTATGAGTGTAAGGAGTAAGGATATCAGTTACTATGATTTTTTGTTCTGACTGATTAGATTGTGTAGGGGTGCATGAGTACTCCATTTCATAGCACAAGGGTCGTAAAGATAATCATGGTGGTAAATGGGCAAGGCCGCTTTGAAATGGCAGCCCCCTATGAAGAAGAGGGATCAACCCGGATCCGTTATAAGAAAATCAGCTCAGAACTGAGGAGAGGCATGGTGTTTGTGATTCCTCCTGGTCATCCAACAGTCATCATGGCATCGCAGGACAAAAGTTTGGAAACTCTGAACTTGGAATTCTTTGCAAAAGGAAATGAGAGATTCTTACTTGCAGGTACAGTGAACAAAGTTACAAAGATAACCGAATCTCAATACCAAAACATTATTTCTCCATCCATTCCATGTATATTGTACTCATTTCTGATGTCGCCTTTGACCAATATTTTCTCAAATGACAAAATGAAAATAGTTTTCTTGTAGATAAATTATATTCCTTAAGTTGCAAGTTTTATGTCGTATATATAGCCACTTGTGTTTTGGAAAATAATGGTCGAAGTTGATATCAGTTAATCTTCAAAGTAAAAGGCAGTACAAAAAACATGGAAGTAGTATAAGTTGGGAGTTCATGATATTGTGGCATTTTCACAGGAAGAGGTAATATAATGAAAAACTTCCAGAAGGAGGCGAAGGAGTTGGCATTTGCAACTTCAGCTGAAAAGGTGGACGAAATACTTGACAGTCAACAACTAGATTTCTTCATGAGAGGTCCTACTCGATTTAATCCCCAAGACACCGCCACTTTCTGAGGAGCTACTCCATCAGTCCTGACTCCTGAGCCTGTATACCCGTCAATTAAAACTCACTCATGTTCATTGGCTATTGTTTGATAATTGTTTCATCGTGTGACTGTGTGAGACCGTCCTGTTGAAGTACTGTGCTTTCTGGATGGGAAGTGAAGAAATTAAGCCGGAGACGCTGAAGACAAACTGAGATCAAGACTGTTGGTAACTTTGTCTGAGATTTTCTGTGTCGTCGGAAATAATAAATTGTTGAGGTGCATATTAAAGACACCAACAATTCAGCTGTAATTCAGTCAATTAGCCTCATTTGATTTTTAATTTAAGGTATGGAGGAAAAAAAAAGTCAAATATGACTAATTGGCTGAAGTAAAGAATGTACTATTTTTTTTTTTTTTTTCGTTTGTTGAAGGTTAGCTGTGGCTATCTCGAACTCAATAATTGTACTGACTTTTTCTAATGTTACCGGAGGTTATTTCTTCGAAATATGCGTTTTTACATTGTAAAATAACACTAAGTTGACGTATAGTCGTATACATGATCTTATCGTTGTAAAACCTTTGCATGATCTTATAGGACTTTCACAAATTCTTATTTGTGACGGAGGGTATCCGTTACAAATAAGAGACGGGTATCATATTGTCTCACAAAAAACTCATAAGGGGTGAGAGAAGGAGCACATGGGGTGGTGCCCACCTTGTTCCCTCTACCCATTTTCACTCACAAAATACCCGTCGCAAGATCCGACCCGTCACAAGAGAGACCTACTGTAGGACTTTTACATGTTTGAGTAAAAAATGCTATTTATACGTGGTTAGTTTTCACATGTGGCTGTGAGAGTGTCAAGTGTGAGGTAGGTACTACCACACATTCCCCAATTGTAAGGTCACTCCACAGTCCAGTCCCCATATATGTCGGGATTTAATAAATATACTCAGCAAAATTAGCTTCAGATTTGAGTAATAAGTATTTTGGTGTTATTTTTAAGAGTAAGACGATTAGTGTCGTCTACAGTAAAATTAGCTACGCAGTTAATAAGGATCATTTGTCCTACTTTTGTGTCTTATTGTGTGTGCCACTCTACTCACCTTTCAACACATCACTTGTTGCAAAATAAAATATTGCAATAATTATATTAATTTGTTGATGTGTTAGAAGATGATTGGACTGACACACATATTAGGACACCAAATGAAACAAAGAATCCTCACTCCTATGCATTATGCTTACATAGACATCATATCATATTGATTACACCACTTCTTATTACCACATTATCCTTTTTCTTGGTTAAAAAATGGCTAGTGTCTATTTAAATCCGAATCTTTTACTCTCTTCCATCCACTTCAAAGGTAACATAAAGTCACTTTTTATGAGAGAAAAAGTGAATTCATGTTACCTTTGAAGTTGATGGGAAGAAGTATTTTTTTTCTCCTCTCATGATTTTTGTAAATTAGATCAAAACCTTCCAATAAAATATTGAAAAGAGGTAAATAATTTATTGAATAGGATGAAGCAAAAGTACAAGTGTCAAACTCGGTTAATTATTTGAAAAATACACCTATTTTTGTTTAATACAAGGTGTTTAAGTGTCACACTCATATGTTAGTGTCGAGCGTGGTTCCACGGGTGGATGAGATAATAAGGAGAATTGATGTTTAATGATTTGGTGGGTAGTTGACACTTACCTCGGGCCGGGTCACATTGGGTCAATCAAAGTTCAGGTCAACTCTAAGGCGGATTAGATCAATTTCGTTCTCGGGCCATAATCGAATCATACATTTAGAATCACTTTCGAGTCTGGGATCACTTTTATCAAATCGGTTGATCATTCGGGTAAAACTAAGCTAAGTTCAATGTCGAGTGTTGAACCCTGGTACACAAAATAAGAAGAACAATAGGTTTTACTTCCGTCACAAGCTTGTGACGAGTCAAGTATTACCCACATAAGTAGATAAGACAAAAGTAGAATGCATAGGGAATCACAAGTGACTTGTCTTTATCTTCCCATGTGGGTTTTATTTGACCCGTCACAAGTTTGTGACGGATATCAGCCGTTACAAATGAGAATTTGTGTAAGAAGAATGAGTGACTAACGTTTTGGTGGTAGTTGACGCTTACCAATGTCCTTATATTGTCCACGTTGCTGAAAAAGTTTTTTTTATATCTACCAACCAAACCAAGGACACATAGCAGCTGTGATTTCAACACTTGTATAAATTCACTCTATTCACTCTACTTACTTCATCAATATATGTAATTTGCTCAATTAAAACATTAATCTTATAACAATTACATAAATAAATCACAAAATTAAGAAATTAAGAAGATAAAATGGCTTTGTCAAATGGAAATGGGGAGAATGGGAAGCCATATGTGTTCAAAGAGGAAGATTTTAGTACATTGTTTAAAACCCAAGAAGGAAGTTTAAGTGTTCTTCAGAAATTTAATCAAAATTCTGATGTTTTAAGAGGGATTGAGAATTATAGAGTGTTGATTTTCGAAGCAAATCCATTGAGTTTTTTAACTCCTAGTCATTGGGATTCTGATATCATTTTCTTTGTTGGACAAGGTATGTTTATTTTTATGTTGTCGATATGTTACTCAGACTCGATTAGAAGTGTGCTTCACATGCGTATTTTGAAGTGTTAATTTCAACTATCTCCGTCTTAAGCAAGACTTAACTGGTTATAAAAAGGTGTTAAAAACTGTTACGGAAATGACATGTGCATATTAGAGCAGAGTATAAATCTGAGTGTTTAGACTCGGGTATGTGGTCGACTGTTAGATTATGATCTCGGTGGGACTCAGGTAGTGACAGAACCATGATATGTATGTAATTCAAGGGTCCTTAAGAGTTAAGACAAATATATTCGTCTTAAAGTTAAAACAGGTTAAATAACACCTTGTTGATAGATGAGACAAATATTTTGATAATCCTACTCCCTAACTCCCTACTCCCTAGGCTTTATTCTTTTGTTTCATCTGTCCTATTTGACCCGTCGTATGGTTAAAGCCGTAAAATATTGATTACAGTTTACACCACCTCTTATTTCCACGTTCTCTTTTCTTGGTGAAAAAATGGCAAGTGTCAATTAAAGTCTGAATGTCCTATTTTTAACTCCTCTCATTCAAAGTCTCTTTTTTGCGTTGAATCAAATCAAAATCTTCTAACAAAGTACTAAAAAGGTAAATAATTCATTGAGTAGGAGGGAGTAATACTTTATGTTGTTTATACTTGTCTAAAACTAGTGACGGAGCCATGATTTGAATTTAGAGGGCGAAAAATTTTAGGAGGGACGAACGACTACTTTCATAAGGTATACTTGAAAAAATTTCGAAAATTTTATTGGGTTGGGGGGGACCGCCCTTGCTAGCCCCCCAGCTCCACCACCTGTCTAGAACTATCCAACACCACTGCATTGCATGTTCTAAGTGCCAAACTCGGTTATTTATATGAAAACTACACTTATTTTGCTTGAATTAAGGTGGTTCAAGTATCACACCCATATACTAGTGTTCAGTAGATGGGGCAAATGAGTCAAATTGAGAATTGTGTCTCCCACAGATTTTGTTCCAGTCGGACCAGTTCGATAATTTCAGATTTCGAGTCAGTTTCAGATGAAGTTATCTAGTCATTTTGGGTTAGGTTCATTTACAGGTATAGGTGATTGTGGGCCAAGTCATAGGCCAATGGTTAAAATACTTTAAGACCCTGTTCTTTTGGACTGAACTTATAGGATCTGAATTGAACTAAACTTATAAAATTTGAACTGAACTTATAAGATCTGAACTGAACTTATAGGATCTGAAGTAAACTTACCTTAAGTGACGTATATGATCTGAACTGAACTTATAGGATCTGATTTGAATTGAAATTATAGGATCTGAACTGAACTTATAAGATTTGAACTAAACTTATAGTATCTGAATCGAACTGAACTGAACTTACACGATCTGAAGTGAACTTAAATTAAGTGACTTTAAGTCCAAAAGAACATAGCCTAATTAGTATTAATGTCAATAATAAAGAATATCTTTCAAGATCAGTTACTTCATATGTATCATGGAACGTTGCAACTTGCAACCAGTAAACACTTTATTTTGATGTAATATAATTAAAATGACTTAATAATACTTATAACTTCAAGTCACTTCGGGTCATTTCAGATCGGGTTAATTATGGGTCGGGTGGTTTTGTCTCGGGTCAACTTGGGCCGTGTCTAACACTGGGTCAATCAAAGTTCGAGTAAGGTCTAGTTTAGGTTGGGTCAATTTAGATTTAGGGCCATAAATGGGCCCGTCAATCTCGAATCAGTCTTATCGAGTCGGCTTATACCAATCAGGCCAATTTTATCACATGCAAAATATCGAGTGTAGAACCCTTTGTACACGAGAGAATAAGAAGATCGGTGACCAACGGTTTGATGGTAGTTGAGACTTATCCGTTACCACTGTATGTCCTTAGATTGTCCACGTTACTCATATCTACCAACCAAACCAAGGACACATACAGCTGTAATTTGAACACTTGTATAAATTCACTCTATTTACTTCATCAAAACATATAATTTGCTCAATATAAACATTAATCTTATACTCTATAACAAAGATAAGAATTTTAGTACATTGTTAAATGGAAATAAGATTGGAGGATTATAGGAGGGAGACAATTGCTTCCTTAAAAGCAAAATATGGAGAAAATGGGAAGCCATATGTGTTCAAAGATGAAAATTTTAGTACATTGTTTTATACCCCAGAAGGAAGTTTTAGAGTTCTTCAGAAATTTAATGAATTTTCTGTTGTTTTAAGAGGGATTGAGAATTATAGGATGTTGATTTTCGAAGCGAATCCCTTGAGTTTTTTAACTCCTAGTCATTGGGATTCTGATATCATTTTCTTTGTTGGTCAAGGTATGTTTATTATTTCTATATGTTGTCGATATGTTACTCAGATTCGGTTAGAAGTATGCTTAACATGCGTATGTTTAAGTGTTAGATTTGGCTAGTTTATTGTAAAAGTATTAAAAATTTGTTGACAAAAAAAAGTTGTTTTGCGGTAGAGAAAGCCACAAGGGCAATTTTGATGCTAAAGGGATTTGAACACGGATTATTATTGGTACCATCTCTCACGACTTACCAATTAAGCTAGTTGATATCTGCATAACAAAAAAAGTTATAGAAATTACACATGTGCCCATTAGAATATAGTGTAAATCGGAGTTGTGGACGTGGGTAGGTGGCCGAGTGTTAGATTAAGGTCTCGGTGGGACAAAGGTAGTGACGGAACCATGATATGTAATTCAATAAGGTAAGCTTGAAAAAGGTCGGAAAAATTAACTAAAGATTTAAAATTTTGCATTGTCCAAGCCCCCTTTTAGTTCTGCTACTGGAATCAGGTGCGTGTCTGAGTGTCGGATTAGTCTAAAGTTGTTTTGATTAATTGCAGGAAAAGGAACAATCACCTTGGTTTTTGAAAAGAAGAGAGAAAGCTTCAACATTGAAAAAGGGCATCTCATGACAATACCAGCTGGAGTTACATTCTACATTATCAACACAGATGACACTGATAAATTAGTCCTCTCAATGTTTCTCAGTTCTATTGCTAATCCTGGTGATTTTGTGGTAACTGCTCCTTTTCTCTTCAAAAATTCATTGTGTTTTACTTTATGTATGAATGTAACTCTGTGTTACTTTGATTGCATGTCGCGTGACCGACACTCGGACACTTGTTGACACTGACACTTGTAGACGAGTCAGAGTAACATAGAATGTTACTTGTGAAATATTGATATGGGTGATTTATTCACATACTCCTGTGTTTGCATGTAGCCATTTTTCGCGGCAGGAGGTCAAAACCCTGAATCATTCCTATATGCATTCAGCACTGAGGTTCTTGAAGCAGCCTACAATGTAAGATTCCTAGTCCTGGACTTTATGATTATTGTGCCGTCAAAAACCGTTTTTTACATAATAGAAGTATCTTCTTTTGGGTTACTCTTCTCTTGAACCGGTCTGCCGGAGTTTTAAATGTGAAAACAGGAATAGCAAACTTCGGGTCACTGTTAATTATGTTGCTGTTGTTTAACCACAAGTAACCGTCTGTAAGACCGTCTTACCCAAATTTTAATTCAATAAGATGACATTAAGCTAATGTTGTGATTCTGCTGATAACAGGAATCAAATGAAGCACTAAAGAAGATCTTTTCGCAACAGGCCGGGAAGGGAGTGATAGTGAAGGCATCCAAAGAGCAAATTAAAGCTCTGACTGCTGAAGAAGAAGTGACGGAAAGCAATTTCGCGCCATGCCAAATCCTTAGTTATCTTCGAGAGTCGAATGAATGTGGGAGACTCTTCATGGTTGATTACTGTGAATATAAGAAACTACAAGACTTCAACATGTTCATCTCCTTTTGCAACCTTGAACCGGTATATAATTTTTTGTTCTGAACTTGTTTTCGATGTTTAACGATGGAATCTATGTGATTCGGACTTTAAAGGGCATGAATGCGTATATTCTTACAGGGCTGCATGAATAGTCCATTTATTAGCTCAAGGGCAACAAAAATCATAATGGTGGTAAAGGGACGAGGCCGAGTTGAGATGGCAGCCTCTCGCCCTGTCGAAAAAGGCTCAATAGGAATTCAATACTTGAAAATCAGCTCGGAATTGAAGCCGGGCGTGGTGTTTGTTATTCCTCCAGGGCATCCTATGGTCCTCATGGCTTCTCAGGATGAAGTTTTAGAAACTATTTGTTATGAAGTCAATGCTAAAGGAAATCAGAAGTTTTCGCTTGCAGGTATAACAACAAATACCCACAAGAAAGCCTTACAAAATTTATTATTAGGACTCGAAAAGATTCTGAATGTGTTTTTGCTGATATATTTTACCAGGAAAAGTTAACTTGATGAAGAACATTCAGAAAGAAGCAAAAGACCTTGCATTTGGAACATCAGCTGAAGAAGTCGATAAGGTGCTTGACAGTCAGCAGTCGGATTTCTTCTTGAAAGCTACTAGTAACAAGTTACAGGGATAAGACGTCTCTTAAGTGCTATAAAAGGACCTTCTCACAGTGTAAGACCGTTTTATTTTTATTCTAATAATCTATGTTCTATGTAGGATGCCATTGTTATGCATTTCACCGAAACAATTTCCTTATTATAATAATACCGTTTAAAAGAAGAAAAAAAAATACTGAATGCTCAAACTGTAAAATTCCACAGGTTCAGTTTGCAAAATTGCAACAATCACCGCAAACTAATCGAAAATAATTAAAATTATTATTGTTATCGAAGAACATTAGCGAATCGACAACGATAAGCATCAAGATTATCTAAATGGTTGCCCAAGGCTGCACATCTCACACTCATCTGATGTATTTGGATTAGCAAAGGTACAACCATCACAAATCCAATACTCAGACTTGTTCAAATCATCGAAAGCTTCATCAAACCTCGACAAGCCAGAACTAGCTGTATTTTCACCTGACTCGTTTTCCATCATGTCAAATTCCGACAACCCTTTCTCAAGATCACGAACCAGTTTCTCGAAATGGGAGCCTGTTACTTTCGTCAACGTTGTCAATTTATATTGGAACTTTGTGAATTGCTCCAGTCTTTCCATTTCTTTCTTCAGTATTTCCTCTTCGGTCTCTGTCTCCTTTTTCTCAGGTTCCGCATAATTATTCAAAATCCCAAAATCTCGTCTATTTTCTTCAGGAAGGAAATCAGATAATTCCTTTTCAGCACATTGATGAAGTCCTTCAAGATTAGCCTCGGCTTCTCCTTGAATGTACTCGAAAAGTGCCTTCTTTCGATGTTGATCAGCGGGAATATAGTACCCATACGCGTAAGTCCATTTCAACACTTGCCTACACTCGATAATTTGCTCCCAAGCCGTTAGGATAAATTCAAACTGAGTTTCGGGTTTGTCCAAAATTTTACTCAGCTTCTCGAATTTAACCGTTTTCAATTCTCTCATATCGGAGACAGCCTTTTCCCTCGATTTTTGGTTACCCGCCCATCGTTCATAATAATGAGTGTACTTCTCTACGTGGTGCTTAGCAAGTCGCCTTTTCGTCTCTTCTTCGTCATACTTCCCTTTCGCTTTTTCCTCTGAGTATCTATTACAAGCGTAATACCCGCCCGTAGTTTCTCCATGTTTCTTCCAATCGCCAAGACATAGCCAACAAAACTCGAATTTACAGGGTGGAGTACATGTCATATGCATACATCCATTGTTCTTTTCGATAGCCCGACTGCATTTCGGACACGGTTTAGAATTAGCTAGTATCCAAGCTGTATTTTCAGATTCAGAGCTGTTTTTCAAGATCCACTTAGAAACGGTTTCGCAATCAGCAGGTCGGTGAACCTCCTCGACACAATTCCAGCAGAACGCGTGTTCACACAAGCACTTGACGTCGTACACGTCATTGACCGAGTCAAACTCAACTGCGTTCTGACACCCGGGTGCAGGGCACCACTTGCTCTTCTTATTCTCCTCGATAAACGACCGGAGGAAAAATTGGTCGTATTTCTTCTTCTCATCAGGGCCTACAAGTTTGTCAACCATATCTCGACAAACCGAGGCAGTGCACTTTGGTTCGGGACACTTCAACGACAAACACCCGGGCCCATCTTGGATTGATATAGTAACGTAACTGTTTAAACAGGTCGCACAATAGTAGTGACCGCAATCAGAGGGGTAAAAGTGGAAATCATCAAGAGGAAAAAACTCGAAACAAATTCCACATAAGGTTTCCTCTTTTGTGTTAGGAAAAACCGTCTCAATGGTCGGTAAACCGGCCTCAGATCGAACCTTGGACTCGTCAGCGAACCAGTTGTCGAGCAACCTCGACACGTCCCACTTGTAATAGTAGAGAAGTCTACTAGCAGCAGCATGTGATATGAACAAAGTTGATGAAACATGAGAAATACCTTCTTCTTGACGATTTCGGATTTCCGACTCGGGTAAAACCGTGTAGGTTTTCTCAATCACTGACTCGGTTTTTTCTTCAAGGTCCATACAATCGTCATCGTTGTCGTCCGAGTCGTAGTCGTAGCCGTAATCATCATCGTTATAATCATCGTCGTCTTCATAAGAATTTGACATATCGTCGTCGTCTTGAGGTTGCATTATTGATTAAACACAAAAACTCCGGAGAGACGGTCTCGGTAATATTTAGGTAAGACGTCTCACATACAAGGGCGGCAGGAGAGAGTAATATGAATGAAATTATTAGTGATTGAAAACCTAATATCGTAGTGTATCTATTTATATAGATAGAAAATATTGTCCTATTTTAATGAGGATTCAGTTTAGGTAATATATTGAAAAATCAAAGTGATGGATTCCGTTTAATATTAGGAATGTTTTTAACGAAATATATACGGAGTATAGTATTGCCTCTATTTAGGAAGTTTGGTACGATCTTTTATAACCAACGTCCAACACAAACACGTACGTAGTATGGACTATGGAGGAGTTCTTTGTATGGGCTAAAGGATATGGGTTTTGTAATTGTTGTTTGATGTTATGGACCATATGATAGCACAAAAAAGACTTGGTGAAATTAGTAAGCACCGCAGTTATCCCCTCTGTTTCGGTTATTTATTTATATTTGGTTTTGGCATAAAAATTAAAGAAAAGGGAGCTCGTTATTGTGTGATGAAAAGAGGACCAAATTGAGTGTGAAGAATGAAGATTCAAATTGTTCATCAAAAGCACTCCCAACATATAAAGGTAAACAATTGACTGAGACACCCCAAAATAACAGAAGACGGGACATAGGGCCGGGAATACAAGTAGAGGTGGCAAATGCGTCAATCCGATCGGGTATGGGTCGGGTCGGCTCATTTCGGGCAGGTCGGGTATTGGTCATTTCGGGTCGGGTCGCTTTCGGGTTAATGACTAAAACATTTTAGTTAATACTCTTTTGATTAAGAAATGTTATTTTGGAAATTTAACTATTTATTAGGACAATTGTTACTAATGAAACTTTATATTGATCTAAGTACAAGTTCTGAGTGTTTGTCTCGAATGTAAATCGTGAGTCGGTTTTTCTAATATAAATAAATCGTGATAAATCGCGAAATTGATTGTTAATATTATTAGTAAAAATTTTGGGTGAACTGAAATTCGGTTTTGCTAATGTTAATGGATTTTAATGGAAAGTCTGAGACAAAAGTGTGTGCATAAATGAATTGAAAATTAATTTTTGGTTTTCCGATAAAAAATATTAATCGTCAAACATCTCATACAAGGGCCATTGGCATGTACTCTAAGGACGCAACTAGTATCACTTTAATCAAGAAATTTTGCAATTTCACATCAAAATTGGCTAATTAATTTCAAACAATCAATAAAAGAAATTGAGAACAAGGAATTAATAAACTGATTTGTTTGAGTCACAAATTCACAAAGATTAATCTTTACATTACAAAAGACGACTGAAATACCAAAAATACCCCTTCGAGTAAATGGTAGTCTAGTGTAATAGCGAAAATACATCTCAAAAGACGACTGAAATACCGAAATCACAAATTCACAAAGTTGAATTAAACAAAATTAAAAGCAACAGCCAATTCTATAGGCATGCTTTTTCAAGAATCAATCTTAGTTCAAGAACTTCAAAGTATCATCTAGTGTAATACCGAAACTAGCCTTCGAACATATGCTGGACCAATCAAATTAGAGAAACAGTATACCGAAAATGCCCTCAGACATTTTATTTTATTTTTATTAACTAAAAAAAAGTAGAACCTCATAGGCATGCTTGCTCAAGAACTTCAAACACCATCAACTGTAATACCGAAAATGCCCTTCAAGATGCAGGGGATGACCAAACCCACAATCACACGAACCCACGAGCACGAACCCGATACGCCTGATGACACCCACACAAAACGCGGTCTCCTGCCCGAAACTCGAGGCGGTTTCCTGCCCGTGACACGTGGCGGATACCTTCTTGGTTGGGTCACGGAAGCGTCAGAACCCTTAAACCCGACCGAGCGAGGCGGTGGTGATGTCGATACCGAAAGATTGCTCAAGCGAAGTAACCCCTCAACACCATGAACGCAAACGATGTCGTTTTGGAAAAGATTGGGTTCGGTCAACTTATCCCCGTTGACCGTGAAATTGACAGCAGAGTTGTTAGTGATACAGAGAGTCGTCCCGGGTAAAAGAGTTGGAAGACGGGTTCCGGTTGGGAAGAGTTGGAGTTCCGCGAAGGAAAACCGACGGCGGATGATGTGGTAAGGGAGGAGAACAGGGGAGTTTGAGTTTTCGACAGGGGAGGCGGTGGCGGAGGCGGAGGCGGTGATGGGGATGAATACGGTGGCGGAGAGAGGGATGGTGCTGATGTCAGCGCCGGAAAGGAGTTTAGACCAGCTGGTGAAGTCGCTAGCGCCGATGATTGCATCCATTATGGTGTTTAATTGGGCTTGTTTGTGGGTGGTGTGTGGCGTGGTGGTGTTAGTTTGTTTGTGGGTGGCGGTTGTTGTGTTGGTGGTGGCGGTGGCGGTGGTGAGGAGGAGGGAGATGATGAAGAGGAGGGCAGAAGTGGAAGTGGAAGTGGAAGCCATGGGAGAGTTTCTTGGAGGTTTTTCTTGGTAGTTGGGAGTTAGTTATTTTCTGTTACGGTGATTAGTTATGGATTTGGGGATTTATGTTTTGTGTTATGGGAAAGGGAGGGGTTTTTATAGAGGTTTTGATCGATGTACTTCTGCTCTACGGAGTATTTAGTTGAGTAGATTGATTACATAAATAAGATTATATGCATAGAACATTTTAAGTTGCGGTAATTATTGTGTAAGACTGTCTTACAGCATGAGACGGATTTTTTATTTATGAAAAGACTCTCTAAGACGGTCTTTTATACATGAAAAGATTGGTTATTGAGTGTTTAACCAAGAAAAGAACGTCGCGTAGCCACATACACTGTACAAGTTAGCGGGGGTCTTGAGACTCCACAACTTTCCGACAATTGACGTTTTTTATCATCAAAATTTGTCTAATTTGAAAATTTTATGTCTTTATAACCCCTTAACAACAAAATCAATAACAATTACATTAAAATTGAGCACACACTTGTACGTTTCTGTATACACCACTGCGCACAATGTCAGTCGGTTTTAATCTATAATTTGTGATTAGGTTGAGGATTATTGATGTTCCTCATGGTATATCATGAGGCCTATGGTAAGAACTAAGAACAAGGACATTTCTGAATAGAATAAATACATACTCTATTCAGTTTATAGCTCGGTTTCAAACCAGGTTTAACTAAAACCATATGTTGAATACTGTTATATGCCCAATGAGTAGAATGACTTTATGCTTAGGAATAGTTTATTTATTATGCCAGAAAATGTTATTCATCAACTACGCCAGCATAA
This sequence comes from Silene latifolia, assembly GCF_048544455.1. Lineage (NCBI taxonomy): Eukaryota > Viridiplantae > Streptophyta > Magnoliopsida > Caryophyllales > Caryophyllaceae > Silene > Silene latifolia. The sequence continues at coordinate 13,294,100 of NC_133529.1, forward strand.
GCTTTAGCACAATAACGAAATTATTAATAAAATGAAATATAATTCAAATAACTCTATTCGCTAACAGAAACATTTTCAAATAATATTGGTTTTAATGTAAATAAAAGATAAAGAACGATAGGTAAATTGCCGACCAATTGACCCAATTCGAATATTCACATCTAATAAGTCTTTACCTGAGACCAGAAATAGACTTGAAATAGAATAACGAACTCTGCATCACCAAGTATACCAAGTATTCCTCTTTCGTTTCCGGGCTTTTACTTGCCCGGAAATTCTCTTAGAGGATACTTTCGAAGGACCTTCTACAGGAGGAACTTCATGAGAAACCACCTCAGACAAACCATTTTCCAAACCCGTAACCAAATTCTCAAAATAAGTACCAGTCACATTGGTCAATTTAATCAATTCAGACCGAAACATTCCAAAATGGCCAAACTCGGCTTTAATCTCACCCTCGTCACCCAATAATTTTTTCGACATTTCGATTTCAGCACAATGGTGTAGCCTTTCAAGACCCAATTCGGCCTCCCCTTGCAAATACTCGAAAAGCTGTTTCTTCACATCTTCGTGCTCAGGTATGAAAAAACCGTAAGCATAAGTCCATTTAAGTACCCGTCTACACTCAATTATTTGTTTCCAACTTTCTACAATGAATTCAAGTTGGGTCACTGGTACGGATACCCGATCACTAAGTTCGGGCAATTGGATAGTTTGCAATTTATGCAAGTCTTGTATAGCTTTTTGCATTGACTTGTGGTTGCTTGCCCATCGTTCATAGTAGTGCGTGTACCTTACGATAGATTGGCGTGCGTATGTTCTCTGTTTTTCTGCGGTCTGATTTTCGTCGTTATACCGATTGCAGCCCGAGTGTTTCCTCCAGTCACCTAGGCACAACCAGCAGAACTCATACCTACACAAGACATACAGATAATGTGTTCAAAACTCATAAGTATTTATTTGACCTTTTATGAAAATATTCTAACAAAGAATAAAAACTTGTAACAAAGCTGTAACATGATCCGGAATTAAGAAATTGTATACTTAATATTCAACCAATGTTAAATACACGCGTTTTGCATAAATATGTGACGGGTTAGCCATCACATATCGTCCCATTTGTGACCATAGGTTGCGACAACATTTAGGTGACGGCCTAAAATTTCAAGTGTCATTTTACGTTATTGTTTGGCATAAAATTTGTGATTTTTCACCCTAAATCTAGCTAGCATTCTTTTCCGTATTATTTTAAACATAATCTAATTAACATATCGAAAGGAAAATGAAATGAGACTTCAATTGGGATAGAGGATCTCACCTCGAGTTTTCCAACCATTACAACAATATGTTATGTCACATTGTTTATCCCGGCCAGGCAAGCACGACCCGCTCCTCCCTTCGGACCGGGCTACTGTCGCATTTTCCTTGGTCCAGCCCGGTCCAAGCACTAAAAAACAAAAGGGAAATCCTATATTGTACTTTTGAATTTTTGCGTTTCCCATATTGTACCCCTGCTTTTTTTATATCCTGAACTCTTTACTTCGTCTATATAATGAATTCTTTGAACTCTATCTTCACTCCTTATCTCCCCAACAATCGTTCTTTAACCTCAAATCTCACTGATTAACATCATGGGAGGGTATTTGGTAAACAATAGATTGATGAAATTTCAGCATATTTAAGCCTTTTACCATGTTTGACTCAAAAATCTACTAAACTACGTGTTTGGTAAATGACATATTGAAACAGTAGATTGAGCTACAATCTACTATTTTCCAATATGTTGCTCCCCCCAGCATATTCACTTTAGAAGACGGTAAAAAATGAATCTGTCTATAATTTACACATGTATTCAACAATCTATTAATCTAAACTCGCTAATTACCAAATATTTCTACTAAATCTGCTAATTGTAATATACTAGTCAAACATGCCAATCAAATCTGTCATTTGTAATCTGCTTGACCAATCTACTTCTGCTAATTATAATCTGCTAAGTACCAAACATGGCCCAAATCATCTTCTTCTACGATAATCATCACAAACTAACTATAACTATAACCAATTACAAATTACTTTGAATTTTGAATACCGCTAGGAAGTATAAAAGAATAATGAAAGTTTTGCCCTTTTTTTTTAAATGCTAATTGATTATTAAGTGAGGTAGTGGATATTGGATGACCTAATACATATGAGGACATGTTAATGAGTGATCGGTGGCTGAATGAGTAAATTAATCAATCAGTTAAAGAATTTAGCTAATAAAGACAATGAATAATAAAGACAATGAATAAGATCATGTTAGTAATAAGGAATAATACCGGCAAGGCTTAGAGCAAGTCATATGACTACAACCATGATTCTTCTCAATATGCCTCTTACACTTTGGACAAGGCTTAGTGTAAGCCAATATCCACATAGTATTCTCAGCCTCCGAATTATTCTTCACAATCCAATCTAACACAATCTTACATTCCAGCGGACGATGACACTCCTCGCCGCAATTCCAACAAAACGAGTGCGAGCAATCACACGTAACATCATATTCACCGGTGCAACCGTGTTCCAATTCCACCGCATGGTCGCACCCTGGTGCAGGACACCACTTTATATTCTCCTTAGATTCGACGTAAGACCTAATAAAATATTGTAAGTACTTTTTTTCATCTTTCTTAGATGTCAATTTGGAAATCATGTCCTGCCCTACAATGGCAGGACACTTTGGTTCCGGACACCGGAGTGTGAGACTCCCTAGCCCGCTTTCGCTTATCGATGTACTAATATAACTTTTCCAACAAGTTATACAATAATAATGATCATTACAATTAGCTGAACAAACTTGTTTAGCTAAAAGTTTCTCTTCGAAACAAATCTCACATGAATACCTTTTATTTTTCGAGGATTTTGATTTTTTGACATTGCCCTTAGCCAACAATCCTACTTTATTTCGAATGCTTTCTTCATCGTCGAACCACTGATCAAGCAAACGAGACGAGTCCCACTTGTAGTGACATAGTAGAACGCTTGCTTCAGCATTCGACACGGAGAAAAGAGATGTGATATGTGAAATTTGTTCGTTTTGACGGTGTTGAATGTCAGACTCGGCTAAGACGGTGTAGCGTTTTTCGGATGGTTTGTTGGCTTCGTCGTTGTTGTTGTTGTCGTTGTTGTCGTCAATACCGTAACAATGACCGTCATCACTGTCGATGCTGTTATTGGAGAAATAACCGGCAGCATCTTCATCATCGTCCACCCAATTCATGGCTTAAGTTGTACTTAACAAGAATTATATTGAAAATTAATTGAGAGGTATATAATACTTAGGAGATGTGTAATCTAAAGTTTAGAACGAAAATTTTATTGAAAGTATATCTCTTTAATTAGGGTTTACATAAATTTATCTTCAGCAAGATTTTTGGAAAGAGATCATATTTTCTCTAGCCGGATGTAAACTTAAGTTGAAAATTTATTAAATTGAGTGAGTATTGTATTCAAATCAAACTCTTCATAATTATAGTTAGGGCTACCGCTAGTGGCTAAGACTGCGGTATCGTGATAATAGATCACGCGATAAGGATGATAATAAGACGAGACAACTCGTGATCAATTTGAGCTTGGCTCACTCAAAACTAGGGATGTTAATGAGACGAAACAGCTCGCGAGCAACTCGAACTCGGCTCGGTCAAAGCTCGGCTCATGTGAGCTCGGCTCGAGAGCTTAATGAGTCAAGCCGAGCAAACGTTGGCTCGGCTTGAAAAGCTCGCGAGCAGGCTCGAACTTGTATAATTATATAAGATATTAGTCATATTTTTTAAAAATATTATGTCATGATTATAATTTATATATATTTGTATCACACATATAAAAAATGTCTCATTGATTTTCCAATATTTGTATATAAACTTGAGCCTTGTTATTGAAAATATCGAGAGAAAAAAAAAACGAACATTCAACAATTATATAGAGGCTCGAATGTGGCTCGAGCTCGCGTTAAAGCCCACAAGCTTGATAACGAGCACAATTTTTTCAAGCTCGGGTAAGCTAAAGATCGGCTCGAGCTCGAGTTTTACTTTATGAGCACAAGTAGAGGAAGGCCAAGCTCGGACTCGACTCGACTCGGCTCGTTAACACCCCTAATTCAAAACGATTATAGCTCATAAGCATAAGAAACCAAATGAATTGAAAGGAGTATATCTTAGATAGATACATAAATCTATAGCTGGCTATTAGGACGGGCTGACCCAGTCCGGTCCGCCTTAGCCCGTTATTTTATGCAACTTGGTATCATACGACCCGACCTTGACCCACCGTTAGTCCGGGCCTAGCCCGGGTCCTAAAATTCCAGCCTGGCACGCCCTTGGCCCGAGTATAGGTCGACATAAATCTATGTTAGGGAGAGTAATCATAAACGATTATGCGATCCGACTGGAGTAAGTGTGTTCTTACCATTTGAGTAATCATAAACGATTATGCATATTCAAGACTTTTAGCATGTTTGACTTATCAATCTACTATTTTGAGTGTTTGGTAACTGACATATTGAAAGAGTAGATTGGAGCTCAATATACTGTGTTCCAATATGCTGCTCTACCTAGCATATTCACATTAGTAGATTGTGAAATATGAATCCGTCAACAATTTACACATAAATACAACAATCCATTAACCAAAATCTGATAATTACCAAACATTTCTACTAAATCTGCTAATTGAAATATACTAGTCAAACCTGTTAATCCAATATGTCATTTATTATCTGCTTGACCAATTTGCTCCTGACTCTAAGATGGTCGATTAAACAATAATAAGTTTAATCTGCTTTTATCATGCCGTCATGTTAATGGCACATGTTGCGAATTCTTATTTAAGAGATGTATGAGGTATGACTATATGAATCATTTTATGAAACAGATCTATCTTTTTGGATGATTATTATTGATAAGTATATTGACAAATGAAAATGACTTGGATTCGTCTCTATCTTTATGGATGATTATTATTGATAACTATATTGACAAATGAAATGACTTGGATTCGTCACAGATAACTAAATAACAATGATTTTACATGAGACTATAAATAGTTTTCAATTTATCATAGTCCAACAAGCAAGGTCTAAATCATTAGTTGCCCGAAAATTCTCTTAGACAATACATCCGAAGGATCATCTACTGGAGGAACTTCGGAAGAAACCACCTCAGACAAACCATTTTCCAAACCCGTAACCAAATTCTCAAAATAAGTACCAGTCACCTTGGTCAATTTAATCAATTCAGCCCGAAACTTTCCAAAATCGCCAAACTCGGCTTTAATCTCACCGTCGTCACCCAATAATTTTTTCGACATTTCGATTTCAGCACAATGGTGGAGCCTCTCAAGACCTAATTCGGCCTCCCCTTGCAAATACTCGAAAAACTTTTTCTTCACATCTTCATGCTCAGGCATGAAAAAACCGTAAGCATAAGTCCATTTAAGTACCCGTCTACACTCAATTATTTGCTTCCAACTTTCTACAATGAATTCAAGTTGGGTAACTGGTACGGATACCCGATCACTAAGTTCGGGTAATTGGATAGTTTGCAAGTTATGCAAGTCTTGTATAGCTTTTTGCATTGACTTGTGGTTGCTTGCCCATCGTTCATAGTAGTGAGTGTACCTTATGATAGATTGGCGTGCCAATGTTCTTTGTTTTTCTTCGGTCTGAGTGTACCGATTGCACCCCGAGTGGTTCATCCAGTCACCTAGGCACAACCAGCAGAACTCATACCTGCATAATAAGTATGTTCCTTAAGGCTTGCCACGTAACACGGGGTAAATGTTACTCCCTCCGTTCCAGTCAATAGTTTACACTTTTGCTTTAATTCGACCTCACAAAATAAAACAAGTGTAAACTATTCAGTAGGATAGAGGGAGTATTTCATCACGTTCAATTCGACTTAAAATCAGTAATTTTTAATCATATATTATATCTAGTATTACAAAAACATCATCTAATTGTTAATTTTATGCTACATTAGAATCAAGAAGAAATCAAAGTAATAAATCTCAGTGTAATTCCGAGTAAGAATCAAAAGTAGTTTGAGGCATCATAGTCGATTTGTAACGTGTCAAAAAGAAAACGATGAAATTAGACTTCAATTGGAGTATAGATCAATGATCTCGCCTCGACTTTTTAAAACAGTTTCACACAATAAAATAAATTACTTGTTCGGTAATCGGTCTCAATTATTTAGTATTTACGGGCAGTGACAGAACCAGAATTTGAAATTAGGGTGCGAAAACTTTGAAGGGGGTAAACTATAAGGTACACTAAGATCATTTTTGAAAAAATTAACTTAAAATTTCGAAAATCTCATCTGCTAGGGGTGAGGGCCCCTACTATTCCCCTAGCTCCAGCACTGTGGGAGGTATTTTATCAAAAGTAAACAAACGATTCGAACGGAAGGAGCATAAAGAGTAGCAAGGAATAATACCGGCAAGGTGCAGAGCAAGTCATATGACTACAACCATGATTCTTCTCAATATGCCGCTTACATTTGGGACAAGGCTTAGTATAAGCCAATATCCACATTGTATTCTCAGCCTCCGAATTATTCTTCACAATCCAATCTAACACAATCTTACATTCCAGCGGACGATGACAATCCTCGCCGCAATTCCAACAAAATGAAAGCGAGCAATCACACGTAACATCATATTCACCGGTGCCACCGTGTTCCAATTCCACCGCACGGTCACACCCTGGTGACGGACACCACTTGATATTCACCCTAGATTCGACGTAAGACCTAATAAAATATTGTAAGTACTTTTTTTCATCTTTCTTAGATGTCAATTTGGAAATCATGTCCTGCCCTACAATGGCAGGACACTTTGGTTCCGGACACCTAAGTGTAAGACTCCCTAGCCCGCTTTCGTTAATCGACGTACTAATATAACTTTTCCAACAAGTTATACAATAATAATGATCATTACAATTAGCTGAACAAACTTGTTTAGCTAAAAGTTTCTCTTCGAAACAAATCTCACATGAATACCTTTTATTTTTCGAGGATTTTGATTTTTTGACATTGCCCTTAGCCAACAATCCTACTTTATTTTGAATGCTTTCTTCATCGTCGAACCACTGATCAAGCAAACGAGACGAGTCCCACTTGTAGTGACATAGTAGAACGATTGCTTCAGCATTCGACACGGAGAAAAGAGATGTGATATGTGAAATTTGTTCGTTTTGACGGTGTTGAATGTCAGACTCGGCTAAGACGGTGTAGCGTTTTTCGGATGGTTTGTTGGCTTCGTCGTTGTTGTTGTTGTCGTCGTTGTCGTCAATACCGTAACAATGACCGTCATCACTGTCGATGCTGTTATTGGAGAAATAACCGGCAGCATCTTCATCATCGTCCACCCAATTCATGGCTTAAGTTGTACTTAACAAGAATTATATTGAAAATTAATTGAGAGGTATATACTCCCTCCTATTCACTCAATTTGTCCCTTTCATTTTGTGCTCAAGAATTAAGGGAGGGATTAAAGAATGAATAAAGGACATGGTGGACCAAGGTGAATGGAGAGAGGAAAGTAAGATTAAGGAAATTTAAGTGGGAATGCTTATGCTAAGCTTTCCCTCCAAAAAGATTAAGACTTGAGATTACATTGATAATTTCCCATTAGAGTACTTGATAAAAAAAGAGTACAAATACGGTACAATACAAGTTTTTTGTTCTACATACGATTACAGTACTTGATAATTTTTTTTTTTCTACATCTGCCATAAAAAAATTACACTTCATAAGAATATTACACAAGTTTGCTAAAAAAAAAAAAATGTTGTTGGATTTGGACTTCAGATTTCATCAAGGGCTTCCTTATACCTTCATTCTCATTCTGGACGTGCATAGTGAATAAGCAAACTGCCAAACTAAAGGACACCAAGTGCATTATTGATTCAAATTTGGCACCAAATTCATTTAAGGAGCCAAAATGAAAATGGTTCTAAAATTTGCGCCCAAAATTTTCACCAAATTTAAACTTGTGCAAAGTTCAAGTTAGCTATAAATAGAATAGTGTCAACTAAATTGATCATTTATACACAAACAACCAAAAAAACACTTTCCTACAATAATAAATCCACATCAAATGACCAAAAATCTGATTCATCCACATTTATTTCTCACAAACAAAGAATAAATGAAGACTAAAAACTTGACAAACTTAGAAAGAAGTAAGATTTCTCAAATCTTAATGTTAAAAAGCAAAAATGGAAAGATCAAAAGGGGTGTAATGCTAGAGGTGGCGGAACCCGATTCGAGTGTTTGCGGGAAGAGTATCACAAGGATATGGAATCAAACAAAGAAGCGATTGGATGCAAAGCCAAACAGTCAATGTTAACAAAGAACCGAAAGGCAAAAAGTGTCATACAAGGCGGGTGTTTGATGTTGAGAAGTTCAACAAAATCCCTCTTTCGTAAAGGACCACTCAACATAGTACTCTTTGAAGCTTATGGGACAAGCCGATCAAAGCAATATCAAGATGGGTAACAGATAAGACAATACTTTCTCACACAAATGCAATCAAACCTCAGTTGAATGACAAAAACAAACTAGAGAGATTACTTTTCTCTCTTGGACAGCTACATTATGATGAGGTATGTAAGCAAGTGAAATTCAATGATCAAAGTATTGTTATTCACATGGATGAAAAATGGTTTTACTTAACTCAGCCTAGTAGGAGGTTCTACTTATCTAAAGGTGAAAAAAAACCATATAGAAGTGTTCAGTCCAAAAAATTTATAGGAAAAGTAATGTTTATGTGTGCTGTTGCCAGACCAAGGTATGGGTCAAACGGTGAAGTTCTTTTTGATGGTAAGATAGGTATATGGCCCTTCATAGTTGAAGTACCAGCTAAGAGAAATTCTAGGAATAGAGTTGCAGGTACAATGGAAACAAAATGCATAGAATCAATTAACAAACAGGTTGTTAAAGATATGATACTCAAAATTGTTATTCCAGCAATTAAGGCAAAGTGGCCTGAAGGTGAAAATAAGCACATTATCATACAACAAGATAATGCACGTCCACACATAAAGAATTCAGATCCAGATTTCAGAGCTGAAGCAAACAAGGATGGGTGGAATATTGAGTTAAGTTGTCAACCACCAAACTCACCAGATTTGAATGTCTTAGATTTGGGTTTTTTCAGAGCTATTCAGTCACTTCAGCAAAGGAAAAATGCTTACAAGTTGGATAAACTTGTTGTGGAAGTTAATAATGCTTTTGAAAAGTTGGAGGTAATTAAACTCAATTATGTCTTCATAACACTACAAGCATGCATGATAGAGGTTTTGAAAAGGAAAGGAGGAAATGATTACCCCTTACCACACATGCACAAATCCAAATTAGCAGCTGCAGGCTTATTGCCTGACTATCTAACTGCTGATTTGAACTTGGTGCAAGAGTGTATAACATACTTGAACAATGTGGGTGATGCTTCTAGCATAAAAAATTTGGTTGATGCAGTGAAAGCACATTATGATGATATAAATGAACCTGTTGGCAACATTACTGAACCTGTTGAGCCCCAGTAATGAACCAACAGGAGCATTCTTCAGTGATATGACATATGAACAGGTTGAAACATGGATACAGGCTAATGCATTAGTTGTTGATGCAAATGTTAATGCAAATGTTAATGCAGATGCTACTGCAGATGCTACTGCAGATGCTGAACTTGTTGGTAACATTACTGAACCACCTGGGTGCAGTAATGAACCAACAGGATCATTATGTTCTAACCAATGAACAGGTTGAAACATGGATACAGGCAATGCTGTGGTTTACATGTTTTTGGCTAACAGTTATGCAGCATATTATGAACATAAATGCTAGATCAGATTGGTCCATATTTTGTCAAATGCAGAAGAACATGTTTTGCAGTTAAGAAGACCAAGCTCAGAATACAAGCAGATTCTAAACATCAGCAGATCAGCATATTTTGAAGATCAGTCAAGTAACAGAAGAAATGTTTCATAATTTGTGTATTTTGATGCTTATTTATGAACTTTGCACAATGTTTAAATGTAAACTGGGACACAAATATTATGAACATCAGATTTGACTGCAATTCACTTGGCGTACAACTTTAAAATTTAGAAGCTTAACGAATTCAAGATCCCAAGCACTTAATGCTTGCATAGCCTCATCACTTTGAGTTGTGGTGGCTTTATGCATGCAGTAAGTGATTTAGGTTCAGATTTCGCCCTCAACAACAGATCATTGGGCATTAGTCCATTTTAACAAAGGAAATATACCCAAACTGTAAAAAACAATCATCACTAGTCCATTTTGACGAACCCAACCAACAAAAACATAAAAAAAAAACAATAAAATTATGGATCTAAAGAAATTAACCTCCCTTATTCTTCAAGGAGCACCTTCATAGCAGGTAAAAAATTGCACATCTCCAATAAAGCCATTCTTTTATACTCCGGTGTCTCATATCTTGCCAACTTCTTCCTAGTCCTCTCCTCAACATCTTCCTTAAACCAAATGTTAAAAGCATCTTGCTCAGTCAAGCACGTTTGGTAAACAAGTTCAGGTTCAGGCTCCATGCATGTCTCAGGAACAACATCAACATCAGATTCAGGAACAACTTCAGATTCAGGGACAACCAACTCAGAAAACTCATCATAAGATGATGAATAGTCATCATACGAATCAGGAACGATCTTCATTGACATGCCTTCAACATGTGCAATACTCATCTCCCTATCGCCATAGTCATCAACGTCAACATCAACAATAGGATCATCTTCAATATCGGAGAAAAGATGAGTCAGATCTGGAGATTTAGAGTCAAATCGTGAGGATTCATTGTTAATTTGAAGATGCGACATGTTGATGATCGGGTTTTAAGAGATTGGAGATCACAGATGAGAAGCGTGTCTCAGATTATGATAGAGACGATTTAGGGATTCAGGAAAGATGAGAGGAGGGAGGTGATGAGAGGAAGGAGGCGATGAGAGGAAGGATTTAGGGTTTTCTGGGTTGAAGATGAAGAGATGGACGGTTCTAGAAAGATGAAGATCTTTCAAATAGGCTGCTAGGGTTTGGGGAAGGATTAGGGAATTATATGGCGGGAGTTGGGGGGGTAATTGGGTTGTTAATTGTTTTGGGCTGGATTAGTTAGTGTTAGGTGGGTTTGGGTTATGTTAAGTAAGTGGGTTAGTGAATGGCAAATGTTGTAATATGCAAAAATAGACAAGGATAAGATGGTAAATTCACAACTTAAAAACTTACCAAAAAAGGAAAGAGGGACAAAAACCCGACTAGCTTCAATAAGGAAAGAGGGACAAAATGAGTGAATAGGAGGGAGTAATACTTAGGAGATGTGTAATCTAAAGTTTAGAACGGAAATTTTATTGGAAGTATATCTCTTTAATTAGGGTTTACTTAAATTTATCTTCAGCAAGATTTTTGGAAAGAGATCATATTTTCTATAGCCGGATGTAAACTTAAGTTGAAAAATTATTAAATTGAGTGAGTATTGTATTCAAATCAAACTCTTCATAATTATAGTTAGGGCTACCGCTAGTGGCTAACACTGCGGTATCGTGATAATAGGTCACGTCATAAGGGTGATAATAAGACGAGACAACTCGTGATCAATTTGAGCTTGGCTCACTCAAAACTAGGGATGTTTATGAGACGGAACAGCTCGCGAGCAACTCGAACTCGGTTCGGCTCATGTGAGCTCGGCTCGAGAGCTTAATGAGTCAAGCCGAGCAAACGTTGGCTCGGCTCGAACTTGTATAATTAGATAAGATATTATTCATATTTTTTAAAAATATTAGGAAAATTCCCACTTGTACCCCTCTGGTACGAGTTAATCTCACTTGTACCCCTACTTTTCAGGAAAGCCCACTTGTACCCTCCAACTTTCTAGTTATTCTCACATATACCCCTTAAGTATAGTAAATGATGAATATTGAGGATGAAGTGTGGTAAAAGGGTAAAAGATGAACGTTGAAGATGAAGTGGAGGCATATAAAAATGTATTTGGAGGGAAAAATGATGTTTGTTGGAGAAAAACCAAATATTTCAATTAAAGTATCATATTGTTTACACATAGCCCTTAACATTGTATGTAAGGGTACTTAACACTTCTTTCCCGCTTCATAATGACGAGCGAGAATTCACTTAACGTCTTAATTGTTGGTGATTAGTATTATGATATTAGAGTGTAGACTTTCTTTAAAAGTAAGGGTACACGTGAGAGTAATCTATACTCGAGAGGTATAAATGAGAATAACTAGTAAATTGAAGGGTATAAATAGGCTTTCCTGAAAAGTAGAGGTACAAGTGGGATTAGCCTATAATAGAGGGGTACAAGTGGGTATTTCCCAAAATATTATGTCATGATTATAATTTATATATTTGTATCACACATACCAAAAATGTCTCATTGATTTTCCAATATTTGTATTTAAAACTTTTAAGCCTTGTTATTGAAAATATTGAAAGAAAGAAAAACGAACATTCAACAATTATATATAGGCTCTAGTTGAGCTCGAATATGGCTCGAGCTCGCGTTAAAGCTCACAAGCTTGATAACGAGCACAATTTTTTCAAGCTCGGGTATGCTCGAGATTGGTTGGAGCTCGAGTCTTAATTTATGAGCACAAGCAGAGGAAAGCCAATTCAAGCTCGGCTCGTTAACACCCCTATCCTAAACGACTATAGCTCATAAGCATAAGAAACCAAATGAATTGAAAGGAGTGTATCTTACCCGGTGTCGCCATCTCATTTTCCATAAATCTATAACTGGCTATTAGCACGGACTGATCCAGTCCGTCCCGCCTTGGCCCGTTATTTTATACAACTTGGCCTGATACGGCCCGATCTTGACCTGCCGTTAGCCCGGGCCTGGCCCGGGTCCTAAAATTCCAACCTGTCTCGCCCTTAGCCCGAGTATAGGTCTACATAAATCTATGTTAGGGAGAGTAATCATAAACGATTATGCGATCCGACTGGAGTAAGTGCGTTCTTACCATTTGAGTTAACTTTTATTCTCATATGATCGGCTTTGTAAATATGGTATATACCCCCAACATATTGATTCTAGCTCTATCATTCTTGACTCTTGAGTGCGTAATTAGGTACACGTACACCGTGCAATAGTATATGTCCATTTTAACTTTGTTAGTTATTGACTCTAGGATGGTCGATTAAACGATGTTATTAAGGTTAGTCTTATATAAGACAATTTCACAATAAGTTTAATCTACTTTTATCATGCCGTCATGTTAATGGCACATGTTGCGAATTCTTATTTAAGAGATGTATGAGGTATGACTATATGAATCATTTTATGAAACAGATCTATCTTTATGGATGATTATTATTGATAACTATATTGACAAATGAAATGACTTGGATTCGTCAGAGATAAGTAAATAACAATGATTTTACATGAGACTATAAATAGTTTTCAATTAATCATAGTTCAACAAGCAAGGTCTAAATCATTAGTTGCCCAAAAATTGTCTTAGACAATACATCCGAAGGATCATCTACTGGAGGAACTTCGGAAGAAACCACCTCAGACAAACCATTTTCCAAACCCGTAACCAAATTCTCAAAATAAGTACCAGTCACCTTGGTCAATTTAATCAATTCAGCCCGAAACTTTCCAAAATCGCCAAACTCGGCTTTAATCTCACCCTCGTCGCCCAATAATTTTTTCGACAATTCAATTTCAGCACAATGGTGTAGCCTCTCAAGACCTAATTCGGCCTCCCCTTGCAAATACTCGAAAAGCTTTTTCTTCACATCTTCATGCTCAGGCATGAAAAACCCGTAAGCATAAGTCCATTTAAGTACGCGTCTACACTCAATTATTTGCTTCCAACTTTCAACAATAAATTCAAGTTGGGTCACTGGTACGGATACCCGATCACTAAGTTCGGGTAATTGGATAGTTTGCAAATTATGCAAGTCTTGTATAGCTTTTTGCATTGACTTGTGGTTGCTTGCCCATCGTTCATAGTAGTGAGTGTACCTTATGATAGATTGGCGTGCCAATGTTCTTTGTTTTTCTTCGGTCTGAGTGTACCGATTGCACCCCGAGTGGTTCATCCAGTCACCTAGGCACAACCAGCAGAACTCATACCTGCATAATAACTAAGTTCCTTAAGGCTTGCCACGTAACACGGGGTAAATGTTACTCCCTCCGTTCCAGTCAATAGTTTTTAATTTTCTCTTACGAAATAAAGCAAGTGTAAACTATTCACTAGGATAGAGGGAGTATTTCATCACGTTCAATTCGACTTAAAATCAGTATTACACAAACATCATCTAATTGTTAATTATGCTACATTAGAATCAAGAAGAAATCAAAGTAATAATTCTCAGTGTAATTCCGAGTAAGAATTAAAAGTAGTTTGAGGAATCATAGTCGATTTGTCACGTGTCAAAAGGAAAACGATGAAATTAGACTTCAATTGGAGTCTTAGATAGTTTCTGTTCTTGTTTTCCATAGTTTTCTTTTTCTCTAGTATGGATGTATTCCGCTTCGCTTGATCAAAAAAAAAAAAAAAAAAAAAACAATAAAATAAATTACTTGTTCGGTAACCTTCGTTTATCTTTTGTGCGGGCAGTGACAGAACCAGAATTTAAAACTAAGGCTTGAAAACTTTGAAGGGAGCAAATTATAAGGTACACTAAAAAAAACCCGAAAAAATCAAACTTAAAATTTCGAAAATTTCATCTGGTAGGGGTGACCGCCCCTACTAGGCCCCCTTAGGTCCAGTACGGTGTGCGGGGTATTTTATCAAGGGTAAACAAAAGATAAAGAGTAGTAAGGAATTATACCGGCAAGGTGCAGAGCAAGTCATATGACTACAACCATGATTCTTCTCAATATGCCGCTTACATTTGGGACAAGGCTTAGTATAAGCCAAAATCCACATAGTATTCTCAGCCTCCGAATTATTCTTCACAATCCAATCTAACACAATCTTACATTCCAGCGGACGATGACAATCCTCGCCGCAATTCCAACAAAATGAATGCGAGCAATCGCAAGTAACATCATATTCACCGGTGCCACCGTGTTCCAATTCCACCGCACGGTCACACCCTGGTGACGGACACCACTTAATATTCACCCTAGAATCGACGTAAGACCTAATAAAATATTGTAAGTACTTTTTTTCATCTTTCTTAGATGTCAATTTGGAAATCATGTCCTGCCCTACAATTGCAGGACACTTTGGTTCCGGACATCTAAGTGTAAGACTCCCTAGCCCGCTTTCGTTAATCGACGTACTAATATAACTTTTCCAACAACTTATACAATAATAATGATTATTACAATTAGCTGAACAAATTTGTTCGATTAAAAAATCCTCTTCGAAACAAATACCACATGAATACCTTTTATTTTTCAAGGATTTTGATTTTTCGACATTATTGCCCTTAACTAACAATCCTGCCTTATTTCGGATGGTTGCTTCATCGTCAAACCACTGATCAAGTAAGCGAGACGGGTCCCACTTGTAATGGCATAGTAGAACGATTGCTTCAGCATTCGACACGGAAAAAAGAGATGAGAGATGTGAAATTTGTTCGTTTTGACGGTTTTGAATGTCAGACTCGGCCAAGACGGTGTATCGATTTACGGGTTGTTCGTTGGCATTGTCGTTGTCGTCAATACCGTAACAATGGCCGTCATCACTGACGAAGCTGTTGTCAGAAAAATAACGAACATCATCATCATCATCGTCCACCCAACTCATGGCTAAAGTTTTCTCTAAGAAGAATAATATAATATTTATAATTAATAATTGATTGAGAGGTATATAATACTTAGGAGATGGGTAGATAAAGTTAATAATGGAGATTTTATTGAAATTGAAATTATATCTCTTTAGGGTTTTATAGAAATTTATCTTCATCTAGGTTTTGGAAAGAGGTCATATTTTCGATCTCTAGCCGGATATAAAATAAGCTGATAAACTATTAATTTATTTATTTTTTCGAGTAAATTGTTAAGTTGAGTATCGGATTGAAATCAAACTCTTGATAATCAACGACTTAGGCCCGATTTCTTTAAGTTGAAAAGAGTTAAATTGAACTGAACTATGAAAGTGTATTGAATAGAGCTGAACTGAATTAAAGTAACAGTTAATTTGTGAATAGATTAACGCTAAACTGAACTGAACTACATTGAATTAAGCTAAACTAGTATAGACCCCGTGCGATATATGCACGGTATTTTTAGAGTTTTACTTTTTTTAGTATTAAGTATTTGTGAAATTTAAATTGAAAATTCATCTATTTCTCATCTTTCTCATCATTGTATTTTGATTTGAGAAATAAAAAATTAAATCGTAAGAAGCCATGTAAGCGGCAACTTTTTACCATAAATAATCAATGAAGTTTTATCATAAAGTTCTTAAGAAATAAATAAATAATTATTTATCATAGAAAGACCGGAGATAAATTTATGCAGAATGTGAATATTCAATGTTATAAATATTCAAATATAAAAGATTATGCCCATTTATAACCCGTCATGTAAATACCTATATTATATGCTAAAAATACAAAACCCTATTCTAGGATGCATGTTTTAGGCGGGAAAATTTAGAGTTTCGTCTATTCATTTGGTAAATAGGGGATTGAACTTAACTAAAATGAATAGAACTGAACTAAAATGAGCTGAAATTTAAATCCAAAAGAACAGACTTGTTCTTTGGACTTAACTTCAAGGCTTATAAATTCAACTAAGTTCAATGCAGTTCAGTTCTGTTTAGGTCCGCCATTAAGTTCAATTTAGTTCAGTTCAGAAGAGTTTTACTTATTGTTATGTTATTATTCAAAAAGTTCAGTTCAATTTAGTGTAGGTCCATTAGATTCAGTTCAATTCAGATAATTTTAATTCAAAAGAACAAGGCCTTACTTTGTATATAGCTATCAAGTATGATATGGTCGTTATGTACCAAAAATAAATACCTAAATATAACTAACAGAAGCTAGCGATAAGTAGGGTCGATCTCCACAGGGAGGCAAAAATGAGATTTATCTGTTTTAAGTTAGTCTAAGAGTAACGGGGGTTTGAGTACGATTTCTAAACTAAGAGAGGAGACAAGAGAAATTGAGCGATAAAAATAAAGGGATTAACAATAAAGAGAGAGAACTAGGATTGTCGGGTCATCAATGAATGTCAGTCAATTGCAGCTAAGGTCACAAATTAGTCGATGTGTCGGTCTAAGGGGCAACGAATATCTCCTTTCGGTCTCAATTCGCCCTAAAATGCTATTAGCTTAACTTTCGTCCTCACTAAAGCATCCTATTGCTCACTGCGGGTCTCACCCCTTCCAATCTTTCGGTCTAGGTCAAGGCTTACCAATATTAAGTAGGCTAAATGCATCGATTCAAATAGCTAGAAACAATTAAAGCAGTGATTAACAACATAGACTTAACAACAACGACACATGCGTAAACCTAATTAGCAATTAACATCGGTTCATCGACTCCCCTAAATCCTAGCAGGGGAATTAGCTAAACATAGATAAGGGAAGAGCAAGAGCGAAAAATAAAGGAATAAACAACATCATAAATTAAAAATAAAGTAAAGGAAGAAAAAGAGTAAGGAAAGGAATTACTGATTAAGAGATCCGGAAAAGAATGGTGGAAAAGTGTTTTACAGAGAAAAGAGAGAAGGAAAAGCATGAAGTGTGATAGAAGCGTCGTCCTAGTAGTATCCAGAATAATTATGACTTAATCCCGACTTCCTTTATATAGGGAAGCGAGATTTTACAAACATAAACCCAATCACGGACTAAAAATCCCGAGCCCAATAGCAAACCACTCGATCGAGTGCTTTTAAACTACTCGATCGAGTAAAATAAAGCTTAAACCACTCGATCGAATAGAAAATTTACTCGATCGAGTAAACCTTAAATTGAATCTACTCGATCGAGTAGAAAAAGGACTCGATCGAACATAAATATACTCGATCGAGTACTTTCCAGCGCACAATTTCCTGCTTTGCGCACTGAACTTCAAACGGCTGCCATGTCTTCGTTACTTGGGCAAACAGGGCGATTCAAGTGGCGTTGGAAAGCTAAGAGGACAAGCTTTCATCTACAATTGGAATCACCTGAATATCAGTTTTAGAACTCAAGATATAGCTCTTCAAAGTAGGCACTAGCAATTTGAAGTCCTTCCTTTGCTCGCCTAGCTATCTTTCTTCTTTGCGCATCTCAAAATAGCTATATTCCTGCTCCAAATTCACTCTTCCTCCAAATGCATGCTAAAAGGACGGTAAAAAGCTCGATTTCACTACTTTCTGGCTCATTCCTGCAAATAAGACAAAACAAACCAAAGTAGCATATTCGGGGCATTTCGTAGCATAAACTACAATAATAGCATAGAAATACGTGAATAAAAAGGCCTAAAAAGACTATATAAAATGCACGTATCAAAGTACATGTTCTTCCTCGGCTATAAATCAGAATTTACATTTGAATAAGTTCAATGCTACGCTTTTGGGCAATCAAGCATCGAGATTATTGACGGATGGGATGAGTCTTATGCCGAGAATTTTATGGGAAAAATTTTTTCAACATAACTCGTTCTTGAATGCGGAGATGGGCTATAACTCGAGCTACACTTGGCGCTGGATATGAGGATCGAGGGAGGTCCTCAGAGTAGGGATAAGACGTGGCTAGGAGATGGAGCGTATATTGAAGATAAGTGTAATACTACGGTTTTATGTGTCTAAGGGTACTCTATCGAGTGGGGGTTACTCTGTCGAGTAAGTAGCTTTTTACGCAAAACAGTAGACTGCCTGTAGGGTACTCGATCGAGTAAGTGAGTCTTACGGGTTATTTTGCCGGGTTTTGATAGTATCACGAAAAGGATATAAAAGCATCTTTCGTCAGTTCCTTTTCATTTTACCCTATTCGTTCTAAGTTTCATAAAAGACAAAAACAAGTTACGTTACTTCTCCTTCTTCGCATTGTTATCGAATGCCAAGGCTTGAGTCGTCGGAATTCAGTGTTCTTTGCGCCGTTGAGTCCGTAGGGTTGTGGGTAAGATCCTTGTACCATTTTTATGTTGATCCGTTAACTTTGGTTTAAACCCTAATTGGGTAATTTGGGGGTTTTAGGAGTATTGTTGATGTTAGATTGTGATTTTATGATTGTTTGTTTGATAGGAAGTGATTTCATTGAAGAACGATTTTGATTATCTGATTGTGACGATCTTGGCGATTGCTATTCCAGGTAGGGTTTCCCTACTCACTATTGGCTACATAATGTGTGGTGATTGTTGTTGTGATTATTAGTTAATTAAGTTGTTGGTTTGATTTTAACGGTTGTTGGTTGTGTATTGTTGATTGGTTTGTATCTGTCTGTGATCTTCGGGGCGCGTCCCTGGCTGAGTGGAGTCACTTGCGGGAGTGGCTTCACGCCCTTGATTCGCCTTCTGTGAAACCCGCCACAAAAGGGATGTGCACATTAATGAACTTGGGTTTATCGCTCGATGGAGATGAGCGGGGATTTGGTGTCTGGCGGCGTGGAGTACTTGTTGCGATGGGTATTCTGGCAGGGCTACATACTTTAGTATGTAGTCAGTTGTGTTGAGATTGGAGATGGAGACTGGGATTGGTTTGAGCTGTTTGAGCTATCTGTGTTTCTGTTTCATTGTGGTTGTTGTTGTTTTTATGTAATCAGTACTGACCCCGTTAAATGTTTTAAAAACTGTGATGATCCATTCGGAGGTGGTGAGCATTTATTGAGCAGGTATGAGACGGTAATGCGCATAGGATAGCTGAGATGAGTCTTCACGTTGCAGTTTAGAAGTCTTCCGCTGTGTCGAACATTTTGTAGTTGTTTAGTAGTTGGCAGTTTTGAGAACCTTGTATTTCCTTTATCAGTTTGGAGTTTGACTTGTATCACTTAAACTTTATTCTTATTAAGTACGTTTCGTTATTGTCATTTGATTATCATTGCCTCGGGTAACCGAGATGGTGACGTTCACATACCTTAAGTGGTCCTAGTAAGGCACTTGGAGTATAGAGGTGTCACAAAGTGGTATCAGAGCGACGATCCTGAAACTTGTAACCAATGAACCTAATGAACATAGGGAGTCAGACTAAAATGAACCCGGGTAGAAGTTGTAGGAGCTAATGCAAAGACTTGGGAGACGTTCTAAAGTCGCGAACTCGCCCTACAATTTTGAACCTGTCACTATGGGGTGTCATGGGACCGCTATGTATTTGCTAATGTTTTATTGCGTATGTTGAATGATGTGTTGTTTAGAAATGTTGCAAAATGATTGTGGTGGAATGAGGAATGTGGTAAATGATAAAGTGTTGTGAATAGGCATGTTGCATGATAGTTGGTTTACAATGTTGTTTAGATTTGTTAGAAAAGTATATGAGAATGATGAATGATGTGGTGGAAAAAGAAAGTAGTTCATATATGATAATATGTGATGAATAATGATGTTGCAGGATGAATGATTTATAATGTGGCAATCTTAGTAACATGAGATTAGGCGATGTGATATGGTTATACATTATTTTGTTTCCGTAAAGTTATATAATAAAGTTATATACTATATGCATGCGTTAAATAAAGTGTATGATGGATGATAGATAATGTTGCATAAGAATATGATTTCATGATTTAAGCATGTTTATATGACTGAAGTGGATTTTTATAATGTTGATATGTTAATAACACGTGAATGGGAATTTGATGTTATATATTATGTCATTGTTCTTACGTAAGGCTATAGAATAAAAGCATGCGGGCGTTACATGAGTGGTAAGTTGAATAATATATGTGCATGATGGAAGTTGTTGTTTGACTTTTGTAAATAGTAACATGTGGTTAGGGATACTGGTTTTATGAGTATTGAGTTGTTTTTGTTTACCTTGTTGTTGTTTAAGTTGTTTGGAAGTAAAAATCGAATAGTTATGTTGTCTGATTACAACGAAGTTGTCTTTAAACTGTTATAACTTGAGATGAATAAATGATTTTAATGTGATTCCAATTGGAGGTAATAACTTGTTCTTTTATGATTCTAACGATAGATCACATGCCCAAAACGACCAAGAAACGGGTGAGTTATGGCCGTTTTACGAAAATTGGACAGTGCTAAGAAATACGTAGGATACTCGATCGAGTGGCCCTCACTCGATCGAGTTCACCTCTTGTTACTCGATCGAGTAACCCTTACTCGATCGAGTAGTCCTGGTAATTTTTCATACGTGTCTCTGACCTTCACCTACTCGATCGAGTAAGTCTCTTACTCGATCGAGTGACCTGTACTCGATCTAGTGACCCCTATTTTGGGTCATATGTTTATCTTTTGACTTCGTTGCCTATTATGTTTAATTCAAAGGTGTTCTTTTACTTCCTTATGCATTGTTTTACGTATGTGTTGGTCCTGATGCGTAAGTTACCCAATCTTGTGATGTAAGGAGTGGCACATGTGGTGAGTATGAGTTCGGTGGGGAGGACATGAGTTATATGTGGTTGTGATAGGTAGTGGAAAAGAAAAGGAAGATTGATAAGGCTTATTAAGGCATGGAACATGTTTTGTGAGATGAGATGAGTGATATGATTGTGTGTTGAGTAATGTAAAAGTAAGTGAATGTGGGCAAGGGATGATGTGAGTCTAAGGAACGTGAGAATGAAAAGGTTGAAAGGAAGGATGTGGATAGTGGCAACTTGAGATGTGTAAAGAATTATGGAGGGAGATTGTTAGGAGTCGTGTGGGTTAAAAATACATGTAGTGAAAGTTCGTTTTAAAGGGATTGAGAAGAGTGGTATATAGTGAACTTAATGGAGACATATCGCGACGTGGATTTGCAGATAGTGAGTGAGTTTGGGAATTTGTATCATCAAGAAGTGAAACTAATGTGTGATTTCCTTGGGCAAGTAACGTTATGAACCGAGTTTTGGGGATTCCAAAAAAAAAGTGAGTGATAGTATGATAAGAAAAGATCCATGGTAAGAAAGAGAGAGATGATATTAATATGAAATAATGGGATTTGAGCTTTGGAGCAATGAGAAGGTAACCGGAGCACTAAAGAGTTAGGTAGAAGTAATAAGGAGTTGAGCTATTAATTGGTATTGTTGAGTGTAAAGAGAAAAAAAGGATAAAAGTAAGCTGAGAAAAAATGTTGACCGGAGTTATGTGATATAAAAGACAAAAACAAGTTACGTTACTTCTCCTTCTTCGCATTGTTATCAAATCCCAAGGCTTGAGTCGTCGGAATTCAGTGTTCTTTGCGCCGTTGAGTCCGTAGGGTTGTGGGTAAGATCCTTGTACCGTTTTTATGTTGATCCGTTAACTTTGGTTTAAACCCAAATTGGGTAATTTGGGGGTTTTAGGAGTATTGTTGATGTTAGATTGTGATTGTATGATTGTATGTTTGATAGGAAGTGGTTTCTGTAACACCCCCCCATTTATTCAGGAGCCTTTAGCTAGACATTCCCAAATAAATAGGACTGTTACCATCTCGGTTTCCCGAGGTAGTGAATCTATATCTATATAAAATAATAAAACAACAACCATAATATTTTTTTCCCTCCAAAACTTCACTTCCTAATTTAACATAGATTTTAGGATTTCTTAAAAATAGGTCCACTAACAAAATAGCCCAATATATAAAATTTATTTTATGTTGTTAGCATAAGATTTATACCATCATATTTTATTGTTGTTTTTACTAACTTCTCTATATTCTAAGGTCTCCATAATATCATAATTAGTTTTAGAATTTTGTGGTTTTTTTTAAATAATTTTCATATCCAATATAATATATACAATTGTTTGACATGAATTAAAATTTTTCAAGCATTATCTTTTTACTCGATTAGACAATATTGTTTAATCATGCAATTTAGATAATCGTTAGTCTCAATATCATTCTTTTTACGTTTTTAAATCTGTGTGAATAGCTATTTGGTACGAGTAAATTGAATAATCTAACAACTAACAAATTGGATTTGAGAAACATTAGGTAAATGTCTTTAGAAAAGGTCTCACAATAAATTTATTATGAGCTTATTTTATAATTATAATACAAAACAGTACCACGGGCAATAAAACGGGTGAAAACATGGTTAAAAATAAAATGAGTACACTTATTATAAGAATATATACAAAGTTAAAGAGTCGTTTCAAGTCATGATTAACAATATAATTATATAATGGTCATGAAAACAAATAAATGAGTACAATGTTATATCAATAACTTATTTAGAGACTATCTCCGATCTCCCTAAATTTTTTTTATTAGTTAATGCAATTTATACGAATGAAATTTGATTATGAGTAGGTTGACATTGTTTAAACATTAATAAAGGATAAAAGGGTATGCATTAGAGAGTTTTAATTGAATGTATATTTAACATTAGCGAATATGAATAAGAGTCTACACTCTAGAATGTTAAGGGCATAATTCTCAATCACAAATTATACTATGATATGATACCTTAATATGGTGGGGCCACATAAAAGTGACCATTTTATGGTAAAAATTTAGCTTTTGATATTAAAAGTTACCATTATTTTGTTATTAACAGTGACTACTAAAAAAAACAATCATTTTTTCCACAAAATGTTCACTATTTCTTATAAATTGGTCACTTTTACCAGTCTACATTCTATTTACATTGATAAAAGTGACAAATTTCTTATTTATTATTTATTATTATTATCAATACTATATATTAATTCCAGAAACCAAGGGACTTCCATGTAATTAAATAAATCTATACACATTAATTATACTATATAGTTTTAAATTGTTAGCGCCGTGTGATGGACCTGAACAAGGGACTTCAATGTAAATATTATATAGTTTTAGTTAAAAGTATAAATTTAGAGAATATTAGAATATGGCGATTTTCCTTAAAAAAAGGGGTTCCACTTATAATATTAATTAGTATAAATATGTTAATTATTTAACATACATAAATATAATATAAGTATATCTTATATTTTGGAAACTATTAAAAGGCAAGAAATCAATTCAGATTTCCAAAAAATATAATATTCCATAATTCATTAGATTTGTAATTTAATTAGTAAATAATAATGATTGCTCTTAAATAATATTCTAATCTAATATTTCAGATTTATTTAAATATATAACTTTAATACAACTAGATAATCAACTATTATGATAGTAACCTTCCATGTGAGTAGTAAAAACAACAATAATATATAGCAACGGGAGTAGTGAGAGTCATACTAGCAACAACGGGAGTAGTGAGAGTCATACTAGCAACAATGGGAGTAGTGAAATTAACAATAATAAATGCGGGAGTAGTGAAAGAAAAAAAAATGACGGCGGGAGAAGTGAAAGTTAAAGTAGTCACAACACATGTAATGAAAGTAACAGTAGGAACAATGGAAAGAGTATGAAAAATTAACTAACAATTCGATTTTAAGAAAATATTAATTTATTTAAATATACGGGCTTGACAAAACTAACGGGTTAACCGTAAAAATAGCATGAATAGTAAAACAAACAACAGTAACCGAAGAAGTAGTGCACGTAATAATATTAACAGGGGACGTAGTGAAAGTAATAATATTAACAGCGGGAGAGGTGAACGTGTCTCATAATTTGTTGATTAATTTTACCCCTCATCATAATTTCAATATATAAATTGTAAATGTATGTGTTAACCAAATTTAGAGAGATCATATTTCATAGAAAATTAAATTTAAATGTTAAATAAAGGTAGCCCGAGCGTAGCCGGGCACCAAACCTAGTTATAAATAATAAAACACAAACCATAAATATCTTTTTTAATTTCCCGCCTAAATACCCACCTCATACTAAACACAATTTTACCAAAATCCATAGCCCACTAATCAAATGGCCCACAATGATAATCAAATTTATATCTACATACTAACTCATACACGACTAATATTGACTACGAAATGAGCCCACCCTGTTAACAAAAATGAACATCAAATTGATTTTCAAATTGATTTTGTACCAATTTCTATCAGTTAAATATTGAATACCTTAAAACTAAAAAATATATTCAACTTAGTTTATGACTTTTAAATGTGTGCATCAAAACATATGAGACACGAGTAATGTTATGGGACTTAGAGACCAAATATGTTTTGCGATTAACGGGTCGTAAAATAATTTCAAAGGCTCAAAGAGGTTTTAGTATGGTGATTTACATATACCGATTAGTTTATCAAATAGAAAATAATTTATAGAGATATCATATTGTGTAACTCATAAGCGTTCTTTCCTTTTATGCCAAGTTTTCAAGTGTATACGTTAACTGATATTGTTTTGACTTAATTCGTAATTCTACTTTTTATTTTGTCTTCATTTCAATTTTAATTTTTGTGCATACATTTTAAAACTTATCCTATATGGTAAAATTTGCCGATATTTGAAATTATCAACATGCTTTAATATAGGTGTAAACATTTCGGTATATGCATGCTTTAATCAAATATATGAGATACGACGGGTGTAAGCATGATATACAGTGTAACTATGTTTTTACAATTAATACTCTCTTAATACTAATGTTATTTTGAGAAAAAAATTAATACTATAATTTAAATATATAGATTATACTGTTATAGAAGTATTGTATTTGTAACTGTAATTGTCAAATATATAATTTTCATGTAACATATGAGAAATCAATTAACACAAATAAGAAACCAAAACAATGTTGTAAATCTATGAATTTACGAAAAAATTTATATATACAATTTATACACGCCCGTGCAACTTTGCACGAGTCCTGAACTAGTAACAAAGTACAACAATACCAAAGTACTTTAAATTAAAACTTAGCGATTACATGTTTATTACAAATTTAACTAACTAAAACTTAATATAAAATAATTACAACTCACAACGGAAATAAATAAAGTGATATAATTGCTCTATGTGATCTAGACTTCAACTATGGTCCAAGTCGAGCTCTCGTCCCAATGCTCCCGAGTCAGATAATCTTTAGTACCTGTCAAATCTGCTCCCCATAAAATGGTTCACCGCAGGTGTTCACGAATACACTGTCAACCACGAGGTTGAGTAGGATAATCACACAACATTAAAATACAAACTTAATGGATGTAACACATGGAATAAATACCACCACCAATTCCCATCATAGCCACACTAGTCGTCCCGGTCCGTGACCGAGGCTCCACCACACCGTCGTCCCACCAACTCCTGGCCCGTGGATAAGCACAAATGTCGTCCCAGTCCGAGACTGAGGATAATCTCATAACTCATTGTCGTCCCAGCCCGAGACTGAGGATAATTTCATAACAATCTCATGTCCCACTATATAAACACAAATGTCGTCTCAGTCCGAGACTGAGGATAACCGATAAAATAGTATGCCAATACGAATAATCCAATCCATTAATAAACAATCACAATAATCCAACAATAATAATTTACGCATCCATTCAATCCCACAAAAGAAAACGAGTTGAGTAGTTATCCTACCTGGGATGGTCGCAAATCCAATTAGCAAATTGCACGTAACAATGGTTCTTATCCAACCCGAACCTACATAATATATACCACATACAATCAACATTGATTCTATTTGTAAGTTAATCTACCTTAAATATCGTCTTAATGTAAAGAGCCTAAGGCAGGGGTTATTCGGCATCGTATTAGCTATGGCATAAATTGGTCAGACATTGAGAAGGATCTTGACATGTCTGCTACGGATATTTCTGATCTTGATTCGGCTGAAAGTTATCAGATGCTGCGCTCTAGCCGTCTCCAACTTATTTCAAAACAACATGCGTACTGGCTTCAGCGGGTAAAGCTTCGTAATGAGGTTTTGGATGGCTTACCAACTCGTTTCCTTTTTAATCGAGTAAGACAACGCTCTGTTAAACAATGTCTGTTTTCTATCCGTACTTCTGATGGTATATGGCTTCAGGACCCACACCAAGTTGAGAGTGAGATTCTTTCTTATTTTAAGAAATTACTATGTACCTCCAGTTATCTTTCTACAACCGCGTCTTTTGCATCGATGGACTCTTTCCTGTCTTCTTTGGATTTGCCTTCACTTTCCTCTGCAGATTGCTCTGTTTTATCGGCACCTTTTTCTGAAGCTGATGTTCTTCGAGCGCTACGCAACATGGATGGCTCAAAGTCACCTGGCCCAGATGGCATCACACCCCGTTTCTATCAGTTATTTTGGCCACAGATTGGTCATCTTGTATCGGCTGCTGTCCTGCAATTTCTGAATTCGGGTGTTATGCTTAAGGAATGGAATAATACGCATATTGTTCTCATTCCGAAGACTGATCATCCTGAATTAGTTACTCATTACCGTCCTATTAGTCTCTGCAATGTTATTTACCGTATTGCTTCTAAATGCATTGCTAACAGACTTATTCTGGTGATCCCTTCACTTATTTCGGATTCGCAACAAGCATTTGTCCCGGGACGTCTAATGTCTGATGGTTGTCTAGTTGCTCATGAAGTGCTTCACTACATCAACAAAACAAAAAGAGGAACTAATTGTTATGCGGCCCTCAAATTGGATATGAGCAAGGCTTTTGACCGCGTCTCTTGGCATTTCCTCATGTCTGTTATGAGACATATGGGTTTCCCTATACACTGGCGCAATCTCATATGGGAATGCATTTCAACGGTTTCATACAGGATTCTTATAAATGGCACGCCTTCTCAGGCTCTACAGCCTACTTCTGGTCTGCGGCAAGGAGATCCTATATCCCCTTATTTGTTTATTCTCTGTATGGAAGTGTTATCACGACAGCTTGCCAAGGCCGAACGGATGAAATCTTTTACTGGAATCAAGATCTCAAGATATGCGCCTCCTTTATCACATCTATTTTACGCGGATGATGCTCTACTTTGTTGTAAAGCTACAAATAATTCCTTCGAAGCACTACGAGATTTACTCAAGGAGTTTGAAGTTGGGTCTGGGCAAATGATTAATTTGGACAAGTCATACATTTAATTCAGTCCGAACACGCCGGTGGATTTCCGCGATCATTTGACGACTATTTTGAAGATGCCCACGGTTACTCATTTTGGTGATTATCTGGGTGTTCCAATTGATATACCGCGGAAAAAGTCGGAACCATTTCTTCCTTTAATTGACAAGATCACTACACGCATTACTTCTTGGACAGCACTTCATCTAAGCCAGTCGAGTAAGCTTATTCTTATCTCGTCTATTTTGTTAGCTTCTCTTAATCATATTTTATCTTGTGTTCCTTTGCCACATGGGGTCTGCCGTAAAATTGATGCTCTTATTACCGCCTTCTGGTGGCGTAATGATTGGAACAAGAACACTATACACTGGCTTCGGCGTGAGATTTTGCAGTCTCCAAAGGAATATGGTGGTCTCGGTATTAAGAATACATTCTTGTTGAGTCAATCCTTGCTCCTCAAGAACTTTCAAGGCATTACTACTCATCCGAATACCTTGCTTGCAAAGTTTTGGACTGCTAAATACAAGAAGGATCTACCTATTCCGACATCCAGGTCTTCTGTCTCTAATGTCTCTTATGCATGGACTGGTGTGTGTCGTTCAGTGGATTCAGTGAAAGATGCTATTTGCTGGAAACTAGGAAGTGGTAAATTAGTTGATATTTGGTCTAGTCGGTGGGTGAATGGTGAGTTACCATCTTTTACTCCGTCTTTTTCGGCGCCATTACCACCTTTATCATCTTTTATTTTGGACTCGGGGGACTGGAATCCGTCTATGCTCTTCCGTTATTTTTCTCCTAAAGCAACCAAGGACATCATTGCTATGGAACCTCCAGCCCCTGATATTGATGACTTTATTTATTGGAAATTTACTGAGGATGGTCGTTACACTGCAAAGTCAGGCTACTTCTTTCTTTGGTCACAAACTTTGTCTGCTACCGCTGCTCGCTCTAGGATTCATCAATTTCCTTGGCAAATTGTATGGACAAAAAAGATGCCACGCAAGTTGTCAATCCTTATTTGGCGTATGGCACACAATATTTTACCAACGAATGCTAATTTGCTATCACGTGGCCTGAATGTCGCGCAAGACTGTCATCTTTGCCACTCCTCTCCCGAAACCATGAACCACTTGTTTAGATCATGTACGATAGTACAGCATTTATGGAAATCTTCTTGGCTGGGTATTAATCCCATGGCGAACCCTACTACTCCCTTTCTCTCTTGGATGGCGGATTTCTTATCTTATCTTAACCGTCAATCTTTTGGCACGGATACGGATTCCAATTTGATTTACTTTGGTTGTGTCCTTCGTGCTATTTGGACCTTTCGAAATTGGGTTGTTTTTAGAGATTGTCCAGTTGAGCCTGCAGGTATTCATCGCCTTATTACTGATCTGGTACGTTCTAATTCTCAGCTTCATCTGAGTAGGTCATCATTTCAAACACATGTTGTGCGCCTTCCTTTTATTAAAAATGCAGGCTTTACTTCAGTACAACAAGAGCAGGGTGTTTTCATTTTGATATCTACACACCGACTACGATCCTCACAATGTTTCACTGGTGCTCTATTTGATTCGGCCTTGGAATGTTCAATTTCTAAGACTGTACGGGCAGGATCATTGTTTGTTGCTACCGCAAGATTGCTTGTTCTAGCTATGGCCTATGCTGAACAGAAGAACTATACCCATGTTACTTTCTGGGTTACAAGTAGAAAATTATCCACCGTTCTGGCAAACTCGTTGCCAGTACCAATTACTGTACGGCACTCTGTCTTTAAGATCCGTACTTTGTTTGTACTTCATCCTTTCTGGTCTGTAAGCCTGGCTACAGGCTAAACTCGTTGTAATTTGCTAGTCTTTTAAATATAAATGGTTTATTGTTGTCAAAAAAAAAAAAAAAAAAAAAAAATATCGTCTTAATAATAACTATGCCTCACTAACCAATAAAATATTTTAATAAGTTACTAATACAATTCTCTCTAAACACAAGACTTGGGTTTTGTTAATAGACTTAAGAGTAAATAAATAATACGGAGTATACATGTAAATTGCTGCTAGTTTTACGTACAACTCACCAAAATTACAATGAATCTAACAAGACTAACTCCATGCACACCAAAATTAATCAGAAGCTCCTTACCCTCATCACACTTAATCATTCACGCACATGGATCGACCCCTATATGAGCGACCACCAACGCACCCATACATCACCGCACATACTGACGACTACGTTATAACCCGACCAACATGAAGACCCATAACAATCAACCTCCACTCGAACCTCAACGTAACCCGCTTCACCATCACCACACGCTTCATCTAATATTGTACCGACCCGACGACAACGAATCGACTCACAAAGGCTACCCAACTACTCCTTATACTCAACTTAAGATATGGAACAAGCCTCGGAATTCAACTCGCTCCATACGATGTGTAAAACAGCCCCGAAAGTTCACCATAGCGAAACAAAAACTGAGTACTACGAGCGACCTGCCCTATTCAGCTTTATTCTCGACTCTAAAGCACCACAAACGCCCTAACAACGCTCCTGGACACGCCTCCAACCACACTGTTAGAACACATTTGGTTGATGATGTCAAGTTTCATTTGTTATTTAATTGTTTGCCTCTAAGTTAAATTGGTTAGCAAAATTGAAGCTATTGATGATCAATCAAAAAGTCCACAAGCTAATCAAAGTAACAAGATGATCAAGATGAAGGCAAGATAAGAAAGCCCATTGCCTAGAATGAATGTTGTAAACGAGGTAGTTAAACATATCCTCTTTATGCATAAGTGATTGCAAACCATGCAACAGTTCCTATGACTGTTGCACCAAGGTTTCTGGTACTAACGTATGGAGAATTTTCCGAAAAATTTACAAGTGTTTGAAATTCTTTATAAAGTCTTTCTATGTTCAATAGGAATATTATTTCAAAACTGAAGAACAAAAAGAATATGCTTGCACAATAATTTAAAGATGTCAATCTCATTTGTGCAAGTTGTTTTCATGCTAAAAATAGGTCTTATGCTTTTTCTATTAGTGGCAAAATTGTGAGTTCCCATTAATTTTATGGAAAACATGCACTTCTTTGCCTCTAAAAATTGCAGCCACCTTGAGCCTCACAAACCTGGTTGTTCTTTTATAATTTTAAATGAAAATGCATGCTAAAATCTCATGGATATTAGATTAATGTAGTGTTAAGACCCTTCTCTTACACACTACCCTTCTCTATAAATAGCCACTTCATTTATCATTTATTGCAAGACTTTTCAGAACACTCATTGTAAAACATTTGCAAAATCATTTCAGCATTTTAAGCTTTGTTCTTCAAATATTTGCAAAACCGTTTTCTGTTTTCAAAAGTCTTCACTTGTTTTTAAAAGCTCTAAAATCTCCAAGTATCAGTTCGCTTAACTGTTGCATAAAGAATATGTTCAATGATTCTCGTGTTTAGGTCTTAATTGTAATCTCCATGTTCTTAAGTGAACCACTGAGATTCTGACTCTGTAAACCGTTAAGATAGAACTTTAAGTCTTGAAGCGGAGTACCTTTGAGCAAGGGAAAGTCTTGAAGCGGAGTAGCTTCAAGCAATTACAACCGGAGTAGGTTGGCGAGTTATTTTCATTGTAAGGGGTTTAGTTAAGTTTGAGTAAATTTCTAAACAAGCAATAAAATAACGGTTGGACGTAGGCTCCGGAGTAGGAGCTGAACCAATTTTTAAAAACATCGTCTTGTTTGTTTATTTACTTTTACATTCGTTTATCCTTTGCATTTTTATCTACCTATCTCGTTGCCGGATCTTTGTGCAGTGCAATTCATCATATTGTTGCATTGACTGCATCGCTTTGTGAACTTACAATCCATTAAGTTTCTCAAACTCGTACCTAATAGATCTTACTTGTGTTAGTCATTAACCAAGTAAACGAGAAAAGTTTTAAAAAGGTACACCTAATTCACCCCCTCCCCCTCTTAGGTGTTTATCGTTCTTAACTCTTCAATTGGTATCAGAGCCTCGTGCTCTTGATATTGATTAAAACCAAAGAGTTGATCCTATAGTTATGGACGATTCAAAACATACTAAGTTTCCCATCTTTAAGGGGGAAAACTATGCTTGGTGGAAACACCGCATGGAGCACTATGTCAAAAGTGCGGACTACAAATGTTGGTTGATCATTCAAAAGGGTCTCCTCAAAATTGAGATGACTAATGCCGATGGCACTAAGTCCCTCAAAAGTGAGGACAAATATGTTGAAGGCGATTATAGGAAAGTCGAGAAAAACTCTAAAGCCATGTCCATCCTTCAATATGGCATCGGTGAACAAGAGATTAACCGGATATCCGGATGTGACTCGGCAAAGGAAATTTAGGACACCCTTAATCTTGCTAATGAGGGAACGTCACAAGTCAAAAAGTACCGTGTTGATCTTCTCATGCAACAATATGAGATGTTCAACATGGGAAGAGATGAGTCAATTAATAGTTTATCTTCACGCTTCTCTAGTATTGTTAATGACCTCAAGAGTCTAGGTAGAAACTTTGAATCCGAGGATTTAGTCCGTAAAATCCTTCGTAGCCTATCTGAAAAATGGCAACCGAAGGTTACGGCTATTGAGGAAGCTAAAGATCTTTCCTTGCTGTCCAGTGGCGGACCAAGGATTCATACGGTGGGGGTGCACTTTTCAATAGAGACGATAAAATTGAAGCGACTAAACGACCCGATCGGTCAAAGTGGAATATATACAACGGAAATTTGATTTGAATATATACAACGAAAATTCAAAGTGACATGGAATCAAAATGACCCAAATTTTAATTGATGTATGAGGGTGTAAATTTTTCGATCAAAAAACTAAAACGAAATTATTATAATAGATAAAATTCCACTTGAAATACACATTATAATTTACAAAATTATTTTAATTGATGTACGAGAGTCTAAATGTTTCAATCAACGAGAACACATTTTTCGATCAAAAAACTAAAACGAAATTATTATAATAGATAAAATTCCACTTGAAATACACATTATAATTTACAAAATTATTTTAATTGATGTACGAGAGTCTAAATGTTTCAATCAACGAGAACACATTTTTCGATCAAAAAACTAAAACGAAATTATTATAATAGATAAAATTCCACTTGAAATACACATTATAATTTACAAAATTAAAAATGGGAAAAAGGGGATTATGGGGATTCGAACCCGCACCCTTCAATCCACAACTACTAGTCTTACCCACTGTGCCACGATTAGCATAGTGATTTTTATGAAGCACAAATGATATAATACTGTTGTTAAGTTTTAAAAAAAAATAATCAAAAACCGAGGGTGCGCACGTGGGGTGCTGTGCGCACACCCCGGTCCGCCCCTATTGCTGTCCCTTGATGAACTTATGGGCTCACTCATGGCTCATGAGTTAACTCTCATGAAGCGCTCTAGTGAAAGCTCTAAAGGGAAAGGACTTGCTCTCAATGCTCTTTCAAGTGATGAGGAGGATGAAGATGACGAGTTTGCAATGTTCACTAAAAACATTGTTGGCATGATTAATGGTCGAAACTCACAAAGGTCAAACAACTATACTAGAAAAAGACGTTTTCCCAAAAGAAGATCTAGTTCCACTATGGGTTGCTTCAAATGTGGTGACAACGGTCACCAAATAAAAGAATGTCCTAAGTGGAATGACATCAAATCTAAAGAAAAGCGTGATTTCGCTAAAAGAGAATACAAGAATGAAGTAATGACAGCCATTTGGGGCATGTCCGATTCCGATGAGGACGATGTTCTTGAGGAAGAATTAGACGCCAAAATGTGCATCTCTTCTCAATCAATCAATGATGTTCCAAAGTCAACAAAGAAACAAAATGTCAAATGTCTTATGGCTCACTCCGTGAACTCGATTGATTGAGACAATGAGGTAAATAAGCTCAAGAAAAAGGTTCGATCTTTCTCTAAAGACAAAGTTTGTCTCCTCTTAGACCAATTCATTGATAAGTGTCGTGTCCAAAACAATAAATTAGAGGCTATGCAAACTGAAATTGAAGACATAGCCGAAGAAAATGTTGGTTTGAAAGAATGTCTAAATGAGGTTGATCAACCTAGTACATCATTGAGTCTTGAAAAGGAGATTAAAAAGCTCCGAAAATAGAATTTGTTTCTTGCTAAAAGGGTTGATGAAACGCATGCAACAGAGCACTGCACTGTTGCATCTGTGTCTAACAGGGAAATTGAGACTCTCACAAAACATGTGTCCTCGCTAATTAAGGAACGTGACTCTCTGCTAGCTGACCTCACTTTGTGTAAAAGAGATAACAAGCAACTTGAGCAAATTGATTTATTGCTTAGTGATGAAGTAAGACATGCTAAACACGCTTTCGACAAAGTAGGTCAACTAAATCTTAATCATCTTGCTAAAATTGATACATTAACCAAAGAGTTAGATGAGGCTAAGATGTTTCACCTAAAATGGGAAGGAAGTCAGAATGTTTTAAAATTTCCTCTAAAACAGTCACAAGAGTATGAAAAGCTTGCAAAGAATGCTGAACTTGGTTTCAAATGCTGTGAAGAGCACGCATGTTGCATCCGAAACCAGGACCCAAGCAAAATCGATTTTAGAAGACGAAAGTATTTGGACTTCCTGATTTTGTTATTTGCAACTACTGTGGTAATACTGGTCATGAGCTTAACAATTGTGAAAAGAGAAAACGTGACCTATAAAAGAACACTAAATTAGCTAAAAAGGTATGGATCAAAAAAGACTTGGTGAAACAAGCTAGTGTCAAGAAGGGACCCAAACTTGTTTGGGTTCCCAAACTAACTGTTTGATCTTGTATAGGCATTAGTGGGAGGCAGCAGCAATTGGTACTTAGATAGTGGATGCTTTCGTCACATGACAGGAGAAGAAAACCAATTCCTCTCGCTAGAAGCCTACAAAGGTGGCATGGTGACTTTTGGTGACAACAAACGAGGTGAAATCATTGGTATTGGAAAAGTTGGTAAGTCAAAGTCACTATGTGTCGACAAAGTGTTGCTTTTCAAAGGTTTGAAACACAATCTTCTAAGCATTTCACAATTGTGTGATTGAGGTAACATTGTTGAATTTCATGCTAGTATATGTAGAATACTTGATGGTAAAACTAGAGAGTTAATTCTTGAAGGTAAGCGTGTCAAAGATGTGTACATGACTAACTTATGCTCATTGTTGGGTCAAACTTTATCATGTATGAGTGTTCACAAAAATAACCCTTTGCTTTGGCATAAAAGGTTGGGTCATGTTAATGCTAAAACCCTTAATACTTTCAAGAAACTTGACCTAGTAGATGGCATGCCTAACATGAAATTTGAGTTTAAATCACTTTGTGATGATTGTGTTAGAGGTAAACAAGTTAAATGCTCCTTTAAATCCAAAAATTGTGTTAGCACTTCTCATGTCCTTGAACTTGTTCACATTGATTTATGTGGACCCATACGTATTGTTAGCAAGGGTGAAAGTCGCTATATTTGTGTGATTGTAGATGACCTTTCAAGATATGTTTGGCTACTTTTCTTAAGTTCCAAAGACCAAGCAATTGATGAATTCTTAATTTGGGTTAAAATGGTTCAAAACAAATTTGGTCTAAAACTTGCATCCTAAGATCCGACCATGGAACCGAATTTGAGAATTTATCATTTGAGGACTATTGTAATGATCATGGTATTAGCCATACTTTTTCGGCCGCAAGAACCCCTCAACAAAATGGGGTTGTGGAACGAATGAATCGAACTCTTGAAAACATGGTTAGGACTATGATCATTAGCTCTAAAGTACCAAAGAAATTTTGGGCCGAGGCCGTAAACATCTTGTTACATCTACAACCGAGTCATGATTAGGAAAATAATTAACGAAACACCTTATGAATTACTACGAGGAAGAAAGTCTAACATCTCACATTTAAAATGCTTTGGTATTAAATGCTTTGTTCACAACAATGGCAAAAACAACCTAGGTAAATTTGATGCTCGTAGTAATGAAGGAGTATTTGTTGGTTATTTAGTCATAGTAAAGCTTACAAAGTTTACAACAAAAGGACTATGAAAATGGAATAAAGCGTTCATGTAATATTTGACGAATCTAGTCTTTTTTTTATGTCTAATGAACAGGCTGATGATGAAGAGAAGGATGATGATTTCGACATTGGAATGATTTGTCATGACATGGACATGGTGGAAGAGGTTGAGGAAGTTGTGCAACAGTCAGAGCCTCTGTTGCATGAAGAAGCTGGCCAAAATTCAGGGGGAACTAACCCTTCCTCATCTTTAAATAGAGCTAACTCATCCACGGGGAATGAGGATGGTAGTGAACCATTCACTATTCAAACAGAAACTGATCCACAATCACCCTCACAAAATCACCCTCTCATGCCAACACGTAATTTGTTGCATCAGAACCAAACGAAACAAATGAAGCCTCCAACACCATTGTTCCAAGAAAATGGAAACGCCAAAAGCTCCTATCCTCCCACAAATCAGACTAGTGACCTTGAATCAGGAGTAAAAACCAGGTCATCCTCCAAAACTTTTGTGCCTACAATGCCTACCTCTCACAAATCGAACCTAGCCACATCACCATTACTCTTAATGACTCATGTTAGGTGACGACCATGCAAGAGGAGCTAGATCAATTCAAGAGGAATGAGGTATGGCATCTTGTCTCTAGACCATCTAATCGTACTGTAATTAGTACTAGATGGGTCATTCGCAATAAACTTGATGATAGTGGAGAAATCGTAAGGAATAAAGCTAGACTAGTGGTGCAAGGTTATAACCAACAAGAAGGAATCGATTATGATGAAACTTTTGCATCGGTAGCTAGGCTTGAGGCCATACGAATACTCATAGCTTTTGCATCACATCATGGTATTAAACTTTCTCAAATGGATGTAAAAACCGCTTTCCTAAATGGTTATCTAAATGAAGAAGTTTTTGTTGAACAACCACCGGGCTTCATAGATAATGTTTTTCCTAACCACGTATATAAACTTGATAAAGCATTTTATGGTTTAAAACAAGCTCCTAGAGCTTGGTATGATAGGCTTTCAAAGTTTTTATTGGAAAATGGATTTAATCGTGGTTCGGTTGATAAAACATTATTTATCATGTCACAGTGCGATGAACTGTTGCTTGTGCAAATGTATGTTGATGACATTATTTTTAATGCAACAAGTGAAGTTCTTTACAAATACTTTTCGGATCTAATAAAATCTGAATTTGAAATGAGTATGATGGGAGAACTAGGATTTTTCCTTGGTCTCCAAATCAAACAAAGTGAACAAGACACCATGATCCATCAACAAAAGTATTTGAAGGAAATAAGTTTTGGTTGACTAATGCCAAACCCGTTGCTACACCAATGGTATCTAACATTAAACTTGATCAAGACAAAAATGGTAAGAGTGTTAGTGAAACGGTGTATCGAGGTATGATTGGTTCATTGCTTTATTTAACCGCTAGTCGACCCGACATTCAATTTAGCGTATGTTTGTGTGCTTGTTTCCAATCAAATCCTAAGGAATCACACTTTAAAACCGTCAAACGGATTTTTAAGTATTTGATTGGAACACAAGACTTGCATCTTTGGTATCCATCTCATTACGAACTTGATCTTGTAGGATTCTATGATGCGGATTACGCGGGCAGCACGGTGGACAGAAAAAGCACATCCGGAATTACTACATTCATGAGCCCTTGTTTAACCACTTGGGCATCCAAGAAGCAAAACACGGTATCATTGTCCACTTACTGAAAGTGAATACAACAGCGCTCCGTTGCACACAAATCATTTGGGTTCGTCAACAATTGCACAACTATGGTATGATCTTCGAAACAACTCCGATATTTTGCGATAATACTAGTGCAATTAACATTTCAAAGAACCCAATACAACATTCACGTACTAAACATATTGAGATTAGGCATCATTTCTTACGTGATCAAGTCGAAAAAGGAACAATTAGTCTTAACTTTTGTAAAACAGAAAATCAAATTGCGGACATTTTTACAAAACCGTTGGAAAGAGAACAATTCGTAAAACTTCGGTTGGAAATTGGTTTGTTGGGTGATATGCGACTCTAATGAATTTATTATTCCGATATGATTGACTAGAAAAAGGGATGTACATGTCTAAAGTTTTAAAATGTCAAAATCTCCAACATGCAAAATGGACCGAGAATTTTAATTAAAATCTTGCACTTGCATGTGAATTATTTCATTGAGCCTCTCAACTTCACCTTATTTCAAATCAAGATAATCCCTCCATCTAGCCCACTTTTTGAGCATCAATTCTTCACTTTACACTCAACTAGCGCTCATTACCCACACCCTCACTAAGCCAACCGACCTTCCTATTAACTCCTTCAACCCAGAATACATTGCCAAATTAAAAAAAAAAAAAAAAAATGGCCACCCAATCCGCTGCATATATCGAAAAATCCGACAAAACCCAACCGTCCCCTACCAAGCCTGCAACAGTCAAGTCCACTGTTGCATGAAAGAAAACCATGACATGCAAAGGGCGAGGTCGTGGTGGATTAAAGAGGAGTCCCCAAATTTCAATGATGTTGGACTCTAATGTCGATATTGATTCTGAGAAAGATAAGCTTACACTTAATGAATTGGCAAGTGAAATCAACAAAGAGAAAGTGATCGTGGAAGATGTTTTTGAAGAAGTGGTTGTTATCGAAAAAGGAAAAGAAAAGGAGAATGTTGATGATGTTGAGAAAGAAAAAGAAGCTGAAAGTATTGTTGAAAAGGAAGTTGATGTCGAAAAAAAAAAAAAATTGAAAACGAAAAGGAAACCGAAGGTGGGAAAATTATGATGTTGCTGAAAATATGGACACTCTAGACGAAAAATCAGAAAAGGAGGTTATGCATGAAGATGAGTTCATCCCAAATGATGAACAAATTGATGAACCAAACAATTATGACAAGGTACTTGATAATGGTCTTGATCCCCTCTTTACCGAAAATCCCCAATTCCAAATCCAAATCCAAAATCACAGAACTTTTTGGTGATGGTGATGAACCACTTGTTGAATCTCATCTCAAACCAAACACAAAACTCAAACCCATTACCAAAAGAAAATGAGGATCAAATCCCAAAGCGGCCAAGAAGCTTAAGTCTGGTGCAACAGTTGGATCAACTGTTGCAATGGGTCCGGTAAATGCGAAGTTAGATAAGCTTTTGACCATTGTGACTAGGCTTGCTGTTAATAATGAGACCCTTAAGAAGTAAGTTGTTGCGCTCAAAAACATCAATGAATATCTCATAGAGCGTGTCCAAATCCTTGGAAGAAATGTTCCCGATGATGATGAACGAACCATCTTTTGCCCAAATTGCCTTCCTAACCCTTTTGGCTTCTTGTCTTAATATCTCATGCAATCTGTGAGCTGTTTTTAAGTTTTTCTCGAACAATTTGCTGGTGGTTTATCTTGTACTACTTGAACATGTTTTCATCCTTCTTTTGATGATGTCAAGAGGGGGAAGTATGTTAATTATGTGTTTATGTTAATTCAATGACTCTTAGGCTAACGTTCACCGTGGAAATGTCTTAGCTATAATGATTAGATGTTCTACTTAGGATAAGCATGTTGACCCTCATTCACCTTGATCATGTCATGTTTATTTGATGTCTTATTGAATATGGTTCAAAGACCGACTCACCATGGGCTTATGGGGAACTTAACACATATTTAAAACTTGCCATCATCAAAGGGGGAATTTGTTAGAACACATTTGGTTGATGATGTCAAGTTTCATTTGTTAT
Source organism: Silene latifolia (assembly GCF_048544455.1). Classification (NCBI taxonomy): domain Eukaryota; kingdom Viridiplantae; phylum Streptophyta; class Magnoliopsida; order Caryophyllales; family Caryophyllaceae; genus Silene; species Silene latifolia. The sequence goes on from NC_133529.1 coordinate 13,333,918, forward strand.
TTAATTGTTTGCCTCTTAGTTAAATTGTTTAACAAAATTGAAGCTATTGATGATCAATCAAAAAGTCCACAAGCTAATCAAAGTAACAAGATGATCAAGATGAAAGCAAGACAAGAAAGCCCATTGCCTAGAATGAATGTTGTAAACGAGGTAGTTAAACATATCCTCTTTATGCATAAGTGATTGCAAAACCATGCATTCAGTTCTGTGGATTTGTTGCACCAAGGTTTCTGGTACTAACGTATGGAGAATTTTCCGAAAAATTCACAAGTGTTTGAAATTCTTTATAAAGTCTTTCTATGTTCAATAGGAATATTATTTCAAAACTGAAGAACAAAAAGAATATGTTTGCACAATAATTTAAAGATGCCAATCTCATTTGTGCAAGTTGTTTTTCATGCTAAAAATAGGTCTTATGTTTTTTCTATTAGTGGCAAAATTGTGAGTTCCCATTAATTTTATGGAAAACACTCCTTTGCCTCTGAAAATTGCAGCCACCTTGAGCCTCACAAACCTGGTTGTTCTTTTATAATTTTAAATGAAAATGCATGCTAAAATCTTATGGATATTAGATTAATGTAGTGTTAAGATCCTTCTCTTACACACTACCCTTCTCTATAAATAGCCATTTCATTTATCATTTATTGCAAGACTTTTCAAAACACTCATTGTAAAACATTTGCAAAATCATTTCAGCATTTTAAGCTTTGTTCTTCAAATATTTGCAAAACCGTTTTCTGTTTTCAAAAGTCTTCACTTGTTTTTCAAAGCTCTAAAATCTCCAAGTATCAGTTCGCTTAACTGTTGCATAAAGAATATGTTCAATGATTCTCGTGTTTAGGTCTTAACTGTAATCTCCATGTTCTTAAGTGAACCACTGAGATTCTGACTCTGTAAACCGTTAAGATAGAACTTTAAGTCTTGAAGCGGAGTAGCTTTGAGCAAGGGAAAGTCTTGAAGCGGAGTAGCTTCAAGCAATTGCAACCGGAGTAGGTTGGCGAGTTATTTTCATTGTATGGGGTTTAGTTAAGTTTGAGTAAATTTCTAAACAACCAATAAAATAACGGTTGGATGTAGGCTCCGGAGTAGGAGCTGAACCAATTTTTAAAAACATCGTCTTGTTTATTTATTTACTTCTACATTCGTTTATCCTTTGCATTTTTATCTACCTATCTCGTTGCCAGTGCTGTGCAACAGTTCATCATACTGTTGCATTGACCTGTTGTACCGTTTGTGAACTTACAATCCATTAAGTTTCTCAAACTCGTACCTAATAGATCTTACTTGTGTTAGTCATTAACCAAGTAAACGAGAAAAGTTTTAAAAAGGTACACCTAATTCACCCCCTCCCCCTCTTAGGTGTTTATCGTTCTTAACTCTTCACACACCCTTATGCAAAACCATGAATTCGCACCCAAGTCCCTACATATCTGATTTCAACTCAACACAATTTAACCCTACCTACACATATTCATATTACACTAATAAAGGTCCGGTTTCACAACAAACGTTTCTATTTTAGGCCATCAGCGATTTCTTTAATTTACGTGAATTATTGATATAGAATCGAAATCGAAAAGGAGTAATGGTGTTACCTTGTCGTGATGGCAAGATTAAGGACTGGCCTAGTGTAGATAAAGAGAGGCAACTAAGCCTATGGCAGTCGATGATGGTGGTCAAAAGTAAGGCAATGAAGACGGTTGACTTCGAGACCAAAGGCGGAAACAATCTAGGGCAAGTGGGCAACACTTAATATGGGTAACGAGGGGTATGGTAGATCACGCGAGAGTTTATAAAGGTTTAGATAAAATATGGGAAGTGGGCTTTACCTGGATTTACTAATATTATAATATTTATATTAGGGATAATCATATACTCATTTACTTTAGTCCTACTATTAATATAACATTATATAATATAATATACTTCATCTATTATCGTTTTTTTGTCAATTAGGAAATTATATAAATTACCTTATTCTAATTAGTATAGGAATTACCATTATTATAATCTTACCATTATATTATTATTATTATTACACGTGTTAATCTTACCATAAATAGGATTTCCTCATACAATATTTACTAATTTATTATTGTCATAACTTTATTATTATTATTGATATAATTATTATTCCCATATTATATTATCATTAATTCTCGATACAACCGATTATACTCATACCAACTTAATAAGTTTCGGTCCAATAACAATAGCACACGGCCCATATTATATTAGCTAAACCCAATTCCCGACTTGTACACTTAATTTACTATTTAATTAACGTCTTGTATTTATTATTAGAAATGTCATTTAATCAATTATTAAATTACATAAATTATTCTTATAAATTATTATTAAAATACGGAGTATTACAGTTTCATTGAAGAACGATTTTGATTAGCTGATTGTGACGATCTTGGCGATTGCTATTCCAGGTAGGGTTTCCCTACTCAGTATTGGCTACATAATGTGTGGTGATTGTTGTTGTGATTATTAGTTAATTATGTTGTTGGTTTGATTTTGACGGTTGTTGGTTGTGTATTGTTGATTGGTTTGTATCTGTCTTTGATCTTCGGGGCGCGTCCCTGGCTGAGTGGAGTCAATTGCGGTAATGGCTTCACGCCCTTGATTCGCCTTCTGTGGAACCCGCCACAGAAGGAATGTGCACATTAATGAACTTGGGTTTATCGCTCGATGGAGATGAGCGGGGATTTGGTGGGTATGGCTGCGGTCCCCCACTGGCGGCGTGGAGTACTTGTTGCGATGGGTACTCTGGCAGGGCTATACACTTTAATGTATAGTCAGTTGTGTTGAGATTGGAGATGGAGACTGGGATTGGTTTGAGCTGTTTGAGCTGTCTGTGTTTCAGTTTTACTGTGGCTGTTGTTGTTTTTATGTAATTAGTACTGACCCCGTTAAATGTTTTAAAAACTGTGGTGATCCATTCGGGGGTGGTGAGCAGTTATTGAGTAGGTATGAGACGATAATGCGCATGGGATAGCTGGGATGAGTCTTCACGTTGCAGTTTAGAAGTCTTCCGCTGCGTCGAACATTTTGTAGTTGTTTAGTAGTTGGCAGTTTTGAGAACCTTGTATTTCCTTTTATCAGTTTGGAGTTTGACTTGTATCACTTAAACTTTATTCTTATTAAGTACGTTTCATTATTGTCATTTGATTATCATTGCCTCGGGTAACCGAGATGGTGACGTTCTCATACCTTAAGTGGTCCTGGTAAGGCACTTGGAGTATGGGGGTGTCACAATAAGAGTCGGCACATCGAAGGTCGAAGATATTTGGTGTTGGGACTTGGAGCTAATGGACCTTACTTAATTAGATCGACTTACAAAGTTATCGTGGATGGGTGCCAGATTGAGATGGATCAATCAGATAAAGCAGATAAAGGAGTGTTGTGATAAGGTTATTTTCGGTCGTTTGGGCTTAATCAAAACAAATCCTATAATATTACTAACAAATAGCTAGCGGTAAGTAAGGTATCGTATCCACGGGGAGGCGGTAATAATCAGTTTGCTAATGTCCAAATTCGTCTTAAAGTAACAATTTTTGGTGGTTTTGATTGTTTTATTTCTAGCAACTAATAGCAATGTAAATAAATAAGATATTCAATAATATTAAAAGGTATAGGAATTAGGTTCACTAGGTAGTTATTCGGGGATGAGATTTAACTTATTGATAGAACAATTTATATTTTTTAAGGTCATAAGATCGGTCGATTCTAATATGTCCTTTAGATCTAATTTAACATGCAATCGTTATCATTAAATTAGTTTTATTCAGTTGTCGTAGCCTTTACTAGTCTTAACCCGATCGGTGAAAATCCTAGTTTATGTAATACTAATTAATTAACCCTGAAGAAGTTAATCAACTAGATTCAAACCAACAAAGTGAACAACAACAAAGAGCAATTTAACTATCAATTCATCAATATAATCCCCCTTCTAACTACCTAGATCCCCATTCACCCTAGATAAGAGAATTAGCTACTCATATTAAAGGGAAGAACAAATATAACAATAATAAGAAACATGATGGAAAACAATAAAAGATGAATAACGATTGAATAATAATTATTGAAGAAAAATTAGAAACAATACCGTAAAAATAATGAAGAACAAGCTTAGATCCGAAAGTAAAAACAATAAACTAAACTAAAAGTATTTGAGAGTTTTAATTTCTAGGGAAATTCTACTGTAACTATGGAAAATAAAGCGTAAAATAAAATAAGGTACCATTTGGGTATTTATAATAAAACATAACCGACTTAAGGAAATTGCGGAATATTCTGGAAACAATAGGATCCTCGATCGAGCCTATGGCCACTCGATCGAGTACACAACATCCTCGACCGAGCCTATGCTCAGTAGATCGAGGAACCACCCATCTTCAGCTCTTTTTTCCTCGTGTTGTCTTTTCTTAACTTCTCTTCCTTCATTCTTATGGATTTCCGTGTCATGCTTCGTGTATTTTTTCATGCCCACTCTGCGATGCCCATTTCATTCCTTTACTCCTCAAATGCATCATTCCTGCATTAAACATCAAATAGCGAAAGTATCGACATTCTAACATAAAAGGCATGTAAATAATATAATTAGCACGAAAATCGTATCAAAAGTAACTAAGGGGAGGCATAAATATGTATATAATTATGACTCATCATGTTGGACCCAGGTATTGCCTCGAATTAAAGTGTTTTTCTAGCAATTTTGCATTGACTCTTTAGCCCCAATGAGTAATCTCGGTGCTAAGGGGATTCCCATCAATGTTACTTGATCGTTTTGTTACAATGAGATGAGTCTCCATCTTGTTAGGGAAAGTAGGTAGGTGGGTGGGAGGGATATGGGAAGGGTTGGGAGTGGAAGTAAGATTATCATAAGATTATGAGCGGGTGGAGGATGTGTGGAGGGACCTTGAGGAGGGAGAGTACTTCTTGTTCATGATCGGGTATGGGGCGATTTGGTAGGCTAGAAATAATTTGTGTTATGTTCGATGAAAAAAGAGTATATAGGGAGAATGTAGTTCGACGAGTCAGGGAGCTTATGAGGGAGGTTGATCAGTTCGATCGGATGGTAAGGAAGAATGAGGTAGTAGGTTGAGTGGGTGGGGGATGGACGGGAATGAGAATAGTGGAAGGAGCAGCAGCAAGATAGAGGATGCGAGAGTGAAAGAAGGCATCAAAACAAGGATGGGGACAATATGTAGGGATGTCGAGGGAAAGGTGATATGGGCTATAGCGGAGCGGAGCGGAGACGAACTGAGGTAACTCAAAATGTTGCTGAGGCGATCTTACAAGGAGTCCAAGAAGCGGTGCGCGAGGTCATAAGGATATTGTGTTGCAAAGTAGTGGTCGAAGCTCTACATCAAAATGTGCAGGGGCGCAATGAACTCTTCCTAGTGTTGGATGAAATTCAGTCGATTTGCAATAATTTAATTTAATTTCGTTGTTATTTGTAGGTAGAATCGTGTTGCACACGAACTTGCTCACTTTTGTTCGTTGGGTACAATTGAGCGGTTTACGCGTACTTCGTTACCTCCTTATATTAGAAACTTTGTTGAATTTGATTCTCAAAATATATGTGAAACCCGAGTTTGGGTTTTTCTTAAAAAAACAAATCATGGTATAACCTAGAGCTGGTCAATAGTGCGGGTCGATCGGGTCCGGGTCAGGTCACGGGTTGCGGCGGGCATAGCTTAGGAGACCCAAAACCGGCACGAGATTGAGGGCAGGTCTATACGGGCTAGGGTGGGCCGAGTAAAAGCTGACCCATGAAGCTGGTTTAACGTGGGTTTTAGGGCATACCTGGTGCGGGCTTAGGCCGGGTTCGAGTTGGGACGTGTCAGGCTTGACATTGGGGACTCGAAATCGGCCAGATATAAGGCAGGTCAGGTCGGGCTGGGGAACGGGTCGAGACGGGCCTGGCCAAAAGTGACCCAGGGGGCGGGACGGGCCGGGCTTATTGCACCTTTGACCACCCCTACTATAACCTAATGTAAGAATTCAGAGGGTATTTCAACATAAATAACTGGAAAACGAAAGGTCATCAAGGGAACAACACTTAATTTTGCAAATTTATTCCACGAGATAAAAAGTGGTAATGGGTCTTGAATCTTGATATCACAATTGTTAGATGAGACGGACTTGTACTATAAGATCAACCATTAGACAAAGTCCAAAACAACAAATAAAAAAACCCATGAGATGCAAGTTATAAGATGTTGATTTGTAACTGTGCAACTTCTCTTAACCAAATACCATTCACCTCTCTTCTATGTGATCCTCTCCTTACCGACTTCCATCCTTAAGCCACCAATGATCGGACCTCCGAGTTGGCCTCGAATGACGACTATACTTCGCAGCGTTTCCTTCCCAAAAAATAATCGTTTCAAAGCCATAATTTTTAATTTAAACAATAAGTTGTCAAACTAAAAATGATAGTTATCATGGTAAAAACCACATCTTACAAAAACAAAGCAGAAAATCATGAGTTTCAAAGATTAAACTTGTTAAATTATAAGGCTTATGTGCAGATTTTGAAATAATATAAAATCTAATTTTCAATTTAAAAGTTAGGGTTCTCTACATAAACCATGAATCTTCCTTGAAAACAAAAGATAAAATTCACTATAAAAATACAAGTATTCAAATTAAAACAATAAGTTAAAGGATTATTGGACTTTAATTTTAAAATCTGAACTCTTCAGATCAATACAAACTAAGTAGTTGGTGGCGGCGCCAGCGGCAGCAGCTACTCAACATTCTTTATTTTTTTTGTTTTAATCGTTGGGTTGAAGTAGAGGAAGTGAATAGTAGGTGGCGACAACAATAACAATGGTGAATTGGGGACGAAAATAACAATGGCGAACGAAGGTGATGAAGATGTAAATTGTAGAGGTGACAATTAGATGGGATGGTGAGGACGGGGATTGCAGAGGTGGCGTGAAGTCGACTCAATAAGGACGTGATGAATTGGAGGAATTGTTGATGGGTGGATTGGCCTTCCACTTAAGTAATGTTTATGGGGTTTTTTATTTTATTTTTCGTTTTTATATAACTTCTTCTTATTGGGCTCCTATCTTTTATTAGGCTCGTCCTATAATATACTCCCTCAAATCCACACCAAACTCCCCATTTGCTTTTGGGTGGTCTTCGAGGCGACGCTTTGACCGTAGTTTTCGTCCTTTAAATGTAGAAATTTTTCACAAAAAATATAATTTTGTGAAAGATATTTTCATAACAAAACTAAATATGTAATTTTTATTTTTGAATGATTTATAGTTTTGAGTGAATTACCGGTCAAACTTTTCGAAATTTGACCTCCAAAAAGTGAATGAGGAGTTTGGTGTGGATTGGAGGGAGTATGATGGTCCTTCACGAGAGTTACCGCAAGCTTTCAGATCGTAACTTCTTCTTATTGGGCTCCTATCTTTTATTAGCCCCTCGATATTGGGCCTCTAAAATAAGCGCAAGTCAGCCCAGCCCATGAACAAAATCGGGTCCCACAGCAGCCTATATATAACTCATCCTCACCTAACCATCACTTTCTCTCCTTTCCCTTCATTCACCTTCAGTTCTTCACCGACTTTATTCCCTTCCAAATAATCCCCCCTTCTCAAAACCCTAACCCTCCATAACATTCCCTTTCGGCGATTCCTATCATTCCTATTTGTTACGGTGATGACTGTGAAGCGATCTCGTATATCTCGTTCGTCAAGCGCTGGTGAAACCACCGCCCTTCCGCAACCATTTCCGGTGCGCAACGACGGACTGTTTCGCAAAAATGAAGCGATGGCGGAAAATCGACGAAAAAAGCCGACGATTTTCAGCATTTCTTCACCAGTACGGGAGTCAATTGAATGGAGAAATGAAGATTTTTCACCGCACATGTGTGGCTTCTTGGAGAAGTGTTGTTATTGTAGTAAAAATATTCCTCATAATGCTGACATCTTCATGTACAGGTATTACTTTTTTATAAATCTCATTTTATTTCTGTAAAATTGAGTTAATTTGCTGATTAATTTCGCAAGTTCTTTTACTGAATTTCGCTGTTAATTATGTAGTAGTTGCAGAAATATTGATTAGATTAGATGAACTGTCGATCGAAACGAACTACGAATCGTAATAGAACGATCGATTTGATTTAATGTTGTGAAACGAATTTTGCTGTTGATTGAAATCATACTGAATTTCAGTGTTAATTGCAAGATCAACGATCGATATAATAGTTGAAATCATTCTGTTTATTGCAGAGTAATTGCATGATCAATTACATTTGTTTATTTGTTCATTGAAATTGAAACGTAATAGGAATCGTAAAATTAACGCTCGATTTAATAATTGAAACGATAATGCTTTAGCATATTTAGGTGATTATTCATTGCATTTTAAGAAACTAATTTTGCTGTTGATTGAAATCATAATGAAATTTGCTGTTAGTTATGAAATTAACGATTTATTTAATAGTTGAAATCATACTGTGTTTTGTTGTTAGATTTGTTAAATTGTCGGCTGAAATCGTACAATAATTCTTTAGGAAATGTAGGTGACTATCCATCACCTGTTAAGAAACAATTTTTTCTGTTGATTATGCTGAATTTTGTTGTTAGTTACGAAATAATGATCGATGTAGTAGTTGAAATCCTACTTAATTTTGTTGCTGATTACAGAATACTTTTATGATCAACAATAAGTTTGTGGAATTGTCGACTGAAACTGAAACGAGATATGAATTGTAGAATTAAGGATTGATTGAAGTTGTTCATAGGATGTTAAACATACAAAGGAAATGTTTTCAGATCATATACTTCACCCATGAATTTAATCTGAAACCACAATTTTCTTGTTATACTTAGACTCGGCTACGAGTGTTAAAAACGGCTAAGTGTCAAAGTGTCGTGTCGTATTGAGGTATCAAAGTGACGAACATGCGACACATCGCCAACGTGAAGTGTCATGTCTAAGTAACATATAGGCTGTATGGAATCGTCGATAATTTTAGGTTTCGAATCTACTAGTATGAGAACTATGAAACTCGTAAATTCGTAATACTCTGTTTCTGAGGTTTTGACATGTCATTGGAGTATTCTAGTAAGAACAAGAGTTTTTGCATATGATTACTCTCAAAGCTAGTAGCTTATTTTTTTTTCTTTTGATTTCCAATCGCAGTTATTTTCGAGCCTTTTGCTCTGAAGGATGTCGTCAGAAACAGATTGATATCGACAATGATCTAGAATTGCTTTGTGTAAATCCAAGGGCAAAGCGGGTAAATACCAAGCAGGGAAAACCTTGTGACTTTTAGTGCTGTAGGAGGACTTAGAATCATCCTCATAAATCATAATAGGAGGTGACAAGCTTGTCGAGCTTTTTTAATCGATATGCTCGTGATTTGTAGAGCTAGTCGTTACAATGTCCTGAGTTGTTTTTATTCTCAGACATTAGGTATTCTTTGTTTTGTTCTGGCAAAGAGGACTTTGAATTAGTAAAATTTCGCTGTTGTAACCGCAGGTTTCATATTGTTCTCTTTGAGGATCAGTTATCAATGTTTACAGTTGATTCATTCAGTTTTTAGTAGTTATTGTTTTCATGTCTGTTACATTATCACATCTTTTCCTTGATTTATAGATGTTTCTTCATTGCCGATGGACAATTCGTTGTTCTATTTGACTACCGGAGAGCTTTGTAGTTGTATAATAGCGTTGATTCTTACTCCATATTTTGTTCTAAGGAGGTAGGTGAATTGTTGTCGGTGTGGCACCTTTGATGGTACAGCGTGTACTTTGCATGGTGCTTGGTTCACTTGTTGTATTTCATACTTGCTATATCCTACATTGTCCATTAAACTATTGATTCTGCTTATAGTGCTAAGTGATTGGCATTGAATAATGTAGTGTAAATGTGGAAAGAAAGTGTAGACATTTTTGTTATGTATTGCAGGATTCTATCTTCCGCTCAATGATTTAAGTTTTACCAGCGGAGTAAACATGCGTGCAACTCCGCAAACCTGTGAACTTTGAGAAAGTTGGAAGTAGTTGATGCTTGCTGCATAGAGAGCTTATGAGAATGGTCTGATGTTTTCATGTGATTTACTTATCTGATCTCTCTTCATGATCCAATAACATGTCAGCTATGCTGTAATAGTTGAGGTCAGTATCACTTTCCTTATAATTTCGTCATTTGATGAACAACAGGAAAGTACGGTTGTTCAGTGTAGTTTTTAGTTTTTACATGATGAATACGGAGTTCCCTGTATTTTTCATGTGCCCTGCCCCCATCGAACTGTTTTGGTTCGCTGTATGGCAGTGAAACTTTAATTTTCAGGATTTAGGATGCTTTAAAAGGTTTCTTTTGATTATCATCTGTCTGATAGTCTTTCTTTTCTGCTTAGTCAAAATCATTATTCAGCTGAATGTGAAAATACCGTAGCTCGTTTAATGCTTAACCCTTAGATTAAAGAACTAATAGGATTCTCCAGGTTAATAATATAGAAGTTTTCCTTGCAGGCGTACGTGGCTCACTAGATCAATCTACTGGGTTTAACTGCTATACCTGCTCAAGGGTTACGAAATGTTGATCTATTCACAAAGACTCAAATAGTTGGATGATTCCAGCTCATGAGTGGTGGAATAGTCGACTATGTGAGTTCCATTCTCCACTTTTCTATGAGTTTCGTTTGATTTTGCAAGTCATGTTCCGTCACCATTATTGAGTTGTTGTCTTACTTATCTTACAAAACCTTAAATTGTGTGATGAGTGAAGACTACGAAGAGCCGAGTGAGCACGTATGCCTTTTCAATTCTTAAATGGGTTTCAGAACCGATCTTGAAATGAAACTACATTAGGATAAAGGAGTAGCAAGTTCCTCTCTGTAACAAACTAACAGTGCTCCATAGTCCATACCATATAGTTTGGGCAACTAGCCCAGAAGGCCGACCCTCTCTGTCTTGTGTGTCATGTTCATGTACTATGTTATTGCCTACTAGAGTAATAGCTAAGTCAAGCCTCTACTTCAAGGTCAACCCATCAACCCAAGTAGATGATCATGGCCATCACCAAATATACTTGGAATTGTCAGTTCACATGCCGATTTTTTTAAAAGGAAAAAATGAATTTGAAGCAGAAAACATTAAAATGTCCATATAATTCAGACTTATTCAGGTGATAATTCATGTTAATCGGTGCCAACTATGCTGGGACTAAGACTTGTCGTCGTGTAGGACGAGTTTTGTACAACCCGTTCACCCACCACTCTGTCTGGACTCCAATTTTGAGAGCTCGGTCCGCTTGGCTCACGAAAAATAATTGAGAAATGAAAGGGTAGGTGCACTTAGCTCACCCCGGACTACCCCTCATGGGCCAGGCATTAGACAGCCCATTCCGGCTCGCTCCCTCACGTGGGACAGTTTTGGTCAACATTGTTCAAACCCAGCCCTACCCTATATCTACTTTTAGTGAGTACCATCGCTTCACCCAAAGACGTTGAGTACAAAGATGTGTAACAAGTTCTTATCGGAAACCAATCCGTTATTCTTATTGATTTACTCAATAGATTAGGCGTTGTTTGGTAAACGGCATATTGGCCAATTTTTAACATATTCAAAGGTCTTAGCATGTTTGACCAATCAATATACCTTGGACTTGGGTAAATCCTTTTGCCACTAGCCTAGCTTTGTAGACATCATCATGTCCTTCTATGCCATTCTTGAGTCTTGACCTTGAAAATCCATTTGCATTGAAGAGGTCTTGCCCCTTTAGGCAAATCCACCAAGTTCCAAACTTGGTTTTCATGCATAGAATCCATCTCGGACTTCATGGCTTCAAGCCATAAGGAGGAATTTGGACTAGAGATTGCGGCCTTGTAGGTGGCGGGCTCGTCACTTTCTAAAAGCAACACATCGAGTGTTCCATCTTCTTCGATAAGTCGCGTCTCTAACTCGGTTTGTGGCTCTTGAACTTCATCAAGTTCAAAATTTCTCCCACTCCGTCTCTTAGAAATAAATTCTCTTTCTAAGAAGACAGCCTCGCAAGACACAAACACTTTGTTTTCTTGAGGTTTGTAGAAGTAGTATCCTCGAGAGGTCGAGGGGTAACCTACAAAGATGCATTTTTCGGATCTTGGGGCAAGCTTGTTGTCGGTCTTTGCCTTGACGTAAGCATCACATCCCCAAATCTTCATATAGGATATATTGGGAACCCTTCCCGTCCACATCTCATATGGAGTCTTTTCGGTTGTCTTTGTGGGACTATTATTCAAAGATCTAATTGCGGTTTGAATCGCAAATCCCCAAAACGAGTTTGGTAGCTCGGTTGACTCATCATTGATCGAACCATATCAAGTAGGGTTCGATTTCTCCTTTCGGCAACACCATTGAGTTGTGGTGTTCCGGGTGGAGAAAGTTGTGATATAATACCACAACCTTTCAAGTGTGAATCAAATTCAAGGCTAATATATTCTCCACCACGATCGGATCGTAGTGCTTTTATCTTTTTGTTCAATTGGTTCTCTACTTCATTTTGAAATTCCTTGAATTTCTCAAAAGTTTCACTCTTATGTTTCATTAAATAGACATACCCATGTCTACTCAAGTCGTCGGTGAAGGTTATGAAGTAGTCATAATTTTCTCGAGCGGTGATACTCATTGGTCCACACACATCGGTATGTATGAGTCCCAATAGTTCACTAGCTCGTGTTCCTTTACCGCTAAAAGGATTACGAGTCATCTTGACAAGAAGGCAATATTCGCATGTTCCATATGATTGATAATAAAATGGTGTAATCACATTAGTCGAAATTAATCTTTTGATGCGATTCTCGTTTATGTGACCTAATCGACAATGCCAAATGAACGATTCATTTGGATCACTTGATTTGAGTTTCTTTGATTGAATGTTGTAGATGTCATTAGTCGGATTCGAGGTTTCTAAAATGTAAATGCCATTAATGGAAGGAGTTTGGCCTATGACCAAGTCGTTCCTTGAAATAGTACAACGATTGTTTTTAATGACAAAACAAAAACCATCCATTTCCAACATAGCGATTGAAATAATGTTTTTAGAAAGTGTAGGCACATAAAAACAATTATGTAAATACAACTCAAATCCATTAGGCAAAGCTAATACATAAGTTCCCTTGGATTCGGCCGCTACTCGAGCTCCATTTCCAAGGCGTAGATCCACATCTCCTTTGCTAAGCCTCTTCACGTCTCTTAACCCCTGTAAATGATTACAAAGGTGAGAACCACAACCGGTATCCAGTACCCAAGTCGTAGTGGAAATATAATTTACATCAATAACATAAATTTCCTTAGGAATTTTACCTTTTGGAACGATGATTCCTTCCCTTATATTTCGCAAATATACGGGACAATTTCTAAGCCAATGTCTCATGTCATAGCAATAATGACACTCATCTTCAACTTGCTTGAAGTTTTTTTCCTTTCTTTCCCTTCTTCTTAAACCTTTTGCCCTTGGAAGCAAGAACTTGATTGTTTGAGCTCTCACTAGTTTTGACATTTTTCTCTTCCAAAGATAAAGATCCTATAGATTTTATGAGGCGGTCTTCCTGAGACCGGCTCACAAGAGATCTTGTAGTAGTAGGTGGTCTAGAAGAAGTGATGAAATTTATGTTTCCATCCGAACCTATCCCAAAAGAAAGTTCTCTATTAGTGTCGAAATCATTGTTGAAGCAAATGTCGTCAAAAAATTTGTGGCAAGACTCAATAGTTATTGGTGTAGTAGCGTTTGATGGATTCATTGTAATGAACTTCAAGTATGGAGGAAAAGGAAATATTAACATTTGTCTTTTTAGTCATACTTGTAAATGAAATTTAAACAAGATATGAGCATTTATATAGTGACCTCCACCCAACTATTATAAATGATTTCAAGATCCAAATTCATATTAACTTGGGCACGTTAGGGCCGATTCATCCCTTATCAATATAACTCGGTGGATTAACTCTTTAATCGATTCTACTTTTAGAACTCTTGGTCGATAAAATTACATTAATATTTATCTTTAGCCCGGAACACATGCGACTACGGTCACGAATACTTCCGTTGAGCTCAATCCAAATTTCGAATAAATGTGTCCATGATCCAAATCCACATCAACTTGGGCACAGTAGGGCCGATTCATCCCTTATCAACATGAATTCGGTGGATAGACATTTATCACCCACTTCCCCTATGTAACAAGGTTTATACCCCGGTAGGGCCGAGCGCACTCTCTCAGGAAATAGGTTTTCATGGTTTCTACTTTTTTGTAAGGCTAAGTCTCAATTGTTTATTTAAGCGAGAGGTTATGTCAATTTATTATCTATCACGTTTTAAGTGAACTAAAGCGGTGAACTACGATAATTGTAATTGACACGGTCGATAAACTCGATAAAATGATAATGCATGTTTTAGTTATGGCGATTTAGCGATGCATGCAACATATAAATAAAATGTAAAGCATAAATAAAATCCTAGTATGGCCTTCCTAAAATAGTAAATCTAATAAACTATTACAAATTCGGAAACCAGCTCCTTTGGTCCCTTGAACTTCGGTCTTGGCACGCATTTCAAGGCAACACTTTCTTTAATGGATCGCCTTCTTGAGTGGCACCGTCTTCAAGGAACTCCGGAATAATTAAATTACATAATAAATTACATAATTTCCTATTATACATTTATAATTAAAATAAAATAAATCTATTAAATTACAAAACGGTGATACGAGATCACAATAATTACAACCGAATCGATCTTTCCATACATTTCGGGTAATACCAATTAAAACTAAGGCCATACTAAGTAAAATTACAAAATTCAAAATTACATAAAATTAAAATATGACAACCATGAATAAAATTCAGCATTATAATATGTATGAACATGCCAAATTTTACGATGAATCGCCTTTAAAGAGCCGATATCGTATATTAATCGATTTTTACGGATTTGCGTGATTTAACCTTTTAAAAATCACAATAATTACATAAATTCATATTTATGTACAAGTTAATTACCCTAACCAAATTAGGACTCAAAATTAGTCCCCAGTAATATTTTGACAATAATTAACCTAGATTTTTTAATATTGTTCATAAATGGACCTAAAATACAAAATTATGCCATAAACTTCAAATTAAATCATAAAAATTTCAAATAATTTCAAAATTTCAAATTTAAACTCATGAAAATTCTGGAAAAATACCATGACACTCATACTGTTCAAAAACTTAGGTTAAAAATTTCGAAAATTTATCGAGAAAAACAATGTTGCGGTTTACGGTTTTAACAAATATGACCCTAAAATATGAGAAAAATTATATTCATCAACTTTTCACTTTTAGATCTGAAATATATGATAAAATGCAACATGTGACGTTTTTCCTTAGTCATGAAGTATGTTTTAGCATTATTACTAATTAAAGTCACTATTTATGTGATTTTTCATCAAAAATTCATAAATCATGCATAAAGACTTCATTATAGCCAAATATTTTACACACATTTTGTAAAATTTCATGTTAAAACATACTAAATTTGCATGACCAGATTCGAAATATAACTCATATTAACCTATTTATCTATTTAAATATGATTTTAACTTGAAAAATCTATATTTCGAGCAAAACAACTCATTTTATCATGAAAATTTACAGGCCATCAGTAGATAATATATTTGAAAACATATCCAAAAACCACTGAAAAAATCAAAGTTTAGCTATTTTTAGTCCAAAAATGACATTTTTATCATAAAAATCACATTTTAATGCCATTATTATATAAAATGAACAATAAAATCTATAAATAAACCAAAATGTCCTAAAAATCACTTAGGACCAGAAACTTTTAACATGCAAGGTTATTTTTAGGTTTATCTTCATAAAACCAAATTAATTAGTTTTGTATGTTAATCATATAACTCGGAAAAACTATAAACCGATTTGCATGCAAACAATCTAAGGCTCATGATACCGTTTGTTACACCCCGGCCCAAACCGGGTAGGGAGCGGTTACTTATGATAGCTCACCAGGCTGTGTACATGCCCCACATATCAACACGGGTCCTTTATAGCGCATTTTGTCCTCACTCATGCACATCCCGGGCATCCCGGGAATCTTCCCAGGAGGTCACCCAATCTAAGACTACTCCCAGCCAAGCACGCTTAACTTTGGAGTTCTTTTGCATGGATGACCATAAAAGAAAGTGCACTTTGTTGATATGAGTAGTACTTCTAATTCCTTTAAGCACTAGTCATTTAAGCCTATCACTGGACCTCTTCATTTACCGTGGGGTGTTACAAACACCCCCACTTGAAGAACGCAACGTCCTCGTTGCGCCTGGGAGCATAACCGCTAACCCAGAATCCTCCCCCGCTATGTGGGTGATCACAATGGAGCGTATAACAACTGCCTCCAGGAGCGTATAACAACTGCCTCCTATCACCACACGGTCGCTACTACACCAATAACTATTGAGTCTTGCCACAATTTTTTTGACGACGTTTGCTTCAACAATGATTTCGACACTACTAGAGAACTTTCTTTTGGGATAGGTTTGGATGGAAACATAAACTTCATCACTTCTTCTAGACCACCTACTACTACAAGATCTCTTGTGAGCCGGTCTCAGGAAGACCGCCTCATAAAATCTATAGGATCTTTATCTTTGGAAGAGAAAGATGTCAAAACTAGTGGGAGCTCAAGCAATAAAGTTCTTGCTTCCAAGGGCAAAAGGTTCAAGAAGAAGGGAAAAAAAGGAAAAAAAACTTCAAGCAAGTTGAAGATGAGTGTCATTATTGGACATTGGCTTAGAAATTGTCCCGTATATTTGCGAAATATAAGGGAAGGAATCATCGTTCCAAAAGGTAAAATTCCTAAGGAAATTTATGTTATTGATGTAAATTATACTTCCACTACGACATGGGTACTGGATATCGGTTGTGGTTCTCACCTTTGTAATCATTTACAGGGATTAAGAGACGTGAAGAGGCTTAGCAAAGGAGATGTGGATCTACGCCTTGGAAATGTAGCTCGAGTAGCGGCCGAATCCAAGGGAACTTATGTATTAGCTTTGCCTAATGGATTTGAGTTGTATTTACATAATTGTTTTTATGTGCCTACACTTTCTAAAAACATTATTTCAATCGCTATGTTGGACATGGACGGTTTTTGTTTTGTCATCAAAAACAATCGTTGTACTATTTCAAGGAACGACTTAGTCATAGGCCAAGCTCCTTCCATTAATGGCATTTACATTTTAGAAACCTCGAATCCGACTAATGACATCTACAACATTCAATCAAAGAAACTCAAATCAAGTGATCCAAATGAATCGTTCATTTGGCATTGTCGATTAGGTCACATAAACGAGAATCGCATCAAAAGATTAATTTCGACTAATGTGATTACACCATTTTATTATCAATCATATGGAACATGCGAATATTGCCTTCTTGGCAAGATGACTCGTAATCCTTTTAGCGGTAAAGGAACACGAGCTAGTGAACTATTGGGACTCATACATACCGATGTGTATGGACCAATGAGTATCACCGCTCGAGAAAATTATGACTATTTCATAACCTTCACCGACGACTTGAGTAGACATGGGTTTGTCTATTTAATGAAACATAAGAGTGAAACTTTTGAGAAATTCAAGGAATTTCAAATAAAGTAGAGAACCAATTGAACAAAAAGATAAAAGCACTACGATCCGATCGTGGTGGAGAATATCTTAGCCTTGAATTCGATTCACACTTGAAAGGTTGTGGTATTATATCACAACTTTCTCCATCCGGAACACCACAACTCAATGGTGTTGCCGAAAGGAGAAATCGAACCCTACTTGATATGGTTCGATCAATGATGAGTCAAACCGAGCTACCAAACTCGTTTTGGGGATTTGCGATTCAAACCGCAATTAGATCTTTGAATAATAGTCCCACAAAGACAACCGAAAAGACTCCATATAAGATGTGGACGGGAAGGGTTCCCAATATATCCTATATGAAGATTTGGGGATGTGATGCTTACGTCATGGCAAAGACCGACAACAAGCTTGCCCCAAGATCCGAAAAATGCATCTTTGTAGGTTACCTCTCGACCTCTCGAAGATACTACTTCTACAAACCTCAAGAAAACAAAGTGTTTGTGTCTTGCGAGGCTGTCTTCTTAGAAAGAGAATTTATTTCTAAGAGACAGAGTGGGAGAAATTTTGAACTTGATGAAGTTCAAGAGCCACAAACCGAGTTAGAGACGCCAGAAGATGTTCCTTCGTCATCTAGCACGGTTGTCCCTCCTCCACTTAGAAGAACGGGCCGAGTTATTCGCCATCCCGATCGATATGTGGGACTTATCGAAAAAGATGGAACACTCGATGTGTTGCTTTTAGAAAGTGACGAGCCCGCCACCTACAAGGCCGCAATCTCTAGTCCAAATTCCTCCTTATGGCTTGAAGCCATGAAGTCCGAGATGGATTCTATGCATAAAAACCAAGTTTGGAACTTAGTGGATTTGCCTAAAGGGGCAAGACCTCTTCAATGCAAATGGATTTTCAAGGTCAAGAATGGCATAGAAGGGCATGATGATGTCTACAAAGCTAGGCTAGTG
Source organism: Silene latifolia (assembly GCF_048544455.1). Taxonomy (NCBI): domain Eukaryota; kingdom Viridiplantae; phylum Streptophyta; class Magnoliopsida; order Caryophyllales; family Caryophyllaceae; genus Silene; species Silene latifolia. The sequence continues at coordinate 13,352,533 of NC_133529.1, forward strand.
GCAAAAGGATTTACCCAAGTCTAAGGTCTTCATTATGATGAAACCTTCGCCCCCGTAGCCATGCTAAGATCCATACGGATTTTGTTAGCGATTGCCGCATTTCATGATTATGAAATATGGCAAATGGATGTCAAAACCGCTTTTCTAAATGGGCATTTAGAAGAGGAGGTGTACATGATACAACCCGAAGGTTTTGTCGATCCTAAAAATCCTAACAAAGTGTGCAAACTTAAGAGATCCATTTATGGTCTTAAGCAAGCATCTAGAAGTTGGAATCATCGATTCGATCATGTGATAAAAGAGAATGGTTTCACTCGAAGTGTTGAGGAACCATGTTTATTCGTGAAATTCAGTGGGAGCAATGTTGTGTTCCTAATCTTGTATGTCGATGACATACTACTCATTGGAAATGACATTCCAATGTTGTCTTCTGTTAAGAAGTGGTTAGGTAACCATTTCCAAATGAAGGATTTAGGAGAAACACAACGCATATTAGGTATCCGGATCCATAGAGATAGATCCAAGAGGATATTGGCACTAAGTCAAGAATCTTATGTTGATAAGATTCTTCGACGTTTCAGCATGGACAAATAAAAAAGGGGATTGGTACCTATGGTAAATGGGACAATATTGAGCAAATCTCAATCGCCCTCCGAACCCCATGATGTTGAACGCATGAAGTTGATCCCTTATGCTTCCGCTGTTGGATCAATTATGTACGCCATGATATGCACACGTCCTGATGTCTCTTATGCCTTGAGCATGACGAGTAGATATCAAGGAAATCCAGGTGAGAGTCACTGGATAGCCGTCAAGAACATCCTTAAGTACTTGAGAAGAACTAAGGATTCTATCTTAGTGTTTGGAGGAGACACCGAGCTCCGTGTTAATGGTTACACGGACTCAAGTTTCCAAACGGATAGAGATGACGTTGGTTTCGTTTTCATGCTCAATGGTGGTGCGGTTAGCTGGAGAAGCTTCATGGAAGCTGTGTTTGCGGATTCAACAACGGAGGAGGAGTACATTGCAGCATCAGAAGCTGCCAAGGAAGCTGTGTGGATCAGACAATTCACGGAAGGTCTAAGAGTATAGTACCTACCGCCAATGATCCCATCACTCTCTATTGTGATAATAGTGGGACGATCTTCCAAGCTAAAGAACCAAAGTCTAGTAATAGATCTAGACATGTACTTAGAAAATATCAAGTAATTAGAGATTTCATTGAAAGAAAGGAAATTGCGATATGTAAGGTTGGGACGGATGATAACATAGCTGATCCGCTCACCAAGCCTTTATCGCAGGCTAAGCATGATGGACATGTTGCGTCCATGGGACTCAAACGCTTGCCAGTTTTATGTTAGATTTTGATATGAAATAAAAGAGTTGTTTTATTTGATCATATACATAATCACATTTGTCTTTTGTTTTTCCATTACTTTATCATATTCAAATGGGTTGTGGAGACAAGATTGAACCCCATTAAAGTGAACTAAATTGACATAGTAATCGCCCATAGTCACTTGCATGAGGTGACGTCTCGAAGTGACTAGACTGTGATGCGATTGATGGCAAGTTCAAGTGCCATAAAGTCATATGAGAATGACTGGTCGATCACATAGGCAGACTGTTAGGAACACTTTGTCGGGCTAATGACCGCTTATAAAGTTCTGGCAAATTTATATAGCCTGGTCGTAGCGAGAGCTACTATAGTATTCTAATGAGTCGATTCTTTTGACTAAATACTGTTCGCCTAAGGTGGCACAGTTTCAGATTAACTTTGATTTATGTTACTACGACCTTCGTAAATGGGGTCAAATAGGCATATTTTGGGTTATGATGGTTGTGGCTAGTCGAAGGGAATAAGTGCGATAAGAATTGTCCACCCCTTGTTAGGGTTATAACAATATCTCAAGGCCACTCGAGGAGAAATGAACTGGAAATGCGTGGCCACGCTCGGAAGGTATCTATGGTAGATAATTCCGGTCAATCAGTTATTCTCCAGATCGAGGAAACCACTCTCAATATGATCACTTGCAAGTACGACCTGAAAGACACCTTACATTGAGTGGGAGATAGTAATAGGACAAGGAAATTGGTGACGCACACTTGTCGAGGACAAGTGGGAGATTGTTGAAATATGTGTCCTCCGACAATAATGCGATCACAACTGTTGATCATGATGATCACATGTTTAAATCTCATTTTAAGAATACATGTGGGATGTAATATTTACTGAGTCAATGGTCCACACATATCGGTAATGATTGGTGACTAGAGTTTGACATTCGTCGTGCGGCGGTGGTGATCAGTTGATCCCCTTAGGTCATACCTATAGGGAAATACTCTTAATTGATTATTTAATTAATCGTATGCCGATACGAGTTAATTAAATTGCTTAAAATTGACGGATGATCTTGTGAGTAAAATTAACGTGTGTTATTGTAATTCGATTATATTAGATACAGTCTAAGTAATTGAATTGTTTTATTGCTTGGATAAAAATTATTGTTTACGAAACAATTGAAATTTAAATTTAAATTGAATGAATAATTTATTATAAATACAAGACGTTGTAATTTATAATTTGATAAACCGTTTTGGTACAAGTAATTACGAATTACTAGTCAATATTGTATATGACATATTTAATGAATATGTTGATTTTTAATATGTTAAAAATACATTACAATTTCACATGTCAAGTAACATGTCACATATGTCACAATTGACAAATGACAAAATAAAATGGACTACCCATTTTATCTTATATGTGCCGAAATAAGGGAAGGGTTAGGATTAATATTGTGTTTTTTTTATTTTAAATAGGAACATGATTATTAACCCTAAGGACTAGCCTTGTATGTCTATCTTCTTGGGTAGAAAAACAAGCCCATGCAAAGGGCACCCTTCCCCCCACCCACCGGTTTTTCCCACTAAGAGGAACAAATGGGTTCCTCTATTATTCATTCATACAATTCTAATTTTCTAGTGTAAGAAAATACTCTCTTCATATGTGATACATTTTAGAGAAATAAAAACTCAGATATATCTCTCCTCTTGGCTGAAATTTTCAAGTGGAAAATACACAATATTTTGTGTCAATTTTAAGTATAACTTATATTTATATAAGTTATTAAGAGATTTCTTTGGGTATTCAGTTTCGGGAGAGGTTCTACTTTGGACCTTTTGTTCATCCATTTTAAGGAAAGTTCAAGAACAAGTAAGAAGGAGATCTTACTTGTGCCCTTTAATCCGAAATCCCAAAGTAAGAAAGACGATTTCTTCTCTTGTCTATTTTAGTTTGCATGCATAAGATCTAGTTTTAATTTTATGACTAAATTAAAATGTCACATATATGAATATGTATATTATGTGATTTATAATTTCTAACAAGTGCTCTCTAATTTTAGGTTTGGTAAATAGCATATTAAAACGGCATATTTTGGTTCAATATGCTGTTTTACAATATGCTACTTACCCCAGCATATTGGTCAGCATATTGTAAAATAGGAAATTTTTCTCCATTTTACAAAGAAAACTAACAATCTATTAATCGTAATCTACCAATTACCAAACACTCAAATTAATTCTACTAATTATAATATGCTAGTCAAACCTTCGATAAAATCATCATTTATAATCACTTTTTGCAATCTACTTTATCTTAAAATAAATCATTGTTTTACCAAACAGGGCCTAGATGTTCTATTATTATTCATTATCAATTACATTTTCAATCCTCTTTGAGTCTTGCCACATTTTTCACTACAAATCAAAATGCACTATCATTTTTCAAATTAGTCTTTTGCTTTGTGATTTAATCCCGTCACAATCTTGTGACCTCTCACAAAAAGGAGAGAGGGGACAAGGTGGGAAGCACTCATGTCTCCCACTCACCTCTCAATGGGTATTTTGTGAGAGGAAACGGTATCCGTCATAAGCTTGTGACGGATATCGTCCGTTTTCAATGAGATTTAGTGATCATTTTCTCCCTCCCCATACCAAAATCGTACTTCCGTCACACTATTGTTTGTTACATCATCACTCGAGGCTTGCTTGGAATGAGAGTAATTATTAAAGGAGTAATGGGAGCTAAAATAAGAAGAAATAGAAAGAGATTGGTGGTTAGTGGTGGTTGTGGAGGGTGGAAAGAGGAGGTGGGGGAGAAATTATTACCTCCATATGGAGGTAATGCATTACTTGAGGGGAGAGGTAGGGTACAATTAATCCCTTAATGGAGGGGCTATTACATTATATTTCCTCATTTCTATCTCCAACCACCATCCCTTCCTTCCATTTCTTAGTTCATTTTAGCTTCCTCCCTTAATTATTACTTTCATTCCAAGCGAGCCTTGAAAATGACATAGCGATACTGAAGTATATTCTTGTTACTATCTATATATATACTAATCACAATCGTAGTTGTAAGTGCTGGTTTAAATTTCATCCTACGGAAACAAGAACATACTCCAAAGTAAAATGCCCAATCCCTTATTCCTAGTTTCCTACCATAGATTACTGCTTAAGATTGTATCTACCATGTGTACGCTTATTTGATGTTGACTTGGAAAAGAGACAATATGGTATACCACTTGCCAATATTTACCTATTAGGTGAAAGAGGAAATTGTGGGGGGGAAAAGCAGTCCCAAGACCACCTTAAAACACATCGTATAATAATACCTCCATTAAAGTTGACTACATTCGGGTATGTGATATACGAAAGCAGTTAGTCTTGATGAAGACGGGTCGGAGCAAGTGATCGGTAATGTCACTCACAAAACGGGTAAGGCGGACAAGGTGGGGACACCCCCATGTGCTTCCCTCTCTCCTCAATTTGGGTCATTTGTGAGAGAAAATGGTATCCGTCACTCCAAAGTGACGGATACGTGCCGTCACAAATGAGATTTTGTGATACGAAAGTCATAAAAGCCTCTCCACTTGAACTACTCTCACACAATTAAATACACATGCACGTGGTACTTGGAGATAAGTTATTGAGTTGTGGACCTACTGGTTTATTAGTCAACCCAATACACATTAGGATTTTCTCAAGTTTGTTTATTTTCTTCAAGATCGAGTTCTTTTTGCTGAAAATAGTTGAATTGAAATAAAAGTTTATTTGTGAAGAAACAAGTTGAACTGAGATGAAATAATCTAAATTTAGGTCCAAAAGAACAGGTAGTAGGATATTAAATACTCATAAGATAAAAGGAAGGAAATGAAAGCATTGAAGTTTATAAAAATTTTTTAAAAAAAAAAATTCAGATGCCTCCCTCCTTCCCAATTATATGATTCGGACGTCGGTAAAGATGAAAGTGGGCCGTGATAGGGCTAGTCATGTTACGAGATGGTGGAATTCGTGTAGTGTCGTGCCAAGCTAGTCAAATGGAAATGGCGGAAGCACGGTCCATGGCGTATCGTGTCGTGCCACGTTAGAACATGCCTGAGCAATTCTTCTATTACATCTGTGGTTTTTTGGGTTTGTGCCCAGTGTATAATATTATTACTAAGTCGGACTGATGGAGAGACTATATATTTTCCCAACCATTATGTACGCTGAACTAGAAAAAAAAAGTGTTGACATGATAGTGGGTTGTTGACAATGGGTCCCTCCATTTTTGGAGTAAAGTAAGTTTGTCAACAAATTTGTAGTAACTTACGGAAAGTAGTATGTAATGAAGAAAGTGGTGGGCGCCTAGCATGAAGAAAAAGGTGCTCCTTGTGCAATTAAGAACGTGTAGAAGAGTAGAGTTCTGCCTATAAAAGGAGATGAAGTGCTCAGTTCTTATGCATCCCTCAAATCCTCCTTGTGAGTTATAAGTGTAATAATAAGGGCAGTCTTTAAGTCTCTTGTGTATATTACTCTTATTGTAATCTCTGAGTGTGATCAATAAAATCCTAGTGCAATGCATGATGAGGACGTAGCCAATTTGGTGAACCTCGTTATATTTGTGTCCCTGTTATTCTTGTCTTTATTAGTGTGTGTGGTCAAATATATTACCCTACGAAAATCCCCTACAAACTGGTATCAGAGCCCGGTTGGGCGAGTAAGGGTGAGGGAGAGTGAACCACAAAAATTCGCAATAATGGAAGGAGGTAAAATCATGTTCGATAAATTCGACGGGAACGATTTTGCTTTTTGGAAAATGCAAATAACTGATTATTTGTATTCGAAGAATATGCATCTCCCATTGGAAGGCTCTAAGCCGGATTCCATGGAGAAAGCTGAGTGGGAAAAATTGGATAGGCAGGCGCTAGGTGTGGTCGGTTGACGCGGCGAAACGTTGCTTTCAATGTGATGAATGCGACAACGACGGTTGACTTGATGAATGCCCTGGAGAACATGTATGAGAAACCATCTGCTACAAATAAGGTATTCCTTATGCGTAGACTGTTTGGTTCTAGATGCATGAAGGAACCACAATGGTGATCATATTAATGATTATAATGTGATCACGAGGCAACTTAGTTCGGTAAAAATAGATTTTGATGACGAGATAAAAGCCTTAATTTTGTTATCCTCGTTACCTAGTAGTTGGGATACTACTGTCACTGCAATTAGTAGTTCGCAAGGACAAGAGAAGCTCAAGTTTGACGAGGTACGAGATCTAATTCTGAGCGAAAGTATTCGCAAGAAGGAATTAGGTGAAACCTCCGGAGTCAATGATGTGAGTGGTTTAATTGCAGAGGGTAGAGGGAGGAAAAATTATAGAGGTGGTCATCATGGGAGATCTAAGTCACGAGTGAAAAGTGGCCCGACTTGTTGGAATTGTGGTGAGAGTGGACATGTCAGGAGGGATTGTGTGAATCCTAGGAAAAACCGAGAGCAGCGTAATTATGAGGATGGTAGTACGGCGATAGCTGTTGAGAGTGAGGGTGATCTTTTGGCTGTGAGTGTCGAAGATCCGATGGAGTCTTGGGTGTTAGACTCTGGTGTGTCATTTCACGCTACCCCATGTAAAAATTCCTTTCATAAATTTATTGGTGGAAGGTGTGGTACCGCTTACCTGGCGAATGGTAAGGCTATGCCAATTATGGGAAGAGGTGATGTGAAAATCCGACCCGGACCGGGAGTAGGTGGGAGCTTACAGATGTCATGTTCATCCCGAACTTGAAAAAGAAATTGATATCTGTTGGAAAGCTCGATGAAGCAGGCTACAAGGTTGTCTTTGAGGGGAGTTCCTGGAAAATAGTCAAGGAAGCTATGGTACTAGCTCGTGGGACTAAGAGTGGAACTTTGTACACCACTGCAGGGTGTTGCGACACGAGTAGAGTAGCTGCTGGAGGGATGAAGTCTAAAATTGTTTCACGAGACTTGTCGCGGGATCCGAAAACTATGCATAGCGGGCCTTACACTAAGCACCGTGTGAGTAAAGTCGGTGGCTTGAAGGCAGAATGTGGTCCGAGAACGCACAAGGTGAAACTGGCACGCTGGGATGTGTGCGAAAATTCAAGTAGTTCCAAGGAGGCACGAAAGGGTGTTTCGTTCAGGTGGGAGTGCACGCCCCGAGGAACGATGGGTGAAACCCGACATGTATGGTTGCCGTTGGGAACAGACTTGGATGATAATGGGTCGAGGTTGGACTGTACCTCGATTGGGCTCTTGCAGTCGGCATGAGCAAAGACGCGGTTGTATTAGGTGGATCAGGTAAATGAGGTGTTTTCGTGGTACCTCCAAAAGTGTCGGGAGGTGGGAGATTTGTTGACATGATAGTGGGTTGTTGACAATGGGTCCCTCCATTTTTGGAGTAAAGTAAGTTTGTCAACAAATTTGTAGTAACTTACGGAAAGTAGTATGTAATGAAGAAAGTGGTGGGCGCCTAGCATGAAGAAAAAGGTGCTCCTTGTGCAATTAAGAACGTGTAGAAGAGTAGAGTTCTGCCTATAAAAGGAGATGAAGTGCTCAGTTCTTATGCATCCCTCAAATCCTCCTTGTGAGTTATAAGTGTAATAATAAGGGCAGTCTTTAAGTCTCTTGTGTATATTACTCTTATTGTAATCTCTGAGTGTGATCAATAAAATCCTAGTGCAACCGCAGTGAGGACGTAGCCAATTTGGTGAACCTCGTTATATTTGTGTCCCTGTTATTCTTGTCTTTATTAGTGTGTGTGGTCAAATATATTACCCTACGAAAATCCCCTACAAAAAGGATGATTACGATCACACTCTAAAATATACTTCCCCTCCGATTCTCTGAAATTGCTACATTTTTCAAGATATATGAGGAATATTTTAATTAAATTTAGCAATTCCTAAGAATTGGAGGAAGTACTATCATAAACTGATTAATAAATATTCTTGTAAAACAAAAGCCAAAAAGAAAAGTGTAAATCATACGTAAAAAATAGGTGAAAACTAATACAAAAATTCTCATTTGTAACGGGCAATATCCGTCACAATCTTGTGACAGGTCAAATAAAACTCACTTGCATAGATAAAGATAAGTCTTTCGTAATTCCCTATGCACTTTACTTTTGTCTTTTCTAACAATGTGAATGGTACTTGACCAATCACAAGTTTGTGACGGATATATATGTCACAAGAGAGACATATTGAAACTAATAAGAGTTCGTGCATGCATGTGTTGAGTTGTGTGACACTTGAAGGTCAGAGAGTGAACTGTGTAATGTCTGACAGCTTGTAATGCAAGCAAAATCTGAGAGTGCATTATTATTACTGAGATATCTGTGATAAGTAAAAGACTGTGAGGAGTCTGAGAAGACTGAGGAATTTGGGAACACAAATGATGTTGCTGTGATTTCTTTTGTTTTATTGCTTAGGCTTATGTCATTCTTTCGTATGTCATTTGGTTAAATTTTAAGATTTGATCCTTTCACTTGTTTCTTCCTCTTTATAGTAACTATTTCGTATTCGTACTAGCTAGTAGAATATATGTGTGCTATTCATCATTTTTGCTAGCTATTTTCCTAGACTTGCTTGTGATGACAAATCCTGTGTCAAATCTATGGGCCATTTATAGATATAGATATTTAACTTCATCATGTTCAAGTGTCATCGATTAACTTTTGTAAATTTGTTATCATCGATCTTAAGTTTTAGTTTGAGCGCTTTTCCTAAAGGCTCATTAAGGAAGTGGAAATTAACTCTTTTTAGATGCTTGTAATCAGTTATGTTTTCAGATAGTAGCGGAGTCATGATCTAAACTTAAAAGGGTCGACAAATTTTAGCAGGAATGAGCGGGGTAATGGTTTATGGGAAACTCGAAATGATTTTGAAAATATTAACTAAATTCTTTGATATTTTCATCCTTTAGCGAAGATGAGTGTCCCTACTAACCCTCTCTTAACTTTGCCATTGGTTTAAAGTTGGTATGAAATTATCATTCTAAGGTATTTTGGGGTGGTGTAACATGTAAGATTGTTAAACAAAATAAGATTGACGAATCTTGAACCCTTGCAATTTTCTCGATAATTAATGGATAAAATAGTTAAATTTGGTCTAATTTTAACCGCACTCTTAACACATTTTTTAAATTACACATTTTTTTCTACATTCTCCAAGCATGCGAAGTATGTCAGGACTATAACCGTATATAAAATTCAATAGGTCTTGGTATAGACGGGTGGGGTAAAGAGACGGGTAAAGACCTCTAATAAAATGGGTAGGGGGACAAGGTGGGGCACCCTCCATGTGCTTCCCACTTTATGGCAAATGGAAAATGGGTATTTTGTAAGGGGAAATGGTATCCGTCTATACGAGTATCCGTCTATAATGAGAATTTGTGTATAAAATTATTAAAAACAAAGCATTTACATTATAAAATTATTAAAAACAAAGCATTTACATTTAAAAAAAAATGGATGTTTGTAAAGCTGGATGAACAAATAGGTGGGTGGTGTCAGAAGAGAAGAGGCCCAAGAAAAAAGAAGGCCCGTCCTGATTCCAGGTATGAGCAGAAGGGACCAGGCCCATGACGAATGACTATGGCCCTTCAACTTTAGTCATTAATTACACTGACACAAACCACACAGTACATACTCCACATCATGATATTATTGCACTCCTTATTTTTAAGTCACACACACTCACACTCTGACCTCATCATGCTTCAATGCTTCTATTCTGGAGGATACCCTTTATGCACTTCACTTCTCTAAAGTATAACGTCACTAAGCGTATACAACTTCGTATAAAGCTAAAAGTCAAGCTCTTTTGTTTTGCAATTCATTGGTTTTAGTTTTTTTTAATACAATAAAGTCTTCGTTTTATTGGCTTAATTTCAGCTTAGTTTAGCTCAAATTGACTCTTATTTCAGCTTTATTTAGTTCAGTTCAGCTTCATTAAGTTCGGTTTAGTTCACCTCCCTATCAGTCGAAAAGAACAAAACCTAAGTCTCTATTAGCAGGGCAGTATCCCTCTTTAGATGAAAAGAGATCATGTATACTTCCACTTATATATATGACAAACTTTTTGTTCGTAAACAACGATTTATGCCTAGAATAGGTAAATCTTGCGTCTTTGGATAGAAATGATCTCAACTGAAATAAACTAAATTTAAGAGAAGTGAAACTTAAAAATAAATTGAACGGAAACTGTCGACTAAGAAATAACACAAAATCTCATTATAGACGGTACATATCCGTCAATAACTAAAGACGGGTCAAATACAATACCACATTCATAATAGGACAAGCAACAAGTGGGATGGTGGGGGCCAAAAATGTCACCATTTTTAAACTATTTGACCCGTCTTTTACTATAGACGGATATATATCCGTCTATAGCAATACTAGCTGAAGAAATAAATTGAATTGAAACTATCTGAATTACAATATTGAAACTACACAAAATCCCAATTGTGACGGCGATATTCGTCACAAGCTTGTAACGGATACCATTTTCTCTCACAAAATACCCATGAGAGGTGAGTGGGAAGTACATGGGGGGTGCCCCACCTTGTCCCCTCTCCCTTTTTGTGAGAGGTCACAAGCTTGTGACGGGATTAGCCCGTCACAAACAAGACGCTTTGTTGAAACTATATGAGCGTGATTTTGGTCCACAGCGTCACGTGATAGTCGTGTGCATGATGGTATGGACTAATGACTATGGAGTATGGACCGTGGGCCTGTGGTTTTTTTGTGGGTTGTAGCCTATGGGCCCTGTGGCCATGGAATTGATGTGTGTACAAACAGTCGTACGGATTGAGGGAATAACGACCACACATGCAAACAGTGGATGGCCTCTCTCCATTTTCTTTTGTTTTTTCATTAATGGTCAAGATTTCGTTTTAAAACGATCTTACAATTGAATGTTTGATGAGTTGAAAGCTGAATAATAATTTAATATTGTTGTATTAGAGGAAATGGAAGAAAATAAAAAGAAAAAAAAATGAAGATGATCCATATTACGGTATAATGTTACCTCGCGATGTTGGTTGTACTATTGGGTGTGAGGGTGAGAGTTAGAGACTATATGAAGCTATCATTTGTTAGGTTCCATTGGTTAGCGTTCATTTAACTAAAATTTAGAAATTCGTGACTGTCGGCGAAAACGAGTGTTTCTGCTAACACCTTAGCTTTACCATTGTTTTTATCTATAAAACGGATTCAAATACTAACACATGATGATAATAGAACATGTGTAGATTGAAGGGGAAGAAACGTTTAGAAGTTAATTGATGCTAATAGTTTTATTCTTCAAGTTAAAACGTACGTCCTTCATTCCATTAAATTCTTTACATATGGTTTTAGCATGTTTAGATTATTTTTCACGTCAACTGAATTTATTTTATTTAACAGTAATACCAAATCGTCTTATAAAAAAATCACAAATTCTCATTTAAAACGGCACTGGCCGTTTTAAGTGTCGAGTATCATATAACATGTGTATATATAAGACAATTACATTACTTTTCCTATATATTCATATATATTAAAATATTGTAGACTAAGGCCCTGTTCTTTTGGACTGAAATTGTCTGAACTGAACTGAACTGAACTTAACTTAATGGAACTGAACTGAACTGAACTGAACTTAATGGAACTGAACTGAACTGAACTGAACTGATCTGAACTGAACTGAACTGAACTAAAATAATAATAAAAAGATTATATTAATAATAATAATAATAATAATAATAATAATAATAATAAATATTATAATAAAAATAATACCAATAATAATAACAAATATTATTATAATATTATTCATTAATAATAATAATATATTAATATAATCTAATAGTAATAATCTAATAAGATATATAAAAAAATAAAATATTAATATAATAATAAATAAAGAAATAATAATAATAATAATATATTAGTAATATAAATGATACCATTATTAATAATAATATAATATATTAATAATAATAACTAAAAAATAAATAATAATATAATAATAATAATAATAATAATAATAATAAATATGTGATTAATAATATTAATAATGAGTATATTAATAAAATAATAAATATTAAATAATAACTTATTAATATAATAATATTAAATATAATAATAATAATAATAATAAATATGTTATGAATAATATTAATAATAATAAATATATTAATAAAATAATAAATATAATAATAATAATAATAATAATAATAATAAATGTATTAAATATAAATATAATAATATAAACAATACGAATTAATTATTAATAAATATAATAGTAATATAATAAATATAAAAATAATATAATAATAATAATAACAATAGTAAATGCATTAATATAAAAATAATATTAAGAATATCAATAAGAATAATAATAGTAATGTTGAAATAAATGAATCGAATCGATCTCAATCGAATCAATCAATCAATTGAATTTAATCGAATCGAATCGAATCAATCGAATGGAGAATTTGAATCGAATCGAATCGAATCGATTAGAATCGAAATTAAGTCAAAAAAAAGGGCCTAAATTAATTGTCAAGTGTTAAATATTTCACTCGTTTTAAACTTAAGATAAATAGTCTTATTTTAAGGGAGATTTACGTTAGGAAAAATTAATTGTAGACTAAATTATTGATGGTATAGAAGTGTGTGGTACTTGACTGCTGTAGGCGGTAGCTTCTTCACAAAAATCAAAGGCTAGTACAAAGTACAATTAGGCGAAGTAGTTGTAATTGTAGGATATACGGAATACAGTGTACAAAATACTGCTCATGTACAAGTAGACAATATCTGAGAGGGCTACAAAATCCACGTGGATTGTATTGTTGGGCCATTTTTCCAACGTCCAGTGAAAATGCTAGGACCCACCCACCATATCTGGCTATTTTGCCACGTGTATCTCTTAGCATGCTTTACTCAGTAGTGATAGAATTGGCACAGAAATCCACCCCAACCCAGGCCCTTCCTTTCATGCGCTCTGTCCTTTCTATAACCATTCTCCTTTTTTTTTTTAAAAGAGTTGCAAGAATGATATTAATGTTACTCAAATTGTTGTGAGTACCATCGTTCATAACTTTATTAATTAAGTTAGTTGATATTTATTTTATAACTATTTTTTTATTGCAACTTATCTCGTAAAATCATTGTATGATGCTCCACATATACAATAATTCTGTAATACTCATGTACTTTTATTTATAAATAAAGGTATTATAAAGTTGAAAGATACGGAGTATTTTGTAATTGTCGTATAGAATCTTTTTAATTTTCTCATATAGAAATGGTTGTGATAATGTGCTATTGCATTCTCCTCCATTTGTTTTAGAAATATCTCTTATATTTGATACCAAGAATTTATAAGTGTGAATAATTATACCAATGTCTAGTATATGTAGATAAATGCAAATGTTTTTCTGGATTTAATTTCAATTTTGTTCTGATTAAGTTAACTATTAAGTTAGATTAGTCTAGACAGTGCCAGACCAAAAGAACATAGCCTAGATATAATTCTGAGATAAATTCGAGTTTCACAACTACATTCCTTCAATAATAAGTATATATACTTAGGATGTATGAGTACCAAAATACTAAAACAATTATATATATAGAAATTGTTTTTAGTTAAACATCCTTTTAGTTGCTTTATTGTGAGACCAACTTACCATATCATTCCATCCAAATTGCTTTTTAAACAAAAAATAGAGTTATGGTGGTTGTTTAGAAGAGTCAAAGATACTAAGAATGAGATCTAAAAAGCAAGAAAGACAAAAAAAAATGCCTTTACAAGTCTCAAATAGATATGTTGGAATCTATTGGAGCGACAATAATATTCTTACTCTAATTAAAAAGTTCAATTGTCATATACTTCAAATGTTGTCTTGTTTCCTGGACTAACGTTGCATGAATTGACCACCTACATCACTACCTGCCTCCATGCATGCTTTTGTTATTTCATTCATGCTACTTGTATGTTGCACTTCCTCTTGTCATCAATCTTCAACCTTTTTGTCCCAAGACAATTTGGAGTATATACAACATTGGGAGAAAGACCTAGTACAATTGATCATGATGGTACAATAACTAACATCTTTGAATAAGTTTACGAGTTGAACTAGTTATACTTCATTATACGGTATGTTTACGGTGTAAATTATAGATACAAAAATTCTGTTTGTTTAGAGCACCAAAACATTTTCGTAACTTTTTAAGTGTAGAAGTGTCGAGGTTCCATGACCATTCACTATTCATTGTGATCGTAATGAAGATCTCTTAAACTTCTTGTATAAGATTAATATTCGAGTTAACCAATTACCTTAATCAACATTAAGGCTCAAGTGTAAAACAATTCCTAGTGACCTAAAATATGATCGAATATCGTTTATACATTGTTTATGTGCATTTGTTATCGTATATGAATTAACTAGGAGACCATTCAAATATTTTTCTTCCTAAGTATAAATTACATATAAATCATGTGAAAATAATTTTTATAAATTACATATAAACCTTGTCCCCTCCCCCTTTTTGTGAGAGGTCGGAAGTTTGTGACGGGATTAGCCCGTCACAAGCAAGACTAGCTGTAAATTAATATAACTCCATGAAATCCTTGGAATTTGAACCAAATTTTTTTTTTTAGATTTTTTTGTTTAGTTTTAATCTTTTAGTGCTCCATACTGCTTCTTGATGATGAACTGACATTCTGCATGGAGCATGTTGCATTCAAATGATTCTTTTTCAATTCAAATTATGAGCTTTAATCAACCAAATCACAGGAAAAAAAGAGCACAAAGCAATAAAACAGAGCTCTGCTCATGAAACCAGTTACTTAACACAGAACTCACTCTCTTTTGGCAGTAAATTCATGAACAGTGACAATAAAAAAGAAAGATGAGAATAACTACTGAATGAAGATAATAAAGGGTTTGGGGAACAAAAAAGAAGCTTATTGATCAATCAATACTCCTCTCATTTTTCAGTTGCTTTTTACTTTGTATTTCCTGTTCATTAAATGATTGACATCCCCACCTTCTGATTCTCTTATATACTCTACCTTTACAATTGCCCAATAATATTGTACAACCTAAAACAACACGAGTCGGTTTCTCTTAAGACGGTTATATCCGTCTTAAAATGTACAACAGGTCAAATACCACCCCCATATAGGTCGGACAAAAATTTGTTTGTCTTATCCATCTATTTGACCCTTATTATTGTTTAAAACGGATATATCCGTCTTAAACAAGAATTTGAGCAACAATTAATTTGTGCATCTTCTAGCTTTACACTTGAACTAGTAAAATTAGAAAAGAATGGTGGAAAAACAGCCCTGCATAGGCTGTTAAATCTCGAGTCAGTCGTGATCTAATCAGTCGTTGTGGGTTATCATGGTCGTTGAGCCATCAACGTAACCATTAACACCTCAAAAATGCGTCCGTGCTAGTCCTCAACGTCTACAAGTTAGATGTGATGGTACATCGCGGTCCAAGTTTTATAGCATGTCCTGCATGACAAAGACTTAAGTTTTAATAAAGCAACCAACTTTATATAAAATCCAAAATGGGAAGGCAAATTGGTGAAAAAAACATGAAAATTACTATTTGAATTCACTCTATACTAGTTTTATTTTGTTGCTAGTTTTTGAATATGCCAATGTATGGGAACTGAAAAGGAATGGGGTTTGTGTGGGGTTAGTATAGGAATTTACTGGATTAGAGTACCTGTGTTTTCTGAGGGAGAAATGAGTGTACAAAGGGAATTAGACAAAAGAAAATTATCACAAGCAGAATAACAGCAATAACAGAAAAAGAACTAACCCTTTTTCGGGGAGGGTTGATGGTGGCACGTCGCTATCGTCTTAATACTGATTTCCATTGCAATAGTATCCTCTACCTATAAGAATATGGGGACCGAAATTAATAGGGAGTATGATTTATCTTTAGAAGTTTGATCAATATCGTTTGCATTTTGACATATTGGTGAAACATCGTCAAATGGGAAAATGACACTTAGAAGAAAATTCTCTTTGGTTCGATAAGTATTGAGTTGCGTGTTTTGTGTGCATCGGTTAGGACTCTAAGAGTGCTCGAAAGAGTTCGTGTCAATTAATGATAACTAGAAGTTGCGGCGTTTGTTTCAAATTTCAAATCAGTAACTTCAGAAAGATCACCACAAAATAAAGGAACCAAAGAATGTGATTACATTATAATTTTAGGCAACTTACCTTTTAGAGGTTCTTTTGCAATGTCTTCCTAAACATGGAACTTCTTATCATTGAAGAAAGCATGTCCTGTGAGCTGTGACGGGTTGAAGGACGCGTATAAGAATTTGAGTCATATCAAGGAACGTAAAAGAAAAGAGGAGTGGAAACTGGAAAGTACCTGAATGATTGATTAATGTTCAAGATTTGGATGTTTTTAGTAGAAATTGAATCCTCCGTATCCATGTGAGTAGGGTAATAGCTCTTCAACTTCAACCCGAGCACTAGAGCAACTCATGCTTTTCCTGAACCTGCCTTGTTGGCTAGACTCTACCTCTGCCAGAAAGACACTATAAACTGGCCTGTGATCCGAGAACCTAGATTCTCCACGAACATAAGATAGTTGGCGAAAGCCTTTTCCATACCACAAGATGCGATCACACCTTCAGATGTAAAAAAAAGCTGATATTAGGAACTGCAATTTTTCCTCAAATTATCCATAAGACATTTTCAAATTCCAACCTGAGTTTTAGAAGTTAGAACTTGCGAATCAATAAAATTGCGAATCTACCATAATTTCGTCTAATGTTCAATTCAGGGTCCTTAATGCAAATATTTCAAACCATTTGCATTTAGGTATCACAGCAGTCAACAAAATGAAAGAAAAAGACAATGTTTACCATGCAGGAGTCCTTCGCTTTTGTTTCTGATGAGCATCAGCGCCAGCATATCTGTCTGAGTTTTTTGTATACTTGTAGGTAGGAGGAAAATAAATTTTCCCCTCTCTCCATCCCTCAAAGACTCGTCCCCGTCTTTGCTCTATCCGGAGCTGCATAAAAGGAAAACGCATCAGAGTTTATACTCATACAATCGCACTTTTCATAGACAGACCTGGGTGTCCTGAAAAGAAAGGCTTTCACAGTTCAGTAACAATAACATGCCTGGTCATTCTCTAGCAAAGCTTTCCAGTTCCTCATCTCGACAAGTGCCTTCGCACATCGGTAAGAGAGTGCTATCCGGTAATTCAAATCACCAAGCCATATAACTCGGCTGCACCAAGATTTAACATATTAATAGGGTTGTCTAGACTGTCTCAGATTAAGTTTTGTGACGGAGAATAGGCTCAAAAAGTGGTCTTACTCATGCTCCAAAATTGTCTGTGGAGAATACTCGTCTCCCGTGCCCTGAACTCTGGGAAATCTAGTCTTCCTTAAAATTTCCATGACATCAGAATTTCTTCTTAGCTCATCACCTTCTTTTTCCCCCGACGTTAGATGGCTACAGACGAAACAAAAGCTCGTTTGATGCAAGGACATGCTGATAGATATAGAGCCCTGCAAAACCCAAGTTTGAGAGACTTTCTTCAAAATATAATTTTCTACTTTTTACTCGATAAATTGAAGTATACCTTGTTCCCTAGATAACCCATTAATCCCCTTCCTACGCATGATACCTTCATATTTCGAACATCATCTCTTAAATCACTTCTCACCCAGACAGTGAGAAATATTCCAACCATTTGCTTGCTTGCAACCAAGCAATATCTTGACTGCCCTCTTTGGCTATCACACTCGTCCATCGGAAACAACCCATAATTATAAGACATAGGTGAGCAATGAGTAACAACTGGTGATTCACATGGGTTTTCATCATCTGAGGAACAAGGATCATAATCACCAACCCTGTATCCGGACATTGCCCGGTCACAGACACTGAATCTTCTATCAAGCCGTGGTTGAGATTCAGAAAATTCATTATTGACTCTCATGCTTCGGCTGAGTGACTGAAATGATCTCCGATGGAAAAAAGCCGAGGCCTTTTGCCTTGTTGATCCCTCAAAATCGGCATCTAACTCGACAATAGGGTCAGGAACCGGTGAAGGTGTATGATAACCACCAGTTGCACCAGGTAGATTGTTTAGAGTTCTTCTAATTAGAGCTAGCCACTTTCTTGCTGGCCCATTGTCTTCTGTGCCCAAGACATTGCCAGCATTCAAAGGGACAATTTCTTGAAAGCTGAAAAACCAGATAATTGGGATAATAGTGTTAAAAACAAATAATGACAAACTTTCAAATAATTTGAGTAAAGATTGTTTTTCGGTGCCAAAGGGGACAATAAGGGGTCGATTTTGATGTTGACCGATTTCAAACCCAAATCACGATTACAACAACAACAACAACATTACCCCAAAGTCGCCGATGGCCCGCAAATCGGGGTGTAAGGGGGAGTCGGATGTCGTAGATCTTACCTTGTGTTAGCAACACCAAGAGGCTGTTTCCGAATGACCCAAATCACGATTACTAGTAATATTTATTCCGTATTAATTAAGCTAGCTAACATTTGCATAAATGATCGAATAAATAAATACACACCAAAAAAAAATTAATAAATACACACCCTAGAACATAGATATCAGCAGGAGGTGATGTATGAAGCCAGTCTTCCAGATTCAAATGACTAGGTGGGGATTTCCCTGCCACATTCCATGTTGCTACAAAGATTCTAAACAACAAAAAAATCAAACATAAATCAACATCCAAATCTCCTAGATTTCTTAGCTGAATTCATTATTCAATGAAACAAACCTATAGTTTTGCACATCTGTGACTTGAGGTGGTGTATCTAATTCGATTTTACTGCGGCGGACACGTTCCGAACTTTTTCTGCTTGATCTTTCTGATACAATACAGAATGGACAAGGGAAATAATCATAAGAGGAGCATTTTATGAGATTAAAGCACAAGTTTGAGCTAAGAAAAGTTCATTCTAAAGAATTTAGACATGAAAAATGAAAAAGAGTAGAGTGGTCCAAAAGCAATAATATGTGATACTGAACCTGTTTTGCTTTTCTTAATAGTGCATGCCTCTCTCTCTGATAAATTGTTTCTCCAATCTTCATCACAACCTGAAAAAAGCTGAGTTAATTTCTACCAAAGAGCAAAGACTAAGTTATCGTGATAATAGGTCATGGGTTCGAATCCCCTTCCCATGTATATTATACTGGTCTTGCGCCTCATTTGACACGAAAAAGCAAGTTAATTTCTCAGAATTAATTCAATTAAATTCCTTCAAAACAAAACAATTACTTCACAAATGTTGATGTAGAAAAAAAAGCAGAGATCTTTAACTGTGAACACAGAATTGGAATCATATTATGACAATAAAAAACCAAAATAGAACTGAATACAACAGTGTATTTGAATCAGAAATTAACCAAATAAGGATGAAATTTGCACAATTTACAAGAATGTGAAAGCAACACAGGATTAAAATCACCCCAGTAAAACTAGTCACTTTTTTCAGAAACACTTCATCATCATAATTTTCAGAGTTTTTAATGATTAAAAATGCAATGATGAAGAAAAGAATGTGAATATTTGATAAATAAAAAATAAATTGAAAAAATGAAAAATCACAATCACCTCCATAAATTACATCATCTGCATGAAAGTCTTCAGCTTTATCCTTGATGTTGAACCATTTCTTTACCAAACTCTTGGGCCATGAAAGCTTCATTTTACCAAAATAAAAATTATTAGTATTTTTTTCGTGTGTAAACCGGGATGTTCACTGTCGACAACAGTGAGTAGTAATTATAAGCATTTTATACAAGTACACAAACCTTGCTCTTTTTGGAGTTCCCTTCCGTCATTGTTTTAGTGCTTCATATAATGATTAATTAATAGAATAATAAAGATACTGTAGACTGTAGTATTTAAATTTGGAAGTAATTTATGATTACAATGAGAAAATTTCCAATAAATAAGGGGAAAATGTATAATCTTGCTAACAATAGATTAATAGAATAAAGTCAAGATTTCACTATCAAACCAATTATTGAAAAATTGATAGGAAAAAAGATTTGGTTTTGAAAAAAGTTGCTCTATTTGCATAAATATAATGAGTAGGAAATATTGGAAATTTGAGAGAAATAATAATTATTTGGCATTTTAATTTCTGGGTTTTTTAGATTAAGATCAAGTGAACAAAACCCACTTAGGAATTTTTGGTTAGTTAAATGAGCTAATCACACACTCAAGCTAAGTGAATGAAGAAACAGAGGAAATACAGGGAAGATACGGCTATAAAACCGATATTTCCGTTTTAAACAAGAATTTGTGTAGAAATAGTAGTAAGGAAAGGAGGAGAGGAAGAAAACAATGTGGTTAGAGAGAAGAAGAGGATATAGAAAGAGGGTAAAGAGGGTAAAAAGAGAGAGTAAGATCTTGTGTAGTTGTTGTAAGATATAGTGTAGTTCTGAGAACAGGAAAGTATCGAATTTGAGAAGAGAATAAAGTGTAGAAGAGGAAGCAAGGGGAGTGTGTGTGAGAATGTGAGAATGTGAGAATCACAAAGGGGGAAAGAGAGGTGAGGTGAAAGAAGTTGGTTTTCATCAACTTGATTTATTTTAGTCCAAATGTGAGACCCTCATCTAGTGTCTAGGGGTGGGGAGTAGGTTGGTCGGGTTGGTTTTGAGTCGAGTTATTTGATGATTTGGTGGTTGTTGTGGGGTTGAGTCGGTTTACGTGGTTGTTTGGATCTGATTAGACGAGATTTGGTTATGTAGGTTTGAAACTGAGCTAAAAATGACGGTAAAGTGAAAAGTATGAGGTTGTGAAAGAATGACTCTTTTTTAACTTGTGATATCCTATGATCACGTGTCTAATCGGACAAGGTTTGGTGACATAGAGTTAAGATCGAGTCAAATATAATGATATTCTGAAAAGTGCGGGGTTTTGAAAGAATGACTCTATTTTTGGTCCAAATTCCCTCACCAAGGCACCTATGTTATAATGAACTCGAACTCAAAAGACATAACCCAATCTAATCAGTGCTGAAAACTATAAAGTGTGTTATATTCAAAATGAAATGAATTGAAATACCAACCAAGTGCTTGTGGCCCAGTGGTGATTCCAAGCTCCCTTAAAGCGTGGAAAATTCTGCGAATTGCGAGGTCCTGGGTTCAAATCCCACTGTGGGGAACGCATGCGGTTATTTCGGCCTTCGAGGGGAAACCCCGTTGAATAAGTGGACCCTGGGCTTGCCGGTGTCTGGGTGTCCGAGGGTTTGCTCGCTCCTTGGATCAGCCTGGTCGGCCTTCGTGGGGCAACCCCAGATGAAGTCAACAGTAGCTGGAGAGGGAATCTCCTTTGCTTGCAAAAAAAAAAAAAAAAAAAAATGAATTGAAATACCTTTAAGAATGAATCTTCTATAATAATTAGTTATAAGTAAATTATGTACGATAATAAACTTAATATTGCTCAAATGATAACTAAATCAAAAATAGTTATTCTTGCTTGTGATAAAAACTAAAAGCACTCCGTAACTTGTGATATCTCAAAACCATCTCCCATTTCTAACATTACGCGTCATAAATGAGAATTTATAGACCAGAAACACCAATGTATAATAGTTTTACTCACAAAGTCACAATGACTTACTAATAGTATTTGTGTCCTTAAAATGATTAATTAGTACATGGGTTTCTGTGTTCAAGTGCCCTGACAAGTTCTCAATCTCCACCTTTGAGTTAGTCTTTAATTTACCAGGTGATGTAAGTCTTAAAAAGAGAAGCAGTTAAAGGAGATGAAGTTATTAATTAGTGAGACATTAAATGTGTGATTAATTGCAAAATAGTACATTCTTTTACATTTTTGGGTTACATTTTATGAGCCTTGTCTTGTTGCAGCTCATTGTTCGTTACCTGATGCATGAAACTTGCTAATTTCAGAAAAAAGGCAAATAATAAAGCGTACCTACTATTATAAATTTTTCATTTTCTTGGTTGGACCAACAGAGGTTTTACCGTTTGAGTTAATTCTTATTATTCGTAAAAAAATTACTCTTGAATACTATCTATACATTGATACACGAGTTTTTAACTTTAAGGTAACACCTTCATGCCAGCGTAACACAAAGTATACAGGTTATAGTGTTATACTATAGTTCATTAAATATATTTTTCATATATCCAATTGAGTCAAAAACTCGTTGATTTTTGAGTTTTTAGTTATGAATTACTTCTTCCATTCAACTCTACTTTACATGTTTGCTTTATTACGTTTGTCAACGCAATTTTTACGCGGTAAATATCTTTAGCTACGTATTTGCAAAAATTATAAAAGTTAGATATAATGTACTCTTAAAGGCGAATCAAATAAGATCTCACATGAATATATTTTAACTTATGTATCGAGAAAAAATTGAAGTTGAATGTCCGCTTGTGAATAGTGTGCAAAAGATAAGCATGTAAAGTGGAGTTGAAT
The DNA here is from genome assembly GCF_048544455.1 of Silene latifolia. Taxonomy (NCBI): domain Eukaryota; kingdom Viridiplantae; phylum Streptophyta; class Magnoliopsida; order Caryophyllales; family Caryophyllaceae; genus Silene; species Silene latifolia. The sequence continues at coordinate 13,375,361 of NC_133529.1, forward strand.
GGAGGGAGTATGATGGAATAAATTAAGTTGGCTCACTTAATTGGCGGTGCTCCTTTTTCTTGTGAAGTAACGATCATTCGATGCAGTTCTTGGCGTAATTTTTATTTAGGGTCATTCGAAAACTTTTTTGTATTACTAACAGAAAGGTAAAGTTGTATACATCTCTGGCCCTCTTATCTCGCCATCTGCGAGAAACATTGAAGCATTGAGGTAATGTTGTTATTACATGCCAGTAGATATATAAAATGAAAAACAAAAAATATCTTTAAATGTTATATTTTGTGTATTGATCCCCAAATTAAATATTTTCACGTATGAATTTGTTTTCTCTTAAGAAATGTGTGTTTTACAAAGTTCATTCATAAAAAAATGTCTTTTGAACATATGTTCTAAGGACACATGTTAAAGTCACTTAAATGAAAATTTGACAAATAATCACTTAATGAAAAAACAGTATAAGAAATTAATACTAAATATTTTTGTTTATGTCCATGTTAAACCTGTCAGGAAATAATTGCTTTTAATTTTTAATCTCCTAAAACTTAAAGTATATACTTGAATCTTTGACGTTTGGAAGTGCTCAAAGGCACATCTATATCTACTTGTGTACTTTGCCTATAACTCATTAAAAGTACACAATAAACACTTAACTCCACTTAATTAACTACTCAAATTAATGTTTTTGGACTTTGAGAATGATTTTGAGAGTAATAGTTATTGTGTAAGACCGTCTTATACTGTAAGACTGTTGGTTCTATTTAATAAAAAGATAACTTATTTATTAGGGTTTTTTGTCAGAAACTACCTTTATTTAAGGTCATTTGTGAACAACTACCTTTCATTTTATTTTTGGCTTTCAACTACCTTTCATTTTTTCATTTTGCGAAAGACTACCAAAAATCCATTTCCGGCGAAAAAAAGTCAACTTTCCGGCATTGACTTACCATTTCATGTTGAATCTAACTCTTTACTTCATAACCCTAATAATCGATGATAAAGATTGATTAAACCCGACATTAATCACCTCAATTTGTCTATCTCTTACCCGAATCAAAGTCCTAATCACCGAAACAAAATCATCATTGATATTAATCTTAACATGCTAAATAATTCTTCAACAATAATGATCTATTATGGCCTTGTTGGCAAAATTAACTCCTAGTGTTAATTATTAGAAAATAATCATGGATTCACTCGTAGGATCACTTGTGTGCGACTATCTCATTAGTTTTCGTATACCCACCATCTTACCATGAAGAGAGAAAGAAGGTACTTTAATATGACTTAGATGGACAATAGGTTGATGAATCATAAGTAGTCTATAAGGTTGTTGAAATGTAAGGGTGAAGGTGAAAGTGGTAGTAATGGTGATGACGGAGATGGAGATAGAGATTGAGATGGTTGATGCGTTGATATTGCTTTGAACAAACTTTTGATAAGGTGTTGGGCATGGAGAGGAGCTTTTTCGGATTTTGTTGGGTGAACAAAGGGAGACATATGAGTTATATGTGTGAAAAAGGGAGAAAAGAGCAAGTCAACGCCTGAAAGTTGACTTTTATTCGCCGGAAGTGGATTTTTGATAGTCTTTCGCAAAATGAAGAAATAAAAGGTAGTTGAAAGCCAAAAATAAAATGAAAGGTATGTAGTTGTTCACAAATGGTCCTAAATAAAAAGTAGTTTCTGACAAAAAACCCTATTTATTAATAATAAATGAATAGATTAAAAAATAGACTGTTTTACAGTGTAAGGGTGTCTTATTCTATAATTTATTTATTGTAAGGAGTAGTTGTGCATGGAATTTATAGGTAATTCCAAGTTTTTAGGGCCATGCAATGCATTTCTAAAAACATTCAATTTGGTATACTTTATAGAAGACCAATATATGCTATCCAATGTTTTAATCCTGTTTTTGTGGCTCTTTTGACTCAAATTCAAGACTTATGTCTAGTAGACCAAGAGCATTTGTCCATATTTCAAGATTTTAGCTCTTTTAGGGTTAACCCCACTTAGTATATAGTTTAGGATATGTGATTATGCATGGATTAGCATACGTGCTTATATAAAGTGCACTTTAATTACATCCATGTAGGATCTTGTTAGCAAAATGTAGGGCCCTTTGCCTAAGCTTAGGCCATGCCATATCATCATAAAGTTTTGTGTAACTATATACAAGTATACTTTATGAATTTATTATATATAATCATGGTGTAGCAAACTTAGAGGATCTTGGATTGAGTTGGTATAACAATAAACAAATTTTGATTTGATTATGTAATCTATCCTACCTATTCTGAATTGCACGCTCATATGGGTAGGTTTGAATGTTTCATCACACGAGCAAGATCTTAGATAGCTTCTAGAATATAATTAGGGGTATAACCGATCCAATTTGAGCCCGAGTCCTTGAAATTAGCCTAGTCAAAACTCGGCTCGAAATCGCTCAAAACTGATTCGGAGCCAATTTCGAGCCGAGGTGACCAATTTCAAGCTAATTCCGAGCTTAGTAGATCAGTGCTTACACCGAAAGCCTGTTTACTATTCTATATTGAGAAGATTTCTTATAGGTAATTTGATCATCCAATGGTATTATTGTTCATTTGTATCCATTAACAACAGCCCCAAATGACCCTCCACTTTATTTGGTCTTTGTGTCAACAGTAAAGGTAAACAAATGACCGGGTTGAAGGGAGCATTATTTAATTTTGCCATATTTTTAATAATCTTTGTTCTTAATAAAATGTTTTATTAGCATTTATGATTATATTTTTATTATATTTGATAAGTATTTTGTATTTATTTTTAATTCGATATAAAATTACAAATTACAACTGAAATTTCAAGGTCTAATGTCTTGAAAATGTTTTTCCTTTTTTCATGGAGTAATCATTGCCTATCAATATATAATAAGTAATTTGTATAGAGTCTAAGTTAATACAAAATAAACGGCAGAGCCAGATCAGATAGACACTTTAATCTTTTTTTTTATATATATATATATAGTATAATGTAAAATAAGAAAAGTGACTAAGCTAAATCTTAAATTTTGAGTTTTGGGTGTCAAATCTAATCTTAAATTTTCTAGTCTTTACTATACATCTTACAACATTATCTATTATCTATATTGTAGCAACTCCTAGTATGTCTTAATAGTCATTTCCCGATTACAAACATCCGTAACTAAAGTGCTTATTATTGGAAGAAGAATAATAAAGAAAACAAAGTGATTTCTTGGACAAAGCTCTCAACTTAAGTGTCTAATTCAAAAACACATGCAGCATGTGGGAACCTGTGTTGATTCTCATAGGCTCATTGTCTCATTATTTTTCATTCTTCTAGGTTCATGGGGCTATCAAGTATTTGTCTTAGTTTAATTTGTATGTGTATTAGTTGTGGTTCCAATGATAGTTAGCCAATTAACAACATTCACACTAATCTCCCTAGTTGGACTCACCACCTTAATATATAAACTAATCGACATCTGTTAGCTAGTTTAATTGGTAAATTCATGAACAGTGGTACTTACGATCAGGATTCAAACCTCGTTAGCATCAAAATTGACTTTATAGCTTCTTTATATCAAAAAACACTAAAACTTGGGAGAGACGGTCTCTCACTAAGTTATTGAGAGACCAATCTTTCGTACTCTTTTATTTGTATTTCGTACCCCTTTTGTTGTTGATCGTAACATAATAATTTCGTACCTATTTACTTAATAAATGTAACCATTTTATCATTAATATTCGTAGCTATTTTATTACCTTTAGTACCACTTTTTCTTAAAATTGTACAATGGTCTCTCGATAAAGCTTATTAAGAGACCGTCTCTCAGGAGACCTACTCATCAAAAAAATACATATAAGATCTTTGTAAGTATGAAACAGATTCACAATCGGACCCGTTCTACTCTATTACCAATAGTTAATTATTGTTAGGTGTTGAACTATGAAACTAATAAGACTTTTAATATAAATGAATTTCAAACTCTAGTAATGGTAAAAACTTCAATAATTTTATTTATTTCTTCGTAGAAAGCAATATCGAAAATTAAATGATACGAGTAATGTTCAAATATATATAGCTTCCAAAATACTCAAATTTGGATTCGAACTCATTAGTATTATCTGTTTTAAAAGATTCATCACGTGATTATCAAATCAAAACGAAACCAATCAAAGATCCCAGCATGTATCCAACATCGATAACAAAAAATGGGTACTTAACTGTATTTTTTGTTTTATCATATTACACAACATGGCCCAAAAGAAATGGCACACATAGAGGAAGATGTAGAAGACAAGCATATGATGCTTAGATTCAATAGGAACATGATAAATAGATAATTTTGCACCCCCATATATCTTGGTTACGTTATGTGGGATATACCATTGACACAAAGGACCCATCACTTCAAACTTTATTTTTGGAAACCTTATGGATAATTCATCCACCACAAGAATTCTTACAAATTTGGATAGATGTGTGTTGTGACCTAAATGAAAGACAAGTCTTAGGTGCTTAAATAATGCCTGAGGAGTAAATTATAAAGTGTACTAGCTATATTATTGATAGTAGATAGTAATGTCACTCCTTTGTGTAAATTTGGATCCAAGGTTACAAACTTACAATGTTACATGCTTATCGTAAAAGGGGACGAATAACGTCAATTGTGTCATACATTAGAAAATTATCATAAAGGAGACATTGTTTTTCGATCAAGGAAATTAAGTCACTCGAAGATCAACTTATAAGGCCCTGTTCTTTACGGCTGAAAGGAGCTGAATTGAACTGAACTAAATTAAGCTAAGCTAAATTGAATAAAGTTGGAGTAAAAGTTAATTTGTGAAGAGATGAACTCAAATGAGCTAAACTGAACTGAACTTAAAATGAATTGAAATTAAACTAAAAAAAAAAAACAAAGCCTAACATTCTCAAAGATTGAGAACCGTTAAAAAAACAGTTAGTCTTGCTGAAAACGGATCAGAGCATGTGACGGGTAATGCCACTTACAAAACGGATAGGGGGGACAAGGTGGGGGCACCCCATGTGCTTTCCTCTCTCCTCTATTTGGGTCATTTGTGAGAGGAAATGGTATCCGTCACTCTAGAGTGACGGATACGTGTCGTGTTCAATAAGATTTTGGGTAAAAAAAAAGTCAAAGACTTTCAAGTTACCTGAATACTATGAAAGAATTTTGTAACTAGCCTTGTTTGAAATTTGAGAAAAGGTAAATTACTTTCTGATGGGGCATATTCTGCACCGCTGACCAAGTCAAACATACTGAGCAAGGTCAAAGATGTCCACAGCAAGTCAACGACTTAGACAACCTGGCCGATGCCGCCCATCGGCCTGTCAACCTTGGTCCCGGCGTGACAACCTGCCAGCCGGGACACATATCCGCGTACTCATATCCAAGACCCCTCGGCGGTGAGTCAACAGGGCCCGCCGGCCTGCCATAGGTCCCTCGGCCGAGGGGTAGATCAGTCTTTCCATCTGCTAGCCACTTGGCCACTTGGCCACTACGTGACAAAAGGTGGAGTCTATAAATACTCCTCAACCTTCATTGAGGAAAGGATCCAATCCAGAAATACACAACTTAACCTAAATACACTATTCATCTGGTATAATCTTCCTTATCTCTCTACAATATATTCCCAGTCCATTAGCATACAACTTATACCTCTAAGTTTACTGACTTGGGCGTCGGAGTGGGTACGCTTGGCACAAAGCCAAGCCCTCAGTTCGTTCATTGTTGCAGGAGAGGCCGAGAGGAACGATTAAGACCAAGGGAGAATCCAACTCAAGACATCATTCAACAAGCCACGGGTGGTAACTATACTTGCTCTGGAATTACACCCGGAACAATTGGCGCCGTCTGTGGGGAAGACACTAGAAGCTAGTCACATTCATTCCCAAACACAAAAAAAAAAAACAACAAAAACCCACCCAAAAAGCTAAGAAGATGTCAAAAGAACAAGAGGTATTCGTAACCGACGAGCCCCTCCACCCAGATGATACCTTCAACAGTGCAGGAGTCATACGGACCCTCCGTCGGCGGAGTAATCCAACCGGAGTTCGGGATGCCAATAACACCGGATGCGACGACGCCCTTGCCAACCAAGTCACCCTCATGGGACATGTGGTCGACGTGGCATTGCTAAAGCAAATCCTGGACCTCATCGGTAGGACGTCGGCTCACACTGTCACACCGACAAGAGCGGCGGGACCCGTCCAGGAGACCAGGGCCCAGAACGTGACTCCAAGAGACTTGAACGGGGCAATTGGAAGAGGTTGGCCCTGTTGAAACAGGAGGAGCCAGAATGCTAGTGATGGACATAAGTCCCGACCGCACTCGCGGGGGACAGCGTCACCGCAGCCGAGCCCACGAGGCCCACTCCGGAGGAATGAAAGAAGTCCGACCCATCAGAGTCGGAGAAGAAGAAGCCCGACTCGCCGAGTCGAGAGAAGGAGTCCCTCCCGCTACGAGGAGAGGAGTCGGGCTAGGAATGCGAGGAGCCGATCGCCACGTGTCGTCCGGCATGTGATCGGGACGGCCCCTCGGCGCCTCGTCCTAGAAGTCCGGTGCCAACTAAGCTCAAGTTGCCACCCATATCATACAAAGGGGAGGGTGATCCAGCCGACCACGCTGAGGCTTTCGAGTCTCACATGTCAGTATGGGAGCAGCCCGATGAAGTATGGTGCCGAGTTTTCCCAACGACATTGCATGGGATGGCTCAAAGTTGGTACAAGGGGCTCCCCGACGGCTCGGTGTACTACTACGCCGACCTAAGGGACGCCTTTCTAGCCCAGTACTCTTGCAACAAGAGAAGGGCCGTGGAGACATCGGACCTCCTAACTATCAAACAAGAAGGGGGCGAGTCTCTACGAAGCTACATAAAGAGGTTCGACGGAAAGGTCCAACAGATTCGGGAGATTAATCCGGCGGCGGCCTTCAGCGGCGATGAAAGGCCTCCCAAGGGGAGATTTGAAAAATGAGCTCATCAAGTGCGGAGGCCTGGGCTTGGATGCCGCCAGGAAGAAGGCTGACCAAGCCATCAAGGTAGAAGACTATCACAAGACGTGGCTAGGCCCGAGCGAGGCCGAGCACTCGGAAAAGAAGAGCGCCGGGAGGACAACCCGCATGAAAGACGCCGTGACAACAACGGGTCACGGTCGAAAAGACGCCGTGACAATAATAGGTCACGGCGACAAATCTGCCGGGAACAGGACTCGGCGGGCGCGGGTGGAGTTCGGGAACGTACCACCGAGGCGGTATAACGATAAAACCCCTCTCGTCGTATCGGCCGCCGAAGTCTTCGCCCTGAGCAAAAGCGAGGGGCGAGGAAGTGGGAGAGACCCCAAAACCAAAAAGTGACGGTGACACGAGCGATCTTGTGAGTACCACGGCCACACCGGCCATCTAACCAACGACTGCCGGCATCTGAAGAATGCCATTGAAGAGCTGATCCGGAAGGGGAGCCTCGGCAAGTACGTTGCCAAAAGCCAAAAGACGAGACGCCGGTAGATTCAGAGAAGAAATCCGTCTTCGAACGGATAGGAGTGATCCACGTTGTCATCGGGGGCCACGACAACGGAGGGTCCGCTCATGGGTACAAACGACACCTGAACGAGCTCTATCAGGCCATCAACTTTGTGCCCAACACAGCCACCCCCTCTTCCAACATCCCCGACATAATCGTCGGAAGAAAGGACTACGAAGGAGTCATCGCTCCTCCACGGCGACCCACTTGTAGTCAATTTGGACATATCCAACCACCTGGTCAAAAGGTGCACGATTGACACGGGCGCATACACGAATGTCATGTTCGGGGAGTGCTTCCTCGGCCTCGGCTGAAGGTCAAGGACTTAAGCCCCCACCAGCCCCGTACGGTTTCTCTGGGGCCGGACTGGTACCACGGGATCGTCGGACTCCGTAACGTTCGGCGAAAGGAACGCGGCCAAGAACGTCCTAGGCGAGTTCGTGGTCATCGACGGCTCATCCGCTTACAACGTTCTCATAGGCGCGTCACTCTCGAGCGAGGCGACGCAGATGATGTCCATCCGGGCCCGACATTGATGTACGTCTCGGACCGGGGGAAGCGATAAGCTCGTCTCCAAAGACGAGAATGACGAGGTGGTGAACGCCCAGATAGCTGCCAGAGGATGCAACATGCAATCCCTCAAGGTGGCAAAGAAATCGGAGAAAGGGAAAGGTCTATCCTTACAACAGGAGAGCGACCTCATGGATGTAACTAGTGGCTAACTGGGGAGGTACGCCTTCAACGGGCCATTAGCACGCCGGAAAATCCCGGGAATACTCCATGTAACGTCGGAGGTGTCCAAAACAGCTGTGGGCACCCCGACGCATGTTTTTACCTAAATGAAAAATCATCCAAGTCTTCCGTCAGAATGTACGCTCTTCCCATAGTCACTAGGAAGGAGCAGACGCCGGCTCACACTATCATACCGACAAGAGCGGCAGCCTTTATCAGGAAGCAACAGACGCCGGCTCACACTGTCATACCGACAAGAGCGGCAGTCACTATCAGTAAGCGGATGTCAGCTTCTTCCGGTCACACCGACAAAAGCGGCAGTCTCCTTCAAGAAACGGGCACCGTCGCAGTCACTCCAAGTAGTAGACGCCACGGCATTCACCCCAAGAGGTGTGACGCCGTCGCAGTCGCTCCAAGTAGTAGACGCCACGGGAGTCTCCTTCAAGAAACGGGCACCGTCGCAGTCACTCCAAGTAGTAGACGCCACGGCATTCACCCCAAGAGGTGTGACGCCGTCGCAGTCACTCCAAGTAGTAGACGCCACGGGAGTCTCCTTCAAGAAACGGGCACCGTCGCAGTCACTCCAAGTAGTAGACGCCACGACAGTCACCCCAAGAAGTGTGACGCCGTCGCAGTCACTCCAAGTAGTAGACGCCACGGGAGTCTCCTTCAAGAAGTGTGACGCCGTCGCAGTCACTCCAAGTAGTAGACGCCACGACAGTCACCCCAAGAAGTGTGACGCCGTCGCAGTCACTCCAAGTAGTAGACGCCACGGGAGTCTCCTTCAAGAAACAGGCACCGTCGCAGTCACTCCAAGTAGTAGACGCCACGGGAGTCTCCTTCAGGAAACAGGCACCGTCGCAGTCACTCCAAGTAGTAGACGCCACGGCAGACGACGGCTCACACTGTCATACCGACAAGAGCGGCATGCACCCTAAGGAAGCAGACACTGCGACGGTTATAACCAGCGCGGTTGATACTCGCTGAAACGATCAAGATGCCTTGGAAGCGTTAACACAATTGAGACACGCACTCTAGACTGCCTCGGCCAAGCCGAGGCGGGAACATAAGAGATATTCAATTAATAACGGAAAGAGATAACCCGGACAAGGACGGGGACGCTAAAAGGACAGTCGAAGCTCGAATGCTAGCACAAGGAAAAGAAGTGAAGTAAAAACGAACTCTTATTAAGTATATTCAACGAATCACAAGAAATTACAAGGGCAAGCCAAAAGACAAAAAGTTACAAATGCTATCTCCCTATGTCCGTTGTTGCTCGCCATCAACAGCGGCAGCGGCACTTTCTTCGATGGGTACCCCAGCAGCTCCCTTAGCAGCCTCAGCTTCAGCAGCCTCAGCTTTAGCCTCGGCAGCCTCAGCCGCCTTTGCCCGCTTGGCTTCCTCTTGGGCCACCTTAGCCTTCTCAACCAGAGCTGCCTTCTCAGCGGCCGCCTCCTTCTCTGCCTTCGCCCTCACCGCCTCTTTAGCCTTCTCCGCCACGGCTTGCTCCTTGGCTTCGAGCTTGTCATCAAGCAGCTTGTCATATCTGTCCCACGGAAAGGAACCATCAAGAGGGAAGAGCTCCTCAATCACCTCCCTAGCAGCTCCTTCGGCTAAATCCCGGAATTCAGCACACATGTTAGGGAGCATGACGGTTTGGAGCATCTCAATGTCCTTATCCTTTTGCCTAATGACGGCATCTCTGATCCGAACCACCTCCGCCTGGGCCTTAAACAGGTCCCTGGATTCATTCCTCTGCTTGAGGTAGAGGTCGGCGTGCCTCTGAACAAGTGTACACTTCTCCAACAGCTTAGCAGATTCAGCTGCCGCAGCCTCGGCCTTGGCTCTCTCAGCAAGGACCTCTTTCTCAACGTCCTGCCTGAGTTTTCTTTCAGCCAAGAGCGCCCTCTCGGCCTCTCCCCTAAGCCTCTGCTCATTGAGAAGATCCTGCTTGGCCTTCGCGGCCACCTTCTTAGTGGCATTTAGCTCCAAGGTGGATTGAGCCACGACCTTCTCCTGCTCTACGATACGAGCACCGGTAAGACTGTTCCACCTCGCCAGCTCTTTGATCAGCTCCGTGCCTTCGTCTATGAGGGAGAAGGAAACCTTCCGGGATGAAGGGACGGTGGCGACATTTTGATCACCGGCCTGCGGTGGGAGGGAAACCTTCGGGATGAAGAGTTCACGGTGACGTGTTGATCACCGGCCCGCACAGAGCTCCCCTCCACTTACGCCCAACAGAGCGGCGGACGGCGGGGCCGATCTACAAAATTTAAAGCAAGCATAAGTATCGACATACGCAGACATGCCGAAGAGCTCATCACGGGCGGCGCCTAAGGAACCAGCTAAATCGAAGCCACGAAAGAACAATACCGTGCTTGGCCTTCTTGGCCGAAACGCGCGTCTCCTCGTCGCCAGAGAATCAACGGTCGCGGTATGGGCGTCTGTTTTCTTTACGGACAAGGGCGCGCCCTCCTCCTCGTCGGAGTCATCCCCGTTGGAGATACAAATGACCTCCACCGTCCCCTTCGAATCGGGGGATGGAAGGCGGAGCCGGTGTCGACGCCACCACCGCCGAGGACTTCGTTTTGCGCGTATGACGCGGCACGTTACTAACAACCTTCGCCTGGGTCTCCACCGCACTCAAGCTTTTCACCCGCTTGCTCTATGAGATCGTCGGCGACCTCCTGCGGTCATTGGGGAGAGCTTTGGGATGTAGGTTAGCAACGGTTTTATCTTTGTTCGATCCCATTCTCCGGAGGATATCCTCGACAGTCCGGTCCAAAATGGCTGCGAAGGAAACGAAAGCAAGAGTTAAGTAGAAGAAATAAATCAAAATTCAAAGACACAACGAGAACGGTGATGGGCCTCACACCGACCCCACTCACCCCTGCGCCAGGGCGGTATGAGGCCGACATGGCAAAGCGGCTCATCCGAAGAATGATCTGCGTCGGAGGAATCCATCTTTTCGGCATCCCACCTTTGTCTACCTCAAAAAGCCGCATTGCCAACCTCTCGTCCTCCGAGAGAAGAACCTGCCAAAGCATCCATTTTGAGTTTCTTCCGGAGACCCATCTGTCATGCTCCGCCTTAGTCTCACACCGCAAGTTAACTTGATTTGAAAAGGAGCGGGGAAGCGGATAGTCGTTCGGCACCTTAACGTACACCCACCGACCCCGCCGACCCTTGCAAGAGGAAAGTTTGTCGCAGTGACATAACCCTTCTCCGTGTGTGCACGCCGAACCACCGCGCGGCCGAGAGAATGACGGCCGGAGGTAGTGAAGTCGGCGAAATAAGTTCACCGTTGGGGCCTCCCCCTTGAAGAGACAAAGCCAGACAAACCCGATTATGGTCCTCATGGCCAGCGGGTGCAATTGGGCAACGGCAACGTTCATGGCCTTAAGGATGGCCACAACATACCCATTCAGCGGAAACCGGAGCCCAAACTCCAAATGCCGCATATATACGCCGGTGTGGCCCGGTGGAGGGCAACAGACAGCCTGACCCTCCTCCGGGATAACGATTTCGTAGCCCTCACCGAAGAAGAAATGTTTCTCGAAAAATATCTCACCGGAACAGCGGGCTAACTTATGGGTCCAAGTACAGTCAAGACGGACTTTACAAGCGAGGCCGTGATCCATAACGTACTTCCTTACGTTATTAGGGCGAGCCTCCTCAGCATCGTCACCAAAATCTTCTGCATCACCATCGACATCAGAATCATCCTCCCATTCCTCCAGAATTTGAGGATCGACTTCGGGAGAAGGGGACCTACGGCCCGGCTTACTAGGCCCGGCGTCGGCAGAAGACATGTTTACAATGAAATTACGAAATTAAAAATTGGAAAGTTTGTTTGTTTACCTTAAAGAAAACGCTCGCCGGAGTAACAACTCTGGAAATTAGAAGACAAAGAAACCCTTGGAAGTTTAGAGAGAAGGAAATTTTGGAGAATGAAATTGGTGGCCAATTTTTCGGAGCAATTGCCCTATTTATAGGGAAAAGCCCATGAAGCAGGACCAATCAAAGCAAATGACCCCATGAAGCGTCAACCAATCAGCGTGCAGACACGTGTCGGACATGCAACCACGGGATGTCAATCGTTGCAACAGTTATGTCAATCAATGCAACAGTGACCAAACGTCTTCAACACGCCTATTCAAATCTCTCCGCCTATTCAACTTCCTCAAACAAATTCCCATGCACCTATTCTCCGCCGGCCACATGATCAACCAAGCTAGACACCGCCGGCCGGGGGCAATCAAAAATAACCGGCAGTCTCAACCCCGGTCTCGGCCAGCGTCCCTTTCTTTTCCACATCGGATGCCCAATACACATCCATGTGGAGGGGGAATATGGTACGGCCTAAGAAAGACTAGCAGAGCGAAGAAGCCGCCGCAGAAGAAGCGTCGATGCAGGAAAATTTTCTACAAACTACTTGCGCAGAATATACGCTCAGAAGTACATCGAAGCCCATACCACGGCATAGACTACGCTGGGGGCAAATTGATGGGGCATATTCTGCACCGCTGACCAAGTCAAACATACTGAGCAAGGTCAAAGATGTCCACAGCAAGTCAACGACTTAGACAACCTGGCCGATGCCGCCCATCGGCCTGTCAACCTTGGTGGCGTGACAACCGCCCGGGACACATATCCGCGTACTCATATCCAAGACCCCTCGGCGGTGAGTCAACAGGGCCCGCCGGCCTGCCATAGGTCCCTCGGCCGAGGGGTAGATCAGTCTTTCCACCTGCTAGCCACTTGGCCACTTGGCCACTACGTGACAAAAGGTGGAGTCTATAAATACTCCTCAACCTTCATTGAGGAAAGGATCCAATCCAGAAATACACAACTTAACCTAAATACACTATTCATCTGGTATAATCTTCCTTATCTCTCTACAATATATTCCCAGTCCATTAGCATACAACTTATACCTCTAAGTTTACTGACTTGGGCGTCGGAGTGGGTACGCTTGGCACAAAGCCAAGCCCTCAGTTCGTTCATTGTTGCAGGAGAGGCCGAGAGGAACGATTAAGACCAAGGGAGAATCCAACTCAAGACATCATTCAACAAGCCACGGGTGGTAACTATACTTGCTCTGGAATTACACCCGGAACACTTTCTATTATTTTCCTTCTATGTGGTATTACATAAAAAATGACTATTTTTATATAAAAAGAAAATAAGAGGATCAATCTATTATAATTCTCTCATGTATAAGAGGATTAATCTATTTTTTTTGTAAAATGACTTTATTTTTATAAAATGACTTTTTAATTGTTTTCCATTGATTTTATGATGAATTTGATCACACATTGACTTTCAACAGTTTCAATTTAGTTCATATTAGGACTTAATTAGAAGTAATAAATACTACATTGACTTCCAACATTTTTTTCAATGAATTCATAATAGTGAATGCTCAATTGACTTTCAACAATTATGTTCTTCCAAATGGGTTAATATTAATAATGTATTGCCTTTCAATAATTCTTTCAAACATGTTCTACCTATCAAAATCCATACAATTCTTTCATCAAAATAAATTTCAATACTCCATCCGTCCCGATCAATTGTTGTCCTTTGATTTTGGCACAAAGACCAAGGAAAGAGGAGATAGCCAATAACTAAATGACAAGTGGAACAAGTTGAATGAGAATGATCAAAGTACTCATCTAGTTCATTCTTAAAATAGAAAGGATAACAAATGACTGAGACACCCCAAAATGAAAAAAGACAACAAATAACCGGGACAGAGAGAGTAATTAATTAAAATACTTATTTTTTTGATTTTGGTGAGCCACAATGAGGACAAAGGAAATTTGAATACAAAACCTATTGTCTGTTACATATCCAACTTAATTGTTATATTAAGATCCTGTTTTTTTGGACTTATTTTTATTGAACTAAACTTATAGAAACTTAACTTTTCTGAACTAATATGAACTTAATTGAACTTATCTATATGAGCTGAATTTATATGAAAATAGTTATGAATTCAGTTTAACTTTTATAAACTGAACTTACATGAGCTTAACTTTTTCTGAATTAAACTTATCAGAATTGAAGTAAATTTAAATAAAATGATTTTAAATCTAAAAATACAAGAACTAAAACATTTTCGGTATTTATTCTTCAAATTTACCTTTTACTTTTCTCCTTTCCAGCTTTAATGAACATCTATTTTAGGCCAAATCCATCTTTTACTCCTTACAAATTTGGCAAAACACCAAATTAAAGATATTTGCCACTTGGCATTTTACCATGTTTATTTCTGTATATCACAGTCCTTTTGCTAGAAAAAGTTGAAGAGGATGCATATACATATATAAAAATTAAATTTAGTAAATTTCATTTTTACTTTTTTCTTTATTAAAAAAAAAACAATTTCCAAAGCAAAAATTGCAGCTCGAAATAAGTCCTATAGGCCATAACTGGGACATTAATGTCTACTATTCTCCAACATGTAAATTTAGTATCGTATACGATTTGTAATAATTATACCAATAGCATTTTGGTACGTACAGAATTTGTCACAACATGGTACGACATTATTGCTGCCTCTACCACAACTTGAACCCTTGAAAATAAATATAAATACTGTATAGAGTGTATACTGTGTACTGTGTAGTGTGTAGTGTGTAACATAACACCCACAAGATAATCCTAAACAACGACTATTCGGTTTAGTCGGGATTTAAGTCGGGTAAGATAAGTAGAGCGGTCATACTTTTCCTATGAGTTATTTTAACATTGTTGTATTACTAGGACTCAAATCTGAGACTTCTGATTAAACTAGAACAGTCATTTCTCATCAGTTGATTTAAGTGCTCGTGGGTATAATACATACGACTATACAAGTAAACTACATTGTTATGATTTTGCTTTCGAGTGTCGGCTTATGGTGTACGAGTATATTTTTTTTTTAAGCATAAATAAAGCTTTGTGATTTACAATCATGTTATTTCTCCATTTCGCTAGATAGTTTCGGAGTTGTAAAAGCAAATGTAGTCAATTATTTTATGATATGACGAAAAACATACAAAAGGGTAAGGAAGAGTGGTCGTTTAATAATTTAGTGAAACACTGAGAGATCACATTTTCCAAAGTTTTGTGTTGTATGAGCAACGTAAGGTATCCGAGGGAAACAAAAACAGAATACATTGAAATAAATGATGGGGAGAAAACATCTAAGATACATTTATTTAGAGGTGATGCAAATAATGAGAAAAATGGTAACAAAAAACAAGGCATATGAAAAATGTAGGGTGGATAAAGAGATGGATGAGCACATTGATGACCCATGAACCCATATAATGCCTTGAACAATAGTGTCAGAAATATGATAACCCAAACAAAAGGAAAGGAACAAATACCCTGCAATTTAAAGTACCATTATCACACCTGCAAAGTGTTTAGACCAAACTCAGAGCACATAATACTTGTAATTTAAAGTCCACCTAAAAACTGTCCTAAACCCTATAATAGTACTCACATCAACTACGTACTATAATTTGTAAGACCCATGTATATATAATTGTTTATATAAGCCAAAAAAAAAAGGTCGTAAACCAGCTGGTTCTAGTAAAGTCATGTTCTTTTGGATTAAAATTGTCTGAACTGAACTAAACTGGATTTAATGGAGCTGGACTTAACTAAACTTAACTTCATGGAACTAAACTTAACTGAATTGAACTGAAGTAAGAATTATTTTGTTAAGAGAAAAAATGAATTGAATAAAGCTGAATTGAAGTGAACTGAACTTAATAGAGCTGAATTGAACTGAAATAAGTTGTATATAAAGTCCAAAAGAACAAGGCTTAAATCTCTTGTAAAACCGTCTTAAATAGTGTGAAATATATCAAAATTCACGAAATGGGACAAATAGATAGATATGATAAAATGTAGAATGCCTAGACAATAGAAGAAGTATGTCCTATTTATCTAAAAGGGTAATATACTAAAATGTGAACCCCTTTTAAATTTAAGATAAGGTAACCGTCAGGGGCGAGGCCACTAAGGACTTCGGTGTCGCAGCGGCTACACCAAAGGTGAAAAATTCGGTTAGAATTTTGTAATTTGCTACCACAAAATTTACTACTTTCGTACTAATTATCTATACATTTTACCTTGAGTATATATATTTTGCTACACCGAAATCAAAATTCTGGACTCGCCACTGGTAACCGTCTTATGGAAGACCAACTGCTAAAAACATATGTCTTGCATTACTTAATGTTCATTACTAACTGAGTATATGAGTTGTTTTAGATCCGTTTCACGCTTACAACCGTCTTAAATAAGAATTTTTTGGTTTCTTGAGTTTTTCACCCTTACTAGGCAAGGTAGATTTCAGTGTCCTCTTTTAACTTCTTATGTTGTCTCGACACATAATCTTTCCCATGTGTTATTGACTATGTACTATGTAGTAGTATGTACTAAGTTTTCCCTAGGATTTTCAATGAGCAAACAAAGTCTATAGATTTCAATGTCATAGGCTTGAGTACTAAGATATAGTGTAACCTTTTGAGAAATAGACATAGATGGGAATTGACAAGTCATAAGAAGATGCCTTGAAAATATTTTAGCACATTCTTATAATTCAAAAATTCTCATTTGTATATACTCCGATGTAGACTCGGCAAAATAGAACTAAACTCGAAAATCGATTGAATATAACTAAAATGGAAATCGATTATAGACTCAAAACAATTGCTCCTAGTCTCTTTTTTGAACTTGGGCACAAAAATGTGAGTGAGAAGAGCATTTCAAAATTGAGGGAGTACATACTTTTTCTCTAATCCTAAATCTCGCCATTGTTAAAAATTTAAGATTATACTCTCTCCATCGCAAACATTTATTTAATTTGTTTTTTAATATATGAGGGATATGTTAATCGAATGTAAATAAATGGCGGAAGCGAAGAGAACAATACAGAGATAATCATTTAAGAAATTGGATCAAACAAAAACTACAATTGGTCTCCCTTGTGACGGGTTACCATTTGTGACGGATATTTTGTGAGATAAAATGGTAACAAAATGGGTTAGTGGAGAAAGGGGACCACATGAATAGTGTTGCAGAGAGAGAGAAAGTGGGTATATTGTGAGGTAAAATGGTATCCGTCTTCAGCTTGTGACGGATATGTCATGTCTTCAATGAGAATTTGTGCAAAAACTAAGCCCAATTTTTGAGTGTGCAACAATTCTAATCAACCTTGTCCAGCCCACAATAGCTCCTTTAAGCCCCTTCAAAAAAGGTATATGCTCATGAGTCATATCTCTTCATTGGCAAAAAAATGACATTGCCTCAACATGGACCGTCCAAAGTTTTTGAGTGAACATTACCAAAAAAAAAAAAAAAAAAAAAAAAAAAAAAAGCTGTAATCGCGAAGGGATTTAGGTTCGTCAAAGCAAAAAAAAAACCATCAAAGCTGTAATCGCAAAGGGATTTAGGTTCGTCAAAGCTGTAATTGCGAAGGGATTTAGGTTCGCTGACATGGACCATCAATTAAAACCGTCAATCATTGATTGCAGAGCTAAAAAGAACAATTAAAGAAAAAAAAAATGGACGAAGAACCCCAAGCTTTAGTTTCACCTTAATCCAAATCTACTGCATGTTTCAATCGATTAAATAAAAAAGAGAACCAATTTGGCTCATGAAATCATCCATAGTCTAAAGCCTCCTAAATGTGTACATAGGCAATCAAATGAGCAAGTCTTGCAAAGAATCATGGTCCACGGGCTGGACCGAAACAAAAACAACTCTGAACAACTTGGTCATCGGGGATCATCCCTCCACCCTTTGTTGTATCAACAGCTTCAAGTAATTTCACTACCTCATCCATATTAGGGCGTTTAGTTGGGTTTGCATCCCAACATTTACGCATAATGTTCGCTAATGAGACCGGGCAACATCTTGGTATTTCTGGTCTAAAATTCTGCAACACCAAATAGGAATTTAAAATCAAATCTGATCCTATGATATTAAATCTCGTAGATGGGACTATGCCACCACAAGAAGTTACGATGCTAAATCACGGATTCATGGCCTAGTTTAATACCATGTGTGATTCTACAACCATATAAAGAATTATTGTGGAGGATGTAAAAACCCACCTTTTGAACCACGGCATAAGACAATTCCGCAAAACTATAATTGGCATGGCCATAAGGCATAGCACAACAATAAGTTTCCCACAAGCATATCCCAAAGCTATAGACATCACATTTCCGATCATAAGGCTTACCATCAAGAACCTATATTTACATTATCAAGAAATAAATTTACCGAAATCATAAAGATAACTAGATAAGATAAGTAGTCATACTAAGGTTGTCAAGATCAATACCTCCGGCGCCATATATAAAAGAGTACCGGTTTCTCCGGTCATGTCCCTTGGATTTTGTGCTTCAACTCGAGCAACACCAAAATCAGCTATTTTCAATGTCCTCTTAGTGTCTAGTAACATATTCTCTGTTTTGACATCGCGATGTACTATCTTCTTCGAGTGGAGGTAGCTTAACCTAACATTAAAAATATAAATATGTAACATTTACCACGTGGCAAGAATACAAGATACAAAGTTGTAATTCTAACAAAAGGCTTACCCTCTAGAGAGATCCAAAGCGAGTTGGATCACGACTTTTATTGCAAGTTTCTTCCTCCTATTACTAAACAAATACTGTTTTAGTGTTCCGCCCGCAACATACTCAACGACGACACAACATGCTCTAGAAGGTTTAGCATCGCGACCACCGTTAGAAGAGCTATTAACCGGAATGGTAAGGTTTGAAGTTCCCATAGAAGCTCCGATGAACTATAACAAAAAAAGTATTAAACATATATTCAAGTCAATATCAATGAAACTAAACGATCGAAACATTAGGCATAAAAATCGAAAGCTAAATAATAAGTATCATTAAACTCACGAAAACGTAAGGACGTTCAAACAATCAACAAAAATACTAAATACCACAGGTATATAAACATTTGTACAAGATTTCATATCCATTTTTCGTCATTGTACCTTAGTTACATTTGGATGGTCAAGTTTATTCCAAAAAGAACTTCTTTTTCGAAACGCATTACGAAGATCGGTAGTTTCACGAGCTGTCGCCATACCATCCTCACCCCAATCCAATACTTTAACTAAAGTATACAACAAGGATATGAGAACACACATAAGAATAAATTGACAATGCTGTTACCTTCTTACTTCGTACTAAAGTTTTCAACGGAAAAAGATTAGTATAAAGTATACAACAAGATATGAGAACACACATAAGAATAAATTGACAATGTTGTTACCTTCTTACTTCGTACTAAAATTTTCAACGGAAAAAGATTAGTATAGAAGTAAATATTAATTAATTTACGACAAATTATGAAGAAACTAATCCCAACAAATTTTTCGATATCTAACAAAAGAAAATTGACGTCACCGGTTATCCCCTTAATAAAAATGTATCGTACAAAATATCGGATCTTGCATATAAATGTGTTTTCTTCTCAAAGTCATATTTGTAAGATTTCGCACAAAATAAATGCTTAAAGATTCATTCGAGTCTGTAATCTCTTCTAGTATATTTAAGAAGCAACATCTCTTACATTTGTCACAATTATTACCATTCCAACCTCTACCAAACTGTAACATACATCACAATTTCAAAGACCGAAAAGCAGACTTTAAAAATAAAACATATCCGACCTAGAATTATCAATGTATACTCATTAACGACAACTTTTGAGTTAAGCAGACGTATAAGATTGTATCGGAGTAAATATTAATGAAAATTAAAAACGATAAAAATTAGATCATAATTAAGCATGAATTATATATAAGCTTGGTTACCTGCAACATCCTGTCCATCATAAACAGCTTTGTAAACAGAACCATATGTGCCATGAGCAATAACATTCTTTAGATCAAGTTTCGCCAAATCAATTTCCCATTCTGCTTTGTTTGTATTAGTCTCCAACTCTCTAGAGTAACCTCGACTATAAATGACATCCCAATTTCTGAAATCAATCCTATCAGCGCGAACGTAACTATTTGTCTCGCTCCTATTCCCGACATCCGTCCCGTTGGAATTGGGATTTTCAGGTGGCTCAGCATTCTCATTGCCTATTACACTTCCATCACCTTCATTACTCCTTGAATCCATGATTCGCACAAAATCTACCAATCAAATCACAACGAAAAACAGGGGAAAAGACACCCGATGGCTCAAACTTGCCAAACCCTACAATTTAATTGAGACAGACCCGAAATCGGGTTAGAATGATAAACTTCAAACAATTAGTTATAAATTAGAATGAACAAAATCTCCCAAATTAATCAAACAAGGCAATTCATAGACTGAAATAATCAAACGACGAGATCAATGCAGCAAATCCAAAAAAGATCACAACTTTAAATTACATAACATAATAATAAAAGACTAAATCAAAACGACCAACCCTATAACAATGAACACAAATTCTCATTTTGTGACGGCACTATTCCGTCACAAACTTGTGACCTCTCAGTCTCTCACAAGGAGAGGGTGGGAGGGCTGTGAGAGGTTACAAGCTTTTGACCGTCACAATCAAAAGACAAGATGAAATCTACAAATTGAAAACAAGAGCACAACTTTAGAAATTAAATAACCTAATTACTCAAAAGATCAAATTTAAACCTAACAAATAACAATCAAAATGAATGCTACAATTTGACGAAAACGGCATAATTGTAAAAAAAAAAAAAAAAAAAAAAAAAAAAAAAAAAACGAAATCAAAACCTAACAAATAACAATCAAAAGACAAGATGAATGCTAGAAATTGAAAAAAAGATTAAATCAAATCCTACCAAATTAACAAGAACCAAAACGATAAAGAAATTCCAACCACCAACCTCTTTTTTCAACAAAAACACAAGGATATCATTAAAAACCTGAGATTATGACCCTTACCCAACATGCATGCAATTAAAACAGCCCCCCAATATAATTCATAACCAAATAAACACTACCATAGCCAAGATTTATAGTTAGGGGCAAAAAACTCAACGGGAGCGAACAAGTAATGACATAACGGAAACTTGGATTTTTTTTTTTGGGAGATTTTAACCAAAACTTGTGAATTTTTCCTTGCCAACGGAGGCAAGCGTAGCCCCCTAAATCCGCCACTGCAAATAAATAATCAATCACTCTCAAAAACATGCATTTCATGAATCATTCTTAAAATTCAGAAATTTTTGCAGAAAAAAATTTCTAATACTTTTGCGCTTACGTTATTAACAATAAATCCTGGTTCCGCCACTACATCGAAACATGCCCACCTTGTTGAATTAAATTATGCTATAAAATTATGAAATTATACCAAACTGAAAAAAAAGGGGAATACCTTGAAGGAAGAACAAGTTGAACAGGTGAAGGAATGAAGGAAAAAAGGAAGATAAAACAGAAGATTTGCTGATCTTAAGGATTTTTGTGGATAACAAATACCCACCTCTCTCACAATTCTAAGGATACTCAATTTAGCCTTTTACCAGTATTTTTTGTTGGCCTTTATATACTCCGTATATAGTATAATTTGGAAAATATTAATTTAATTTTTTTACACAAGTTAATACAATGTAGAATATAAAAAAAGACCGATAGAACATAAAAACACGAAAAATTGGGGTACAACGTGAAATTTCCCTTTTGTTTTTGTAATTTTATTTGAAATATTATAGAGTTGTCGAGTTACTTTTACGATTGAAATAGTATTTTTATTTTAGGATACGGGTATCGACCATATAATAATAAATCAGTTTTTAATATTTTTATTTAGGAGTTAGCTTGACGCCTTCAAATATATGGCGTCGGGGTTTTTAAAATTAGTATAAAAAACTTTTTCTCTACAATATGGGAAGCTCGTCTTAATAATCGCATCGGACTAAAATCATAGAAGTAATAATATCAGTTTCTAACATGTATTCTAAGGTACGCATTAATAACCTAACTGTGATAGGATTCACAAAATATTCTTACAAGAAAGTAAAATGTAAACTCATTTTTATCATAATTATTGAGAATATCTTAAAATTTTACAATATTTATGTTATTAATGTGTTTCTAAGATACGCGTTAAAAAAAGTGCATCAGTTTCGTAATATTATTATGTGGATAAAAAGAGCTAACAAAAATATTCGATTGTTGGATTAAATTCTAAATCTAAATCTAAACGTCAAAAATGGAATTATGTGGTTTGTACTCCATGATTAGTAGCGAATCATGGTAGATTGGTAGGATTGGTAAGGAATCATGGGAGGGAGGACTAATATAATTTTTTAAATCTTTTAATAATTATTATATGAGACGGTTTATACACTAGTTACGGAAAATGATCTAAATTTTAAGAAATATTGGCCAATATTCATGTAAATTTTGTTCTTAAAAAAGTCATCTCACACAAGTTATGTAATTCACCCATGTATACGTGTGGCCGCAGTGAAAGGCTACTAGGAATGTAGGAGCACTCGCCTTCCATGAACAATGGAAAATTCCAAATTTCTTCGAATGTTTTGCAAATTTACCTTATACTATTATCTGTTGAACTCTTTTAAAAAAAAACTCACCCACCCTTTCTCTAAATTGTGGCAAAAATGGATCAAAGTTAATTTTGTTCTTTTTAATCGCGTAATTTACGTTACCTTATACAAATCTATTGATCTTATAACGTTAAATGTGAGATTGCAAGAAAACCGTATATTATTTGGTCTTTATGACTATAATCTATAAAATATTATTAAAAGGCTATCCTAAAAATGGCACGTAGACGATGCCACATGAGATGAAAGAAAAGTCACTTACACAATAACAATGTGACTCGGCAAACTAATATGACATGTATTATCAATTTATTATTATATTACATTAATTTAATTCACTTATCAATACTATATATTAATTTCAGAAACCAAGGGACTTAAATGTAATTAAATAAATCTATATAAATTAATTATACTATATAGTTTTAAATCAATAGCACTGTGTGATGGACCCGAATAAGGGACTTTAATGTAAATATTATATAATTTTGGTTGAAATATAAATTTAGAGAACACCGGAATATGGTAATTTTCCTTAAAATAAACAAGTCTCACTTATGATATTAATTAATATAAAGATATTAATTATTTTAACATAAACAAATATGATATAAGTATATTATATTTTGGAAACTATTAAAATGTAAATAAATCAAGCTAGATTTCCAAAAAATATAATATTCCATAATTATTTCGACTTAATTAATGTAATGCATATATGTAAATCACTCATTGGCTACTTAAAGAGTAAAAGTAATTATGTTAGTAGCGAAAAGAATTGTAGTAACATTGGATATAGCAATATGATAGTAATCACTCATTTGAATAGTAAAAGTAACAATATTAGCAGCGAGCGGGAGTAGTGAAAGTAACAGAAGTAACAACGGGAGTAATGAAATTATCAATATTAATGTACAAACAATAATTACGACAGGAGTAGTGAAAGTAAAAATAATAATAACAAATGTAATAAAAGTTAACAATTCTAAGAACAAAAGGAAGCATATATGAAAAATTAGCTAAGTAATCGATTTAAGTAAAATATTAATAGCGGGAGTAGTTAATTTGTCTCATAATTCATTTCATTGTAATTTTAAGATATACTCCGTATTATAAAAAAAAATATTAATGATAAATTTATGAGTTATGCAACTTTAAAGTAGTTTTAGTTATTTGAAAATATATTTTAATGCTAAATAGAGGTAGCCCGGGCGAAGCCGGGCACCCATACTAGTTCCTTTAAAAATCCATCCATATTCCATTAGCTTTAAACTTAATTAACTAAAAAAAACTATGCGTTAACTATAAGTTAATAATTTCAAGATATTTCATATGGAGTAGTATTATATGTATTCGAAAAAAAGTAAAAAAACTGAATACATAATAAATTAAGAACGAAGAAGAATAAATGAAGTTGAAAAAAAAAAAAATGTATTGTCACTAATTCACTACTTTTTTTTTTGAAAGATACTAATTCACCCTTGTTGTTACTATAACGTTGTTGTATATAGAAGATGTTTTACAGAACTAATTAATCGACAAATGAGTATTAAAGATCATATAAAATATTTTCTTAGGAAAATATAAAATATATGGAAAAGAAAATATTTATTTAATTTAAATAATTTACAAACAAATTCTATAAATATTTAAGTGAAATTAAACATCAATAATAGAATTTTAAAAGAGTAATAATACCGTGTATTTAGTTTATGATATTATTTCATGTGGATAAGGTTTTGGAAAATATAAAATATATGAAAAAGAAAATATTTATTTAATTTAAGTAATTACAAATAAATTCTGTAAATACTTAAGTAAATTAAACACTAATAATATAATTTTAAAATGGTAGTAATACCATGTATTTAGTATGAAATTATTTCACGTAAAGAATAAGGTTTTGTAAAAAAAAATATTTGCATTGTTTAGCAATATATTTAGTAATTAAAACTAAAATAATTATATTTATAATTTTGTGTTCATGGTGAATTTAAATGAGACATTTTCTATTCCACTTTTATTGTTTAATTATCCTTTAAAATTTATTCCAAAATAGTTGTTTTTTCAAAATTTAGTATGATAAATAACTTAACTATTAGTATCTATACAATATAATAAAAAGGCAAGATGAGTAGTTTATTATTTGATGTGTGTCATGTTAAGCAATTTTATTAGGAATAGTAAGAGATTATGAGTTGATATGTATAAATTATAACACAATGAATTATCATAATTAAATTTATTAGTGAAATTGTGATACAATGAATTTGCATAATTAAGTGTATTAGTGGTAACTTTTCAGTGGCTCACTGAGTTTGTATAAATACCTCCTCATAGAGAAATTAGAGAGCCAAGAGAATCAAGGAAATATAAACATTTTATATCACTCATCCTTAATTCTCCATGGGTCATGCGAAATGTGCATTGAAGACAAACATTTAATCCGCCTCCGTTTTATTGTGCTTTGAAAATCAATGGTTCAATTTCATATAAATTTTGGATATCAAATGCGCTACATTACTACTAAAGTTTAAACTTTTTAGTTTGTTTGTATGTTTATTTCTCCTGATTGTTCATAGTTTTCATAGTATAAACTTACAAATTTAAAAAAACTAATATTTAAGTTCTGTGTAAAATAAAAAAGTTCAACTTCATAGTTATGAAGTCAAATAACCAACTCTGGTTCCCTCCTTGCTAATCTCTAAATCACGTGATTAGTATTTGTAATCTACTTATAAGGTGCATGTATTTTTTTGTTGACATGCAAGTAGTAGTATAGATTATGTAATTAAACAAACCAATATGGAAGATGTTTTGCATTCATTAAGTAGTTTGATTTACGTTGCTAAAACAAATTTGTCCTATTTCAAGATTCCAACAGATTTGTAGTGTATGATTAGTCACAACAATTGTTTGGTTTGAAACGTGATGTTAAATATTCGATTGTTACCCTACAAAGTAGTTAAATACAATGAAAAATGATTATGCATATGACTTGAGGCAACAAGTTACATCATCATGTTTAGAATGTTATGTAGATTATAACTGTAATACAACTCAAATTCACAAGATAATCCAACAAAATGAATTTAAGTTTGCATATTTTGTCATTAACAAAAAAAATTCCACGTCAATAAAACTATGTGTTTCTTCTTTGTTTATAATATCACATTAAGTACACGTCGACTTACTAACAAAAAAAGTACATTTCACAACTCACTTTGAACAAACATATGCATGAAAGTACATTTCACAACCTACTTTGAACAAAAATATGCATTAATAAGTTTTAAGAAGAATTATACTCTGTATTAACTACCCACTTCTCAAGCTAAATTCTTCCATATTTTAACTCTTACTAAATCTTACCACAAACATGGATTATTTCACATGTGTGAACCATTTTACATTTTATCTTAAAATCTTTTAATTATAGTTGGAAAAAAAATTGGTATCCATTTTCCTTTCCCTTCATTAAATTTCCGTATCAGAACAAAGTTTTAAAGAAGCGTCTTGATAAAACTCGTGCATTGCACGGGTCACAAAACTAGTTAAGTAGTACAAAGTTTAATGGAAACTTCAAGTCGTACGCCTGTTCTTTTGGACCGAAACCATCTGAATTGAACTTAAGTAAGATTTAATTTGTAAAGAGAAAAGTTGAACTGAATAAAGCTAAACTGAACTAAATATGAACTAAACTGAACTAAAATTAAGTCCAAAGAACATGGCCTTAGCATTTCCTATCCCGGGGTCAAAAAAATTGACATGAAACGGGAAACTTTGGAGTTGACTGACGTCAACATGAAACAGGAAATGTTGGGAGTCGATTGTTTGGAAAATATTTACGCGACATAGACCTATTATCAGAGTGATAAGCACAAACTTTCGCCGTCTCCAAAAGACGGTCCACAAAAAAAAGATGTTGTGCGGAAGCGTGAATATCCCGTGTTGGGTCTCTGCTGCATCTGTGTCCACAACCTATAATAGTACGATATTATCCGCTTTGGGCCAAGCCCTCACGGATTTATTCTTGGGCTCCTTCCCAAAAGGCCTCGTACTATTATATTTTCTGGACACTTATAAAGATGATTTTCCATTTTTATTCTACCGATGTGGGACAAGGGTTTGCACCCTAACAAAAGCCTTTATTGTGAAGGAGCAAAAGGACATGAAGACCATTGTTCTCCCAAGAGCAATAGAAGATGCATGGCGAATGTGTCAAATATGGCCATACATGGACACAAAAGAAGCATTCATGAGTTGACCATACCATCAAATGTCCTTTTCGTAATACATGCCCATGAACGTTAACATTCACAGCAAATGTCATGAACGCCACTTGCATATTTTGAGACGGTATCAGACCATTCGTGCAGATTCAGATTAGAACAGAAATAGATCTTCGATACACAGTATCATTTTTCAATATACAAATAAAACATTTGTGCCTCAACCGTTTACAGCTTCACGCCTAAGGTCAGCCTTAACATGAAAACACAGGATGTCTCCTGAATCCTGATGATCAATGAAAATTGTTTGCGGCAATTTGTATTAATCAACATTGAACAGCTGCTGCTACTACTACAAACCAAAAGAACTCGTATACTATTGACTGAGCCATCGCATCAAAACTAAGGAATAGCTGCAGGATTAGGGAGCTAAGACAATGGAGGCATTGATTGATTAGTAAGTAAACTGCCGGGTTTTTGACATAATAAAACACGGATGCAAAACAGCAAAAAAACATTAGTATAAGCATCATACAAACTAAGCAATGTCCGTCTGTTGTTGATACGAGTACACTAGTTGCTACCAGAGTCATTTCCTGACTCCACATTAGCAGCAGATTGCTTATAGTCGTCTTTTTCACTATTGTAACGAGTTTTGTCGACTTGAGCTTTTGCTTCGTAAGGTGCTTTCTCTTCAGCTGTTCAGAGTAGATTAATACCATATAAGACTTGGATTATATCAATAACTTCCTTTCTTAAAACGAACCACAAACAAAAGACAAATTCTCATAGAGGAAGTCTTTACCTACGGCACCATCATTTTACCGACAAAGAAAGTTAAACAATGGACTTTACCCTTCCCCTACTCGCCTTATCCCACGGGATACACTTTGTGAGTGGGGTTGGGGGGGAAGGTGGCAGTCAGGAGTACAGATCATCTGTCCCATTTTTTTGTCCCACCAACCATTTCTTTGTCCCATAAGATTACGCAAATAATGAGGTAGATTATTGTACTTATGTGTCAAAAGGATAAAGTAGTGGGACACAAGATGTCAAGATCCATCACAAAAATTGGGGCAGAAGAATCCAGGGTCGGCCGTTAGAGTGTGGGGTGGTCGGGTGGACAGTCACACCCCGGAACTACTACAACCATTCATCACTCAAGAACAGCATCAGAATTTGTACCTGACAAGCTCCTCCATTTTTCCCCAAGAGCCTTTCCAACATCAGTGAAGGCAATGCCAGGATGCTCTTTCTTAATATTCTGCACAGACGTCCAAAAGAAACATTAAAAACCTTGTGAAGGCGTCAAGTAATTATGGTATACTGACAACAAACATAATAACAAAAACACATGCTGACACAATTACCTCCCGCTCCGCTTGGGAGAAAGCTAAGAAAGCAGTGAGTGGTTTCTTAGGGGCATTTGGATCCTTCTTTCTTTTAGGTTTTCTCTTCTTTGACCCATCATCATCTCCATCTTTGGATGGCTTCTTGCTTGAACTCTTAGATGCCGATGCCGATGGTTCCTTTTTCTCTCTTTTAGCAGGCCTCTGTATCCATACAAAACAACTGATGAAATCAAAACCACAAACACCGATATACATTTTCTCAGACAGACAATCCAATAACTACCACCCTAGTCCCTACCTCTTGTTCCCCATCGCTATCGCTGCCATCGTCACCGTCATCTTCTCCAGAGTCATCAGTAGGAGAACCCTCGTCATCCTTGTCCATAGTAAAATCTTCATCCTATATGAATGCGACATAAAAAAAAATCAGCATTCTCAGATGAAAAAGCTATAATAGAAACCAAAAGTGGGCCACACTACTTCATAATGACGGTACAGCACTAAAGCTACAATACAAAACCTATGTTACTCATACTCGGTTAGAAGTATCCAACATAAGTGACTGTCCCAAGTATTAGACTTGGTTATTCGTATGAAAATTTCATGTTTTTGGCTTAAAATGAATTATCAAGGTGCCATATCCATGTCCAAGTATAGAGTATCAGAATTCAGACACGCCTCCACGAGGTAATTTGAAGAGTTAAAGAGTAACTAGACTGGTCCAAATGAAATGGGGTCAAAAGCACAAGTTTAAATACCTCTTCATCACTTTCTTCATCAGCTAAATTCTTAATTCTGTTAAGATGTGGATCAACAGGCTCATCATCTCCACTCTCAAGAGCAGCTCTGACCCCACCTTCAGCTTGTCCCGGACCATCACTTAAATTCATCACTTTCAAGTTCTTTAGGCTGCATAAACCAAATATATGTGATGAAAAGGCAAAATCAGCTGCAACTTTTAATCGGCGTAAAAGAGATTTGTACAAACCTGATAAATTCGTTCAAATTGTGATATTCACTCCTCTGGATGTTCCTGAAGAGATGCTCTTGTTCAGTCCTCAATCTCACTAGGAGATCAAAGTAATGCATGTTGGATCCTGCCACAACATGCCTCTGAAACTCCACATAATCAATCTAGATACATGTGAAAAAGAGTTATGGTTAATAGGAAAACCGTAAAATAGTTTAATAGCTCATAATTGGCAATCAAGCATGATATGGTAAGTAGATACTATGAAGCGAACTTCCCAGCATTAAACAAGTACCTCCTCATGAAGAATAAGCGTTGGTGGTTTAGGAAGAAAGAAAAAGCTCTTTTCGAGAGGGTAAAGGATTCCATCCTCAGCTTTCAATGATGACTTCACCGCATAACCATCTTGGCAGCTTCGGAATTTTCCTGGCCTAGTGACCTTGGCGCCAGATAACGCACGTAATATATTTGTGAATACATCATGGATGAGTCCCTGTCAAAAATAACCCACAACCAAAGAATAGAATATAAGTAATGTAGGAGAAAGGCAAAGGGAACATCATACAGAGAATAAGATTGGGAAACTATATCTATCACAAAATAACACAGGACAATACCTTGTAAGATGGCTCTAACTTATCCTTGAACTTGGTATTCAAGAGTTCATCACTTATAGACAAGGTGCTTTCAACTACATAGTCAGTCTCGAACTGCAAAGTAAACGCAAATAAGAATTAAGAATAAATCATTAATCAAAGCTTGTTAAAAGTTAGAGGAAGAACATCGAGTAAATGAAACTGTACCTGCATCACAATATGTGGGTATAATGTTTGCCCTTTACGGATCGGAGGATCAAGAGTGATAACAACAAATGTGTGTGGTTGATTTGACTGCACCAACAAAAGTGTAACAGTGACATTGCAACAAATGAGACATATTAACAAATAACGATCAGATAAAACAAGTAAAGATTCCATGACAGGTTTATATTTTCTCAGCTAAGAGATAATGGAGGAAGAAACAAACCTTAGGAAGACAAAAAAGTCGAACAATACTGCTAAACTGAATCTTAAAGTCATTGGCCTGTCCTTGGAGACGTAAGAACGAAAGATGAAGTTCAACGCTGTACCGACCCCTGCAATTAAAACCAATCCAGTTAACCCTAGCCTCTTAAAAACATGAACATACGGTCATATCATCATTAGTTAACACTAATGTAGTGAAGAAAATCATCATATACCTTGGAGTGAGAATGGCGATGCCATCAAATGTGACAACTGCCTCTTCTGCGTCCACATCGGCCATAGACATGATCTTATCATGGAAAACCTGTGAAACATAGACCCCAACAAATCAGAATCGGAATATGTATAAAATTGAAGCGGTCATTAATTACAATTCAAAAAGAAACTCACTTGTGCAGAAGGACGATTTTCATCACCAACAAACTGGGTGTTGGAGTTTGGTATGTGAAAACTTATCTCCATAAGTGAATCTTTCTGCAGGCCATGAAAATATCGAAGTAAACCAGGAATCATTGACTCAATTAGCAATTTTCCATGGCTTTTATCAGCAAAAGTTACAACATTATCCATAAAAATGATTGCATCAGTAAGGAAAAAAGAAACATACCTCATTGGCACCAGTTGTATCATCTACATGAAACTCCAATAGAACGTCATTTTTCCCTTGCATTTGGGTCTGTGCGACATCAGCCAATGACAGCTCGAAAGCTTGTTTCGATCCAACTAGGAATGTCAGCATATTACCTAAAAACCCATATGAAATTATTTTATTAATCTCGCAAGAAAACCAATCTCATTCCCCCCAGCCATAATCCAATCCAAAGAACCTTGTGATTTAAACAGGTACCGGTAGGAAAAGGTAATCATCACAAGAGCCCCGGGTCAAAACCACAACCCTACCAGAATATGCCGATGCCTATATTTATCGCATCACCTATACTTTACACGTTACTCTTTAAACAAACTCAGTAATAGGACAAATGGCCAAGAGGATTACCAATGCATTCAGATTCTAGCTCTAAGCATGCTTCTTCATTCATCAAAGTAACAACTTAAATGCATAAGCATTAACAATTTGAAATGTCCACGTAGAAAAAAAATGACGGTTAAATCAGCCATCAAGTCAATCATTTTAAAACCATCTGTCTTAAAGGTATAACACTTCTAGTCCCCAAACTTATGCTGGGGACGGGGTAAAACAAAACAACTTTTGAGAGTTAAAGGTATATCAAGTCCACAAACCATTGAAATCAACTTCTCCCCAATTATGGCCATTGACAGAAAGTTGTTTTTCTTCTGGGGTGATTCCACAGTTGCTTCGGAAAAAACTGGTCAAACTAGCCACATCCTGTAAAAGAGACGCATATTAGAATGGAGGCTCACGAAGTCCAGATATAGCACAACGCATGAGCCAAAGTACCAAATAAAATATCCACAAGTTAACTAAGATCCCCGGCACACAACAAAGGTGATATGAAGACTGTCAATAAACAAATTTGGCAGCAAAGCTATGTCATAAGCATTAAACAGGTAAGTAATAGCCCTAAGCTTCCGCCAAACCCAAACAAAAGAAAGAAACAGCTCAGAGATACATAATTCATAACTCCAGCAAACACTTGGTGATCAAATATTAAAAATACATCACAGCTGAATTAGTCAAGCAGCGGTAAGGTGTCTATGTAAAAGAAATGCTACTGAATACAATTCGACAACCTCCGGCTGTCCTGCTCCCTCTCTCTTTACTTAAGAGAGGATAGAAATAAAAGTAAACAGAACACTGTGAAGTACTCCATCCTATTTAGCAATTACTGTTATACTAAGCATTATCATCAGACCCACCACCAAGTTGAACATGTTCAAGTAATTCAACCATCTGAAGTCAACAAATAGTAAAAATAGTGACACTTGCTATGCGATTTCTTGAGTAAAACACATCTATATGTGTGATATAACAAAATAAGCATGCATCTTACTTAAAATAGCATCAGATCATGTGCAGAGAAAAAATTAACTGCCACAAACTAGGAAACTTGGATTATGAGGACGGCACTTCAATCACACTTTTTTGCCAGGTACACCGTAAAACGGAGAATCATTATTCGGGAATTGCAGACACTAACATGCCAAAAAGGCACATGCAAAGGGGGAGGTAATAAATGCCACAAACAACAAAGATATATGTTCATGCTTTAAAAAACGCAAACCTGATCACGAAAACCAATAAATTTGTAGTACAATCCATCTTTACTCCGAACACCAAGTTGATTCGACCTCGGAACCTTCATCCAGGAAATCCCTGCAATATTACTTTTATCTACTTCCACTGCTCTGCCACCACCCTGCTTTTTCCATAAAATCCCCCCTGAATTGACTCTCATTTGCCCTTGATTCTGCAAGTTTACATACATTACAGGAAATTTTAACATTAAAACAAACATCCAAAGACAACCTATGGGAAGAATAATGCGCAATGCAGCAAATCCAGATATGTTTGCACGTGTTCCAGTAACTCATAAGTTAATAAAAGATGTACAGGCAGATGACATTTTTAACTTCTGCATATAAATTCAGTAAAATTTGAGCATATTTTTTGTTTAGTATAGGTTGAAGCTTCATAATAAAACTTATCATTTCCAGCTGACCATCCAGTTTTATTTTCTCCACCAGACGACACGATTAACACATTCAGGTTTATCTTAAAAACGCCTACCCCTTGATATTGTATACACCACCATAATACGGCCAGGAATAGAGATATATTTTACAGATGAATCAATTAAAAAGGCTTTTGAGCTAAGTTAGAGAAGATAACAGAACCAGCAGCTATCTTTTCCGTAATATTCCTAAATTACCATATAAGCTGAACATAAAAAGCCTTAGTGATTGGGTTTCAAACATACTTCATAAAATAAAATATTTATGAGATTCACTGTCGTTAAAATAAACGGGACTACAGATGCAAAAGTGAAGCGCGCCTTAGTCAATCAAACTCTTCTCTTCTTACAAGTAGCTCAACATCAGTAGAGTTTCGAGATTAGCAATAAAAAGAACCCCTTCATATGCAGAGTGCAGCTAAGTTTCACACCATTGCCCATAATACTCAAAATTTTGAAAACCAAAACCCTAATTTAATCCCATAATCCATCTATGATCTTTAAATTCCACCCTATAAACAACTAAACAACTCTAAAATCATCTCAGAACAATAAACAAATTGTTGAAAGCGAATGACAGACAAATTTTATACACGCTCTCAAACTCTCCCCTTCTGAGTAATAGCTCAGCATCCTTAAGAAAAAGGTTCAGTCACTAGGGTTTCGAGATTACCAACAAAAAGAACGCCTTAATACACAAAATGCAGCTATGTTTCACACCATTTCACTGAAAATCCCAATTTTGATAACCAAAACCCTAACTTAATCTCATAACAATCTCCAAATGTCACCAAGAAACATCGAACAATGCAAAACTCATCTCGATTTAAACAAAAAAAATTAAAAAATTGTCGAAAGAGAAAGATACTCGAATTCCATACATGCTTCTAAAATCATCTCAGCAAATCAATAAACCCTAATTGCAACATTCAATTGCTCAAAAATAAATTAAATAAAAAATCACACTCAACCTTACATCATCGATTTAGCTGAGTATCATAAATCAATAGACGAACATAAAAAATCATTACAGCGGCGAAGAAATTAGGGTTAAACAAATACCGAAAAAATGAAAAAATAGAGGAGAAAGTC
Organism: Silene latifolia; assembly: GCF_048544455.1. Taxonomy (NCBI): domain Eukaryota; kingdom Viridiplantae; phylum Streptophyta; class Magnoliopsida; order Caryophyllales; family Caryophyllaceae; genus Silene; species Silene latifolia. The sequence continues at coordinate 13,409,537 of NC_133529.1, forward strand.
GAAAATAAACGAGAAACTTACAGTTCCGCCACGACCGCTAAGTGAGATGTTGTTGAAGAGATGACCGTCCGCCATTGTTGCGGAGTTTTCAGAATTTACGAACCCAAAAATCGAGGTTTTTGAGAGAGAAATTGAAATTGGGGATATTTTTTATTTTATTTTTTGGAGGTGATTTACGGAGTAGTGTTGTGTGGAAAAATGGGTGAAATGGCGCCAATTTATAAGGTAGATTTTGGTATGTTGGATTTCAGATGGATTATGATGTGATATAGACCATATAGTGGGTTGGGCTTTTTTTTTGGACATAAAGAGGGCTAAGCCCGACGATTAAGGAACGAAACGAGAAAGTGCTATATAGCTAGAAGGTCTTCATGCAATCAATCTAGAACGAAGAGGGTCTGGTGGTGCACCAAGATGGACGACATTGGTGGTTGCTTTGACTCCTTGATTCGCGAGCCAATCGCTAGCCCTGTTAACTTTCTGCAAATAGAGCAAGCATTTCAGCTCGCATTGAAGTGCAATAACCACCAGAAAGAAAATAAATACGTTGAGACAAAATTACTCTGCTTGTCTCTGAAAATACCTCCACAGCCCCCAGGCTCGAGTGCTTTTCAAGGGCCCATCCGTATTAAGAAGATGTCAGCCATGGGGAGGAGGGTCCTAGCGAATGAAGACCTCGCTGTGTGGCGAACCGGGAACTGGGATGAAGATAGAAAACTTATTGAAGACACTTTTGGAATTAGCGAATAGATGATGTAGGAAATCAAAAGAGGAAATCAATGGGATAAGTAGGATTTTCAATGGCTCTCCTAAAAACAACATTGTTTCACCATCGCCAAATCCACTAACACGTTATTGCCAACTTCATAGACCAATCACATAAGTCAGACCCCCGTTCAAATTATTGTTGAGGTTTTGTGATGCTCAATTTGATATTGGCATGTTGTAAAATATGTTGGGACTAAGGCTCTATTGTTTTTGTTGTCATTGTGGTGGAATTGGAAAAAGGAAAAGAGTAAGTCATGGAATCACTATATCCAACGCGATGAATGGACATGAAACCACCATGTTCCCACCAGAGATCAAACATGGAACCACCACATCCAACTCCAGACACATACGTGGAATCACCACGTCTCCACCTGGGTCCAAGACGACGTGGGTGGTAACGTGGAACCACCATGTCTCCACCTGGGTCCAGACGACGTGGGTGGTACGTCCATGCCTAAGGTTTGACGTGGTGATTGCATGCCCGACTTTTCTCCCTTTTTTGTAAACAATTCTATTAGTATGAAGCTGCTTCATTAGTAAATCGTTATTTCGATTAAGTTGTTAGTGATTCGATTTTAATTGTTAGTTTCGATTTATCGATAAATTTAATTGAAGTGTTTGAAGTGGAAGGGGTATTTGAGTAGTTCGTTAAAATTATCACAAATTGTTCTATAGGACCATTTTTAGTAAAAGACCAGCCTAATGACACAAAGCCCAACTAAGTAAGTTAATAAATGTGTAAAAAAATTGTTTATTTTGGTAGCATACTTTATCTTAATAACCTGCATATTTAAATAAGTCGGTATTCATTATAAAATATCGGGTAATCAAAATAAAACTGAAATATGAATGTAATTATATGTTAACTTTGGACTTTTCTCCTTTTGGGTCAGTCTTATGCTATAGAACGGTCTTATAGAAGAGTTGCTGTAAAATTATTGACGATTAATAATTTGTCGACGACGAATACTGATTGGGATTAAATTGGATAGGCCCACACACTACAAACAAAAACTACCCATGAGCCCAAAAACTGTTAAAAGTGTTAATGTATGTTTGTGTACCAGTGTGGACCTAAATGAGAAAATAATGTCATGACTTTAGCTAAGGAACTTAAAGACAATTTACACATGGTTGAAGCCCTTTCGTCAAAGTCTCAATTTTTCGTACCACCCTAATTTAATTCTCGAATCCAATTCCGGATTAAAACTTCATGCATTTGATTTTCTCAACAATAATGATGTTGATACTTGGTAGGAGTAATGGCCCATGATAACATACCTTCTTTGTCCCTTGTCAAAAAATATTAATGGGTCACACCTCACATATAATAATTGTTGGTGGCACGCATCATTTGGTAGTTTGGTTAGCCGTTAACAATTGCATGATAAAGACACAACAATATTGTACTCGTTTATCTCATGTATTTGTATTTGGAGCTTGTTAAGTTGGATTAGATGCATGTATCACTTATGTATCAACAATATGTAAACTTTATATGTTTTATGGAGTAATTTTTAAGGTTTATAACAAGGTATGCGCAGTAAATATGTCACTATATCGTTTTTTTTGACAATACTACCTATTAATCAGATTAAACTATTAACTTGAAAAAGTACTCCTCGCATATTTAGTTTCGGTGGGTGGTAAAGGGTGTCACAATAAATTTAAAAGTTGTAAAGGCTACATACTCCTTTGCGTTATCTAGTGTAATCTAACATAACGGAGAAGATAATGGATCAGTTGCTCCATTAAAATCGGAAATTATATTATAAATCATAAGAGAAACAAATGATGAAAAATCCCGTTGTATGTTACTTCGTAGTTATTAATGTGTGCAAAAGTGAGCAAACCAGTATAGCCTACCTTGTATTACGCAGGAGCTCAAAGCTCAGCCCATCTCCAACGGCTACCATTCCAACGGCTATCATTCTCCAAAGGCAACAATCTCTCTTTGCCATATTTTATTAATAGGCTTCCAAAGAGCCGTTGCTCAACATCAACAAAAGGCTCCTGACATATCACAAATCAAGGCTACCCATACTTAGTTGTTTATTATTGTTTCCATATGTTTGATATTGTAAACATTACTCACCATACTTAGTTGTTTATTTAGCTTGTATATAAAGCACATAAAAGGATGTAATTCATACAATCAAGCATACAATACATTCCATACAATTACACGCTTCATCATGGTATCAGCCAAGTTTCTTTCCTCCTAATACCTTCTTCTTCTTCGTTCTTATTTTTTTTCGATCGACGATTTCGAACCCGATATCAGTTATGTCGAATACCAACGACAATCAAATTATTAATTCTTCCTCGACATCTCAAACACATACTTACGTTCCTGTCGAAAATCCTAGTTCCAATATCACACAAATCGCATTCACCGGAACCAATTTCGATGAATGGTCCCGTGGCCTTACCCTTGCGTTGCTTGCCAAAGGAAAACAGGGGTTCATCGATGGTACTATTAAGAAGCCAGTTTTACCGCCACCGCCTCCGACTTCCCTTCTTGGTTGTCTCAAAACGCTCTCGTCACCGCATGGATTTATAATTCTCTGGATTCCACCATTCGACGATCAGTTTCATATCGCCCCGAAGCCAAACAAATTTGGGACGATATCCGAAATCGATTTCGCGCGAACAATGATGCCCGTATATTTCGATTAGAAGGGAGTTGAGTTCGTGTCGTCGGGTCCAACCGAGTCTCGATTGACTATTATGGCCGCCTCACGAAATTATGGGACGATATCCAAGCCGCAGACCCTCTTCCACCATGCGCGTGCGACCGTGTACCGCACTCGGTAAGTATTCTTGATACTCGCCGCGATAAGAAACGCGTTCGAAATTTTCTTATAAATTTGGACGATCGATATGATAATGCTCGGTCTCAATTGCTTGGTATTTCCCCTCTACCTACACTTGATTTTGCTTATAATCGTCTCCTCCAAGAGGAGGGAATGCGTCAATTTTTTCGCGAATAAAATCGACCGAAACCCGAGACTATGGCCTTTGCCGCTAGGACCCATAACAACCCGAGACCTTGGTGGGGGTTCTCGACCAATTGACCCCTCTAGACCTTTTTGCATTGCTTGTAGACGACCTGGCCACTTGTACCCGTCCGTTATCGTGTCACAAAGCGAGTTTCCGGAATGGTGGGGCGATCGTCCCCGCGATCGTATCTATATTAACGAAGCCGATATGAGTCGCACTGTGGTTCCCGATATTCAAGGCGAGCTAATTATGATCGTACGAAAAAGACGGGTTCGAATGGCACACGAGCCCATCTCGGTCACCACCCACGCAACTCCTGCCGCCCACGGTCCCAATGTCCCTCCGCCCGCTCACGGTGTTGTCGGCGGTGGTGAGATGGCTCGGGCCCATGTAGTCTCGGTCCCACCTCCTCCCGTCACATTCTGCTACTTCCTCCGCTCATAGTGCTTTTGAACAATTTGATTTTAATAAACTTACTCCAACGCAACTTGCTGAAGTTCATAAAATCTGGCAATCCAGACAACCCGGACAGTCATCTTCGAATCGTCTAAGTGGTAAACCTTTATCTCTCACATGGATTATTGATACCGGTGCTTCTCGACATATGTCGGGCTGCATATCTTATTTTACTAATCTTCGAAAAATTCAACCCGTAACGGTTGGACTACCAAATGGAGACAGTGCACAAGCCACGCAATGTGGAGATGTTCACCTGTCAAGCCGTTTTATTTTATATAATGTTTTATATTCTGATAAATTGCATTGCAACCTTATCTCAGTTTCCTCTTTATTACGTGACTCATCTTTGACAATTCAATTTTCTCATCGTCTATGTTTTATTCAGGACCGTTTTTCGAGGATGATGATTGGTGCGGGTGAACAAGCCGAGGGGCTATATTTTTTGACGGAAGTAGGCAATCCTACCTCTCACGTCCCCATCGCCACCTCTACCGACACACATGAACTTTGGCATCGAAGGTTGGGGCATCCCTCCTCCAATATTTCTCGTTTTTTACCTTTTTGCAAAACTGTTACCACTTCTTTTCATAGCAAGGACTGTGATATTTGTTTTCGAGCTAAGCAAACTCGAGAACCATTTCCTTTAAGTTTGAATAATGCAGAAACTATTTTTGATTTAATTCACGTCGATTTATGGGGACCATACTCCGAACCTGCTTCGTGTGGATCACAATATTTTTTAACAATAGTCGATGATTTTTCCCGCTCCACATGGGTCTATTTAATTCGCCGGAAAAGTGACACACGACAAACTTTATTACATTTTTTTGCTTTTGTGGAACGACAATTTAATAAGAAAATCAAAACTTTTAAGCGACAACGGCAATGAGTTTACAACTTTAACCAATTTCTTTCTCGAAAACGGTATCCTTTTTCAAAATTCTAATGTAGATACTCCTCAACAAAACGCCCGAGTCGAAAGAAAACATCGTCATATTTTAAATGTCGCTCGGGCCCTTTTATTTCAAGCTCACTTACCCATAATATTTTGGGGGGAATGCATCCTTACCGCGGTCTATCTCATTAATCGAACCCCGACCATCATTCATCATGGAAAAACTCCGTATGAAATTCTCTTTAATAAACCTCCTCAATTGCACCATTTACGCACATTTGGGTGTTTGTGCTATGCCAAAACCATAAATCGATCTCGCGATAAATTTGCCTCCCGCAGCAGAAAATGCCTATTTATAGGGTACCCTATGGGAAAGAAGGGGTGGCGGGTTTACGACCTTGACACAGGGACCCAATTCTGTTCCCGCGATGTCAAATTCCTCGAACACCTTTTCCCGTATCAATCACCACAGCCTAATGACATACCCCCTACATCGCCCCCTTTCCTCGACGAACCCACATCTATGACCCCAGTCCCTCTCATATATCCCTCGACCCCCTCCATATCTCCACCCACCGAGACACAACCATCGCCCACTCCAGACAACTCCACCACCACGACCCACCAATCTGAACCGTCTACTCCCTCCCACATGGGCAAAGGACAACGTACAAAAATACCTAACTCCCGTCTTAAGGATTTCGTTCAACCAAAGAAACGCCCCTTGGCACAAGTTCTCACCACATCAACGTCATCTTCAGGTACAAAATACCCTATCTCTCACGTTATTTCTTACGATAAATTTTCTCTAAACTATAAATGTTTTTTATCGGCCGTGACTAACAACCACGAGCCTAGCACATTCAAGGAAGCTATGCAGGTCCCCCAATGGCGCGATGCGATGAGAAACGAAATCGATGCTCTTGAACGAAACTCAACTTGGACACTCGAAGATCTTCCGCCCAACAAAAAGGCAATTGGGTCCAAGTGGGTCTATAAAATTAAATATCATGCCGATGGCACTATTGAGCGTTACAAGGCTAGGCTGGTGGTCATGGGAAATCGCCAAATCGAAGGAGTCGACTATAATGAGACATTTGCTCCTACAGTTAAAATGGTGACCGTCCGCACTCTCCTTACAATAGCCGCTGCCAAAAGATGGGACATCCACCAAATGGATGTTCACAATGCCTTTCTCCATGGTGACCTCAATGAAGAAGTCTACATGAAACCCCCACCCGGGTTCTCCTCCACGACAAATGGTAAGGTTTGCAGGTTAAGAAAATCTCTTTATGGTCTTCGTCAGGCTCCGCGCTGTTGGTACGCCAAACTCGCTTCCGCCCTTAAATCTTATGGCTTCCGACAATGCCCCTATGACCATTCCCTTTTTTCAATTACAAACGACACAACCGAAATCCATGTTTTAGTATATGTCGACGACCTGGTCATCTGTGGAAATAATGCATCCAAAATCGCTCATTTTAAAACCTATTTAAGTAATTGTTTTCACATGAAAGACCTTGGTCCTTTAAAATATTTTTTAGGTCTCGAAATAGCCCGGAGCACCACCGGTTTATTTGTTTCCCAACGAAAATACGCCCTTGACATCTTGGGTGAAACAGGGCTTCTAGGCTCCAAGCCCGCGACCATTCCAATGGAACCCGATCACCGACTTGGGGCATCCACCTCACCCGTCCTCCCAGACCCTCAACCATACCGACGTTTGGTTGGTCGCCTCGTTTATCTCACCATCACTCGACCCGAACTCACTTACTCGGTCCACATTCTTGCTCAATTTATGAATACTCCCCGGCTTGACCATTGGCAAGCCGCCTTACAAGTTGTTCGATATCTTAAAAACAGCCCAGGTCAAGGCCTTCTCTTCAAGACAACGGACGAACTACGTCTACTTGCCTACTGTGACGCGGACTATGCCAGCTGCCCAACAACACGCCGCTCGCTCTCCGCCTACATCGTGTTTCTAGGTGGCTCACCCATCTCATGGAAGACCAAGAAACAAAATACCGTCTCCAAATCCTCTGCCGGCGCACTTAGGGCCATTGCTTATACCGTTTGTGAACTTAAGTGGCTAAAAGGACTCCTACACTTTCTCGGGATCAACCATGACAGACCGATTGCTCTCTCATGCGACAATCAATCTGCTTTACACATTGCCCGCAATCCCGTTTTTCATGAGCGGACTAAACACATTGAAGTCGATTGCCACTTCGTCAGGGACGAAATTCTCAATGGAACTATTCGACCAAGCTACGTCCACACTAAAGCTCAACTCGCAGATATCTTCACAAAAGCACTTGGTCGAATACCGTTCGATGACTTGCTCTCCAAGCTGGGCGTCTCGACTCTCCACGCGCCAGCTTGAGGGGGGGTATTACGCAGGAGCTCAAAGCTCAGCCCATCTCCAACGGCTACCATTCCAACGGCTATCATTCTCCAAAGGCAACAATCTCTCTTTGCCATATTTTATTAATAGGCTTCCAAAGAGCCGTTGCTCAACATCAACAAAAGGCTCCTGACATATCACAAATCAAGGCTACCCATACTTAGTTGTTTATTATTGTTTCCATATGTTTGATATTGTAAACATTACTCACCATACTTAGTTGTTTATTTAGCTTGTATATAAAGCACATAAAAGGATGTAATTCATACAATCAAGCATACAATACATTCCATACAATTACACGCTTCATCACCTTGCGGGGTAGAACTCTCTTAACAATATTTTGTAGATTTTCGCTTTTTGCTAATTGAAATTTGAAGAAGTGTTAATAATGTTCAATTTCTTTTCGTAACTATTTGTATTTATTTATTGTGCCATTGAAAAAACAAGTAAAATCTTTATTTTCTTACACATCTTATTCTAAATTTCCAACAAATTGACCTCATACAATAACAATTACAATAATCGTAGGAAAAGTTTGAAGAATGCTTTGAAAGGTAAAGCAACTAAGCAAGCAAGGCCATTAATGAGGAAATTAAAGAAGAGAGGACTATATGCATGAGTTTCCCAACTAAAATATTCCAATAGTTACGTGGTTACACTTGTCCTTGACCAACTTGCACAATATAATTCCAACCAAGTACATTGTTTATTTCTCACATCACAATTTGTGTGGATCATGTGATGCGTACACCAAAGTGGAATCCCCTACTCGATCTCAAACTTACTATTCAAGTTTCTCATCTCTTTAGTACTTACTCTAGCTTTTAATTTTCTTCTCGTTTCTCTAATATATGTGAGAAGTATTATAATGAAATAGAAAGAAAACAGCAAGCCGAAAGGTGTATTAGTCAGTCTTATTCGTGACCGTCTTTAACTCGTAACGTCTGATAACCCCTCCCCAATTTGTTCTTCCACTTACTCTTTATGAAAAGTCTCTCTAAAAAGATGGATTTTGTCCGCCTTTAACGAGAATTTGTGTATAACTTACTAATAGGTGTGAGTGAGAAGGTAATTTCAAATCACGGTGTTATATGATAACACTACCTATTTTTTTACATTTTTGCTCGTAATAACAATTTGGAAACTAACACCATTAGATAGTAACGTTAACGATATAATTAAATCTGCCAATAAATTGTATTATGTATTAGTGTTTTAGGATTTAAGGGCAAATTTAGTTGCTTTAAATTGATAAAACAACCAAAATTGAATTTGTGTTTAGATGATCATATATATTTTTTTTGGATCATTTGTAGCTATTATAATAAGATAAGCCATATTCATTATATATTTGAAACTTTCTGAAGGGACAAAATCATTACATCAACAAACTCAATAGTCTATTTAGAAGCACAAGTGATCATGGTAACATTTTTTACCATCGTAAAATCAATAATGCTTAAAATAAATCATAAACATCTTAAATTTTTAATTTAACGAATTAAATAGAATAAATATGATAAAAAAAAATTATGGACTAGTAGAAGGTTGTTCCGTTTATACGAACAAGGTGTTATGAAAATGCGTTTTAATCTCAATTCAAGATGCATGGATATGCACTATTGTTGTCCGTCTTAAGGTTATAATAACAACTAAAAATAAATGGGAAAATGCACATGGTGCCCTTGAGGTTTGCCCTTTTGCACGATATACCCAAAATTTTGATCCGGAAAACTTTAAGAGATTATAACTCGTGTTTAAGAAATCGAAATGTGTCGAGATTTTTCTTCAAATCGATCGTCTTTTCGAGAATTACGATTTTAAAAAAAAAAAATTCAAGTTTGGAATTCGTTACCAAGAGATATGGTTACTCAAAGTTAGTTCGGTCAAAAAAACATTGACATACTAAAACTCCTAGCCACGGGATCCAAATACGACTATTTTTTTTTTTCCAAATCGTAGTTCTCGAAAAGGCGATCGATATGACAAAAAAACCCGTCACATTCCGATTTCTTAAACACGAGTTATGACCTCTTAAAGTTTTCCGGATCAAAATTTTGGGTATATCGTGCAAAATGGCAAACCTCAAGGGCACCATGTGCATTCTCCCTAAATAAATTGTAGCTAGACTAGTTGTATTATAACTGTTGCTAATTTGTTATAGAGTCCGAGTTTTACATAAATATTAAGCTTAAAAATTTAGAATGCAATTCAAAAACAATACACATAAGCTTAATTAGATTTTATTATTATGTAAAAAAGAAAAATACAACCAATATTTTTTTTAAAAAGCTCTACAAAAAATATACTTCATCTGTCCCGGTTATTTGTTTAACTTTGATTTTGCCACAATGATCAAGGAAATATGAGAACATGAGTTGTGGACTTGTGGTTAGTATAATTGAATGACAAGTGGATCATATTGAGTGTGATGCAAATTGCCTATCAATGACTTTTCTAAAATAAAAAGGTAAACAATTGAATTAAAACAGGTAAATAAATAACTGGGATAGAGGGAATACATAAACTCAATTAAATTTAATGTGATTGTACAATGCTCTAATAATACAACTGATAATATAATTTTTTTTTCCATTAAAAAGAGTTATAAAGGCAAATTTAATGCTAAAAGGATTTAAATAAAGAACGTAAATATTACATTTTCATTATTATTTTACCAGTTAAGTTAACTGATATCAGTTAAATCATGAATACGATAAGTTTGATACGGTTAGGCAAAGTGGTACAAAAGTCCCTAGACACGTGGTTGAGTTTGTAAAGCTAAGAACCCTTGGTACGTATTTAGCCGTCTTCACCGTCCATGGACCCACCTACTTCGTAAGCCCACACGGCACACCTAGGGATGGCAATGGGTAGGGTCTGGGTAGGGTCCGCCTAGACCCGGACCCGACCCGAGATTTTCCCTTTGGACCCGTGCAGGCCACCTGCACTGTAAGGGTCTAAAATTTGAGGACCCATACCCGGACCTATGGGTAAGGGTAGGGTCTGGGTCTACCCATGGTCCGAGTTTCGCCACTTTAGTATAACAAGATTAACATTTATAGGGTCTATAATATTAAAAAAAAAAAATCATACTACTTTAACATTATGAGTTTATTAATCTGCCGTTAATGGTGGTTGTCGGTCGCCGCCTATTAGAGAGGTGGTTGCCAATCGCGCATCAGTGCTGTGGTGGTGATTTTCTTGTGTCAGTGGTGGAGTGGTAGTATTGTCAGAAGTGTTTGGTTGAGTTTTACCACTTTATGGGATGGGGGAAGAGAAAGAGACTTTAGTTGCGTTTCTACCGTCTGCTAGTATAAATTCAGAAAAGTTATAATTTTGATTTTTTTTCTTTAATAAAGGGTCTAAGGGTCGGGTATGGGTCTCATAACTTAGACCCGGACCCGGACCCGAAATATTTTCTTAAGACCCATACCCGACCCATACCCATTGGGTCTGAAAAAATGAGACCCATACCCGACCCATTAGGGTCCGACCCTCAGGGTCTGGGTCGGGTCCCCGACCCACTGCCATCCCTAGGCACACCTTTCCCTTTCACTGTTTCACTGGCTCAAGAAAGAAATTAAAGGGGTGTTTAGTAAACCGTATATTAATCGATTTTCAACATATTTAAGTATTTTAGTATGTTTGATCAATTCATATGTTAATTTTAGTATTTGATAAACATCATATTTGGGTCAATATGTTGTTTTACAATATGTTACTTACCCTAGCATATTGATTAACATATTCTAAAATAGGTTTACTTCATTTTACAAATAAAACTAACAATCTATTAATCGTAACTTGTCAATTACCAAACACCCAAATTAATTATGTTAATTATAATATGTTAGTCAAACCTTCAGATAAAATATATCATTTGCAATCTGCTTATATTGAAATTAATCCGTCATTACCAAACAGGACGTAAGTGAGATTATCCTCATTCTGCTTACTTTAATAAGCTTAGCTTCATTTAGCTAACTTTAATTTAGCTCGGTTTATTCAACTCTATTCATTTCAACAAATTTCAATCTTGTTCAGTTCACTTCAATTCTGTTTAACTCACTTTAATTCAATTCAACTTCATTCAACTCAAAAGTAAATGACTTGTTCAGTTCACTTCAATTCTGTTTAACTCACTTTAATTCAATTCAACTTCATTCAACTCAAAAGTAAATGACCTAAGGGGGCGTTTGGTTGGAGGTCTATAAGAAAGGGAAAGGGAAACAAAGCTATTTATTTCCTTTCTTGGTGTTTGTTTGACGCAAACAAAGAGAATGAAATTCCCTTCCTTACCACTCAATCCATCTAATTCCTTACCCCCCACCCCCCCAAGGTATGAGATTTCATTACCCTTGTTACCCTTCAACCACCTTATTTACCTACCACAACACTTACAACTCCCACCACACCCGTCACCATCAAGACGCCATCGCCACCATCATCACCACCACAACCAATACCATCGCCACAACCACCATGACGCTACCACCGCCATCACCACCACCACAGCCACCCCACTACCACCACAACGACGACGACGCCACCACCACCACCACAACCATCCCACCAAAACCACCACCACCCTAGCCACCCCACCACAACAACCACTCCACATAAATCACCACAGCAGCACCACCTCCACAACCACCATCACCACCACCCCACTGCCACCGCCACCGCCACCATCACCACTACCACCTCCACAACCACCCCACCTTAACCACCACCCGTACACCAAAACAAACCACAACCCACCACACTTCATTTTCTTGATGTAACCAAACAACTAGTTAAATTTTAGGTAATCCCTTACCTTTCCCCCTCTTACCCTTTCTAATTTCCTTTCCCTTTCCCTTTCTCTAACCAAACGGCCCCTAAGTATTATATATACTATAGTCTTATCATAAACTTTGTTACTATAAGATAATTTTGTTATACCTAGTGAAAGTTACCTCGTTTTGAGTAATTCAACCTTAAGACACTCGAAAGTACATTTTATCAACAACTACATGAGTCTACATCTAACATATAATAAAGGACGTTGACGGCGGCCGGCGGGTCTGTCAGATAATGGAGGTGTATCAGATTGAGCATGTGAAAACCTGAGTCGGTCCAGGTCATGAGCAGGCCGGCCGACCGGGCCTTAGAAAGGTCCGGTCAATTGTGGAAGGTCGATTCGTCTTGCTATAGAGGGCACCTCCTAGATCCAAATCCCAATTTTCTATATTCTAATACTTCGGGACTCACTTGGTCAAAAATAAAACCTGTAAAAAGTGAGACGTTTAAAGTAAATGCTTTTTGGCGATCATAAATTCTCGTCTAATATGATAAACCTAATATATTTTTGCAACACATGTATAAATTTGTGGTTTAAAATTCAAAGAAAGAAAGTTGGGATATACTTCTACTTTATAATATAATCAAATTAATTACATTAAGTCTCTGAATTATAAATCGTAAATTCATTCGAGTTAGAGACAAGAGTATATCTTGTTTATGACTATTTTCAACTAAAACATTTCATAATCGTCTTTCATATTCACCTTAATTTAATTTCACTTTAAGAACCATTTAAAATTGAATTGTCTTAAGACCATCCCCAAACAAGGTCATGAGGGAGGTCATGACCTTGTTGGGTCATGATAATCAAGGATTAAGAGCAAAATTAGGGTAAGACCATCCCCAAGCAGTGGTCGCACTAATTAGGTCGCGACCCGAATTTTCTCTTAATCTCACCTTATTAACCTTTACCCATTTTCACCTCCCAACCAGAAGGTCGCGACTTAGGTCATCAACTCAATCATTTTCCACCTTCCAACCCTTTTTATTTTGTTTACAACCAATAATAATGTGACACATATTGGGTCACCAATTGACCTAATAAGGTTAAGAGCAACCAAAGAGGTCACAAATTGACCTCTTTCACCAACAGGTCACAAAGAGGTCACGCTAATCTTGTGCTTAATTGTTAGTTAAGGCGACTCAACAAGGTCACGACCTCCCTCGTGACCTTGCTTGGGGATGGTCTAACCCAATGTAAGAAGAGGTCATCCCATGACCTTCAATAGAGCTTCTTGACCCAGTTGGTGACCCAATAAGTGGCACCCTCTGGTCGGCTGGAGAGAAAAAAAAAGAAGAAAAAAAAGGACGAACACTTAAAGCAAGACCTGCAATATTACAGGCGTGCAACACTGTTCCTTTCTGCATTTTTGCCAAAACTAAAACTTAATAAATAAAATTAGAATTATATACTAAAGCAAGATTAATAAAATACGGGTATATTTTTTTTGAGCCACTTTTTAATTTATCTATACAATGAATTCAATTATGACATATTTTGCACAACAATATTTTTATATGTATTTAACATACTTACAAATACAAAAATAAATTATAACTAGATTCAAATTTGCATATATACGGTTTTAAATACCTTGGTTTGACGTATGTGGTGATTGAACTTTGAAAGTGTTGATCTGGGTAGGAGGATGGAGGAGGGCAGTGATGGGAACGAAGAAGATGAAGGGTGGGTAGATGGAAGGACATGATAGTTTATCATTTAACTATGGTGAATAGGAGGAAAGGGAAATTTGGGAATAGATGAGAGGAATAATTAATTAATTAGGGAAATTAGGGACAAAAATTATTTGGGGGAGATTGATCTGGCTATCTGGGTAACATAGAGATCACAAATACTATCCTACAACTAGTTGTATATTAGTCTTGTACAACCGCGTCAAAGTTATCGAGCTCTCACACAAAGTTGTTGAGTTATTTTACAAGTTATTGAGCTTACGAAGTTATTGAGCTTAATAATTATTCTGTTAAACTCAGCAACTTTGTATCATAACTCGATAATTTTGTTAATAGAGCTCGACAACTTTGTAACAAAGTTCCACAACACTGAATAAGTTGTATATACAACCGGTTGTATAATACATTCACTGCATAGAGATTGGAAGGTAATAAATTAGAGTAATTAGAAAGAGAGGGAGAGACTAACAGTTATTTTTGGTTTTTGTTGTATTTTTTTTTTCTTTTTCTGAATTTTACTTTTAATTCAAGTATATTGTGTACTAATTATAGCTTATATTTCCTCAAACAAAAATTATAACATAATAATTTTTAGTATTTTACAATGAATAAATTTATAAAATTTAAAAAGTAGGAGAGAGGTTTTGGTGGGATAGATGATGTGAGAAATGATTGAAAATGTTGAAAAGTGGAAAATGATTGAGTTGATAACCTAGGTGTGACCTTCTGCTTGAAAAGGTGAAAGTGAGTCAAGATTAATAAAAGGAGATTAAGAGTGAAAATGGGTCGCGACCTAATTAGTGCGACCCTTGCTTAGGGATGGTCTAAATGATACTCCATTAACTGGTGTTTGAGTTATCGCACACTACCTATAGATATTTTTTAGGGTTTTTTTTGTCAAACACAACCTTTAAATTTTTTTTTTCCAAACACCACCTTTTAAAAAAAAGTTTGTAAAACACAACCTTTAATAAATTTGTTGTTATCAAACACGACTTTTTGGCTGAAGGACTTAACATTTTGCAATGGGGTAACTTTCAATCGATGTTTGGGATAGCAAACGATGTCGGTTTGAGGTGTTCTTGGACTCGTTGGAAAGGTGGAAATACAAGCTTTCCATGGGTTATCAACACGATGGTCAAAGGTGGTCTTATGTGGGTCTATTGCTGTGTAAAATAAGGCTGATCGGAGAGATTAACGGGTGGTCGGGAATTTTTAGTGGGTCTTTTAATGAGATTATGATTATTTGTTTGGTCTGAAACTTGGTATGTATGTAGTGGGGAGTGCAATGTAGGTCTTAATTGTGTTGTTTGTGGTGGTTGTTGGCTACACGTGGTGGTTCAAGGGGAGTAGAATTGTTTTTTGTGGTTCAATTAATTCATTCACCTTAAACCACCACTTACAACAAACAACCATAAAAAACAACACAATTACGATCTACCTTACACTCCCTTCTCTTTATATACCAAATTTCAGACCAAATAAAACACCCTAACCCCATTTAAAGACTCACGAAAAACACTATGACCACTCGCTTTAGAACTAGCCTCTCCAACCAGCCTTACTTTACACATCAATAGACCCCACATAAGGCCCCCTTTGACCATCATATTGATAACCCCTGGAAAGCTTGTATTTCCACCTTTCCAACGAGTCCAAGAATACCTCAAACCGACATCGTTTGCTATTTCAAACATCGACTGAAAGTTACCACATTGCAAAATGTTAAGTCTTTCGGCCAAAAAGTCGTGTTTGACAACCATAAATTTATTAAAAGTTGTGTTTTACAAACTTTTTTTAAAAGGTGGTGTTTGGAAAAAAAAAAAAAAATTTAAAGGTTGACAAAAAAACCCTATTTTTTACTTCCGAGTATTTTTTCAGCTAGTCTTGCTTGTGACGGGCTAATCCCGTCACAAACTTGTGATCTCTCACAAAAAGGGAGAGGGGATAAGGTGGGGCACCCCCCATGTGCTTCTCACCCATCTCTCAATGGACATTTTGTGAGAGAAAACGGTATCCGTCACAAATGAGAATTTGTGGTATTTTATGGTTTTTTGTTAAAAACTACCTTATATTTATGGGTATTTGTAAAAAGACTACCTTATGTTATTTTTCTGCTTTAGACTACCTTTGTTTTCTCGTTTTTTGGTCAAAAACTACCTATGCTGAAAATATGGTGAGATTTGACCGATTTAGCGACATTAACCTATCTCACATGACTTTGTTAACATCAAACAACAATTATCAACTGCGTCCAGCCCACAATTTAACTTCACATAAGCAAAATTTATGTTTTCACATTTCAATAATAACTACGAAGATTTACTAAAGTTAACCGTAAGCACATTACGACTTCCCAAAGTCGAGCCTAAGCAAGATTAAAACATAAAAGGGTCAAGGGAGATAGGTTTAAGCCGACAAACTGACCAAATTTGTCTAGATTCTTAGCGTAGGTAGTTATTGACCAAGAATAATGAAAACAAAGGTAGCAGAAAACAAAAAAAATAATATAAGGTAGTCTTTTTACAATTACCCCTAAATATAAGGTAGTTTTTGACAAAAAAAACCCTATTTTTTATGATTTAACTCATTTAACTATTTAAGGCATGCGATACGGGCATACACTATGCTTCTCCATGATTTGCGCTTTTACCGAGTTTACTGTAAAAAAGCCGACAAAGTGAAAAGCACACTGCATCACAAGAGTAACTGCCTCCTCTCTTTTACTTTGGAAACATTTTTTTATTTTGAAGGGGGTAAAGATTTAATAATGGAAGGTAGCTAGTGGCAAATAATTGAGTTCCTTACCACCCAAAACAATAATAATTGACATTTTTTTAATGCTCGAGTTACTTATCAATGTTTGTCACTGCCCATGTTATTGTAATGATACTTTTATATTTACCATCTAAAATCATTAATTAAAACACTCATTTGTAAAAGGAAAAAAAGTTAAAAATTATAAGATTACCATTCAAATTTGACTTATTGCTCGCTATTAGAATAATTGAGTGTTAGGTTTTTATCAAAGGAAAGGGAGACAACTAGCCAAATATTACCGTTAATTTTGTGTAAAATCGTTGCATGACTATAATCGTATAACATGTCGTTGACTTATTTAGCGAAAGAATAATGAGATAACGCCACCTGGTAATATACGGAGTATGATGACAGCTGACCCGTATCCATATATACATGCAAACGTCTAATTTTTTTTTTTGGTGCTCACAAACGTCTAATTATATTTATGATTTTGTCTAAAAGTAACTAAAAAAATATGCTTAATTGCATACTATAAATGTAACTTGGAATTCAATGCACATATTTAAAAATCGGAAATCAATAGTTCATGGAGAGAATTATAACCAAAAATTTTCCTACATTAACACTACTACACATTAGAAAAATCGCTTTTAGAGTCCTCTTTGTTAAATATATTGGCTGAAATTAGTAGATTCCAACCTAAATAGTACGTTGACCAATCAATCTACTAATTTAATGTGTTTGGTAAATGACATATTCTGATATCATATTAGTCGGAATCTACTGTTTTTGAATATGTTGCTATTACTCCATTAGCAGCATATTGCAATAGTAGATTCAATCTATACGTGAAAATGGTATAATTTTCCTACAATCTGCTAATTATCAAACACTTTTTCTTAAATCTGCTAAATTTGTTTGTTAGTCAAACATGTTACAAAAATCTGCTATCCGCTATTATAAATCTGATTCTACTATTTATCAATAAGGCCTATATAGTTCATCGCTTCCCTTAAAAAAACATTCCTTTTACTTACTTCATTTCTACGCGTTCGATTAAAATGTGTGAGACGAATTTTTAACACCGTATAAATAGAGGGGGTAATACGAGAAAAAGGATTGTACATCAAATATTCAGATGTACTACATCACACTTAATGAGTTTTAGAGTTTTTGTGTATTTTTTTATTTCTATACAGTTTATAAATTACATTTTAGTTTTATGACGTCAAAAATTAAATTTTTCTGAACTTATAAGTAATTTTTTCGAGTTATAAAGTAACTTTTTGAGATTAATGTTTAAGTAAATGAACTCAAAATTTTTATAATAAAACTCAAAATTTTTAAATTAAAACTCAAAAACTTTATTTTAATGCTAAAAAACTATTCAATTTAATGTACTACATTAGATTAGATGTATAATTCAGGTAATACTAATGCCCAATCATAAATTCACATGTCAAGCTTTCGTAAATCTCTCATTCTTCCGGCCATGATCAATTCACAAGGATTCTCTGGCACAATGAAAGATAAATCAGAATAATTTCAAGATCCGATGCGTTGATTAATTAAGGAGTAAAATAATGGGAATGTGCACGTAAAACATGCAAATATTTCCACATTACGTTCATACATTGATCACCTTGCTTATTGATGAGGTCAACGTTCAATTCTAGACCAAGCAAGAAGCCAACAATTAAACGTTACAACATCATTTTTGATTCCATCAAAAAAACAATATTTTCCCAAGAGATACGCTAGATGCTAATAATCTTGCCTTTTCAATTTTTCAAGTGTACCGAGTAAATAAAACTTATTTTAAAAATATATATACATCAATTATATTTAATATGAAAAGATATATTCCAAATTATGAGTCATTCTAAAATACATTACTTAAATTGCATACGTAGTTATTATAAGACCAGATCGTTGTACGTTCTATCACGGTTTTAAAGAAAAAAACGAATTGCTGGAAATTCGAGATTATAAATCTTATGACCTAATCCGTTACACAACTAACACAAGTTTTGGTGAGTTTATTGAGTAAATAACTTATTTCAAAAATATAAATGCGAGATCAATATAATCCGATAGATTCTCAATTATGAATCGTTCTAAAATGTATTACTTAAGTTGCATACGTAGCTATTGTAAGACCGTTGTACGTTCTATCACTGTTTGGAGGAAAAAAACGAACAGTTATAAATGTCTGAGATTATAAATTCTAAATTTATGAATCGTTCTAAATGACAGTTACTTACGTTGCATACATAATCATCAATTCATGGATTATACAACCAGTTGTACGATATAGAATACGTGCTTTGTAATAAAGTATCCGAGTTTTATGTTAAAGAATATGAACTTTATTAGAAAGTATCTGAACCCATTCATTCACATTAAAAATATTAACTTTAAATTAGCTTAAAAAAAATACATATAAGCTCATCAGATTATTGTACAATGCTCTATATACAACAGTGGATGTATAATCATATTTGTGCGTAGTCATTGTAAGACCGTTGTACATTCTATCACGATTTTAAAGGAAAAAAATGAATAATTAAATATCCGAGATTATAAATTTTATGGTCTAATCCATATATATTACACAACTAACAAAAGTTTTGTGTTGTTTGATTTAAAATTTCAAACCATTGAAAACCATAGCGAAATCGCAATTCCGTGGAGATCTCAAATTAATTATTACTTTGAAAATAAAATCTTAATCCACCTAAAATAAGTCGATATATAACGCAGGAAATCTAGCATTCCTCACAAAAAGAGACGTTGCCTAATCAACTTTTATTGCTGCAATAATAAATTTCCAAAAGAATATATTGCTTAATTATAGCTCATATCCCCTAGAAAGATAGGATAACACATTGAACTATTAATTATTACGGAGTATTATCATAAAATCCATATTATATAAAAATCGTTATTATATACCTAAAATAATAAAGAATATAAATCATTTTCATAAATCACAAATTAAACAATAAAAAGATTATTTATATTATGCGACGATTTTTGTATTGGTTAAAAACTACTATCAATATATGACTGTTTTTATTTGCTTTGACACGATAAGACGGTCTTATACAATTATTATATTTATGAGTTGGTCCCGTGATTATTAAAAGATCTTGCTTCACGATAAATTTGTATAAGACGGTCTTTGACGAGTATTTGGGTTATATGTACGGTAGACAAAAGAGAGAGAAAGAGAGTATCAAAATAATTGTATTCTTTAGCAGCGTGACAGCCCTCCAAAGGCTTACAACAAACAGTAAGAAAAAGCAAAGAATAAAAAGGAAGGAAAAGGATTTCAGTAGAGAGAGATTATTATTATATTAATTTTTATTTGGTGGGTCTTAGAGAGAGAGAGAGAAACAAACAAAGAGAAGAAGAGATCTTCATTCTTCAACTAAAATGGGGTGAAATCAAAGGGAAGCAAACCAAACCAATTTGGGTATTTGTGTTCTTAATTCTACCGACAATTTAATTTATTATTACTGTGAGTAATTTTTATTTTTCCTATAATTTTTTTGATTTTTTTTGCTTGTTTTACTCTTGTAGTTGGATCATATGACTAGGAGTATATAGTTGCAAAAAAAATCAATTTTTTGAGTAAAAATTAGATTGTTGGCTAATTATAGGAGTAGCATATAATTTTGGGTTTTTTGGGATTAATTTGTAGTGAAATTCATGTTTTTTTTTTGGGAATTGTAGGTTAAAAATTGGTGACTTTTGGTTGAATTATTCAAGATGTTATCTTTTTGATGAAAATTATGATTTTGATGAAATTTTAGCTGTTTAGGTAATGTAAAAGTGCATAATTTGAGGTAAATTATTGCAAAGACTTGAACTTTAGTGGTAATTTACTTGGGAAATTGTGATTTTTAATTTTTTTTTTTTTTTTTTTTTTGTGTTTTGATATGTAAGTTTTTGTTTTTATTGTTATAAAATCTGATCTTTTCTGTAGGTGGGTCTTTTGGATTTCTTGTTGTATGATCATATACTTTGTTGGACTGTATTGTTGTGTGTATAGTATTGTTAGATCATAATCTTCCGTCTCCATCATTTGTTTACCTTTCATTTTTACAAGGGGTATTTTAATCGAAGGTAAACAGATGATTATTTTTGGATTTTTATCTTAATATATTTTTGCATTTTCAGGTATATATACATAAAAAGGAACAAAGGATCATTCTCTGTACAGGGAGAGGGAGTATTGTTAGTTTTGGCACAGTTTAGTTAGTGTGATCAGGCTGCAAGGTTGTTGAAGGAGGTAGTGTGTTTGGGTCAGATAATGACGGCCTTGTCGCGATCAGAGAGTAAAAACATGTATTCATGGTGGTGGGATAGCCATATTAGCCCTAAGAACTCAAAATGGCTGAAGGAAAATCTTACAGGTGTTATGTTTGTTCTTTGGCTTTTTATTTGTTACCTTTGTTGAAAGCAATTGATGCAACTGCTGTCAGACATTGTGAACTTGAAGTGATTATGATTGAGTCGGATTTATTTAGTTGAAGTTGCTGTAGTTCTGATGGTATATTTAAGGCATGTTTTATGTTGTATTGTCCCGAATAGCTACATGGTTATCTATCTGTGTGTTTATATAGATGCTGTAATCACTACAAATATTAAAATACACGAAGAAGACGGGGATTTTTTCTCTCTTTTCGATATGGGATCTTTACAGTAACTTGGTATAGTTATTATAGCATCTCACCTAGTCTCCTAAGAGACGGTCTTATGCTCGTATAGTCTGAGACCAATTCGTTATTGAAACCCTACCCACATATTGTTTCAGTAACAAGACTGAATAACCGAATTTTAGTCACTAGCGTGGTTAGTAAGAATTAGCTAATGTCAGTCCTCTCCCGACGATATTTTCAATAGACCGTCTCATAAGAGAAGAAATTGTTTTTAAAGCAACACAATAAGAACCTGAATCTTTTTCTATTGCAGATATGGATAGCAATGTCAAATCAATGATTAAGATTATTGAAGTAGATGAAGACACTTTTGCAAGGCGAGCCGAAATGTATTACAAGAAGCGCCCCGAGCTTATGAAACTCGTTGAAGAGTTTTACCGGGCATACCGTGCTTTGGCGGAAAGATATGATCACGCAACAGGGGTGATCCGCCAGGCCCATAAAACCATGGCAGAAGCATTTCCCAACCAAGTCCCATTCCTCATGACTGAAGACGGGCCTATGAACCCCGCTGATGATTCTGATCCTCGTACACCTGAGATGCAGGCTCCTGTCCGAGCTGGTTCAGACCTTGATGAATTGCGTAAGGGTGCTGTTGGTTTGTCTTCATCAGATTTCCTCTCTGGAAAACCAGGTGCAAATTTCACAAACGGGTCTAGCAAAAAAGAATTCAAGCAACTGAACGGGGTTGGAAAGGCGCGAAAAGGCCTGAATTTTCAAGGAGTAGAAGAGAAAGGAGATGTTCTACCTCAAGTTTTGTCGGAATCTGAAAGATTAGGAAGATCTGAGGGTGATATTCAAGGTCTAAAAGATTCGCTTGCGAAGTTAGAAACTGAAAAGGAATCTGGTCTACTTGAGTACAGGAAGACTCTAGAAAGATTGACCAAACTAGAATCTGACTTCTCGCAGGCAAAAGAGGATTCACAAGGGTTAAATTTAAGAGCTAACAAAGCTGAAGCCGAAGTTCAAAGCTTGAAGGAACTCCTAGCCAATGTAGAAGTTGAAAGGGAAGCTAGTTTAACACAATATCGACAGTCTCTGGACAAAATAGCCAATTTGGAGCGCCATGTCTCTCAAGCCGAAGATGATGTTGGACATCTAAATGACGAACTCTCTCGGGTCAAGGCCGAGAAAGAAGCCCTTCTGGCCAAGTATATGGAGGCTCTGGAGAAGTTAGCCAATTTGGAGAATAAATTGTTGTTAGCTGAGGACTATGCCAGTAGGACCATGGAAAGAGCCGAAAATGCTGAAAGGGAAGTTAATACTATGAAGGAAACTATAGAAAGATTGACGGAAGAGAAAGAAGCTGCTGTTCTTAAGTATGAGCAGTCCTTGGAGAAGATTGCAACTTTGGAACGTGAAATTATCGTCATTCAAGAAGAGACTGAGAGGTTGAAGGCTGAGGTTCAAGACGGGGTTGCTAAGATAAAGCAGTCTGAAGAGACGTGCCTGTTGTTGGATAGATCAAACAAGTCTTTGCAGTCTGAGGTGGATTCTTTGGGACAAAAGGTGTGTATCTAAAATGCGAACCATTTGCAACACATTTAGAACAATTTGTACTTTGCTCTGTTAATTTAGCTAGAAATAAATCCGAACCATTAATCTACTTAACTGAAATCAAAGAATACTTACTCCACGTCTCCACTGTATGGGTCGGTTTCATGATAATTTTATCATGATTATCATGAGACACTCTCGTATGAAACTTTGTGGTTCTCTTATGAGGATGTCGTAGCCTCACTTTTTTTGTTGTATTTTATTTGTTCATTAATTTTTTGTATTGTTCCTATAAATATAGGTGAGTACCCAGAACCAAGAACTCTCTGAGAAGCAGAGGGAATTGGGCAGACTTTGGACATGTGTACAAGAAGAGCGCATGCGCTTTATGGAGACAGAAGCTGGGTTCCAATCACTGCAGAACTTACATTCAAAAGTTCAAGAAGATCTCAGATCCGTAGCCAACGAGCTTCAGAAGAAGGTCCAACTTCTCAAAGAACTAGAAAACCAGAAGAAACAGTTAGAGGATGAAGTCCAGAAGGTCAAGGATGAAAACAAGAGCCTGGATGACTTGAACTCGTTATCAGCCATTTCCATGAAAAACATGCAGGAAGAAATCATTGGCTTGAAGAGCGGAAAAGAAAAGCTCGAAGAAGAGTTACTTGACCAACGAAATGCTCTTCAGCTGGAAATTTCTAGCCTGAAAGCTGAATTACATAGTCTGAGTCAGAAACATCAAGATTTGCAGGATGAGAACTCGAAACTGAATGAAAACTGCCAGAGGAGTACTACAGAGATATCTTCTCTTGTTGAGAAATTGGGGGTAATGGAAAGACTGGTAAAAAAGAACGAGGTTCTTGAGAATTCAATGTCGGATTTGAGTGCTGAGTTGGAAGGGGCTCGAGGAAAGGTGGAGGAGTTGGAGGAATCTTGTAAGTTGCTTATGGGGGAAAAATTTACTCTTGGGACTGAGAAGGGTACCTTGATCTCTCAATTAGTAATGACAACTGAAAATCTCGAGAAACTTTCTCAAAGGAACACTCTTTTGGAGAACACACTTTTTGACGTCAATGCGGAACTTGAAATGTTGAGGTTAAAATCTAGAAACTTGGAAGATTCATGTATGTTGCTAAGTGATCGGAATCGCATTTTAGTCTCCGAGAAAGAGATGCTGACTTGTGAGTTAGATCTAACTCACAAGAGACTCGAAGACCTTGGCCAAAGGCATGAAGACTTAGAGAAGAGGTACTCGACCTTAGAGGAAGAACGAAAATCCACCCTTGAAAGAGTGAAAGAATTGCAGATCTATTTAGCTTCCGAAAAGCATGAGCATACTAATTTGGAGAATCATATCCGTCAAATCCAAGAAGAAGGCGACCATTTGAGGGAGGAATTTGATCAAGAATTGGATAATGCTGTTAATGCGCAGTTTGAGATCTTCCTCTTATATAAATCTATCCAAGATTTGAAAGATGGTAATATCTCATTGTTGGGCTTCTGTGAAAAACTTGTGGAGGCGTCCAGGCTGTCCGCGAAACTCATTTCGGAATTGGAGAAAGAGAGCTCTGACCATCAGGATAATGTCAAAATGTTGAGGATGGGGATGTTCCAGTTGTTGGATACACTTGAAGCCGATATCGAGCCTTCAAGCGATGACTGCAGCAATGAAGACAGAAGGTTAATATACCTGATACAAGAAAAACTCTATGACATTAAATCATCCCTCTGTGAAGCTTGGGATGAGAAGCAGGAGCTAGTTGTTCAAAAGTCGGTTCTTGTTGAAGTAATTCGGCAACTTAAACAAGATGTGTCTGATCTGAATTCTGTTGTTCACGCTTTCAAGAAGGAGCTTGAGAGCAAGAACACAGAAGTACTTTCACAGCAGAAAGAGACTCAGAAGCTTCTAGAGAATAATGAAGAACTAATCCTTAAAGTCAGGGAGGGGAATATGAAGGAAGCTCTTCTTCTCGCTGAAGTGGAAAACCTGAGGGAGAAGCTGTTGACTTTGCAAAAGGATTATGATGATCTACAAAACGAGAATTCGAGGGTCGTTGAGGGAAACAAATCCTTGATTTTCACCATTAAAGATTTGGAGGATGAGTATTCTTGTATGGTTGGGGAAGTAGTTGAACTCGATCATCTCACGGTTATTTTAAAGAACGTCATTTCTGAGAAATCAAACAAAGTCACAGAGCTGACTGAGACCATAGAGAAGATTTGTAGCGACCATGGTATTCTTGAGGAAAAAGTGAGAAGCATAGAGAGAAATCTGAATGACGCCCGGACCAAAAACACCGTCTTTGAGCTCTCGCTGAAGAAGTCAGAGAACGAACTGGAAGAAGTCAGAGTTACAAATGATCAGTTAATGGGTGAAATAGTCAACGGAAAAGATCTCTTGTGCATGAAAGAAATGGAGCTCTTGGAAATGCAAAAAGAACAAAAAGAAACTGAAGCAAAAGTACGAGCTTTGAATTCTGAACTACAAAAAGGAAAAGACGAAGTCAAACTCTGGGAGACCATTGCAGGATCGTTCTTTACTGAACTTCAGGGTTGCAGTGTACGTGAAGCATTGATTAAAGAGAAGTTTGCCGAGCTTGTTAAAGCATATGAGGCCCTGGAAGATGAAAGTTATTCAAAGTGCATGGATATTGCTCAGTTAAGAGAAAGAGTTGGGGCATTAGAGGGTGAAAATTCTGAAATAAAGGGGAGATTAGTTGCTGATCTTTCGGCTATCATGTCTTTGAAGGACTCTGTGGCATCACTTGAGAAGCATACGATTTCGTTCAAGAATATTCATCAAGTTGACAATGGGAAGAAAGAGGTATGTCATTTGTGTATTGCTTCACTCAAAATCATCTTGCTTTTAAATTTCAGTTGTTATAGTCTAGTTTTACCTGCTACGTTTTTTTTTTTTAGCATAATCGGCTATGACTACTAACCTGCCATCTTTCTTGTTTGCTTGTCTTTGGAATTGGAGTTCGGCTGCTAGAAAAATATGAAATTAGGATGATACATGGCTGTTTCTCCTTTCGCTCCTTTTTTTGAAGGAATTGTTTACATACAAAAGTTTGCAAACAACCACCGTCCTTCGTGATTTTTTGTTTAAAAGCTACGGAGTACCTTTTCTATAATCTATACTGTTTTTTTGCAGAATGGTTTTAGTATTTGTTGTTTTTTGACATATTTATGGTTTTTATTTAATTTTTAAAATTTTATTTGTTCTTCTCTCTTTTATTACACCTTTTTTACCAACTTCTTTCTTATATATTTTTACTTGGTTCACTTTTAAGGTATTCCGGACCCTTAAATTTACTTCGGTTTTCAATCCTTTATTCTCGATTTAAATATTTAGTTTTTATAAAAGAAATCCGGACTTCGATTTTTAAAACCTATAAGTTTACCTTCACTTTTGTATTATGTTTCACTCTACCTTTTGTTTTTCATTTTTCCTTTCCTATTTTGTTCGCATTTTGAGGTGTGCGTTCATCCATGGACGGTTCTAAAGGATGATTCATGTCAGCCGACCCCAAATCATTTTGGGATTAAGGCTCTGATGTTGTTGTTGTTTGTTTATATGGTTGCGTGTGACATAATGTCAGGATCTAATATTTAATCGTGCTAGACATTCACTGGCTGCATTAAAGTCCGTGCTTATTCAATTTCGTTAGCCAATTACAAAGCATGCTTATAGGAGAAAGGATTCAGTCATTCTTTTCGTAGATCATGCTAATACCCGTCATGTTTCAGGACTTAGAAGGCAGTCAAGACTCGAATGAATGTCAATCTGATGGATCCGTCAGCTTGGATAAAGTCCAAACTAAGATACAATACGTGGAAAAGGCGATCATAGAGCTGAAACAACATGCACAGGAAGAATATTCAGGTGTTCGCTCTGACTTAGATTTGGCATTACGACAGATTGAAGGTCTTAAGTCCCAGAACAGCTCACGCCGTGGTAGTAGTGGGAGATTAAGTCGGCGGGTCCCATCACAACCTGGGGATGATCCGAGGAACGGGCCTGTTGACGGCTTCAAGCAAAGATCGGGTCCGGACACTTTTGAGCCAGAAGAGGTTCTTATGATGAAAGACATTGTGCTGGATCAAGCATCGGACTGTTCGTCGTATGGCAGAAACAGAAAGGTAATGAAGTCTAACGATCATGTACTCGAGTTGTGGGAAACCGTAGACCATTCGGGCAGCATTGACCTGACTGTTGGTAAGCCCAACAAGTACTTTGTCTTGGATGCCGTGAAAGAGAACAAGAGTGGTCGTCCCTCGTCAGTGTCAGTGGTGGAGAGAGAATTGGGAGTCGATGATCAATTGAGTTCTAGAAGGTTCCGAGATTCCCAAGTTGAAGACACCAAAAGGAAAACCCTAGAAAGGCTGGCTTCTGATGTTCAAAAGCTCACTAACCTTCAAATAACAGTGCGCGACCTAAAGGACAAGTTGGAGATGTCCGAGAACACCTCAACAAAGGGAAAGGCAACCGAATGTGATGGTGTGAAAGAACAACTCGAAGAAAGCGAGCAAATGATCTTAAAGCTCTTTGATTATAGCGCGAAAGTGATGAAGAACATTGAAAATTCCACATCAGCATCATCATCTATGTCTTTCGACGGGTCATCTTCTATAGCCGATTCTTCAGATGGAAGTGGCCGGAGGAAGAAAAGCATGGATCAAGCGCGTAGGATCTCAGAGAAGATTGGACGATTGCAATTGGAGATCCAAAAGATCCAATTTCTTCTAATGAAACTTGACAATAACAAAGCCGGGAAAGGTGGGGCTCGAATAGTGGAGCGGAACACTCGGGTTCTCTTACGAGATTACCTCTATGGCGGGACGAGGACCCCACGAAGGCGAAAGAAGACTCATTTCTGTGGATGTGTGCAGCCAGCTACCAGGGGTTCTGATTGAGACTGTTAGTATATCGTTAAGGTTAGGGTTTTCGACTACTTAGATTTAACGCCATGGTTATGCATGTAACTTTTAGATTTAACGCCATGGTTATGCATGTAACTTTTATATGTTTTGTAGTAGAATTTATTGACTTAAATATATTCCCGTTATTTTATGGGAAGGAGAGTCCAGTGTTTAATAAACTGCACTTTAGGCTTCGAGGAATCCGATCTCTTAGATCCATGGCAAGATCGGTTTTGGAATCGAGCAATGTGTTTTACAACTTTAAATAATTCCCGTGTACATAAAACCATTATTTTATTTTTCGATTAAGGTGGATTCAGTATTACGCCACTTGAATAAAACGAGATATAGCACGTCTCATTTTCGTTATGAACTACCCTGGGAAAATTCTAATTTTATTTTCAAGAGTAGGTAAGGCGGTGTATATTTGACCGCTTGGTCACCATCAGCCGAATCCTTTTGAAACTCGATGCGAATGATGCAGCTGAGGTAAATATATGGTAGAGGTGCTCGAAACAATCTATTATGTTAACCTACACAATACGCCCCAACAAAGTGACAAGCCTTGGCATTGATATCTTTTGATAGTTATTCGGGTGAGTAGGACTGCTACGTAGGACGTGGAAAACCCTCTCGCGTAAATCTTAACACTACCACATATACGAGCTCAAACTTTGGCCGCGTATTTATGCGGATTCTTTCAACCTTTGACAAATAGCAGAGTCAAGTCTAAGTCGTTTGATCAAGTCTTCCCGTCTTCACATCATACCGATAGCGCCATCCACAAAACCCCAGCAAACTTTATGGTCCCTTCAAACCACATTTAAAGAACATTTCACCCTAAAAAAAGGGTAATTGCTCTAACCTAACCTGTATGTCACTCACAATGACAACCAAATCTATCATACACAAGTAGCCAAGTCATTGTTGCTCTAACTGCCTCAGGAAATTTGGGGCTGTCTAGCTGAATTTTCAGGGAAGTAGATATGAAAATTCGGATTAGCTCATGTACTCGTACTCCGTAAATGACAGTATATCTATTTCCGGCAATAAGGACAGTGTAACAGCCACTAGCGGAAGGAGAGGCCGAGAGGCCGCTCCTCATTACCCGACAAAAAAAAAAAAAATCAAAGTGGACTATGAAATATACACCTATGTCTGTAATTTCTTCTTCTTCCAAAATGAAATGCTTCGTATTATTATGAGAGTAGAGATGAAAAGGGAGGAACGAGAAGGCAACGAGGAATCCTATCCTATACTCTCTCTCACCCACTCCAACGATAACATGGACCCACTTTTCCTCTCATAAAAAGTGGATTCATGTTACTTTTGAAGTGGATGAGAGGGAGTATATTATATGAACAACCACAAAACTTATTTGTCAAATAGTCCTTAAAATAGGAAGTTCAAGGCCCCACTTCTTTGATGGAAATTAATTTTGTTTGGAATTTATCCTACATGGCTTATTTCATAACAATAATACATCATATTGGTGGTCTGCAATAATTACTCCATCCTATTAATAATTCCAATTAAATCCAACCTAAACACCATACCTTCAAAAAATATCAGCAGATTCGTTATTAGAAGGTATGGTGCCTAAGTTGGATTTAATTGAGATTATTAATAGGATAAAGTGATTATTGCCTTATTGGAGACCACCAATAAGATGGATTATTGTTATAAAATAACCTTAAAAACTAAGCAATACTCCACATAGTTTATGATTTACAAATGAGACTTGATATGTGAACAATGATAATCAACTTAAATTCGGCCAAAATGATTATATATTTAAAAACTTACAAATATAAAGTAAATTGTATAACTGTAATCAAATAATAATAGAGAAGTGATGGAAAACAATAAATTATGAGAGTAATGAGACCTAGGAATGTGACGTAAATCAAATTATGAAATTAATACTAAAAATTTTCGCATTTATATACCAAAAAATAAATTTCTTTTAAAGAAAAAAGTGAAAACAAATTATTTAACAGATTATAATAATTAAAGAAAAATATTTAATAAAAATAGAAAAATCTACCAATCATTTATGGTCAAAATGATGAATAAATATTTGGGAAAAAATAACTAAAACAAAATAATATTTTAAAAATCTCTAATATTCTAGATCTACAAAAAATACTTAGAAATAGAAAATAACATTACTACCGTAGAAAATGAAAAGATGCAAAGGGGTCCTGCTAAAGATCGTCGACACTTTTACTAATTATCGTCGACAATTAACACATCTCTCCAATATTACCCCCCATTAACCCCATTTGTCTCTCTCTAATCTTTCTAAAACAAAAAAGATTGCTTTTTGGAAAAAAAATATCGTAATTTAATTTACGAACTTTTCGATTAAAACGGTTTTAAACCTATCGAATAATGACGGTAACAACGATCAAGCTAGTAACGATGTTCAAGTGATATGTTTACGTTTCAAGTTTATGATTTGACGAACGGATTAGTGATTATCGATCCACGCACCCAAAACTAATTTAAGACGAAAATTAATAATTGTTTAAAAAAAAAAAATTGTTGAAAAAGGGCCTGGATGAAGAAATTTTTCGTCTAGACCAAGGTCTGGACAAAGAAATTTTTCATCCAGACCATGGTCCAGACAAAAATATTTTTCGTCCAGAGCCAGGTCCAGACGGAAAATATTTTCGTCCAAACCCAGGTCCAGACAAAAAATATTTTCGTCCGGAAAAAAAAAAAATCCCGGACGAAAATATTTTCCGTCTGGACCTGGATCTGGACGAAAAATATTTTTGTCTCGACCATGGTCTGGACGAAAAATTTCTTTGTCCGGACCTTGGTCTGGACGAAAATATTCTTCGTCCGGATTTTTTTTTTTTTTTTTGGGAAAAAAAAATCATTTTTTGACTAAGATTAATTTTTGGTGCGGTAATCGATAATCACTAATCGTTCTAACAATGACGATTCTATTCTAAACTACCTAAATCTACTAACTAAATACAATTTTTTTAAAAATTAAATTAGTTTAGATTACTTGTCGTCGATTTCTTAAATTTGCTAACGGAATTGAAGCGGTGGTATTGGAAATGTCGTACTTGAAGAAAAAAATGTTAATATATGAGAGCTTTAGAGTGAGGGGTAGATTAGGAAAGTCATTACAAATTGTCGACGATAATTAGTAATGTGTCGACGATCTTTAGCAGGCAGGTATTGAAACTCGCATTTGTTTTTTATTACGTGGGTCAAGCATTTGGGTTCATAAAATTTTACCATAAATTAGCTCATATAATTATGAATTAGACGAGGCTTTTAAGTATTACACACGTTTTTTTCCAAGTTATATTTTACTCAAACGTATGAAAAATAACATATTAACCTGTGCAACTATTTGGTGGCAGCTTAAAAAATGGAGGTGGAGGGATTTGGAGGGGAGGGAAAATGAATCCCTCCACTTCCCCCCTCCAAGCCAAATTATTTCATCTTCAACAAACGCAAGATTTGGAGGGAAAATGACTTCCTCCATTCTCCCTCCCCTTCCCTTCCATCCCTTTCTCTTCCCTCCTTCTTCCTCCCCTCCCTTTCCCTCCACTTTTGCTATCCAAACACACCCTAAATGTACAACCAAGAAGGGGTTAAGGTTGTAGGTTATTAATTTTCCTCCAAATACCTTCCCCTCTATTTTCCGTCACACTTTGCTAACCCCTTAAATTTTTTTTCGTTCCTTATTCAGCTATTTCCTCTTCGTTTCTCTCCAAAAGTCCAGAATCCAAACAACGCTATATTCTCCATCGATTTTTCCCCCTCTTCCAAATCCCTCGACCTCAATTTAACAAACCAAACAAAGAACTTTACGTGCCTCCAGATTCCTCCATTCATTTTCCTCTATATCTCTCTTTGTGATCTTAAAAACACCCTATATGCCATATACCGTTTGACAATTCAAAGCAAAAGTTGGCAAGTACTCTGTAGAGAATAATCGCGAGAAAAGTCGTACGTTCAGACGTTGAGTGACTCATAGTCATATACAAGAGACTAGTGAGTCCTTATACAAGAGACTAGTGACAATAGCATTTCAAAAAGTTCCCAACTTCTCACGCAATTCATTATGAGAATTCACAAGTATCTAAATTTAGAGATTTCGACATGAGTAATCCAAGTACTAGACACCGTTATTTTGGTATGCGTTAGACTACGCTGTTTTGTGAAAGTTCTTAGTTCAGTTTACAATTAACGTAACCAAGTGATATACCTAAATCCGAATAAATAGAGTCAATTGACAACCTACGATACAAGTATATTATCGACATTGAAGTATGAAATCGATCCACCATTGTCAAGTAGCTTAGTCAAGACGATTGTTTCACCAAGTCTTCTGACTTCTGCCCCATCTCTCACTTTATACTAGATGCTGAATGGAGTAGAAGAATCCAATCACGATAAGTGGAAGGCGATTCAAGTAGCTACAAGATAAACAAATATAGGTGAATCAGTACATAAATTTTAACATCAATGAGTATGGACATTAAAAAGACAAAGAGCCCCTATACAACAACGTTACTCCAGTGCCACAAAGGCTCCTACAAATTGTAGGGTATAGGGGGTCAAATATACACAACACAACCTTACCCTTTTGCTAGTGACAGAAAGAGTCTGATTCAAGATGAAAATTGCGTCAAAACCTGCATGAAAGGAATCCAAACACTTGACAAAAATTCTAACCCCAAAACAAAGAAAATATTCAACAAAGAAGCTGACAGATGACAGAGACTCGGTTGAACCTTTGGTACCTATAAAACTAGCCCAAGTTCTCATCTCTGCATATAATATCTAAGTATAACTAAAAACACGAAAAAAAAAAACTGCACATAAAAATCAGCATCAATGCATCACTTCTTGTACTTGTTTAGCCTATTTGTAGTATCTTTTAATGTCATAATAGTACATTCTAACTCTCTGTCTTCTTTTCAGCCACAATGTCCTGGTCAAGAGCAGCAAGCCTTGTTGCAGTTCAAGAACAGTTTACATATAAACTGTAAACGCGACTCCTCTAATACTTATGCAGTTACCATACCGTATGAAAAGACGAAATCATGGGTAGGTGAAAGTGCAAATTGCTGTTCATGGGACGGTGTGGAGTGCGACAGGAAATCAGGTCATGTGATCGGTCTTGACCTCACAGCCAGTTGTCTTTCCGGTACTTTTCCTCCAAACAGCACCATCTTTAACCTGGTCTATCTAAGAAAACTCATCCTTAGTTATAATTTCTTCAACTATTCTCGAATCCCTTCTGAGGTCGACCAACTTTCTAAGTTGCAAGTCCTCAGGCTCTTTAAGTCAAAATTCAGTGGCCAGATACCAGCAGAAATTTCGAAACTGTCCAAGCTCGCTGTCCTAGAACTTGGAGAGGACTCGACAGAGACTCAATTGCTAAAACTTCAAAATCCTTCCCTTGAAAAGTTAATTCAAAATTTCACTCATCTACAAGAGCTTCATTTAAAAAATGTTGATGTGTCCTCCACAGTGCCAGTTAATCTCCAAAACATGACAACATTAAAACAGATTAGCATTGATCACTGTAATTTGTATGGTAAGCTTCCACCATATTTTTTTCACTTGCCACATCTTGAGACCCTTAGATTGAGTTTCAATAGCGATCTTGGTGGGATTTTTCCCGAGTTTCAGTGGCATAGTCCTCTCAAAGGAATTTTTCTATCTGGCACATCGTTGTCCGGAGAATTGCCTCCTTCAATTGGCAGACTTGCTCAACTGGAAATGCTTGAATTATCCCTTTGTCCAATATCAGGATCTATCCCATCTTCTCTAGGTAACCTGACAAAGCTCTCATTTTTGTACCTTGCTAATACTGCTTTAACAGGCGTCGTCCCACCGTCTATATCAAACCTAACAAATCTCGAAGCTCTACTTCTCATGTATGACAACGTTGAGCCAGGACAACTGAATTTAGCCAAGCTACATAAATTGACCGATGTTGGCCTCAATGGAATGACATTAAGAGCTGAGGTCCAACCTTTCGCCAACCTTACTCAGCTCCGTGAATTATATCTCAGTGATACTCATGTAGTGGGTTTACTTCCACAGTGGTTATCAAATCTAACCCAAATAGAGATTCTGCACCTAGGGGGAAATCAGTATGAGGGTCTAATACCACAATGGTTTACACAACTAACAAATCTACAAGGTCTGGCATTGACTTACAGTAGTTTGTCTGCCAACTTTGAGACATTTTCCGGTTTAGAAAACCTCCGTTACCTGGTTTTAACAGGTACCAACCTAACGTTTCCCCCCACTTCACAGACCAATTCATCTCTTTCCAAGCTACGACTCTTGTGGCTTATGGGCTGCAACTTAACAGAATTCCCAGTAGTCTTGCGACATCAACAGAAACTAGAGCATTTGCGGCTTGAACAAAACCTTATAAAGGGTAGCATCCCACAATGGTTTGTGAACACAAGTAAAGAAAGTCTCCTGAGTTTTCAGCTAGCTCATAATAATTTAACTGGTTTTGAACAACCAATGACAACCCTCCCATGGACTCGCTTGGAAATATTTGACATTCAGGGCAATAACTTCCAAGGAGAACTTCCTATTCCACCGATGTCTATAAAGAGTTACGATGTCTCAAGCAATTTGTTTTCAGGAGTAATACCGAAAGCAATATGCATAGCTACATCTCTAATCAAGCTGGATTTGTCCGGCAACAACTTGAGTAGCCAGCTCATCCCTCCTTGCATCGGAGATCAGCTTAGCAATTCACTACAAGTTTTGAATTTGAGAGGAAATAATTTCCATGGGAGTATGCCCACATCTTTCACATCGCACTGCACTGTAAAGATGATAAACCTGAGTGAAAATCAATTGGAAGGCGACCTCCCAAAGTCATTGGAGAATTGTACAAGGCTTGAGGTTCTCGATATAGGAAAAAACCGTATAAATGATACTTTCCCATCATGGTTAGGAAGTCTCCCCAACTTACAGGTTTTGGTTCTGAGCCATAACAACTTTCATGGAAGCATATCAGATCAAGATTTAGGATGTCAGTTTTGTAGTCTGCGTATCATTGATCTATCACACAACTTTTACATTGGTGAATTACCATCGAGATATCTTCGAAATTGGAGCAACATGATGGCAGTGAAGGAAGGACAATCTGATTCATATAATACAACGATTACTTTTGTAGTGGGGGCAGGTATAGATGAAGAGGGATCGGTATTTTTTGAGACATTTGAATACTCGATCACGATAACAAGCAAAGGCAGTGAGAGACTTTACTCGCAGATACTTGAAGTCTTTAGGGTGATCGACTTCTCCAGCAATAACTTCATAGGCAAGATTCCTGATGTCATTGGCGAACTCAAAGGGCTTCAAGCACTCAACTTGTCGAACAACGATTTAGATGGCAGGATTCCGGCCTCAGTGGCTAATATGATAGATCTCGAGTCCTTGGACCTTTCTCGGAACAAGCTCTACGGAGTAATCCCGCCAGAGTTTGCTCAATTGACATCTCTTGAGGTCTTTGATGTTTCCTACAACGATTTAGAAGGTCCCATACCACAAGGAAACCAGTTTGACACCTTCCTAAGTGGCTCTTATGTGGGAAACTCAAGACTGTGTGGAAACTTAATATCTAAAAAATGTAACAATGCAGAAGCTCCAGAATCCCGGCCAATGACAGAGTACGAGCGCAATGAGCATTCCAGATTAGTTGACTGGGTAGTTAGATCATGCGGGTGTGTGAGCGGATTAATAATTGGTATTGTAATTGGAAAGATCTACATTACTGACAAGTACCATGAATGGTTTGTGGAGATGTTTGAACAAAGGCCAATGAGGAAAGTAAAGAGAGCAACAAGGCAGCAACGTCGACGTTGAATCTGCTAGTCTAATGCTTTTAGTTATGTGTTAAGCAAGTTGTTTCTCATGTTTTATCTTTTATACAACATTTTATCAAATAAAGTATACTTCTAATGTATTATGTATTATTCCCGTATTCATCACTCAGTAGTACTGTGAAACCCGTATGTTTCTCAAAGTATCAAGTTTTTTAGTCAATTTACAGCAAGCTAAACCTTAAGGTCATAAATACCATCCTAGGAAATACAATTTTAAGGACAATCTCACAAGATAATGTGCAACAAAACCTATAAATGTTGTGAATAGATATGTTTAGAAAGTAAATGTTGTGTCGTGGCATGATGGCAAATTGGCCCTTACTTTGGTACAAATCGAAATGGACGTCGTCCCCCAAGGCCACACATAACACACTCTTAAAGGTTGTGTATTCAATCATACGGAGTTGGAACTCGACGGTATGCTAAGAATTTCCTTAAAGGTTCGGGAAGAATGTATTTGAGATTCATTCTAACTAAATCCAAATATCTCCATTATGTAAGACTATAAGAGTGTATGAGAAGCTTAGAAAGAATCTAAAGCTTGTTTTAATGAGAAATGAATGGTCATTATCAAGAATGAATGACATTAATGGTGAGATTCCCTTATTATGTAATATTAGTCAAAAGTTTGACTTTGCATCTGCTCCAACAATAACACACTAGAAACAAACAAAAAAGGAAAAAAGAAGAAGAAAGGAACACGGAATAAAAAGAAAAAAGAACCTCAGTCATGTGAGAGCTCTCGCGTTAAGTTTATCGTGAGACCGTCTTATATAAGAATTAGAGTACAATTTGTCACTCCATTTGCTACAGTTATCCTCAGAAATAATCTATGATATAAGCATATTACCATAATTCTCCGCGAAGACAGTTAACAAATCCACTGACTGAATTTAGTTGTTTGGGGGAAACCAACAATCATATATAAGCTAAAATACAATGAAATCACAACTTTCTGCACTAATCAGGTAGAAATCATCAAGCAAACAAATACTAAGCTAATAGTAAATACGTTTCAAATGTATGAGCTTATTAACTGTTAAATGTGCGGTAACATTAAATTTGGGCTTACCTGGAGTCTGGAGAGGACAGCTCTTGTGCACAGCAATTGGAGTTGAAAAGGAACCACATTAAAATGCTGGTGAAGACATGAAATGCTGGTGACTTGTGACAGGCAAAAGTGTGTTTGATGAAACTTCATTAATTGTCATGTTCTTTCTGACTGTTTTGCGACAGAAATCATTTGAACTGAATTGAACTGGAATTTATAACAAAACAAGTCAAGTCCAACCATGAAGAAATTCACCATCCAAAAAACCAGACCCGAAACTTATTCATCTCTTCTACAATCATAGAAGGTTAAAATGGTCGTAAGTATGTTTTCTTTCCATCTTTTTATCACTATATGTGCACCAAGCTTAATGTTTCTCCAAGTATCAAATTTCAGAAATATCGTCCTCGAATACACAATTTCTTACTACACAACATTAGTACCCTTGTACCTCAAGCTCCTCTCAGATTCGGGGTAAGAAGTGCTTGATGTATGCAACCTTACCCGCGACACAAATAGGTTATTTTCGAATGATCTACAATGAAAATTGTGTTTAGAACTGCATCGAATAACCGTTACTTCATAATAAAAAGAACCATAGATTTCTCACTCAACTTGGCATCATTATACTCGAATGTAATCCATAATTTAAGCAATTACCATCGTTGTCGGTAAAGACGTGGTTAACAAAGTCATCAAAATACTAATTACACAGTAAAAAAAAACTGCAAAATCATAACCAATTCACACAGCTGAATGTTTTAAATTAAAACGAGAAATGGGGAAGAAATCTGGAGTACCTGAGAAATTGACTCGCAGGTGGTTACCCACTCATCTTTGATTTCTTCGAATTTGATGGATCCATTGCCCAGATAATGCACATCAATTGGAATTCAGAACCCTAATTAATCATCAAGAGTTGCGCGGAGAAATTGATTTGGGCGAAAACTCCGACAATATAATATCGGCGAGAAAAATAATTAATACGCACACAACCGTGTTAGTTTAAAGTAGAAACATAAATTAAATAACCGGTTACAGAGAACCCGTTTTACCCAACACAAATTCTTGTTTGTGACGGCACATATTCGTCACTCTTGAGTGACGGATACCATTTTACCTCACAAAGTATCCACTTTTTCTCTCTCTACAACACTATTCATGTGGTCCCCTTTCTCCACTAACCCATTTTATTACCATTTTAACTCACAAAATATCTGCCACAAATGATAACCCGTCACAAAGGAGACCAATTATTTACACAAACTCTCGAGGCTTTATACAAAATTTGTATAGTTGAATTTGGTTGGCTTATTTTGTGTTACTATAACTAGCTTAAAACCCGCGCAAAGTTGCACGGATATACGTGTAAACATTTTATAAATATCATTTAAAATTATTTTAAAATAATTTGTGTATATACGTGAAATATTTAAAAATGAGTAAAATATTCATAAACATCCGTTACAAGTTTAACTTTAAATTATTGATCATAACTTGAAAACATGAATATATGTTAATACGGAATTACTTTTTCACATACGGATTTTACTCTTTCACATACATTTTTTCATAAACTTTCCATATCATACCCTTTTTCCTAAACCTAATCAAATTAACTCTTACATTATTACGTTTTTCCCTAAAATCGAATCTAATTTCTCTATAAAATTGAACAATGGATTACAATACATCAATTAATGAAGTAATCTCGTTGCTTATCAATTACTCGTACTAATTTTTTTTGGTTGAAATTATTAGAGTTATTATCAGTTATTGAAATTAATGCTTACTTCTTAATTCATTCTTTTGTGCTTTTATTCTTCATCGTTCCCACTTCGCACCAGCCTAATTGAAGTATACTGTATCATTTAGTAATGCGTAGTCATAAATAGACATTTGAACTTTGAGCAATTATCAATATTTATTATGCGATGCTTTGATGTTGTAGGTATTAAGTACAGTATAATACGGAGTACACGCAGTTTAATTTTGTTTATCAATTATCTCTTGATCGTTTAGTTTCGATTTTTACACGGTTACATCTATTGCTAACACTGACGGAGAAAGAAGTCGGCCGGAGCGAGGTTAGCCAACGTTGGCCGGCAGTTGGCTTTACGGAGTAGGGGTGTTGGTGGTGAAAGGAGATGAGTGAAAGGAGGAAAAGAACAATTGGTGAAAGAATGAAAAAAATGACAAGGGTAAAATTGTAAAAAACGTATGTGAAAGAGTAAAATTCGTATGTGAAAAAGCACGTCCCTTACTAAAAGCCAAACTATCACCTAATAACCTAATCTATTTTATTTATTTACTAAAAACCAAACTATCACCTGTTCATAAAAAACCAAAAAAAAAAAAAACCCAAATCGAAATACCTCGGCCTCGATTTAACCCAGTACGTAAATTCATAGTCACTCTGAATGCGCCGTTTACCATCGATTAGAGAAAGTTCTAAATTTTATAAATTGAAGACACGAGATAACCAACCAACTTAATCTTTGCATATTTCACAATTCATACATTTTTCAAAGAGTAACAGAACATCCACATATATTGAAAATACACTAATTAACCATACTATAATAATAGAAATAAATAACGTGCAATTTCATTCAAAACAATTTTTCACACGTTTGTGTGCGAACCGTGAGTTACTATTTATTAAAAAAATGGTTCACTATTTATCAAATTAATAATAAAAATGTACATAAAATGTTATTTTTAACCGTGTTTTCACATGTTTTGTTGCCCCTTGTATTGTTTTGTATTATAAACTAGTGCAGAACCGGCGCACAAATGCGCGGTTTTTTAGATAATAATATACAAAGACGTTAAATATTATAGCTTGGTAAGCGGATAAGAGCGAAAATTTGATAGTTTTCACACCAAATAAGATTGATATTTAACTAAAACTAATTATATAAATTATTACGTAATTATTAAAAATAATATTATTATACAATTACATTTACCAAAATAATAACCTCAAGTAATGACTTAAATATACAATAAAATTAGAGAATTTGCAATATGAGATAGTCAAGCTGTAGAGTACCTTTGTAGCAAAAAAAAGGAAAATAGAACTATGAAAAAAATTGTGGAGAATATTTTTCTCATATCATCCTCATTATTAATGCAGTCTCACATGTATAGTAAAATTAAATATCTCATTAATGTGTGTTTACAAATTAAAAATTAGTAATAGTATCTCCTATTTATGATATATAATTAATACTTGTATGATATAGTGCGAGGACCAATACAGAACGTTTCACTCAAGCGGAAAAAATTGAGAGACATATTCTTTTAGTAGAAGGGAAATGTGTAAGTTACTTTCTAAAGTAATCATTATTTTATGAAAAATTTAGCAACTTATAGTTTATAGTTTAATACCAATTTTATTTTATTATAATGAAAAAAAAATCATTATTTTGAATTTTAATTAAAAGATTAGAGTATAATTATAATTATAATAAAATTATATTTTAAGGAAAATATAAATAGTTTATTAAAAGAAAGGTTTAACTGTTTCCTTTAATAAGACAAATGCATTTTGAAGGTAAAATTAAGAGAATTTTTATTCTCTTAGTAGGGGGATTAGTAGTAGGGGGATAATAAATTATTTCATAATAAATTTAGATGGATGCTAATTTTCGCAGTACACATTTTACTCGCGCGGTACATTATTGACAATTATGCCCTCTTATTTCCTTCTCCCATTTTCTCTCTCTAATTTCTCCCTAATCCATCTCTCTAATTTCACACATTCATTCTCTGGTACTACATTGATATATTATTTTGATAGACACATGTAATTATATATCGCGTTGATAAATATATTTCATTATAAGTTAATTTTACAATCACATTACTTTTTAAATTATTTTTATATTAAACTAATAAAGAATAAATAAATTTGCCGAATAAATGTACTATGTAAAAAAAAAGTAAAAAAATCTACAAACAAGCAGGCACGTAGTACACATTGCCACCACCAACAATACGTTCTAATTTACATCTCCCTGTTACCAAGAGTAATACACCACCACGAAGTAATACACGTTGCCACCAACACCACCATCATTGCCGTCCACCAGCACCGATCACTGATGCACACACAACCCGCCTTCCACCAGTCCTACCTGACCCCAGACCTCACGCACAACTCCGACCACTCTCTGACGCACCTGCCTCTGTCGAACGACCGGTGGTGACCACCTGACATCCTTATCGCTGGCGGCGCACTCCCCTATATATCGCCGACAACATCCCAATAAACCAATACCTCCATAGCTCCATCCCAGACGTTCACACCAATTAACCCAAACCCTAATTAAAAAAACTACAACATTTATAACAATTTAATTAGTAATAACAATGGATTAATGAATTAAATACCCACTCCATACTCGAATTATCGTTCATAAGTTAAGAATTTTGTGCAGTTTTGATGGAGGTATAGAGTTGACGATAGAGAGAGGTAGAGAGAATTAGGTTTGATGTTTTAGGCAGGGGTAGACAAATGGAAAATCTTGTACAAAAAGTACTATAATGAGTAAAATGTATACTGCGAAAATAAATTACGTAAATTTATTGTATACATCGTAAAGGATATGAAACTTATTTTAAAAAAATCGTAAAATTTTAAAACCAACTATTATATTAGGGAGACCTTAGAATATAGAGAAGTTAGTAAGAATATAAAAGAAATTTCATATATTTCGGCTATTTAATTAGTGACCAATTTTCAAGGGATTCTAAAATTAGAGGGAAAAAACACATTGTGTGTAA
The DNA here is from genome assembly GCF_048544455.1 of Silene latifolia. Classification (NCBI taxonomy): domain Eukaryota; kingdom Viridiplantae; phylum Streptophyta; class Magnoliopsida; order Caryophyllales; family Caryophyllaceae; genus Silene; species Silene latifolia. Next base: position 13,451,265 of record NC_133529.1, read on the forward strand.
CACCCCGGTTTATAAAAGAAGTCCTCGTCAAGACATTCCCTCATAAAACGGACTGTTACCATCTCGGTTTCCCGAGGTAGTGAATAACAAATTAAACTCCAAGGCAATTTATATAATATTTTAACTTAATTATTACAAATTCTCTTTTCAAATTAAATTACAAGAACTGACGTAAATAAAAGTGAAGTCTTCTAGATGATGATCTAGCTACTAGGTCGTCTGATCCAGTGTCTCACGCCCATCAAGCTCCCGTCCTATCTCTTAAACCTGTCAAGTCTGCTCCCCATAAAACGGTTCATCACAGGTGTTCACGAATACACAAGGTCAACCGCGAGGTTGAGTAGGGAAAACAATAAAACAATAAAATATGATATGCATGATACTCCGTCACCTCCATCTCCATCTCAACTCATCACACACATCTCATAACCCGGACAACCTTGACCATACCGATCCCGGTAGACTATATATCGACCGAAGCCGATCTCCGGCTCAACGGTGAGGACACCAGGGCAAGTCTGCGAGAACCCCCCTGGGCCTTATCACAACATCACATCGTATCTCAACATCGTCACCACCACATCATCCTCCAACTCCAATGCATATGAAATGCTCAACAGTAATTAATGCAATGCAATATGTATATAATTCACTGAACTGATAAATCATAAAGTCATGCCAGTTACCCGATGTTGTGATATCATACTCAATACGATAAATTCAGTCAATCACTTCCCGTATATATAAATCGTAACGTAAATCAACAGCCAGTAATCAAGTCAACACAGTTCGATCAATAACGATAATAGGACAAGTGTATTTCCCTACCTCAAGATGCCAGCAGTTCCAATTAATCAGTTAAGCAGTCCAGAAAGTAAAGCAATGAATTTGATTATCGATCCTTCACGAATTCGTCACCCTTTTCCTGCCGCCACTACCGCCACTAGGGCCACCCACGGCCGTCGACCACCGCCCTTATTTCTTCCTTGCAGCACTGACATCACTCACGCTCACTCTCTCCCTCTCTTTATACGTGAAAGCTGGTGTTTGGTGTTGGTGAAGAAATGAGTAGGGAGTGTGGGCACATGTGTTTGCTTTTGTAAAGAATAGTAAAGAAAGAAAAGAAAAGGAAGTATGCATGTGTTGTGTGCAGGAAAAGAAGTAAAGGAAGGAAGAGGAAAGGTAGTAGTAATAATGTAATAATAATATTAGAATAATAATAATATATATAATAAAGATATATTTTAATAAAAGTAGAATGTGTTGTCAAAATATGATAGGTCGAGAAAGGTTAGACTCACATTTCAAATTCCATATAAACCCGTCACAATTAACTTATATCGATACAACGCGGTTAATTAAAATAATTTAACGTGATTATCGACTCAATAATTTACCCGACTTAATTGGTAATATAAAATGTATAATAATTAATATATAATAATATCCGTTTAATTATATCCGTTTAATTCAATAATATCCGTTTGATTCAATAATATACGTTTAATTCAATAATATCCGTTTAATTTATTATATAAAAATACGGGGTATTACAGTCTTCCTCCCTTAAAATGAACTTCGTCCCGAAGTTCGCTCCCATACTCAACAACAGAAAGGTATTGTATATTGTACTTACGGATGTCACGAATTTCTAACACGGTTAACACCCACTTGACACTTCAATTAAACTTGACAAACACGGAATGTTACATTCTGCCCTCCTAAAAATAAACTTCGTCCCGAAGTTTTAGCTCTTCTTTACTTAACCCAATTAACTACAACTAATAACTACATGCGAACACAGATATATAATAATTATATAATTATCTGAGAACACCGTCATCTTCCATCTAAATTCCGATCTCAAACTCAAGTAACTCAATAACCATGGTCGCACGGGACCGTAAACATAACTCCCGTAATCATCACTCGGCTCATAGGCCAACTCATAACTCATTACCAGTAGTTTAATCACACTCTCCTTTTTACACATCGACCAACCGACAGAAGTAGGAACAAAACATATAGAACTCATTCGCATAGGTATCCCACAACTAAAGATCAACTTGGTCAACAATAACCTACAAACAAGTGCAAATTAAGCATCAAGATTTTACAATCCTCCCCAACTAAAAACATGGTTACGTCCTCGTAACCTTCATTATTATGACAAAAGTTCTCAAACTACTGCTAACAACTGAAAGAGGCTACCGTTACCCGTAAAATCATTAGTAATTATTCATTTTACCAATTATTGTAATCTTTTACCTTAGAAACATAGGGAATCAATCAACATGAGAAAAGAATTAGGGTCCAAAACTTACTACGAACTCAAAATCAGATAAACTTAATTTAATTCCTTTAAACAAAACCAGCTTAGGTGTCGACTCACATATTGTAATTTACCGGTTCATCTTATTCAATTCAGTCCTATCTTTATTAATGAACGACTATTACTTCAACATCAGGATTTTAGTTGCACTTCTTTACTCAATTATATTCACGGCTCAATTAAACGTAACTATAACGACTATCATTTAAAACAATGCATATCATGTGAATCCTAAAATGGTTATCCCATTATAATTGCCAATCTCATTATCATAAACAATCTTTATTAAAATATGGTTGATAGTAACGACTCGAGAATATAGATATGTCAAATGTCGGGCTACAATAGCAAGATTATTTTAGCATTTTATGACAATGTAATAACGAATATATCCAATAAGAAATAACACACTGTTTATTATCGTGTCATAGGTTTAGGTTCAATTGAAATCATTTAATGCGATGAAGATAATAATTATAACTATGGGCACACAACTCATATGAAAGACATTAGAACTCAGATGACATCCTACACGTGTGAACATTTAGACACAATCATTACTTCCATCCATGTGTAAACTTTTAAACATAACTATTGTAATTTTCATGCGAGTATATTAGAATAATCAAATTACTTTTAACGCCATCTGCTTCACGAAGATATGACAATATAGTTTTATATTTATATATATCCGACCACTATGCAAATGTTATGAACACACCAGAGATATTACAGCATGCCAAATGTATATAAAATATGCAAACAACTGGACTCGTATAAACATTTCACTCTTGATTAAAATCAAATTAAGCTATCCAATTTTACTCATACTATCATGCCAACAATGTTACCAATTAAACTTTAAATTTTATCACCGATTAAGATACATAACTACTGAACATGCGTGCTACTATCGTCATATAAAACATTATAAATTCACATTATTAAAACTCATGAATTAACCAAACAATTGTATAAAAATTCAACATAGAACGCACATTTTAAATGTTTTGATTTACGTTGTAAATTTCAAAAAAATCACGAAAAAAAAAACCCCCACCAATACAAAAAGAATATCAGCTATCAATTCACGTACATGTCATAGACCTACCCAAGTTTAGAAGTCATAAGTCAGCCTCGACTCCGGATTTGTTGAGTGACTCGCAATAGTCTGCATTTCGTAATGACAATGACAGGGCGTCTCCAGGTGGTAGCCATTTCCGATACCACTCTCTCGTCTCCAGGAACAAAGAAGCTGGTAGATAATGACATTGGCTTGATATAACCTTGGGTACCTATAAAACCAGCCCAAGTTTTCATCTCTGCATATCAATCGAAGAATAATTAAAAACACGAAAAAAAACTGCACATAAAAATCAGCATCAATGCATCACTTGTACTTGTTTAGCCTACTTGTAGTCTCTTACTCTCTTTTAATGTCATAATAATACATTCTAACTCTTTGTCTTCTTTTCCGCCACCCTGTCCTGATCAAGAGCGGTTAGCCTTGATGCAGTTATCATACCGTATGAAAAGATGAAATCATGGGTATCGATCTCTATGTCACACACAATGACACAACCAAATCTATCATACACAAGTAGCCAAGTCATTGTCGCTCTAACTGCCTCAAGAAATTTGGGTCTGTCTAGCTAAATTTTCAGGAAAGTAAAACATGGGAAATATAATAATCACGAAAAAAGTTGTACGTTGAGTAATTAATTAACGTAACAAAAGACTACCGGCTATCGATTTCGTGTACAATCATAGAAGCCTAGAAGGTTAAAATAGTCGTAAGTATGTCTTGACTCTCGACTCTTGACTTCTTGAGTGCTTGAGTGAGTCAAAATAGTCTGCATCTCCATAATTCCAGTAATCAGTCTCCATAACTCAATCATATGTTATTCATACTCCACTCCATTAGTGGCATTTGATACGATTGCGAGTTTATGCGTTAGACTACGCTGTTTTGAGAAAGTTCTTATGATCAGGTTACAATTAACGTAAGTAACCAACCAAGTGATATACGTAAATCCGAATAAATAGAGTCAATTGACAACCAATAATACCAGTATGTTATCGATATTGAAGTATGAAATCGATCCACCAAGTCTTCTGCCCCATCTCTCACTTCATACTACATGGTGAATGGAGTAGAAGAATCCAATCACGACAAGTGGAAGGCGATCCAAGTAGCTATAAGATAAACAAGTATAAATGAATCAGTACATAAAATTTAACATCAAGGAGTATGGACCATTAAAAAGACGAAGAGCCCTATACAAGAACGTTATCCGAGTGTCACAAGGACTCCTGCAAATTGTAGGATATAGGGGGTTGAATATATAAAACCTTCCCCTTCTGCTAGTAACAGAAAGAGTCTCTGATTCAAGATGAAAATTGCGTTGAAAACTGCATCAAAGGAATCTACTAACCTCAAAACAAAGCAAACATTAAACAAAGAAGTTGGCAGATAATGACATTAACTTGGTTGAACCTTGGGTACCTATAAAACCAGCCCAAGCAAGTTCTCATCTCTGCAAATCAATCGAAGTATAACTAACACAACAACAACATCAGAGCCTTAATCCCAAAATCGAAGCATTAACTAAAAACACGAAAAAAATTGCACATAAAAATCAGCATCAATGCATCACTTGTACTTTAGCCTACTTGTAGTATCTTTTAATGTCATAATAATACATTCTAACTCACTGTCTTCTTTTCAGCCACCATGTCCTCATCAAGAGCGATTAGCCTTGCTGCAGTTCAAGAATAGTTTCCATATAAACTGTTCACGTGACTCTCCTAATAGCCATCCAGATATCATACCGTATGAAAAGATGAAATCATGGGTAGGAGGGCCAAGTGTGGATTGCTGTTCATGGGACGGTGTCGAATGCAACAGGAAATCCGGTCATGTGATCGGTCTTGACCTCACAGCCAGTTGCCTTTCCGGTACTTTTCCTCCAAACAGCACTATCTTTAACCTCGCCTTTCTCACAAAACTTATCCTTAGTTATAACAACTTCAAATATTCTCGAATCCCTTCTGAGATAGACCAACTTTCTAAGTTGCAAGTCCTCAGGCTATTCAAGTCCAAATTTAGTGGGCAAATACCAGCAGAAATTTCAAAGTTGTCCGCGCTCACTGTCCTAGAACTTGGAGAGGATTCAATGGAAAATAAATTGCTAAAACTTCAAAAACCTTCCCTTGACAAGTTAATACAAAATCTCACTCATCTCCAAGAGCTCGATTTAAAAAATATTGATGCGTCCTCCTTTGTGCCAGTCAGCCTCCAAAACTTGACGACTTTAAAACAGATTAGCATTGACAACTGTAATTTGCATGGTAACCTTCCACCAAATCTTTTTCATTTGCCACATCTTGAGACCCTCAGATTGAGTTTCAATGGCGATATTGGTGGGTCTCTTCCGGAGTTTCAATTTCATAGTCCTCTCAAAAGGATTTTTTTATCTGGCACATCGTTGTCCGGGGGTTTACCCCCTTCAATTGGAAAACTTGCTCAACTGGAAACACTAGAATTATCCCTATGTCAATTATCAGGATATATCCCATCTTCTCTAGGTAACCTGACAAAGCTCTCACATTTGTACCTTGATGACAATGATATTAGCGGTGTCGTCCCACCCTCTATATCAAATCTAACAAATCTTGAAGCACTATTTCTCATGAATCTCAATGTTAAGCCTGGACAACTGATCTCAAACTTGGCTAAGCTACATACATTAACCTCCGTTGGCCTCAGCGGAATGGCACTAGGAGATAAGATCCCACCTTCTTTCGCCAACCTCACAGCACTTCGTGAATTATTTCTCTCCAATACTCAAGTAACGGGTCTACTTCCACACTGGATAGCGAACCTAACCCAGTTAGAGATTCTACAACTAGGAGGAAATCAGTTGGAGGGTCAGATACCACATTGGTTTACTCAGCTAAAAAATCTACAAGGTCTGGCACTGCTTTACAATAACCTGTTTGGCAACTTTGAGACATTTTATGGTTTAGAAAACCTCCGCTTTCTAGGTTTATCAGGTACTAACCTAACGTTTCCCCCCACTTCACAGACCAATTCATCTCTTCTCAACCTACAACTCCTATTTCTAGAATCTTGCAACTTAACAGAATTCCCAGGATTCTTGCGAGATCAGAAGAAACTAGAGCATTTGCGGATTGAAAAAAACTTTATCAAGGGTAGCATTCCACAATGGTTTGTGAACACAAGTAAAGAAAGTCTCCTCAGTTTTGAGCTTGCTCATAATAATTTAACTGGTTTTGAACAACCAGTGACTACCCTCCCATGGACTCGTTTGGAAGTATTTGACATTGGGGGTAATAACTTCCAAGGAGAACTTCCTATCCCACCAGTGTCTATAAAGAGCTACGATGTCTCAAACAATCTGTTTTCAGGAGTAATACCAAAACAATTATGCATGGCTAGATCTTTAATCATGCTGGATTTGTCCAGCAACAACTTGAGTAGGCAGCTGATCCCTCATTGCATAGGGGAACAGCTTGGCAGTTCATTACGAGTTTTGAACTTGAGAGAGAATAAATTCCATGGAAGTATGCCCATATCTTTCACATCGAACTGCAATTTAAAGATGATAAACCTGAGTGAAAATCAATTGGAAGGCGACCTGCCAAGGTCGTTGGAAAATTGTACAAGGCTTGAGGTTCTCGATATAGGAAAAAATCGTATGAATGATACTTTCCCGTCATGGTTAGGAAGTCTCCCCAACTTACAAGTTCTGGTTCTAAGCCATAACAATTTTCATGGAAACATCTCTGATCAAGATTTAGGCTGTCCGTTTTGTAATCTGCGCATCATTGATCTATCACACAACTTTTACACTGGTAAATTACCATCGAGATATCTTCGAAATTGGAGCAACATGATGGCTGTGAAAGAGGGACAAACTGATTCATATAGTACAAGGATTACTTTTGTAGTGGGGGTGGGTGAAGATGAAGAGGGATCTGTAATTTTTGAGACAATTCAATACTCGATGACTATAACAAGCAAAGGCAAGGAGCGACTTTACTCAAAGATACTTGAAGTCTTTCGAGTCATCGACTTCTCCAGCAATAACTTCACAGGCAAGATTCCAGATGTCATTGGGGAACTCAAAGGTCTGCAAGCACTCAACTTATCGAACAACAATCTAGATGGCAGGATTCCGACCTCAGTGGCTAACATGATAGATCTTGAGTCCTTGGACCTTTCTCGGAACAAGCTCTACGGAGTCATTCCCCCAGAGTTGGCTCAGTTAACATCTCTTGAGGTCTTTGATGTTTCCTACAACGATTTAGAAGGTCCTATACCACAAGGAAACCAGTTTGACACCTTCTTAAGCGGCTCTTATTTGGGAAACTCAAGACTGTGTGGAAACCTAATATCTAAAAAATGTAACAATGCAGAAGCTGTGGTATCCCCGCCAATGACAGAGGACGAGCGCAGTGAGCATTCCAGATTAGTTGACTGGGTAGTTAGATCATGCGGGTGTGTGAGCGGATTTATAATTGGTATTGTTATTGGGAAGCTCTACATTACCGACAAGTATCATGAATGGTTTATGGAGACATTTCAACAGAGGCCAAGGAGGAAAGTGAAGAGAGCAAAAAGACGGCAACGTCAGCTGTTGAATATGCTTTTTTAAAACCTTTAGTTATGTGTTAAGCAAGAAGTCTCTCATATGTTACCTTTTATTTAGTTATGTGTTAAGCAAGAAGTCGCTCATCATATGATATCAAGTAAAGTATACTTCTAATGTATTATTTCCCTTATTCATCACTTTGTAGTTTGTACTATCAAACCCAAATGTTTCTCCAAGTAACTTTTTTTTAGCCAATTTAGAGCAACTTAAGGTCATAAATACCATTCTCTAGAAAATAAAATTTCAAGAAAGTCTCTTAAGAGACTGTCTCACACTAAGATAATGTGCAACATAACATATATTGTGTAGCTCTACAGTTAAGTTTATCATGAGACTGCCTTATGGAGTATAAGATTAGTGTACAATTTGTCACTACTCACTCCACTTGGTCTAGTACTCCAGTTACCCTCAGAGTTAATCCATGATATGAGCATATTACCATAATTCTCCACTGACTGAACTGAATTGATACAATTTCAGCCTTTCAGGCAAAACTACCAATCACATTTTTCTGCAGTAATCAGATAGAAATCATCAAGCAAACAAAAACTAATCTAATAGTAAATACGTTTCAATCGCATGAGCTATTAACAGCTCAACGTGCGATAACATTAAACTTGGGCTTACCTGGAAAGGAAAACTCTTGTGCATAGCATTGGAGTTGGGAAGGGTCACTTCAAGGAACCCAATTAAAATGCTGGTGAAGACATGAAATGCTGGTTCCTTGTCATAGTCAAATCTGTGTTCGATGAAACTTCATCAAGTGGTCAAGTTCTTTCGGACTGCTTTGCAATTGAAACCATTTGAATTGAACTAAACTGTAATAAATAACAAAACAAATCAAGTCTCAAAGAATGAGGCACCGCCATAATGAAATTCATCATCTAAAAGACCGGGCCAAAGACAATATCATCATTAATCTCATGCACAATCATTGAAGGTTAAAATAGCCGTAAGGAGAGGTCTTCTTTCCCTTATTCATCACTATGTGCATCAAAATTCAAATCTAATGTTTCTCCAGGTATCATATTTCATAAATATCAATATCATCCTTGAAAACACAATTTCTTACTCCACAACATTACCCTTTTACGTCAAGGATTTCTCAAATTCGGTGTAAGAAGTGTTTGATGTACGCAACCTTACCCGCAACACAAATAGCTTATTTTCGAACGATCTAGAATGAAAATTGTGTATAGAACTGTATCGAACGACTGCTACTCCATAATAAACGATAAATTTCTCACTTAAATTGGCCACACAATACTCAAAATTAATCCATAATTTAAGCATATTAACATAATCCAAATACTAATTATTACACAGTAAAACATGCAAAATCATAACTAATTAACAACTGAATGTTTTAAATTAAAAAGAGAATTGGGGAAAAAATCTGGAGTACCTGAGAAATTGACTCGCAGGTGGTTACTCCCTCATCTTTGATTTCTTCGAATAAGATGGATCCATTGCCCAGATAATGCACATCAATTGGAATTCAGAACCCTAACAAATCATGAAGAGTTTGGGCGGAGAAATTGATTTGGGCGAAAATACCGACAATATAACATCGGCGGGAAAAATAATTAATACGCATCCAACCGTGTTACTTTAAGACCATCCCGGCAGTCGTGTTAATTGGTCGCGGCCAGGTTTTCTTTCTTAATCCCACTTTATTTTTATCTCTTGACCTACTTTCACCCTCCCGAAGGTCACGACCTGCAGTCATCAACTCAATCATTTTTCACTTTCCAACCAATTACATCTCTCCACATTATATAACCTTTTTCATATATATTTTTTTTATTAATTATTAATATTGTCAACCAATCATATATCGCCACATATAGGTCATGAGGTAGGTCAATTTGCTCCACCAAAGGTCACAAATTGACCTCTTCTCTCCAAAGGTCACCATAATTTTCTAATTAAGTGGTGATTAGTGTGACCAAAGTAAAGGTCGTGACTGTGATTGACGCTGGCAGGGATGGTCTAAAGGAGAAACAAAAATTGAAAAAAACACGATTACAGAACCGAGAGAAATGATTGTACATTAGATATAATATCTCACAAGTTTTAAATCCGTGCAATTTTGCACGGGTATGTATTTGAGCCGGTATTAATGTTTTTGGATGAAATTTTTTTATTTGCATTTCTATTGTAATTATGTAGTTTGTCTAAATCAGCGAATACGTGCTCAAATGCAATGGTTTAAGAGGAAATAACGTAATATACTATTGTACATAAAAGTTGCATACATAAAAAAACTTTACACCTCGAAAAAAAATATAATTTAATAATCTACTTTAATGCAAATTATTCTAAAAATTGAAAAATTTCATGATAGACTACATTAGTAGTCGTAGTAGAAGTACACATATCTGAATCACAAATTAGAATTTTCAAGCTTTCTTTTCGTGTGACCCTTGAAATGCTTGAAACGCGTGTTGAAGAATAAATTTACTCGGTAGCCTATCATTGTCCCCTACCATTTTCGGTGTGCGCGGCTGGTAGTTAAGTTGCCGAATTTTTTTACTGTAAGTAAATACTCCGTCATGTTTTTTTTAAATATATCGTACTATCTAGTTTTAAAAAATTATGCATGTAATTTATTCGCATTATATGTAATTCAATCCCGTAATTAAATATAAATCCTTCTCGTAATTATGTAATTTTATTGTTATTTAATTTTTTTTATAATTATGTAAATTCTATAATTTGTAATTAGTTTCATTTATTCCGATTTGTAATTCATACCGCTTATATGCCATCACTTTCATTTATTCGAAATGTATAAAATTATTTCATAGTATTATTTCATTGGATTTGTGCTTAGACGGAATTTGTCGCATGTTTGTATTGGCGGAATTCTGAAGAAATATATACTTTGCACATTAACGGGTCCCACCATAACATGAATTTCAAAAAAAAAAGTTGTATTAATGATGTGGCACGTCCTGAATAAAGTATTGTCTTCTGAATTAATAAAGATAAGATACTTAATGACTTTTTTTGAGTTTTTGTATATTTTTTGAGTTCTAGAAGTTTAGTAAATCGGGGAAGTGGTAAAGTAACCCCTTAAGTTTGCATCAATGTGAGAATAACCCCTAACTTTAATCAATTAGTCTTGCTGAAGACGGGTCGGAGCAAGTGACGGGTAATGTCACTCACAAAACGGATATGGGGGACAAGGTGGGGGCACCCCCATGTGCTTCTCTCTCTCCTCTATTTGGGTCATTTGTGAGAGGAAATGGTATCCGTCACTCTGGAGTGACGGATATGTGCCGTCTTCAATGAGATTTTGTGAACTTTAATTTGGTGTAAACAACCCCTTAACTTTGCTCTAAAGTGAAATCAAGCCCCCTTTTACTTTTTCGGTCAAAATCTCGCCGGATTGCTAATTTCTCACCAATATCTCATATATTGTACATATTAAGTATCTAATCTAACACCTTTATAAAATGTGAGAGCACCCATGTTACTATTCATCGATGAATAGTAACTTGCCTAATGAATAGTACCTCCTTGGCGGGTTGGGCTGGATGTTTTGTGCGGTTTTGGGCTCTTTTGGGGTTAGTTATGAATTACCCTCATCATGGCATAGTGGGTGATATGTTCATTTTATATATACTTTTACCCCTCATTTTAGCTCGGTTTCTATTGATTATCATACTTTAATTAGTATACTTTTGAGCTAATTTTGTGTTCTAGGTGTATTGTTGTGTTTGTTACGGTTTTGTAGGAATCTAAGCATTTAGAGGCTTTTTCCTATGATTTTGTACACCAAAGTTCACTAAGCTAAACAAGGCCAAACATTGGACTAAGCATGGAGCATTGGATTGATGTTTGCATGAAGATTTGTTGGATTGAAATAAGAATTACAAATGTTGCCAACAATCAAAGTCAAGCCCAACTTCAATGTCCTTACTAAGGTCAAGCATTGGATGCTATGAAAGCTTTGGATGCCAAGAAGAGCTTAGGATGCTAGGAATTGAGCACTACCGAAAGAAGCATAGAGATCCCTCACGCAATCAAGCACGGACGTAGTGGAATGACGAAGGGGCACACCACCCCGATCGGGGCCGCCATGACCCCGTCGATCGGGGCCGCTGATTCTCGGTTGTTTTTGTTCTTCCTCCTCTCCTATAAATAGGAGAGGTATTCCTAGGTTCTAAGTATCTCATTTTACGTCTAATTCTACTCTGATAAGCCTCAAGCATTATAAGTTTTCTCTCTTTAGTTTTCATTTAAGTTATAAGTTGTTTAAGCATTCCTTAGTTAATCTTTCAATAGTTTGTATTTCAAGAGATTTTCAAGCATTTGTCATTCAATCTTTTGGTTATTAGTTACTTGTTCTTCCATACAAATCTTCCTTATTAAGGTATTTCTCATTACAAGTTTACAATTTACACCATTACTTTAGTTATCACATAGTCATTATAATCAAGTTTTTCATATTTGCTTTAGCTTTGTTCTTTACATATGTTATATCACTTAACTAATATAATTCATATAACCATGTTTAATATTCTTTACAAATTAGTTTGCATTTTACATCTTAGTATGAGTAGCTAAGTCCTCTAGTCTAAAGGCTAGGGGAGCCATGCAAAATCAAACATATAATATGACTAAATAAAGTTCATAATAATATTGATCAATTGTTTCCACCACATGCTTGTTTTGTTATGTTTAATCTTTGATTATCGGCCATAGTCATTGATTAAGTTTGTTCATTCGTTCTAAAGTCGAGAGGCACGGAATTGAATTAGACTAAGCATGTGTGGTAGGACGACCTAGTCATGGACGAGAGTTTCTCTAGGACCCGGTCTATGGTTGACACTAATGCCGTAAGGTGGGTGTCTTTAAGCCTAAGCAATTGACAAGATTATTACTAACAAGTTTATCATGTTATTATGTTTACCTTTGCATGGGTAACCCGACTCCTTTAGACTACCTTTAATCATATTTTATTTACATTGCATTTTCATTAATCATCAAACAAACAAACAAAACCAAAATCGTAATCAACCTTGATAAAAATCTACTCACAACAATTCAAGACGTAATTCCCGTTTCCTTGTGTTCGACCCCTATTACTACATTTAATTGTGTCTAGGGAAATTATCTTTGCATAGGTACGCGATAAAACCTATCAAATTTTGGCGCCGTTGCCGGGGAAACGGTTTTATTGACTATTGAATTGTCGATTTTTATCTTGTTTTTCTTTGTCTTAAGGAACACTTGTTCCTTGAGACCGTTACTTATCACTTTTCTAGAGATTGTCGTCTTATGCCCAGGTCCTCTCGAAGTGGAGAATTGCTTTCACCGGATTCCGATCCCGAGAAAACATTTAGGAGAAGACGACGTTTTTGGAAGGAAGTAAAAGAAGCCGCTTCTCCCATACAAATTGAAAGTGCTAGAAAGTCTTATTTAGACGATCTAGAGGTTCTGGAAGGGGAGGTAGTTTCTTGTTCATCAACTCCACCACCACCATCTACTACCAAAAAGATGGTGAGACTTTCCGATCACTCGAAGCCCACCGCGGCTATGCTTCCGGCTGGAATCACAACCACTCAAATCACCGCACCAGACTTCGAGATCAAACCGGCTTTTATCAGCCTTGTGGAGAGAAGACAATTTGGGGGAAGTCCTTTGGAGGATCCCAATTTGCATGTGCAAAACTTTTGTGACTATTGCTCCATGATCCGTCAAAAGGCGTCACCCAAGAGCAAATAAGGGAAATACTTTTCCCTTTCTCTTTAAAGGACAAGGCCAAGCTTTGGATCAATAGCCTTGACCGCACCACCTTGAAAATCACCAATTGGGAGACCTTGGCTCTCGCTTTTTATCAAAAGTTTTTCCACGGAGAAAACTCAAACTTTGAGGAGCCAAATCACCGGATTCCGTCAACAAGCTCTTGAGAGCTTATATGAAGCTGGGGAGAGGTACAAAGAGCTTCAAAGGCAATGCCCACACCATGGGCTAGATGATTGGTTTCTGGCAATAACATTCTACAATGGATGTTGTGCCGAGTCCCGAAGGATTCTCGATTCCGCCAACAATGGGCGGTTTGATCAAATTGACACCAATCTTGCTCATTCCACGATAGAATCTATGGCAATTCATGATGCCCAATATGTCAATTCCCGAGTTGTGCCATCTAAAGGTAAAGAAGAATCCTCCAACAACTCCGTCTTGCTAGCTCAAATTGCCTTGCTCCAACAACAATTGGCGGAGAGAGATGCTAAAGATTCCATCCAACAACTCAATGTTGTGTCTTCAACAAGCCAAATCATCGTTTGTGATGGATGTGGAGGTGCGGGTCATTATGCCGCTCAATGCCGAGCCCCCATTGAAGAGGTAAATGCTTTTCAAGTTTTTAGACAAAGTTCATATCCACCGGGTGCATTTTCCAACACTTACAACCCGAATTCAAAATTCCATCCGAACTTGTCTTACACTAGCAATAATGTGCTAAACCCTCAACCCCCACAACAACAAAATGCCTATGTTCCTCAACAACAAAAGTATACCCCTCCACCGGGTTATCAAAATCAACAAAGGCCCCCACAAAATAATTACCAACAAAATCCACCACAAAATAGCCAACAAAACAATCAAGGAGGTGGTAAGCTTGAGGGCATGATAATCCAAATGCAAAGGGAGTTGTTGGCTCAAATTCAAAAGAATGATCAAGCTCATAGTGCCGCGGTCAAGATGTTGGAACAACAAGTGGCTCAATTAGCCGCTTCTAGCTCTCAAAGGAAGAACGGTCAACTACCTCCCCAAGGTGAGCAACCACATGAAACCGCTAATTCTATTTCCTTGAGAAGTGGTTCAAGCTATGATGGGCCATCCATGACTTTGGATGATGAGGTGGTTGTTAAAAAGGCTAAGCTTGGGGGAAATGACAAAGGGAAGGCTAGTGAAGAGCCTATTGTTAAAAATCGTGTGCCATTTCCTCATCGATTGTTGATGATAAAGAGGAAGAGCAAGCTTGATACCAAAGATGTTGGGTCTCCTATGCAAAAAGAAAGTGATGAGGTGGTTATTGAAGAAATCTCTCCTAATTCTAAGGAGAGTGATGTCGTTTCAAACAAGGAGAGTGCTCCCAAAGAGATAGTGAATGATGTGGAGGATGCTCCTCCAAAAGAAGTTGTTCAAATGCCATTTCCCCACCGTCTAGCAAAGCACAAGGAGGAAGGTAAGTTTGCTAAATTTTTGGAAGTTTGTAAGAATTTGCAAGTCACCATCCCGTTTATGGAATTGATTACCCAAGTCCCTTCTTACGCAAAGTTTATGAAGGAAATCCTCTCAAAGAAGAGATCCCTCAATGTGGTTGAGACCATTGCTTTCACCGAAGAGTGTAGTGCACTCTTACAAAACAAGTCTCCCCGAAAATCGAAGGACCCCGGTAGCTATTCTATTCCTTGCACTATAGGCAAATATACCATTGATAAGGCCCTTTGTGACCTAGGTGCTAGTGTAAGCGTCATGCCCTATTCCCTTTGTGAAAAACTTAACATGAGTGCTTTAAAATGCACAAGTATTACATTGCAAATGGCGGACCGTTCTTTAAAGCGACCTCTAGGTGTCTTAGAAGATGTTCCCGTCAAAGTTGGCAAGTTTTTCATACCCGTTGACTTCCTCATACTTGATATGGCCGAGGATTTACAAACCCCAATTATATTGGGTAGGCCATTTTTACACACCGCGGGTGCGCTAATTGATGTGAAAAATGGGAGGTTGACGTTGGAAGTGGGTGATGACCGGTTTTCCTTTAGCAAAAACAACACCATTAGAAGTCCAATGTTACAAGAGTCTTGTTATTTATTTAGCACTGTGGACTCTTCTTATGCCTCTACTATGCTTGGGTCATCACTAACGGATCCATTGGAGGACGATATGGGTGTTGTTTGCCTTGTAGGAGACGATGCTAAAGGCACTAATGCTAGGAGTGCCAAGAGGAAGAGGAAATTTTATTTGAACAATTTCAAATGGTTGAGAAATGCAAAGATAGCTATGAAATGGAGCTTGGTCGGTGGCAAGCTCAATGACAAAACTTAAATCAAATAGCTTCTTACGTCGTGCGGGACGTTAAACCAGCGCTTCTTGGGAGGCAACCCAAGCTTTTTATTGCTTTTATTTTTCTCATTTTGCTGCAATTTACTGTTTTTCGTAGATTAGAAATAAAATACTCGATTAGCAAATTGAGTAAGTTTTTAATTGCTTTGCATATTAGTTTAAATCTCACAACCCATTAAACATAACCTCTAGTCCTTCCTGTTTTGTGCTTTGAGCCATTTTTTTGGTTTGATTGGGTAATTTGAATAGTTGGCACATTGAGGACAATGTGATGTTTAGCTTGGGGGGGATTGCATTTGCATATAGTATAGATTGCATGCTTTTGCATATAGTGTAGTTGCATGTAGTGTAGAAAATTTGAAAATTTTGAGAGAAATTTTTGCTTTATGCTTGCTTATAGCCTACTTTCCTCTTTGCTTATCCTATTAATAGCTTGTTGCTAATGATTTATTCTATAATGATGGGATATTAGCTACATGGGGATGTCTTGACATAGTAGGCGGGAGATAAAGAATGAATCGAATGGGCTTGGTCTTGACTTTTGGCAAGCTACAAAATGGTAAGGTAGAGCCTCTTTTTGACCGATGCATCCATATCCGGTCTCTCTTAGGTGAGTGTAGGTCTCCTTATGATATGTGTTTTATCAAAACGCACAAGTATGGTTCTCATGTCATCTCTTGGTAAGCATTCATTCATCTGTTATAGCATTTTGGAGAATTTTCCTTTCACAAACAATTCTCCCTAGCTACATTATAAATTGCCTACCCTTGTTGAGCTAGTAGCTTTGTTTGTCCTTGTTCGGGTGCTCAATTGGGATTTATTTCAAAGTTTGGACAATCATGTGAGCTTGGTCTTAATGCTCAAGAAAGAAAAGAAGAAAAAGTGATGATGAATTGAATTGAAAAAAAAAAAAAAAAAATCAAGAAGAAAAAGAAATGAATAAGCATGAAAGAAAATGAAAAAAAGAGATGAATAAATTGAAAAAGAAAAAAAAAAAGGGGGAAAAAGAGAAGAAGTTGATGTGAGAAAATCTCATGCATTATTCATATATTTTGGAGGATTTTCTCATGATTTGCATTGCAAAATTGGGTTAGACATAGGATTGAGCACCTTTACAATTTGGTAGTTGCTAGCTTGACTTAGCTCCACATTACCATAATTCATTTGTTCCCCCTTCTTACCCATTACATTATTGCCTTCTTCCTACCCATTTGGCTTCTTTATCATGCTTACATATGATTATCCTTGCTTACTAGTTTTGACATGTTTACCATATTAGATTGCGGACACATTGTTATAAGTTGAGGATAGTTGAGTGTTCACTCACAAAAATTGTCCTTTCACATATAAAAGAGTTTGAGTGTCCCGTGAGAGTCCATAAGTCAAAAGATCATGCAAAAGCTTAAAGGTTCATTCAAAGTTTTCTATGCTACGCCGTCATATAAATCTCATCCATGTCTTGCTTTATTCCTTGCCCATGTTGTTTCGGGTTTTTAAAATCGTTATGCTTAGCTTGTTTAGGATATAGCATTTGATGGATTTGGTTTCTTGCTTGAGGACAAGCAAGGGTTTAGCTTGGGGGAGTTTGATATGTTCATTTTATATATACTTTTACCCCTCATTTTAGCTCGGTTTCTATTGATTATCATACTTTAATTAGTATACTTTTGAGCTAATTTTGTGTTCTAGGTGTATTGTTGTGTTTGTTACGGTTTTGTAGGAATCTAAGCATTTAGAGGCTTTTTCCTATGATTTTGTACACCAAAGTTCACTAAGCTAAACAAGGCCAAACATTGGACTAAGCATGGAGCATTGGATTGATGTTTGCATGAAGATTTGTTGGATTGAAATAAGAATTACAAATGTTGCCAACAATCAAAGTCAAGCCCAACTTCAATGTCCTTACTAAGGTCAAGCATTGGATGCTATGAAAGCTTTGGATGCCAAGAAGAGCTTAGGATGCTAGGAATTGAGCACTACCGAAAGAAGCATAGAGATCCCTCACGCAATCAAGCACGGACGTAGTGGAATGACGAAGGGGCACACCACCCCGATCGGGGCCGCCCAACCCCGATCGGGGCCGCTTGATTCTCGGTTGTTTTTGTTCTTCCTCCTCTCCTATAAATAGGAGAGGTATTCCTAGGTTCTAAGTATCTCATTTTACGTCTAATTCTACTACAATAAGCCTCAAGCATTATAAGTTTTCTCTCTTTAGTTTTCATTTAAGTTATAAGTTGTTTAAGCATTCCTTAGTTAATCTTTCAATAGTTTGTATTTCAAGAGATTTTCAAGCATTTGTCATTCAATCTTTTGGTTATTAGTTACTTGTTCTTCCATACAAATCTTCCTTATTAAGGTATTTCTCATTACAAGTTTACAATTTACACCATTACTTTAGTTATCACATAGTCATTATAATCAAGTTTTTCATATTTGCTTTAGCTTTGTTCTTTACATATGTTATATCACTTAACTAATATAATTCATATAACCATGTTTAATATTCTTTACAAATTAGTTTGCATTTTACATCTTAGTATGAGTAGCTAAGTCCTCTAGTCTAAAGGCTAGGGGAGCCATGCAAAATCAAACATATAATATGACTAAATAAAGTTCATAATAATATTGATCAATTGTTTCCACCACATGCTTGTTTTGTTATGTTTAATCTTTGATTATCGGCCATAGTCATTGATTAAGTTTGTTCATTCGTTCTAAAGTCGAGAGGCACGGAATTGAATTAGACTAAGCATGTGTGGTAGGACGACCTAGTCATGGACGAGAGTTTCTCTAGGACCCGGTCTATGGTTGACACTAATGCCGTAAGGTGGGTGTCTTTAAGCCTAAGCAATTGACAAGATTATTACTAACAAGTTTATCATGTTATTATGTTTACCTTTGCATGGGTAACCCGACCCCTTTAGACTACCTTTAATCATATTTTATTTACATTGCATTTTCATTAATCATCAAACAAACAAACAAAACCAAAATCGTAATCAACCTTGATAAAAATCTACTCACAACAATTCAAGACGTAATTCCCGTTTCCTTGTGTTCGACCCCTATTACTACATTTAATTGTGTCTAGGGAAATTATCTTTGCATAGGTACGCGATAAAACCTATCAGTGGGCCTTTGCCAATACTTCAGCGTCGCATGTTTATCTCAATCTCTCTAACTCTCCATCATCTACAAGCCACTCCCTTGCCTCGTCATTCATACCCCACCGTCACACCTTAGATGCTAACAAAGTAAAACTACATTATCTTCATTACCATCACCTTTGATGGGCTCCTTTCAACAACACCATCTTGATGGCGCCATTTTCGGCACGGCCACAGCTGTCACAGGCTGTCCGTACTTCCCCATATTTTGCATGTCAAGTTTGGGATCGACTGGAAGGTTAGGAGATAATTTTGCGTTTTACGTATAATTTTGCCCTGAAAAACTATATTATGTGCCTTTGGATTAATTAATGATATGTGTGCCGATAATCTTTTGAATTAACTACATATTGGTGCTTTAATAATGACACATAAATAAATTGCCGTTTAGAGCTACAGCATTTAATACCAGTTTTGTGGATTAAATTCTATGAATTTGTGATTGGTTTGGTGCCTTGAATTTGTGTGCGGTCATTTTATTTTGATTAATGACACTGAAATTAATTTTAAGTGTCGTTTAGAGGTAGAGCAGTTTAAACCACTTTTGTGAATTAAGTTTTATCAGAAATGTTGTGTTTATACTGAATTAGAATTTGTGTTTGGTTTGGCGCCTTGAATTTGTGTTGGGTTTAGGGGTTTTATGGATTAGAGTTTACAATTAGTCACTTATAAAGTTTTGTATAGGTTTGTAGGTAAGGAATGATTACACATAATTTTTGGGTGATTTTAGTGAGATATAGGCAGTACTTAAACGTGCAATGGTAGATTACAGATATGGTTTAGGTACTTGTTATTTGTTGGAAAAAGGCAATGACCAGTGGTCAGAGATATGGTTTATGTAATTGTTAAATTTAGAGCTATGTAGTTTTCAGTGTAGCTTGTTTAGCTTAGGGTTTTTAGTTTATTGGTACCTTATATTGGCCAGTTGTTTCACGGAGGCTTTTTACCACATTTTATTTGGGTTGTCTTACATCCTTTTGTACTCTCTTCCTTTGTCAGCCACTCATTTCCCTTCTCAGTCTTCAACCATTCATTCTCCTTTTCTCCCCTCTTCATGTTTCATTTATTTCCTCTAGCAATAGCAATTGTTTGTTCATCTTTCAATTATTCTATCAATTATTGATATCTTGCTGATTTTAAACAACTCAGCTGTGGGATCCATCGAATTTTAATTCTTAAAGGTATGAAATCAAAATGGTTTTGTTCAATTTTAGGTGGTTTTATTCAATTTTAGGGTAGTTGGTTTGAATGTTGCCGATTTGAGGGTAGTTGGTTTCAACTACCCTTTTAGGGTAGTTGCTTTCAACTATTCATCCTTTGGGTACTATCCATTTGGTGGTACTGACTAACTGTTATTGGAGATCGAAGTTCCAGATGACGACGTCAATGGTGGTTGAAAGTGGTGGCGTTGTCTATTCTTTTGGTGTTCAAAGCTAATAGTAAATAAGCTAAGTAGTCATTTCATCAACCGGGTGAAAATCGGTACTGTTGTGTCTTTGAGCTCTTAGTTTATCACCTTCTTCGCATTAAATTAGAGCGTGCTTCTAATTCAACGCAATCCTGTTCTACAGAGCTTAGATGAGATTGTGGAGAAGTCACTAATTAGTTTCCACTTAGTTTTATCAAATGTGATTTAGTTATTTATTGCAGTTTGATACCTAAACAAATGTGATTTTTCCAAGCGATCTCATAGAGGAGATCGTAGACATACATTTTTGTTTGGCTAACTGACCCACTTAGCATTTGCCATTGAATAACACTGAATCATTAGTAGTCGAGCAATTCACAAAGTTGGAAAGTATTCCCTCTGTCTCATTTGATATTTTAGTCAAAGGTAAACAAATGATTGGGATGGGGGAGTATATTATTTGTTTTGGGCATGGTCACTCATGAGGAAAATTATGTTTTACGATAACTGGTAGTTGCCAATCCGAAATAGTGAATAATGAATCCTTGTTTCTAGGCAAGGTTCGCTTCTTGGTATATATTTATTTTTGGCCAGGGTTCGCTTCTACTGTTATTTGTATGCTTACTGTTATTGTTTTTAATGTTGTTTCTGCAGCCTTTTACTGTAAACATGGAGTCATTTGGAATAGAGCCATGCCATTTTCCGCTAAATGGCATGGGCCCTATATATCAGGTGATCTGTGTGTTTTTTTACCCCCAAGTATCTCTTATGCTGTCTTTTGTTGCAACTTTGCTCAGTGTCTTCCATATTTTACATTGTTGTAGGTTAAATTAGCAATATTAGTTTGTTTTAATATCCTAATTCTCAATCTTTTGTTTGTTGGTGACAACAGTCAGTGGACAGTTTCTGCTACACCATTAGATTTGAATGGTGACACATATTAAGTATCTAATCTAACACCTTTATAAAATGTGAGAGCACTCATGTTACTATTCATCGATGAATAGTAACTTGCCTAATGAATAGTACCTCCTTGGCAGGTTGGGCTGGATGTTTTGTGCGGGATTGGGCTCTTTTGGGGCTGAGTTATGAATTACCCTCATCATGGCATAGTGGGCCTTTGCTAATACTTCAGCGTCGCATGTTTATCTCAATCTCTCTAACTCTCCATCATCTACAAGCCACTCCCTTGCCTCGTCATTCATACCCCACCGTCACACCTTAGATGCTAACAAAGTAAAACTACATTATCTTCATTACCATCACCTTTGATGGGCTCCTTTCAACAACACCATCTTGATGGCGCCATTTTCGGCACGGCCACAGCTGTCACAGGCTGTCCGTACTTCCCCATATTTTGCATGTCAAGTTTGGGATCGACTGGAAGGTTCGGAGATAATTTTGCGTTTTACGTATAATTTTGCCCTGAAAACTATATTATATGCCTTTGGATTAATTAATGATATGTGTGCCGATAATTAACTTTTGAATTAACTACATATTGGTGCTTTAATAATGACACATAAATAAATTGCCGTTTAGAGCTACAGCATTTAATACCAGTTTTGTGGATTAAATTCTATGAATTTGTGATTGGTTTGGTGCCTTGAATTTGTGTGCGGTCATTTTATTTTGATTAATGACACTGAAATTAATTTTAAGTGTCGTTTAGAGGTAGAGCAGTTTAAACCACTTTTGTGAATTAAGTTTTATCAGAAATGTTGTGTTTATACTGAATTAGAATTTGTGTTTGGTTTGGCGCCTTGAATTTGTGTTGGGTTTAGGGGTTTTATGGATTAGAGTTTACAAATAGTCACTTATAAAGTTTTGTGTAGGTTTGTAGGTAAGGAATGATTACACATAATTTTTGGGTGATTTTAGTGAGGTATAGGCAGTACTTAAACGTGCAATGATAGATTACAGATATGGTTTAGGTACTTGTTATTTATTGGAAAAAGGCAATGACCAGTGGTCAGAGATATGGTTTATGTAATTGTTAAATTTAGAGCTATGTAGTTTTCAGTGTAGCTTGTTTAGCTTAGGGGTTTTTAGTTTATTGGTACCTTATATTGGTACTTGATTGTTATATTATAATTGTTTGTGTGAATTAGAGTGGGGTTTTGGTTAAGTGGTGCCTTGTAGTAGAGCTAAAAATGTAAGGTGAGGTGACCTTTGACCATGTAAATTAAGCAAGGAGGTAGGGTGTGGTGATGTAAGTGTACACTACATGAATAGTACTTGTAAGAAGGTGTGTTGTCTAGGCAGCTATATATAATGTCTACTTGGGACAGTAAAAAAAAACAGTTCATTCCTCCACAAGCCCGAGGTCCAATTTTATCTAAGGCTTTAACCCTAATCCTTTTACTTGCTTTTGTCGGCCGTAATTTGATTTTTTGGGTGTATGCCTCGCAGGTCAGTAATTGGAACAACACTTAGTGCAGCTCAGGGCAGAGGTAAAACAAGGACCGCTGTTCAATTTTTTTATATGCGATGATTGTCACTTGTTAACTCCTACTTGTATTTTTAGGTGTGTGAGTTTTTGGAGGGCGTCTTGCTGTTTTGATATTGGCGATGTAGCATATTTTTGTCAAACAAGGATTGCTGTTAATTTTTTTAATATGCGATGATTGTCACTTGCTAACTGCTACTTGTATTTTTAGGTGTGTGAGTTTTGGAGGGCGTCTTGCTGTTTTGATATTGGCGGTGTATAGCATATTTTTATTACTTGGATAGGTTTAGGGGTTCAAAAAAAGTGTCTGACATTGTCTATATACAATTGGGGATGGTCGTTATATTATGGTGGTTTATTTCGATTTGTGGTTTGTTAACTTTAATTTTGCCAGGAAGTGTAAAAGGGCAGTTATACTTGGTTGGTTGTCAGTTGTATGGTTAGTTTAATTGTGGTTTCAAGTACGTTGGATGTTTATTGTTCTTGCGATGTAGGGTGTCCTATAGTCAAAGTACCACACCTTTCACGTGTTGTTCCACTGAAATTTGATGTTGGATTTGGGTGTGTAGCTTTACAAGCGATAGTGCTTCAGGACGTGACTTGTTTATTGGATCTGTGGTTTGAAAAATGTGTGGCGTTTTATGGTCTGGTTTGGTCATTGTTAGGGAGTGAGTGAATACTCAGTATAGGGTGGCAGTCTTGCAAGCCTATTTGTTGAAAAAATACATCCTTTTAGGATTGTGGTGTTTCATAGTTGTGTGGATGAAGGCACGCAGTTGTACGAAACCACAGGAATAGAGAACCAGGTTCATTAATGGTGCAGTGGTGTTTTTTGCTTGGTGCGTGGAGCTTTGTTGCCTTACAGTCTGCGGTCATGCGCTCAAGCTGCGCTTTCGTCCCCTGGAAATTGGAGTGCCTCCTAGAATATGAAGTTATTTATCTTCTGATGGCCTGAATGGTTGGAGATGCCATTTAGGCAGGTGGATAAACGTTGTCGGATTTGGTGCCAACTACTTTCCTCCGTGAAGAAAAGGGGGGAGGGGGAAGGGGAGGGGGAGGGGGAGGTAGAAAAGGGGGCAGCTGGCTAGCAACTTGGGCCAGTTGAAAGAGTGAGTCATTGTGGTCTTGTATAGTGCTGGCAACTGTTCATGTCCAGTTGTATTTATATTTATACTTCAGTTGCTCATTCTTTTAAGCTCCAAGAAAGTAGCATTCACTAGATGTTGGCAGCGCAGGCAATTGGTTCGTTGTGGGCAGTCTTTTAATTTGTTCGGTTCACAGGTTGAGTTTCAGATGGCAAGTGAGAAAAGAGAGTTCAAGATTTCCTTCCGCGGACTATTGTCTGATGTAACTAAGGCACTAAAGTGGGCACATCCGATATACAACCAGGCCAACTTAACCAGGACCAAGGCTAATTTGGTGCTGGCTAGAGACCTTGGGCCCAACTCATGTTTGTTTGAGGGGAACCAGGAAGGGACCTTGCTGAATCCGAGGAGCAGACAGCTGAGCAGGCAGTGAATTTTCTTGTTCAGAAAAATCAGGTCATCATTAAAGACATCAATTTAGAAATGAGGAACATGTATAAGTCTTGTTGTCAGTTCTTTATGGAGAAGAGCACGGTGTTGGAGTCTATAGAGCAACCCAAATCCTATGGTAAGCTGGGGATCTACAAAAAGAAAAAGATCACTCTGCCTGCTTCCCTACCTAAGATGGTCAGTGCAGATCTGTGGGCCATTTGGCTTCAGGTGGTGGTGGCGTACAAAGTAACTGCTGATGAAGCGGACTTCATGACCCAGGCAGATGGTCGCTATGTTTGTTGTTTTACAGTTACCTGGCCTGACCACGCATCCAGAGAGAGGTATTTTATCGGAGATAGTTGTTCCACTGTAGACAAAGCAAGGCATAGCTTGGCCAAGAAAGCGATCCACTTCTGTCAAAACCTTTATGGGTTCTCTCTGAAGGATGCCAACTTCAATAGGATGAAGTGTTCACAGATTCAGTGTGGGTTTCAGAGGCGTAGGTATTATTTGCCAGAGAACGCCACATTTGTCTACCCGCTGATTTAGAATAAGTGCCTCTCTTTATTGCTAATAGCTACCACACCCCTGAAGGACCCTCATATGGTATTTTCTCAGGTTTAACTTTACCACCACCACTCCCCCCCCAAAAAAAAAACCAAGGACTTTTGCAATGAATCCGGTTCAGTCAGTGGTGCGTGCGTGAATCATCGGGCGTCATTTGGAGCAATCAAAGTGAGGTCGCCAATGGATTTTAGGGACCGGCTAAGTATTAGGTGGTCCTAGAAATAATTGTATGGTTAGTGTCACCCGCAAGGGGAGGATCTTCGCTTCACAACCTATTTAACATTTATCAACTTATATCCACAAGGGGAGGATGCTGCTTCACTGCGTGCTTGGTAAAAATTCAATCACTCATTTCGTACTTGCATTGCACCAAAATAATCTGAGTTAAACAAGAAAATGTTACTGGGGAGAGGCAAATATAGATCTACTCACCTGCAAAGAACCAACAAATCTGTGAAGTGCGTCGTCCACAAACGCAGCGCATATTAACTACCATACAAACCCTCCTAAAGAAGTAAGTGTCCATCTTATTACCAAAAAATTGCGTGCGAAGTACCGGCTGATAGCTGGGTGCTATAGATAATTGCAAATGTTCATTGCAATTGACAGGTTCAAAACACTCTACAGGAAGAACGCCACTGGTTGCAAGTACAACTGAAAGAATTTGACCATACAAGACTACGCTTATGTGTCAGGTTGCGGCTGATCGGAGAAGGGGAACAATGAAGACATTGAGGTTGTGTATACATGCACCGATCTGTTTTTGAGAAAATGCTATTTCAACTCCTAGGTAAAGAATCCCTAAACCAAAAAAATGTTATCCGAACAAACTATTAAATCTAATGGAGTAGGGCAATTATAAGTGCAGGATGGCCATAACATTTGAAGCAAGTTTGCCTAACAAATCCTTCTAATTCTACCCTAAACACAGTGCCTATTTCAAAAAGTGCATCAATTCGGGCACATATAAATGACCCTCGTGCCTTTTCACGCTTGTCACCTTTAGCACCGCACTTACGGACTCACGTAAGAAATATAATATCCGACTAATCATCCATATGAATCATTTTGAATGCAGGAAAGAGAAGACTACCTTGGCCAAGTTGAAAATCAGATTAGAAGTACTCCAATTTACATCGAGGTGGCGCCGAAAAATTCTCTCTCAAGGGCACAAGGTACTAGAGTGGTATCTCAAACAAGTGTCTCGAACCTAAAGTGGAGCTTTGAAGGCTTGGAAAACTTTTGAAAAACTTATGCTCAGATACACATTTTGACATGCAACACCCGCATGTTTAAGGTATAAGTACGCAAAGGAAGTTGCACGTAGACTACTAAGGGATAAATTGGTGAGGCTATTCTTGAACTAGGCAATGGTTAGTAGTATGTAACAAATTAAAACCACTTTGTTATGCCATCTTACCCAAAAAGTATTATGGCAAGAACACGTAATCTGTAAGTTATGATTATAAGTCAAGGGTTTCTTATTTCAAACATCCCTAAATTATATGCCGTTTCAAATGGGTATTTAGCAATACGCATTGCAGATTGTCTTACACCTACAATGCTAAATGATATTCAATCCCAATATGATGTTCAAGTAAATTTCTAAGCAATTCAGTGAACACCTATATTCAATACTCAAACTGTAAAATCGAACAAACAAGTTCCCTAACAAACGATTTAGTGCAGGTGAAACGTAAACAATTGAAATGTCAGTTTAAATTAAAAGCACTAGTTATATGTAAAAACTACAACTGTTCAATGTATAGTAAATTAAACTGAACATAGGCCAAGAGACCATTCACTGTATATTGATCATGCTAAAGTTATCTTTTAGCCAGCAAAATAGCCCTAAGCAAAATAATTGCGCTAAATACAGTTATTAAAATGTTTACGCAAATTAATGAGCGCAAGGTAAAACGCATCAATGCAAGTGAAACGTCGTAGATTAAAATATCTTGGGCTACCGCGCGCTTGCGCGCGCGGTGCAACCAACTAGTAATTGTAAATAGCTAGTCATCAAAAAATTGATGTAACTTGGAAATTCCGAGTGCTGTAATGGTCCTGCTGGAACTAGAAATTAAAAAGAATGTTGATTTAAGAGACTAAAGACGGGTCAAATACAATACCACATTTCTAATAGAACAAGTAACAAGTAGGGTGGTGGGGGCAAAAAATGTCACCACTTTCAAGTTATTTGACCCGTCTTTAACTATAGACGGATCTATCCGTCTATAGCAAGACTAGCTGCCTTTGCTAAGCATTTTATGTTACCTAAAAAAAAGCACAAATTCTTATTTCAAACGGTCACTTTTCGTCTGAAGCTTCAGACGAGCATATGTGACAATTTTATGGTTAAATGTAACCATAATAATATAGCCAGTGTTACCACTTAGGGTAACTTGTTTTTTAATGGTGGTCACGTTGTGACTGTAAAATGGTTACAAATTCCCGTCTTATTGCTTCAGACCAAAATGGCCCGTCTAAAGCAAGACCAACTGAAAAAAAAAAGAGGTAATTGACTAATTGCCCCTTTTCTCCATTTTTTTCCTCTCCGCCCCCATTTATCTAAACAAACAAAGAAATTTACTTGCCTTTAAAAATTCCTTTATACATTTTCCTCAATGTCTCTCAACACAAATTATCACTTTTAGACGGACACTATCCGTCTAAAACTGTAAACGAATAGTGTCTCTCTCACAAAATGAGAATGGATAGTGCAAGTGGGAAATGGATACCCTCACTTGCCCTCCCACTTGCATTTTGTGAGATGACTACTATCCGTCTACAGCTTTAAACGGATAGTGTCCGTCTATAATGAAACGGATTGCTCTCTCAATCTAAAAACACGAGATTTGACAATTCAAAACAAAAGTCGCACGTTGGGAGACTCATAAGTTTCATGGTAAAAAAGTAATCAGATTTTAGTGTCTAAACAATTTAACTGGAAAAAGTCAAAAAGGAAAAAAAAAAAACCACCAATACAAAATTCACGTACATGTCAGAGACCTACGGAAGTTTAAAATAGTCACAAGTCAGTCTCGACTCCGGATTCGTTGAGTGACTCGTAATAGTCTGCATTTCCGTAATGCTTGGAAGAGTAAATGGATAGAGGGTTATAGTCTTCATGATATTTGTGGGGATTCTCTGGATGTTCCTACTAACTCCACGCTCTTGGTAGGTGACCTTTACGATAATCACAGAAAATGGGATCTTTCCTCTCTTGGTTTCGATCCGGGTGAGGAAGTTACAAGGAAAATCCTCGCAACTTATATTCTGTGTCAACCTTCAGATGACTCCTTCTATTGGAAATTTTCTAAACATGGTGTTTAAACTGTCAAGTCGGGTTACTATGCTGCTAAGGCCTTATCTGATGGACCTGCCACGAGTGCTGATCGCTCTAGAATGTCTCCAACCATTGTGGCTTTCTGCAAATCAAAGCTTTGGAAGTTGCCTATTTCTAACAAACTAAGGGTGTTTTTATGGAAATTTATGGCTAATGCCCTTCCCGTGGGTTCTGAATTTCTCAAACGCAAGATGAGTTCGTGCTCCTCTTGTACTCTCTGCGATGGCTTACCTTCTTGTGTGGAATCTATTTCTCACCTCTTCAGAGATTGTTACTTTGCAAAAGCTCTTTGGTTTGGCTACCCTTTAGGATTTAGAATCACTAGGGGGGGGGGGATATTGATGTTAGGATTTGGGTCATAAACTGGGTCAAGTATTTCTTAAATGGCCCAGATCCTACCTCCCTCCTTTTTCCCCTTATCGCTACCCTTTGGAGAATTTGGTATTGTAGGAATGATATGGTCTTCAGGAGTTGTCGCCCTTGGCCTATGGGTGCCCTCAGTTCTGTTCTTGGAGACATTCAGTGTATGAATGAGGTTGTGTGCAATAAGGATGCTTGCCTCCTTCAAGCGCCTTTGTTGGACTTCTCTTCTGATTTTGAACTAGCAAAGAGAATTAGAAACTCATTTCCCTATTGGATTGTTGGTGGACCTGTGTGTGAAAATGTTTGCAGTGTTAAGTGTGATGCTGCTTGGAGGGATGATAGAAGTTCTGGCATGGGGTGGTGCTTGTTGGATGGTGATGGGACCTTAAAGAATACTGCGCATGCTCGCTCGTTTGCCTCTTCTGCCCTGCAAGCTGAAGGTCAGGCTGCTATCAAGGCGCTAAAATGGGCGTTGGATGAAGGGTATCTTCATGTTAGATTGGTTACGGATTGCCTTGTCTTGGTTATGCAGGTGGCCGGAGCGGAAAAGCCTATTGCGTCTATTACTTGCATTATCCAGGATTTTAAGTCTATTGCGTCTCATTTTCACTGTTGCTCTCTTAGCTTTTGTCCTAAGGGAGTGAATAGGATAGCTCATAATCTTGCTCAAGAAGCTCTGTTGTAAGCTATACTATTTGTTGCTGCCAAAAAAAAAAAAAAAAAAAAAAAAAAAAATCTCACATACCCTTATGTAGGCGGTAGGCCCATCAGTTCTAACCCAAAACAAAGAAGCTGGTAGATAACGACATTGACTTGATTGAACCTTTTTTTTATTTTTTTTTGATGACGAAGAGGTTGGATCCTCCCCGGATACAGGACCCCACCCTGTTAGGCGCATGTACCATGTGAGTTCTTTCCCGCGGGGATTATTCCCTCTCCGGGCGTCAGGTCCCCAGGAAAGTGTTCATCTAGGGAATCGAACCCAGGACCTCGCAATTCCTCCTTAGGAGGCTTTGAGGTTACCCTGCCTTGGGTACCTATAAAACCAACCCAAGTTTTCATCTCTTGAAGAATAACTAGTGTAGATCCCCGTGCTACAACACGATATTTTTTTGTTTTGTTTTATAAAGAGACATTCTCATTATATTAATTGCATAAATTAATTGTACCTTTAATGTTATAATGTACTAATATAATCTTAGTAAGAGGTAGAAAATGAAAGTTTATTACCATCAAAAGACATTTTAAGTTAAGTTATTTTTGTCTTAAACTATTTTTACTTTACTATAAAAATTAACTCTATAATGCTATATCATTGTTTGAAACTAATTTATGACATTAAATTACAATTAAGTGATGTAAAAATGTAAAATCTAATTAAAATGCGTATAAACCTTATAACAATAAGAGGTAATAACAGTATACCACGCACTTAAAATGACAATTTACGAATAATTAGACTAATATTTTTTTATTTTTAATTAAAAAAAAACATAAAAATTGTTACGTCCTTTAAAATATACACCATATTTAGTGTGTAACCGATGAAGGATAATATAAGAAACAGATTTACGTAATTTTAGGGTGTAAGTGATGACAATAATTATGTTAAAGACTGCATAAGAAGCAGGTTTGCGTAATTTTAGAGTGTAACTGATGAAAAATAATATTTATGTAAATGGAAATGATTGCATAATAAATTACGGATTTCAGTGAAAAAATCATAAATATAAATTTTAATTAAAAATATTAGAGTTTAATTATAAGAATATATTAATTGAAAAGATAATAATGTAATGAATTTTTTTTACTTGTTACCTTATTTAGCTAGATGTCTTTTGGAGGGAAAACTAAAAGAATTTTTATTCTCTTAGTAGTAGGGGGATTAAAAACACGAAAAGAGCGGTTAGCCTTGATGCAGTTATCATACCGTATGAAAAGATGAAATCATGGGTATCGATCTCTATGTCACACACAATGACACAACCAAATCTATCATACACAACACAAGTAGCCAAGTCATTGTCGCTCTAACTGCCTCAAGAAATTTGCGTCTGTCTAGCTAAATTTTCAGGAAAGTAAAACTTGGGAAATATAATAAACACGAAAAAAGTTGTACGTTGAGTAATTAATTAACGTAACAAAAGATTACCGGCTATCGATCTCATGTACAATCATAGAAGCCTAGAAGGTTAAAATAGTCGTAAGTGTGTCTTGACTCTCGACTCTTGACTTCTTGAGTGAGTCAAAATAGTCTGCATCTCCATAATTCCAGTAATCAGTCTCCATAACTCAATCATATGTTATTCATACTCCACTCCATTAGTGGCATTTGATACGATTGCGAGTTTATGCGTTAGACTACGCTGTTTTGAGAAAGTTCTTATGATCAGGTTACAATTAACGTAAGTAACCAACCAAGTGATATACGTAAATCCGAATAAATAGAGTCAATTGACAACCAATAATACCAGTATGTTATCGATATTGAAGTATGAAATCGATCCACCAAGTCTTCTGCCCCATCTCTCACTTCATACAACATGGTGAATGGAGTAGAAGAATCCAATCACGACAAGTGGAAGGCGATCCAAGTAGCTATAAGATAAACAAGTATAAATGAATCAGTACATAAAATTTAACATCAAGGAGTATGGACCATTAAAAAGACGAAGAGCCCTATACAAGAACGTTATCCGAGTGTCACAAGGACTCCTGCAAATTGTAGGATATAGGGGGTCGAATATATAAAACCTTCCCCTTCTGCTAGTAACAGAAAGAGTCTCTGATTCAAGATGAAAATTGCGTTGAAAACTGCATCAAAGGAATCTACTAACCTCAAAACAAAGCAAACATTAAACAAAGAAGTTGGCAGATAATGACATTAACTTGGTTGAACCTTGGGTACCTATAAAACCAGCCCAAGCAAGTTCTCATCTCTGCAAATCAATCGAAGTATAACTAACACAACAACAACATCAGAGCCTTAATCCCAAAATCGAAGCATTAACTAAAAACACGAAAAAAATTGCACATAAAAATCAGCATCAATGCATCACTTGTACTTTAGCCTACTTGTAGTATCTTTTAATGTCATAATAATACATTCTAACTCACTGTCTTCTTTTCAGCCACCATGTCCTCATCAAGAGCGATTAGCCTTGCTGCAGTTCAAGAATAGTTTCCATATAAACTGTTCGCGTGACTCTCCTAATAGCCATCCAGATATCATACCGTATGAAAAGATGAAATCATGGGTAGGAGGGCCAAGTGTGGATTGCTGTTCATGGGACGGTGTCGAATGCAACAGGAAATCCGGTCATGTGATCGGTCTTGACCTCACAGCCAGTTGCCTTTCCGGTACTTTTCCTCCAAACAGCACCATCTTTAACCTCGCCTTTCTCACAAAACTTATCCTTAGTTATAACAACTTCAAATATTCTCGAATCCCTTCTGAGATAGACCAACTTTCTAAGTTGCAAGTCCTCAGGCTATTCAAGTCTAAATTTAGTGGGCAAATACCAGCAGAAATTTCAAAGTTGTCCGCGCTCACTGTCCTAGAACTT
Source organism: Silene latifolia (assembly GCF_048544455.1). Classification (NCBI taxonomy): domain Eukaryota; kingdom Viridiplantae; phylum Streptophyta; class Magnoliopsida; order Caryophyllales; family Caryophyllaceae; genus Silene; species Silene latifolia. Next base: position 13,483,743 of record NC_133529.1, read on the forward strand.
GGAGAGGATTCAATGGAAAATAAATTGCTAAAACTTCAAAAACCTTCCCTTGACAAGTTAATACAAAATCTCACTCATCTCCAAGAGCTCGATTTAAAAAATATTGATGTGTCCTCCTCTGTGCCAATCAGCCTCCAAAACTTGACGACTTTAAAACAGATTAGCATTGACAACTGTAATTTGCATGGTAACCTTCCACCAAATCTTTTTCATTTGCCACATCTTGAGACCCTCAGATTGAGTTTCAATGGCGATATTGGTGGGTCTCTTCCGGAGTTTCAATTTCATAGTCCTCTCAAAAGGATTTTTTTATCTGGCACATCGTTGTCCGGGGGTTTACCCCCTTCAATTGGAAAACTTGCTCAATTGGAAACACTAGAATTATCCCTATGTCAATTATCAGGATATATCCCATCTTCTCTAGGTAACCTGACAAAGCTCTCACATTTGTACCTTGATGACAATGATATTAGCGGTGTCGTCCCACCCTCTATATCAAATCTAACAAATCTTGAAGCACTATTTCTCATGAATCTCAATGTTAAGCCTGGACAACTGATCTCAAACTTGGCTAAGCTACATACATTAACCTCCGTTGGCCTCAGCGGAATGGCACTAGGAGATAAGATCCCACCTTCTTTCGCCAACCTCACAGCACTTCGTGAATTATTTCTCTCCAATACTCAAGTAACGGGTCTACTTCCACACTGGATAGCGAACCTAACCCAGTTAGAGATTCTACAACTAGGAGGAAATCAGTTGGAGGGTCAGATACCACATTGGTTTACTCAGCTAAAAAATCTACAAGGTCTGGCACTGCTTTACAATAACCTGTTTGGCAACTTTGAGACATTTTATGGTTTAGAAAACCTCCGCTTTCTAGGTTTATCAGGTACTAACCTAACGTTTCCCCCCACTTCACAGACCAATTCATCTCTTCTCAACCTACAACTCCTATTTCTAGAATCTTGCAACTTAACAGAATTCCCAGGATTCTTGCGAGATCAGAAGAAACTAGAGCATTTGCGGATTGAAAAAAACTTTATCAAGGGTAGCATTCCACAATGGTTTGTGAACACAAGTAAAGAAAGTCTCCTCAGTTTTGAGCTTGCTCATAATAATTTAACTGGTTTTGAACAACCAGTGACTACCCTCCCATGGACTCGTTTGGAAGTATTTGACATTGGGGGTAATAACTTCCAAGGAGAACTTCCTATCCCACCAGTGTCTATAAAGAGCTACGATGTCTCAAACAATCTGTTTTCAGGAGTAATACCAAAACAATTATGCATGGCTAGATCTTTAATCATGCTGGATTTGTCCAGCAACAACTTGAGTAGGCAGCTGATCCCTCATTGCATAGGGGAACAGCTTGGCAGTTCATTACGAGTTTTGAACTTGAGAGAGAATAAATTCCATGGAAGTATGCCCATATCTTTCACATCGAACTGCAATTTAAAGATGATAAACCTGAGTGAAAATCAATTGGAAGGCGACCTGCCAAGGTCGTTGGAGAATTGTACAAGGCTTGAGGTTCTCGATATAGGAAAAAATCGTATGAATGATACTTTCCCGTCATGGTTAGGAAGTCTCCCCAACTTACAAGTTCTGGTTCTAAGCCATAACAATTTTCATGGAAACATCTCTGATCAAGATTTAGGCTGTCCGTTTTGTAATCTGCGCATCATTGATCTATCACACAACTTTTACACTGGTAAATTACCATCGAGATATCTTCGAAATTGGAGCAACATGATGGCTGTGAAAGAGGGACAAACTGATTCATATAGTACAAGGATTACTTTTGTAGTGGGGGTGGGTGAAGATGAAGAGGGATCTGTAATTTTTGAGACAATTCAATACTCGATGACTATAACAAGCAAAGGCAAGGAGCGACTTTACTCAAAGATACTTGAAGTCTTTCGAGTCATCGACTTCTCCAGCAATAACTTCACAGGCAAGATTCCAGATGTCATTGGGGAACTCAAAGGTCTGCAAGCACTCAACTTATCGAACAACAATCTAGATGGCAGGATTCCGACCTCAGTGGCTAACATGATAGATCTTGAGTCCTTGGACCTTTCTCGGAACAAGCTCTACGGAGTCATCCCCCCAGAGTTGGCTCAAATAACATCTCTTGAGGTATTTGATGTTTCCTACAATGATTTAGAAGGTCCCATACCACAAGGTAACCAGTTTGACACCTTCCTAAGTAGCTCTTATTTGGGAAACTCGAGACTGTGTGGAAACCTCATATCAAAAAAATGTAAAAATGCCGAAGCTCTGGAATCCCCACAGATGACAAAGAACAAGGGCAATGAGTACTCCAGACTAGTTGACTGGGTAGTTAGATCATGTGGGTGGGTGAGCGGATTTGTAATTGGTATAGTCATTGGGAAGCTCTACATTATCGACAAGTATCATGAATGGTTTATGGAGACATTTCAACAGAGGCCAAGGAGGAAAGTGAAGAGAGCAAAAAGACGGCAACGTCAGCTGTTGAATATGCTTTTTTAAAACCTTTAGTTATGTGTTAAGCAAGAAGTCTCTCATATGTTACCTTTTATTTAGTTATGTGTTAAGCAAGAAGTCGCTCATCATATGATATCAAGTAAAGTATACTTCTAATGTATTATTTCCCTTATTCATCACTTTGTAGTTTGTACTATCAAACCCAAATGTTTCTCCAAGTAACTTTTTTTTAGCCAATTTAGAGCAACTTAAGGTCATAAATACCATTCTCTAGAAAATAAAATTTCAAGAAAGTCTCTTAAGAGACTGTCTCACACTAAGATAATGTGCAACATAACATATATTGTGTAGCTCTACAGTTAAGTTTATCATGAGACTGCCTTATGGAGTATAAGATTAGTGTACAATTTGTCACTACTCACTCCACTTGGTCTAGTACTCCAGTTACCCTCAGAGTTAATCCATGATATGAGCATATTACCATAATTCTCCACTGACTGAACTGAATTGATACAATTTCAGCCTTTCAGGCAAAACTACCAATCACATTTTTCTGCAGTAATCAGATAGAAATCATCAAGCAAACAAAAACTAATCTAATAGTAAATACGTTTCAATCGCATGAGCTATTAACAGCTCAACGTGCGATAACATTAAACTTGGCTTACCTGGAAAGGAAAACTCTTCTGCATAGCATTGGAGCTGGGAAGGGTCACTTCAAGGAACCCAATTAAAATACTGGTGAAGACATGAAATGCTGGTTACTTGTCATGGGCAAATCTATGTTCGATATAACTTCATCAAGTGGTCAAGTTCTTTGGGACTGCTTTGCAATTGAAACCATTTGAATTGAACTAAACTGTAATAAATAACAAAACAAATCAAGTCTCAAAGAATGAGGCACCGCCATAATGAAATTCATCATCTAAAAGACCGGGCCAAAGACAATATCATCATTAATCTCATGCACAATCATTGAAGGTTAAAATAGCCGTAAGGAGAGGTCTTCTTTCCCTTATTCATCACTATGTGCATCAAAATTCAAATCTAATGTTTCTCCAGGTATCATATTTCATAAATATCAATATCATCCTTGAAAACACAATTTCTTACTCCACAACATTACCCTTTTACGTCAAGGTTTTCTCAAATTCGGTGTAAGAAGTGCTTGATGTACGCAACCTTACCCGCAACACAAATAGCTTATTTTCGAACGATCTAGAATGAAAATTGTGTATAGAACTGTATCGAACGACTGCTACTCCATAATAAACGATAAATCTCTCACTTAAATTGGCCACACAATACTCAAAATTAATCCATAATTTAAGCATATTAACATAATCCAAATACTAATTATTACAAAGTAAAACATGCAAAATCATAACTAATTAACAACTGAATGTTTTAAATTAAAAAGAGAATTGGGGAAAAAATCTGGAGTACCTGAGAAATTGACTCGCAGGTGGTTACTCACTCATCTTTGATTTCTTCGAATTAGATGGATCCATTGCCCAGATAATGCACATCAATTGGAATTCAGAACCCTAACAAATCATGAAGAGTTTGGGCGGAGAAATTGATTTGGGCGAAAATACCGACAATATAACATCGGCGGGAAAAATAATTAATACGCATCCAACCGTGTTACTTTAAAGGAGAAACAAAAATTGAAAAAAACACGATTACACATAACCGAAAAAAAGGAGTGTACATCAGATATAATATCTCACTAGTTTTAAATCCGTGCAAAATTGCACGGGTATGTATTTGAGCCGGTATTAATGTTTTTGGATGAAATTTTTTTATTTGCATTTCTATTGTAATTATGTAGTTTGTCTAAATCAGCGAATACGTGCTCAAATGCAATGGTTTAAGAGGAAATAACGTAATATACTATTGTACATAAAAGTTGCATACATAAAAAAACTTTACACCTCGAAAAAAAATATAATTTAATAATCTACTTTAATGCAAATTATTCTAAAAATTGAAAAATTTCATGATAGACTACATTAGTAGTCGTAGTAGAAGTACACATATCTGAATCACAAATTAGAATTTTCAAGCTTTCTTTTCGTGTGACCCTGGAAATGCTTGAAACGCGTGTTGAAGAGTAAATTTACTCGGTAGCCTATCATTGTCACCTACCATTTTCGATGTGCGCGGCTGGTAGTTAAGTTGCCGAATTTTTTTACTGTAAGTAAATACTCCGTCATGTTTTTTTTAAATATATCGTACTATCTAGTTTTAAAAAATTATGCATGTAATTTATTCGCATTATATGTAATTCAATCCCGTAATTAAATATAAATCCTTCTCGTAATTATGTAATTTTATTGTTATTTAATTTTTTTTATAATTATGTAAATTCTATAATTTGTAATTAGTTTCATTTATTCCGATTTGTAATTCATACCGCTTATATGCCATCACTTTCATTTATTCGAAATGTATAAAATTATTTCATAGTATTATTTCATTGGATTTGTGCTTAGACGGAATTTGTCGCATGTTTGTATTGGCGGAATTCTGAAGAAATATATACTTTGCACATTAACGGGTCCCACCATAACATGAATTTCAAAAAAAAAAAAAGTTGTATTAATGATGTGGCACGTCCTGAATAAAGTATTGTCTTCTGAATTAATAAAGATAAGATACTTAATGACTTTTTTTGAGTTTTTGTATATTTTTTGAGTTCTAGAAGTTTAGTAAATCGGGGAAGTGGTAAAGTAACCCCTTAAGTTTGCATCAATGTGAGAATAACCCCTAACTTTAATCAATTAGTCTTGTCAAGACGGGTCGGAGCAAGTGACGGATGTAATGTCACTCACAAAACGGATATGGGGGGACAAGGTGGGGGCACCCCACGCCGCTTCTCTCTCTCCTCTATTTGGGTCATTTGTGAGAGGAAATGGTATCCGTCACTCTGGAGTGACGGATATGTGCCGTCTTCAATGAGATTTTGTGAACTTTAATTTGGTGTAAACAACCCCTTAACTTTGCTCTAAAGTGAAATCAAGCCCCCTTTTACTTTTTCGGTCAAAATCTCGCCGGATTGCTAATTTCTCACCAATATCTCATATATTGTACATATTAAGTATCTAATCTAACACCTTTAAAAAATGTGAGAGCACCCATGTTACTATTCATTGATGAATAGTAACTTGCCTAATGAATAGTACCTCCTTAGCGGGTCATTTTGGATGTTTTGTGCGGTTTTGGGCTCTTTTTTTCAATGAGTTATGAATTACCCTCATCATGGCATAGTGGGCCTTTGCTAATACTTCAGCGTCGCATGTTTATCTCAATCTCTCTAACTCTCCATCATCTACAAGCCACTCCCTTGCCTCGTCATTCATACCCCACCGTCACACCTTAGATGCTAACAAAGTAAAACTACATTATCTTCATTACCATCACCTTTGATGGGCTCCTTTCAACAACACCATCTTGATGGCGCCATTTTTCACGACCCACGGTATCCACAGTGTCCGTACTTCCCCATATTTTGCATGTCAAGTTTGGGATCGACTGGAAGGTTCGGAGATAATTTTGCGTTTTACGTATAATTTTGCCCTGAAAAACTATATTATGTGCCTTTGGATTAATTAATGATATGTGTGCCGATAATTAACTTTTGAATTAACTACATATTGGTGCTTTAATAATGACACATAAATAAATTGCCGTTTAGAGCTACAACATTTAATACCAGTTTTGTGGATTAAATTCTATGAATTTGTGATTGGTTTGGTGCCTTGAATTTGTGTGCGGTCATTTTATTTTGATTAATGACACTGAAATTAATTTTAAGTGTCGTTTAGAGGTAGAGCAGTTTAAACCACTTTTGTGAATTAAGTTTTATCAGAAATGTTGTGTTTATACTGAATTAGAATTTGTGTTTGGTTTGGCGCCTTGAATTTGTGTTGGGTTTAGGGGTTTTATGGATTAGAGTTTACAATTAGTCACTTATAAAGTTTTGTATAGGTTTGTAGGTAAGGAATGATTACACATAATTTTTGGGTGATTTTAGTGAGGTATAGGCAGTACTTAAACGTGCAATGGTAGATTACAGATATGGTTTAGGTACTTGTTATTTGTTGGAAAAAGGCAATGACCAGTGGTCAGAGATATGGTTTATGTAATTGTTAAATTTAGAGCTATGTAGTTTTCAGTGTAGCTTGTTTAGCTTAGGGGTTTTTAGTTTATTGGTACCTTATATTGGTACTTGTTATATTATAATTGTTTGTGTGGATTAGAGTGGGGTTTTGGTTAAGTGGTGCCTTGTAGTAGAGCTAGAAATGTAAGGTGAGGTGACCTTTGACCATGTAAATTAAGCAAGGAGGTAGGGTGTGGTGATGTAAGTGTACACTACATGAATAGTACTTGTAAGAAGGTGTGTTGTCTAGGCAGCTATATATAATGTCTACTTGGGACAGTAAAAAAAAAACAGTTCATTCCTCCACAAGCCCGAGGTCCAATTTTATCTAAGGCTTTAACCCTAATCCTTTTACTTGCTTTTGTCGGCCGTAATTTGATTTTTTGGGTGTATGCCTCGCAGTCGATGGTGGAACAACACTTAGTGCAGCTCAGGGCAGAGATAAAACAAGGGCCGCTGTTCAATTTTTTTATATGCGATGATTGTCACTTGTTAACTCCTACTTGTATTTTTAGGTGTGTGAGTTTTTGGAGGGCGTCTTGCTGTTTTGATATTGGCGATGTAGCATATTTTTGTCAAACAAGGATTGCTGTTAATTTTTTTAATATGCGATGATTGTCACTTGTTAACTGCTACTTGTATTTTTAGGTGTGTGAGTTTTGGAGGGCGTCTTGTTGTTTTGATATTGGCGGTGTATATCATATTTTTATTACTTGGATAGGTTTAGGGGTTCAAAAAAAGTGTCCGACATTGTCTACAATTAGTCTTGTTGAAGACGGGTCGGAGCAAGTGACGGGTAATGTCACTCACAAAACGGATAGGGGGGACAAGGTGGGGGCACCCCCATGTGCTTCCCTCTCTCCTCTATTTGGGTCAATTATGAGAGAAAATGGTATCCGTCACTCCAAAGTGACGGATACGTGCCGTCTTCAATGAGATTTTGTGCATTGTCTATATACAATTGGGGATGGTCGTTATATTATGGTGGTTTATTTCGATTTGTGGTTTGTTAACTTTAATTTTGCCAGGAAGTGTAAAAGGGCAGTTATACTTGGTTGGTTGTCAGTTGTATGGTTAGTTTAATTGTGGTTTCAAGTACGTTGGATGTTTATTGTTCTTGCGATGTAGGGTGTCCTATAGTCAAAGTACCACACCTTTCACGTGTTGTTCCACTGAATTTTGATGTTGGATTTGGGTGTGTAGCTTTACAAGCGATAGTGCTTCAGGACGTGACTTGTTTATTGGATCTGTGGTTTGAAAAATGTGTGGCGTTTTATGGTCTGGTTTGGTCATTGTTAGGGAGTGAGTAAATACTCAGTATAGGGAAGCAGTCTTGCAAGCCTATTTGTTGAAAAAATACATCCTTTTAGGATTGTGGTGTTTCATAGTTGTGTGGATGAAGGCACGCAGTTGTACGAAACCACAGGAATAGAGAACCAGGTTCATTAATGGTGCAGTGGTGTTTTTTGCTTGGTGCGTGGAGCTTTGTTGCCTTACAGTCTGCGGTCATGCGCTCAAGCTGCGCTTTCGTCCCCTGGAAATTGGAGTGCCTCCTAGAATATGAAGTTATTTATCTTCTGATGGCCTGAATGGTTGGAGATGCCATTTAGGCAGGTGGATAAACGTTGTCGGATTTGGTGCCAACTACTTTCCTCCGTGAAGAAAAGAGGGGAAGGGGAGGGGGAGGGGTAGATAGAAATGGGGGCAGCTGGCTAGCAACTTGGGCCAGTTGAAAGAGTGAGTCATTGTGGTCTTGTATAGTGATGGCAACTGTTCATGTCCAGTTGTATTTATATTTATACTTCAGTTGCTCATTCTTTTAAGCTCCAAGAAAGTAGCATTCACTAGATGTTGGCAGCGCAGACAATTGGTTCGTTGTGGGCAGTCTTTTAATTTGTTCGGTTCACAGGTTGAGTTTCAGATGGCAAGTGATAAAAGAGAGTTCAAGATTTCCTTCCGCGGACTATTGTATGATGTAACTAAGGCACTAAAGTGGGCACATCCGATATACAGCCAGGCCAACTTAACCAGGACCAAGGCTAATTTGGTGCTGGCTAGAGACCTTGGGCCCAACTCATGTTTGTTTGAGGGGAACCAGGAAGGGACCTTGCTGAATCCGAGGAGCAGGCAGCTGAGCAGGCAGTGAATTTTCTTGTTCAGAAAAATCAGGTCATCATTAAATACATCAATTTAGAAATGAGGAACATGTATAAGTCTTGTTGTCAGTTCTTTATGGAGAAGAGCACAGTGTTGGAGTCTATAGAGCAACCCAAATCCTATGGTAAGCTGGGGATCTACAAAAAGAAAAAGGTCACTCTGCCTGCTTCCCTACCTAAGATGGTCAGTGCAGATCTGTGGGCCATTTGGCTTCAGGTGGTGGTGGCGTACAAAGTAACTGCTGATGAAGTGGACTTCATAACCCAGGCAGATGGTCGCTATGTTTGTTGTTTTACAGTTACCTGGCCTGACCACGCATCCAGAGAGAGGTATTTTATCGGAGATAGTTGTTCCACTGTAGACAAAGCAAGGCATAGCTTGGCCAAGAAAGCGATCCACTTCTTTCAAAACCTTTATGGGTTCTCTGTGAAGGATGCCAACTTCAATAGGATGAAGTGTTCACAGATTCAGTGTGGGTTTCAGAGGCGTAGGTATTATTTGCCAGAGAACGCCACATTTGTCTACCCGCTGATTTAGAATAAGTGCCTCTCTTTATTGCTAATAGCTACCACACCCTTGAAGGACCCTCATATGGTATTTGCTCAGGTTTAACTTTACCACCACCACCCCCCCAAAAAAAACCAAGGGCTTTTGCAATGAATCCCAGTTCAGGTACTGGTCTGCGTGAATCATCAGGCGTCGCTGGAGCAATGCAAAGCAGCGAGGCTGCCAATGGATTTTAGGGACCGGCTAAGTATTAGGTGGTCCTAGAAATAATTGTATGGTTAGTGTCACCCGCAAGGGGAGGATGCTGCTTCACAACCTATTTAACATTTATCAACTTATATCCACAAGGGGAGGATGCTGCTTCACTGCGTGCTTGGTAAAAATTCAATCACTCATTTCGTACTTGCATTGCACCAAAATAATCTGAGTTAAACAAGAAAATGTTACTGGGGAGAGGCAAATATAGATCTACTCACTGCAAAGAACCAACAAATCTGTGAAGTGCGTCGTCCACAAACGCAGCGCATATTAACTACCATACAAACCCTCCTAAAGAAGTAAGTGTCCATCTTATTACCAAAAAATTGCGTGCGAAGTACCGGCTGATAGCTGGGTGCTATAGATAATTGCAAATGTTCATTGCAATTGACAGGTTCAAAACACTCTACAGGAAGAACGCCACTGGTTGCAAGTACAACTGAAAGAATTTGACCATACAAGACTACGCTTATATCTGGGTTGCAGCGACTGCGGAACAGGGAACAATGAAGACATTGAGGTTGTGTATACATGCACCGACTGTTTCACAGAAAATGCTATTTCAACTCCTAGGTAAAGAATCCCTAAACCAAAAAAATGTTATCCGAACAAACTATTAAATCTAATGGAGTAGGGCAATTATAAGTGCAGGATGGCCATAACATTTGAAGCAAGTTTGCCTAACAAATCCTTCTAATTCTACCCTAAACACAGTGCCTATTTCAAAAAGTGCATCAATTGAGGCACGTATAAACAGCCCTCGTGCCTTTTCACGCTTGTCACCCTTAGCACCGCACTTACCAGACTACGTAAGAAATATAATATCTGACTAATCATCCATATGAATCATTTTGAATGCAGGAAAGAGAAGACTACCTTGGCCAAGTTGAAAATCAGATTAGAAGTACTCCAATTTACATCGAGGTGGCGCCGAAAAATTCTCTCTCAAGGGCACAAGGTACTAGAGTGGTATCTCAAACAAGTGTCTCGAACCTAAAGTGGAGCTTTGAAGGCCTGCTGGAAAACTTTTGAAAAACTTATGCTCCCAGTACACATTTTGACATGCAACACCCGCATGTTTAAGGTATAAGTACGCAAACAGAAGTTGCACGTAGACTACTATGGGATAAATTCAGTAGGCTATTACTGAACTAGGCAATGGTTAGTAGTATGTAACAAATTAAAACCACTTTGTTATGCCATCTTACCCAAAAAGTATTATGGCAAGAACACGTAATCTGTAAGTTATGATTATAAGCTGAAGGGTTTCTTATTTCAAACATCCCTAAATTATATGCCGTTTCAAATGGGTATTTAGCAATACGCATTGCAGATTGTCTTACACCTACAATGCTAAATGATATTCAATCCCAATATGATGTTCAAGTAAATTTCTAAGCAATTCAGTGAACACCTATATTCAATACTCAAACTGTAAAATCGAACAAACAAGTTCCCTAACAAACGATTTAGTGCAGGTGAAACGTAAACAGTTGAAATGTCAGTTTAAATTAAAAGCACTAGTTATATGTAAAAACTACAACTGTTCAATGTATAGTAAATTAAACTGAACATAGGCCAAGAGACCATTCACTATATATTGATCATGCTAAAGTTATCTTTTAGCCAGCAAAATAGCCCTAAGCAAAATAATTGCGCTAAATACAGTTATTAAAATGTTTACACAAATTAATGAGCGCAAGGTAAAACGCATCAATGCAAGTGAAACGTCGTAGATTAAAATATCTTGGGGTACCGCGCGCTTTATGCAAGTGCAACCAACTAGTAATTGTAAATAGCTAGTCATCAAAAAATTGATGTAACTTGGAAATTCCGATTGCTGTAATGGTCCTGCTGGAACTAGAAATTAAAAAGAATGTTGATTTAAGAGACTAAAGACGGGTCAAATACAATACCACATTTCTAATAGAACAAGTAACAAGTAGGGTGGTGGGGGCAAAAAATGTCACCACTTTCAAGTTATTTGACCCGTCTTTAACTATAGACGGATCTATCCGTCTATAGCAAGACTAGCTGCCTTTGCTAAGCATTTTATGTTACCTAAAAAAAAGCACAAATTCTTATTTCAAACGGTCACTTTTCGTCTGAAGCTTCAGACGAGCATATGTGACAATTTTATGGTTAAATGTAACCATAATAATATAGCCAGTGTTACCACTTAGGGTAACTTGTTTTTTAATGGTGGTCACATTGTGACTGTAAAATGGTTACAATTTCCCGTCTTATTGCTTGAGACCAAAATGGCCGTCTAAGCAAGACCAATGAAAAAAAAAAAGAGGTAATTGACTAATTGCCCCTTTTCTCCATTTTTTTCCTCTCCGCCCCCATTTATCTAAACAAACAAAGAAATTTACTTGCCTTTAAAAATTCCTTTATACATTTTCCTCAATGTCTCTCAACACAAATTATCACTTTTAGACGGACACTATCCGTCTAAAAGTGTAAACAAATAGTGTCTCTCTCACAAAATGAGAATGGATAGTGCAAGTGGGAAATGGATACCCTCACTTGCCCTCCACTTGCATTTTATGAGATAACTACTATCCGTCTACAGCTTTAAACGGATAGTGTCCGTCTATAATGAAACGGATTGCTCTCTCAATCTAAAAACACGAGATTTGACAATTCAAAACAAAAGTCGCACGTTGGGAGACTCATAAGTTTCATGGTAAAAAAGTAATCAGATTTTAGTGTCTAAACAATTTAACTGGAAAAAGTCAAAAAGGAAAAAAAAAACCCACCAATACAAAATTCACGTACATGTCAGAGACCTACGGAAGTTTAAAATAGTCACAAGTCAGTCTCGACTCCGGATTCGTTGAGTGACTCGTAATAGTCTGCATTTCCGTAATGACAATGACAGGGCGTCTCTAGGTGGTAGCCATTTCCGATACCACTATCTCACATACCCTTATGTAGGCGGTAAGCCCATCAGTTCTAACCCAAAACAAAGAAGCTGGTAGATAACGACATTGACTTGATTGAACCTTGGGTACCTATAAAACCAACCCAAGTTTTCATCTCTTGAAGAATAACTAGTGTAGATCCCCGTGCTACAGTAATGTACTAATATAATCTTAGTAAGAGGTAGAAAATAAAAGTTTATTACCATCAAAAGACATTTTAAGTTAAGTTATTTTTGTCTTAAACCATTTTTACTTTACTATAAAAATTAACTCTATAATGCTATATCTGTTAGAATATAAGTAACAAATAGTTAGTTAGGCGGTTATTTTTACAGTTGGAGTTTGTTATAAGGTTGTTACACCATATGTCGGTGGAATCAATACTATATAAACAAACATATCATATCATTGTAAGATACACAATCATTCATTGAATACAAACATTCTATTTTCCTTCTATCTACAATTTCCTTTTCTCTGTTACAACTATCATCAACATACTCTATCAATGTTATTAGATCCTTCATAGTTCTTCATGGTATCAGATTAAGGTTCATACTTCTTTTGATCCTCTTTCTGTTACTTCACCATTCTTTTCCGCTGCATTTATCCTAGTTACTTCTTTCATTTCTATACAAATCATCATGTCTGCCAATCAAGAAACCGCACCTGTGATCAACATTGATAATCCTCTTTATATTCATTCAACTGATCTTACTGGTGTCAAGCTCGTTGCCACGCCTTTTGATGGCACAAACTTTGGTAATTGGCGAAGATCTATGCTCATTGCTCTTTCTGCTAAAAACAAAATTGGGTTCATTGACGGTTCTCTTCTTCAACCTGCTGCCACTGATGCTACTGCAAGAAACTGGCAACGTTGCAACGACATCGTTTTTTCCTGGATTATCAATTCAGTTTCTCCAGAAATAGGGGATTCCATTCTTTACAGTGCCACTGCTCAAGAAGCCTGGGAAGAGCTTGAAGAACGGTTCAGTCAGTCCAATGGTGCCCAACTCTATGGTGTCCACAAGAAATTATCAGATTTTTCTCAGGGAAATGACAATATTGTTACTTATTTCACAAAGCTTAAGTCAATTTGGGACGAGATTAATGGCATAGGCATGAACCCCAAGTGTAGCTGTAATTGCACTTGTGGAGCCAAAGAGAAACAAATCAAATTCCAAGAAGACAAGAAAGCTGTTGAATTCTTAATGGGCTTGAATGAAACCTATGCGGTTGTTCGGGGCACAATCTTGATGCAGAACCCTCTTCCAAAAATAGCAGTCATCTACAACAATTTGCTCCAAGAAGAAAGACAACGAGAATTACACAACACTGTCAACATTCAGGCTGATTCTGCTGCAATGGTTGCTCAAAATATGGGGTATAGAGGAAATTCCTCTTTTAACAAGCATCCTCATTCTTCTGGTATTTCTGGGAATAACTACAAAACCAACAACAGCAATTTCAGGAACAATTTTGCACCTGGTTCAGGGAATAATGCTAATCAGTACAAAGGGAAAAACCCAGCTGGCAATGAGTTCACTAATTCTGATAAGCCTATGTTCTGTGTTTACTACAAGAGAAAGAATCACAATGTTGAGAATTGTCGTCATCTTCAGAACAGGAACAGAAAATTTGCAGGGAATGCGTTTTATGATCAAGGTCCTTCTTCTTCTGCACCAGGTGATGCTGCTGTTGGACAATCCCTGACAAATGACACTTTTGCTTCTGACGAAGTCACTGCAACTGCTGCTAATTTTGCTGGTAACATCTATTCTGATCCTAAAACTTCAGTTTATTTTAATTCATGGATCTTAGACAGTGGTGCTAGTGACCATTTCTGCTCTAATAAAGCTCTTTTCTGTGATTTTCATGCAATAGCTAACCCGTATACTGTGTCATTACCTAATGGTCAAGTTGTGAAAATTGATACTATGGGAACAGTTCAAATTGCATCAACTCTATGCCTGCATAATGTGTTATATGTTCCTAGCTTTAAATTCAACCTCTTATCTATTAGTAAATTAGCCAAACAATTAGGCACAGAGGTGAGTTTTACACATGCCATTTGCTATTTGCAGGACTCTTCCAAGAAGCCCTTGGTCCTTGGTAGAAATTATCATGACTTGTACTTGCTCCAATCAGAACTTGATGATTCCTTGCTTAATAAATTTGACAACCAGTCTGCTAGTTTAAATTCTGCTGCTCTCAATGTATCTTGTAATATCTGGCATAGCAGATTAGGACATTTACCAATTTACAAGTTGAAACAATTGAAATTGTGTACTGATTTTAATAAATATGAAAAGGATCTATCCATTTGTTCAACATGTGCAAAAGCAAGACAACATAGAATGTCTTTTCCTATCAGTTCATCTTTCTCTCTTGTTCCTTTTGAATTAATACACATTGATCTTTAGGGACCATATAACACCCCTACTTACAATGGCTACAAATATTTCTTGACCATTGTTGATGATTTTACAAGGTGCACATGGACACATCTTCTAACCAACAAAAGCAGTGCATTTTCTTTCATTAAAGCATTTATAAAAATGATTGAAACACAGTTTGATAAGAAAGTTAAGATCTTAAGGTCAGATAATGCCCTTGAATTAGGCAGTAGTATTGCTACATCACAATTTTTTGTTGACAATGGTATTATTCATCAAACCTCATGTTTTCACACACCTCAACAGAATGGGGTAGTAGAGAGAAAGCACAAACATCTCTTAGAAACTGCAAGAGCTTTGAGAATTCAGTCTAACTTGCCCATTCAGTATTGGGGTGATTGCATATTGACTAGTACTTACATCATTAACAGAATACCCACTAAATTGCTTCAAAATTTATCTCCTTATCAGCTTTTGTTTGGTAAGGCCCCTGACCTTAGTCACATGAGAAGTTTTGGCTGTCTAGTTTATGCTTCCTCTCCTAAGCCAGGTAGAGATAAATTTGCCCCAAGAGCTTTTCCTTGTGTGTTTCTTGGATACCCCTTAGGTAAGAAAGCTTACAAATTATTAAATATTGAAACCAAAACTATTATAATTTCCAGAGATACAGTTTTTCATGAGAATGTCTTTCCATACATATCTGATAAACCAAACACTTTCATTCCTCTAGCTGTCACTGAAAATTATGTTCCTGACATTACTGATACTGCTAGCATACCTGCTATTAATCATTCCAATGACATTATTCCTAACAATGATAGCATTTGCAATACTAATAATATGACTAGAGAATCTGCTAGTACTTCAACTCAAGCAAGACAGTCAACTAGGGTTTCTAGAACACCATCATATTTACAAGATTATGTCTGCCCTTTGAACAAAAGAAACTGTAATGCTATATTTCCTGTTGAATGCTGTACTACATTGACCTCTGTCTGTGATACCAATATCATTTCTGCTTACTGTTCTGTTACTACTAACATTTCACCAAGTGCAAGCACAATACTTCCTGTACAAGAGCCTAAAACCTATAAAGAGGCCTCTGTTTATCCTGAATGGCAAGAAGCCATTAAAGCTGAGTTTAGAGCTTTAGATGCCAACAACACTTGGTCAATTGTTCCTTTACCGTCTGGAAAGAAATCTATTGCTTGCAAATGGGTGTTTAAAGTCAAGCATAAAGCAGATGGGAGTCTTGAAAGATATAAGGCTCGATTAGTTGTCAAAGGATATACCCAAAAGGAGGGCATAGACTACACAGAAACGTTTTCTCCAGTGGTCAAAATGACAACCATCAGGAGTCTTATTGCAGTAGCTGTCAAAAAGGGTTGGACAATGTCTCAACTAGATGTGAACAATGCATTTTTGCACGGTGACCTTGATGAAGAAGTATACATGAGTATTCCTCCTGGACTGGATGTTAAAGGCAAGAACCTTGTATGCAAACTACAGAAATCCCTCTATGGATTAAAACAAGCATCCAGACAATGGAATGCTAAATTAAGTCAAACATTAAGATCAAAGGACTACAAACAGTCTTTGAATGATTACTCTTTATTCAAGAAGCAACACAATGGAAAGGTGGTCTTTATAGCAGTATATGTAGATGATGTGCTACTGGTTGGTGATGATGTGGAGGAAATCAATAGCCTAAAAGAATTTTTGGATAGCACATTTAAAATTAAGGACCTGGGAACAATTAACTACTTCTTGGGTTTAGAATTCACTCAACTACGTACCTACAGGCTTGGCCGTTACTCAAACCAAGTTTGCCAAGGAGCTCATCAAAGAATTTGACTGTGAGAATTGCAGAACTGTCACTAGTCCCTTAGACAGTACTATGAAGCTTGATACAATAACAGGAGAACTACTTACCAATCCTGCAGACTATAAAAGATTGGTGGGTAAAATGAATTATCTTGTGAACACAAGGCCTGATATTGCATTTGCCATACAGTTGTTAAGTCAATTTATGTCATCACCACGGGTTCAACATTGGAATCTTTGCCATACATGTCTTAAAATACATTGCGGAGAACACGCTCGGGGAATCCTCCCGAACAAGACTCGATCTTTTGCTCTTGAAGGTTATTGTGACGCAGATCGGGTCGCTTGTCCACATCAAGGAGATCGTTAGTGGTTTCTTAGTGTTTATGGGAGGCGACTTGTTATCCGGAAGTCAAAGAAGCAATGAGCAGTTTCTCTGTCTCTCTCCGAGGCGAATATCGATCCTTGAGAAGGCTTACGGTGAACTAGCATGGCTCGTGAGGCTCTAAATGAACTTGAGGTATCAAACATCAAACCAATACATGTCAAATGTGATAGCCGGTCGCTATTCACATAGCGTAAACCCGATTTTCCATGAGAGGACCAAGCATATTGACCTCGACTGCCACTTTGTTCGCGAGAAACTGTTAGAGGGGTTAGTCAGTATGTCCTATATTCCTACATTGCAGCAACCAGCTGATATCCTAACTAAAGCACTCGGTGGCCCTCAACATACTGTTCTTCAACACAAGTTGGGGATGTTAAGAACACCCTCCAACTTGAGGGGGGGTGTTAGAATATAAGTAACAAATAGTTAGTTAGGCGGTTATTTTTACAGTTGGAGTTTGTTATAAGGTTGTTACACCATATGTCGGTGGAATCAATACTATATAAACAAACATATCATATCATTGTAAGATACACAATCATTCATTGAATACAAACATTCTATTTTCCTTCTATCTACAATTTCCTTTTCTCTGTTACAACTATCATCAACATACTCTATCAATGTTATTAGATCCTTCATAGTTCTTTAATATCATTGCTTGAAACTAATTTATGACATTAAATTACAATTAAGTGATGTAAAAATGTAAAATCTAATTAAAATGCGTATAAACCTTATAACAATAAGAGGTAAAAACAGTATACCACGCACTTAAAATGACAATTTACGAATAATTAGACTAATATTTTTTTATTTTTAATTAAAAAAAACATAAAAATTGTTACGTCCTTTAAAATATACACCATATTTAGTGTGTAACCGATGAAGGATAATATAAGAAACAGATTTACGTAATTTTAGGGTGTAAGTGATGACAATAATTATGTTAAAGACTGCATAAGAAGCAGGTTTGCGTAATTTTAGAGTGTAACTGATGAAAAATAATATTTATGTAAATGGAAATGATTGCATAATAAATTACGGATTTCAGTGAAAAAATCATAAATATAAATTTTAATTAAAAAGATTAGAATTTAATTATAAGAATATATTAATTGAATACCCAAGATGTGTGAGTCTAGTGGAATTCCAGGGTAACCTCAAAGCCTCCTAAGGAGGAATTGCAAGGTCCTGGGTTCGATGACCTGACGCCCGGAGAGGGAATAATCCCCGCGGGAAAGAACTCACATAGACGGGCGCTTAGGGGTGGGGTCGCGATCAGGGAGGATCCAACCTCCTCGTCATCAAAAAAAAAAAAATATATATATATATATATTAATTGAAAAGATAATAATGTAATGAATTTTTTTTACTTGTTACCTTATTTAGCTACACGAAAAGAGCGGTTAGCCTTGATGCACTTATCATACCGGATGAAAAGATGAAATCATGGGTATCGATCTCTATGTCACACACAATGACACAACCAAATCTATCATACACAACACAAGTAGCCAAGTCATTGTCGCTCTAACTGCCTCAAGAAATTTGCGTCTGTCTAGCTAAATTTTCAGGAAAGTAAAACTTGGGAAATACTATAATAAACACGAAAAAAGTTGTACGTTGAGTAATTAATTAACGTAACAAAAGATTACCGGCTATCGATCTCATGTACAATCATAGAAGCCTAGAAGGTTAAAATAGTCGTGTGTCTTGACTCTCGACTCTTGACTTCTTGAGTGACTCAAAATAGTCTGCATCTCCATAATTCCAGTAATTAGTCTCCATAACTCAATCATATGTTATTCATACTCCACTCCATTAGTGGCATTTCATACGATTGCGAGTTTATGCGTTAGACTACGCTGTTTTGAGAAAGTTCTTATGATCAGGTTACAATTAACGTAAGTAACCAAGTGATATACGTAAATCCGAATAAATAGAGTCAATTGACAACCAATAATACCAGTATGTTATCGATATTGAAGTATGAAATCGATCCACCAAGTCTTCTGCCCCATCTCTCACTTCATACTACATGGTGAATGGAGTAGAAGAATCCAATCACGACAAGGGGAAGGCGATCCAAGTAGCTATAAGATAACAAGTATAAATGAATCAGTACATAAAATTTAACATCAAGGAGTATGGACCATTAAAAAGACGAAGAGCCCTATACAAGAACGTTATCCGAGTGTCACAAGGGCTCCCGCAATTGTAGGATATACGGGGTCGAATATATACAACCTTCCCCTTCTGCTACTAACCTCAAAACAAAGCAAACAATAAACAAAGAAGTTGGCAGATAATGACATTAACTTGGTTGAACCTTGGATACCTATAAAACCAGCCCAAGTTCTCATCTCTGCATATCAATCGAAGTATAACTAAAAACACGAAAAAAAATTGCACATAAAAATCAGCATCAATGCATCACTTGTACTTGTTTAGCCTACTTGTAGTCTCTTTTAATGTCATAATAATACATTCCAACTCTCTGTCTTCTTTTCAGCCACCCTGTCCTGATCAAGAGCGGTTAGCCTTGATGCAGTTCAAGAACAGTATCCATATAAACTGTTCACGTGACTCTTCTTATAGCTATGCAGGTATCATACCTTATGAAAAGATGAAATCATGGGTAGGAGGGCAAAGTGTGGATTGCTGTTCATGGGACGGTGTGGAATGCAACAGGAAATCGGGTCATGTGATCGGTCTTGACCTCACAGCCAGTTGCCTTTACGGTACATTTCCTCCAAACAGCACCATCTTTAACCTCGCCTTTCTCACAAAACTTATCCTTAGTTATAACAACTTCAAATATTCTCGAATCCCTTCTGAGATAGACCAACTTTCTAAGTTGCAAGTCCTCAGGCTATTCAAGTCTAAATTTAGTGGGCAAATACCAGCAGAAATTTCAAAGTTGTCCGCGCTCACTGTCCTAGAACTTGGAGAGGATTCAATGGAAAATAAATTGCTAAAACTTCAAAAACCTTCCCTTGACAAGTTAATACAAAATCTCACTCATCTCCAAGAGCTCGATTTAAAAAATATTGATGCGTCCTCCTCTGTGCCAGTCAGCCTCCAAAACTTGACGACTTTAAAACAGATTAGCATTGACAACTGTAATTTGCATGGTAACCTTCCACCAAATCTTTCTCATTTGCCACATCTTGAGACCCTCAGATTGAGTTTAAACGATATTGGTGGGTCTCTTCCTGAGTTTAAGTGGCATAGTCCTCTCAAAAGGATTTTACTAACTGCCACATCGTTGTCCGGAGAATTGCCTCCTTCAATTGGACGACTTGCTCAATTGGAAATTCTTGAATTATCCCTTTGTCAAATATCAGGATCTATCCCATCCTCTCTAGGTAACCTGACAAAGCTCTCTCGTTTGTTGCTTGATGACAATGATATTAGCGGGGTCGTCCCACCCTCTATATCAAATCTAACAAATCTTCAAGCTCTATTTCTCATGGACCTCAATGCTAAGCCTGGACAACTGATCTCAAACTTAGCTAAGCTACATACATTGACCGAAGTTGGCTTCAGTGGAATGACATTAAGATCTAAGATACCACTTTCTTTCGCCAACCTTACTGAGCTTCGTGAATTACTTCTCAGCAATACTCAAGTAGTGGGTCAACTTCCAAAGTGGTTAGGAAATCTAACCAAACTAGAGATTCTAGGACTGGGAGGAAATCAGTTGGAGGGTCCAATACCGCATTGGATTACTCAACTAACAAATTTACAAGGTTTAGTACTGGCTTACAATAACTTGTTTGGCAACTTTGAGACATTTTCTGGTTTAGAAAATCTCAAGTATCTTGATTTATCTGGTACCAGCCTGACATTTTCCCCCACTTCAAGGACCAATTCATCTCTTTCTCAGCTACAGCTTCTATGGCTAGTATCTTGCAGATTAACTGAATTTCCAATATTCTTGCGAGATCAGCAAAAGCTAGAGCATTTGCGGCTCGAGCAAAACTTTATTAAGGGGAATATTCCACAATGGTTTGTGAACACAAGTAAAGAAAGTCTCCTGAGATTTGAGCTTGCTAATAACAATTTGACTGGTTTTGAACAACCAGTGACAGTCCTCCCATGGACTCACTTGGAAGTCTTTGACATTAAGGGTAATAACTTCCAAGGAGAACTTCCTATCCCACCAGTGTCTATAAAGAGTTACGATGTCTCAAGCAATTTGTTTTCAGGAGTATTACCGAAACAGATATGCATGGCTACATCTCTAATCATGCTGGATTTGTCCAACAACAACTTGAGTAGCCAGCTGATCCCTCGTTGCATAGGAGATCAGCTTGCCAATTCCTTACAAGTTTTGAGCTTGAGAGGAAATAATTTCCATAGCAGTATTCCCACATCCTTCACATCGCACTGCAATGTAAAGATGATAAACCTGAGTGAAAATCAATTGGAAGGTGACGTGCCAAGATCATTGGAGAATTGTACAAGGCTTGAGGTTCTCGATATAGGAAAAAATCGTATAAATGATACTTTTCCATCTTGGTTAGGAGGTCTCCCCAGCATGGAAGTTTTGGTTCTGAGCCATAACAACTTTCATGGAAGCATCTCTGATCAAAATTTAGGTCGCCAATTTAGTAGTCTGCGCATCATTGACCTATCACACAACTTTTATACCGGAGACTTACCATGGAGTTATCTTCGTAATTGGAGCAACATGATGGGTGTGAAAGAAGGACAATCTAATTCATATAATACAAGGATTATATTTGCAGTGAGGGTAGGTGAAGATGAAGAAGGTGCTATATTTGTAGAGAAATTTGAATACTCGATGACTATAACAAGCAAAGGCAACGAGCGACTTTACTCAAAGATACTTGAAGTCTTTAGAGTCATCGACTTCTCCAGCAATAAATTCACCGGCAAGATTCCAGATGTCATTGGCGATCTCAAAGGGCTGCAAGCACTAAACTTATCGAACAACAATCTAGGTGGCGGGATTCCGGCCTCATTGGCTAACATGATAGATCTTGAGTCCTTGGACCTTTCTCAGAACAAGCTCTACGGAGTCATCCCCCCAGAGTTGGCTCAAATAACATCTCTTGAGGTCTTTGATGTTTCCTACAATGATTTAGAAGGTCCCATACCACAAGGAAACCAGTTTGACACCTTCCTAAGTAGCTCTTACTTGGGAAACTCGAGACTGTGTGGAAACCTCATATCAAAAAAATGTAAAAATGCAGAAGCTCTGGAATCCCCACAGATGAAAAAGGACAAGGGAAATGAGTATTCCAGACTAGTTGACTGGGTAGTTAGATCATGTGGGTGTGTGAGCGGATTTGTAATTGGTATAGTCATTGGGAAGCTCTACATTACTGACAAGTATCATGAATGGTTTATGGAGACGTTTCAACAGCGGCCAACGAGGAAAGTGAAGAGAGCAAAAAGACGGCAACGTCGCAGTTGAATATGCTTTTTTAAAGCCTTTAGTTATGTGTTAATCAAGAAGTCTCTCATATGTTACCTTTTATTTAGTTATGTGTTAAGCAAGAAGTCTCTCATCATATGATATCAAGTAAAGTATACTTCTAATGTATTATTTCCCTTATTCATCATTTTGTAGTTTGTACTATCAAACCCGAATGTTTCTCCAAGTAACTTTTTTTTGTGAGCCAATTTAGAGCAACTTAAGGTCATAAATACCATTCTCTAGGAAATAAAATTTCAAGGAAGTCTCTTAAGAGACTGTCTCACACTAAGATAATGTGCAACATAACATATATCATGAGAGCTCTCGAGTTAAGTTTATCGTGAGACCGTCTTATATAAGAATTAGTGTACAATTTGTCATTCCACTTGGTCCAGTTACCCTCAGAGTTAATCCATGATATAAGCATATTACCATAATTCTCCACTGACTGAACTGAATTGATACAATTTCAGGCAAAATCAACAATCATATCTAAGCATATTTCTCACTCAACTTGGCCACACTATCCTCAAAATTAATCCATTATTTAAGCATATTAACATAATCCAAATACTAATTACACAGTAAAACATGCTAAATCATAACTAATTAACAATTGAATGTTTTAAATTATAACGAGAAATGGGGAAAAAATCGGGAGTACCTGAGAAATTGACTCGTCAGTGGTTACTCGTCTTTGATTTCTTCGAATTTGATGGATCCATTGCCCAGATAATGCACATCAATTGGAATTCAGAACCCTAATTAATGTTTGGGCGGAGAAATTGATTTGGGCGAAAACACCGACAATATAATATCGGCGGGAAAAATAATCATAGACCTCAGCGGGAAAAATAATTAATACGCACACAACCGTCTTAGTTTAAAGGAGAAACAAAAATTGAAAACCCGGTTGAATCAAGTAGTCTTGCAATAGACGGATATATACGTCTATAACTAAAGACGAGTTAAATAGCTTGAAAGTCGTGACATTTTTTGCCCACACCACTTCACTTGTTGTTTGTCCTATTAGAAATCCCTTAGTATAAAAGTTAAGTTTTTTTAAGATTTTCTATTGGCTTCTGAGTTTAAGGAAAAGAAACTTTTCTTATAATGATGGTGGAACCCAATTGTCATCAATAATTTTTATTTCTATGTAGAGTGCAATAATATTTTGGAGTATAGGTTTTACTAGTATGGGTGTCCGGCTTCGCCCGGGCTATCTATATTTAACATTAAAATATATTTTTAATTATCTAAAATTATTTTAAAGTTCCATAACTCATAAATATATTTTCTATGATACGGAGTATATCTTAAACTTACAATGAAATAAATTATGAGACAAATTCACTACTTCCGCTATTAATATTTTACTTAAATCGATTGCTTAGCTAATTTTTCATATATATATACTTCATTTTGTTCTTAGAATTATTATTTTTATTACATTCTTTATTATTACTTTTACTTTCAGTCCTTCACTACTCCCGTCGTAATTATTGTTACCTAGCTTTTGTTACTTTCACTACTTGTACATTAATATTGATAATTTCACTACTCCCGTTGTTACTTCTGTTACTTTCACTATTCCCGCTCGCTGCTAATATTGTTACTTTGACTATTCAAATGAGTGATTACTATATCCAGTGTTACGACAATTCTTTTCACTACTAACAGAATTACTTTTACTCTTTAAGTATCCAATGAGTGATTACTATATCCAAGGTTACTTTTATTACTCTCACTACTCGAAATAAATATATTACATATATGCATTAAATATTAAATATATTACATATATGCATTAAATTAATTAAGTCGAAATAATTATAAAATATTATATTTTTTGGAAATATAGCTTGATTTATGTACTTTATAATAGTTTCCAAAATATAATATACTTATATTATATTTATTTATGTTAAAATAATTAACATCTTTATATTAATTAATACCATAAGTGGGGCATGTTTATTTTAAGGAAAATCACCATATTCCGGTGTTCTCTAAATTTATACTTCAACCAGAACTATATAATATTTACATTGAAGTCCCTTGTTCAGGTCCATCGCACAGTGCTATTGATTAAAAACTATATAGTATAATTAATTTGTATAGATTTATTTAATTACATTGAAGTCCCTTGGTTTCTGGAATTAATATATAGTATTGATTTGTCATTAAATTAGTCACATATTTATTTAATTTCTTATATTTCTATACTATGTACTTTTATAAAATATTTATTTCGATGGTTTGTTTATTCGTTGAAATTTACAAAAATACATATTAAAAGATTAATAAAATAATGATAATTTTTTATAACATTAATGATTCGAAAATAAAATAAATTTGGAACGATTTTTGTAAGACGCTGTTAGTTTTTCGTTGGCTTCTATTTATTGAATATTTATGTTGTAATTGATACGAAGTATTGTGTATCTTGTATTGTCTCATGCTATTTGTGACGATCCGCACACTTCGAACCCTTAGAGTTTTATTCATGCTTATGTAATTTCATTTCCTTTGTATATTTATAGTAAATACTTTCCTAGTTTAACATAGTTAGAATAGTTTTCTTTCCATAAATAGGTATATCGCTATTCTGAACTAAACTTGTAAAATCAATGTTTCCTGCTACCAGGATGTAACTATCATATTTCCCTCTTTAGGGAGTACTAGTGAATGAAAATCTGTTTCCTACCTTGTGCCTTCGTATTGCTTGTTGTTGCTTTGTTGTGAACGACTCTTAGCCTTCACTTTACTAACAAGCCGTGTTTGTGGGATCGACACTAGGATCCCGACTCACACCCCCGAGACCGATTACGAGTGCCTAATGCCTGACAAACACTAGAGCCTAACGCTCTCGCTTACATTCTTGTCGAGTGTTGCCGAGACCCGAGTATCGTGCTAGTGAGCGATCCATCACTAGTCCGAAGATCCTTGTCGCTTGCATCTTGCCTTGAGACGGGCAAGGGTGCGCGCCACGATCCGGCAAAAGTACCGGACCGTGACATTTGGTATCAGAGCCCGGTCTTCGGACGGGTTTCTGTACGCCGCATTTGTTCATCGAGATCGAGAAAATGGGCGAAACAATCGAGGACCGAGTGGATGCCTTAGAGGACGCAATCGACGTCAAGCTT
The DNA here is from genome assembly GCF_048544455.1 of Silene latifolia. Lineage (NCBI taxonomy): Eukaryota > Viridiplantae > Streptophyta > Magnoliopsida > Caryophyllales > Caryophyllaceae > Silene > Silene latifolia. Next base: position 13,509,435 of record NC_133529.1, read on the forward strand.
CCCAAACTCGAGGACATCGTTATGCGGATGGCCGCGAGCCTCGAGGAGTTGCAAAAGACGGTTTGTGACCTTGAGACGAAGGTGGACGGGATGAACACCCGCATCCAAGCGATCAGTGGTGCGATCCCCGATGATCGGGAGGAAGAGATCAATCATCTGCATCGAAAGGTCGAGATGTTAGAGAACACTTGCGCCACGCTCATGAAAGCGGTGGCCAATGATGACGGAAATACGTGGGGAGCCATAAGGTGAAGGCACCTCCACCTCGTGCCTACGATGGGGCGAGGGATTCGAAAGCGGTCGATAACTTTATCTTCGATATGGAGCAATACTTCCGAGTAAGTGGGCTCGACGAAGACGCGGAAGTTGTCACGGCAAGCATGTATCTAGTCGACGATGCCAAGATGTGGTGGAGGGCTAGGTACAAGGAAATCGATGAGGGCACGATTACGGTGACATCGTGGGCCGACTTCAAGAGGATCTTGAAGGATCACTTCTACCCCGAGAACACGGAGTTTGTTGCTCGGAAGAAGTTGAAGGAAATCAAGCACACCAATCAATCCGGGAATATGTGAGGGAATTCTCAGCGTGCATGCTCGAGATTACCGAAATGTCCGAGACGGACAGGACTTCGAATTCATTGATGGGTTGAAGAGGTGGGCACAACAGGAGGTCATGAGGCAGAATCCCAAAACTCTGTCTTCGGCCATATCGGCTGCGGAGCGCCTGCTCGACTTTCACGGGGAGCGAGAGGCACCAAGAGTTGTGGTACCAACGGGGAATACTGGTGTATCACAAAGTGGGTACAATGGACAAAGGCCACAAAACAGCGCCATTTCAGTTCGGAACAGTCGGTTCCGCTCACAAGGAAGTCAAACCCAATCGGCGAGCACTACAAACTCGCCCTCAAGCTCGTCTTCGAAGGCGGGAAACTTTACTGCTTCCACAACGAAGAGACCGTTCGCGTGTTTTGTGTGCAAGGGTCCTCACAAGATGACGGATTGTCCGAACAAAGCGGAGTTCAATGCCATGTTCAAGAAGATGCCGAAAGAGGCTCAAGAACGTCTTGATGGGGCGTTGGCCGACTATCACCAAGAGTGTAACGAAGACTCGAGTGATGGGGAAGACCAACCACGGATGGGCTCACTTCAAAGGATCAGCGCGATGGGGAAGTACGAAGATTCCTCCGCCAAGAAATCCAACGGGCTCATGTACGTGGACTTGATGGTGAATGGAAAGCAAGCACGAGCCTTGATCGACTCGGGCGCCTCCCACAACTTTGTTACGAAAGAGGAAGCTGATCGGTTGGGGCTAGTTCTGCGGGATGATAACAGCTGCCTAAAACCGGTCAATGGGAAATTGAGACGCGTCCAAGGAGTAGCTAAGAAGGTCGCGGTCCAAGTGGGTGAGTGGGCAGTGGGCAGGGGAGCTTGACTTCACCACCGTTCCGCTGGATGACTTCAAGTTAGTACTCGGGATGCAGTTCTTTCAGAAAGCATTGGTGGTATTGAAACCGAGTGACGGATCGATGCTACTAATGGGGTCTATCGTAGTGAAGACGGTAGACAGCGACGAAGACAAGGGGCAGCATCGAATTTCGGCTATAAGGGTGATACCGACGCCGAAACAAGGGATGCGACCTTGGAGAATGCCTAAAGGTTCGGTGGAGCCGAGGGCGAACAAGACCCAGGCTAACTACGATGCTAAGTGGCATGGGGGACGAAAGAACAGTCTACCCCCTCACCGAGGAGTAGACAATGAGGGCCGAGATGCCCAAAGAAGTAGGCCTCGTACCATCAGGGGGCCGCGTCGATGTGCTGAATCGACGTCGTGGTTTGCGGGTCAGTCGACCCAAGAGATAAGGCCTCGTACCATCGGGGGCGCGCCGAAATGCTGATTCGGCGTCCTGGAGATCTCACAATTCCTTGAATGCAGGTGCTGAAGTGACGAGAGACAAGATGAAGGTCCGTTGGAGCCAGTACTTGGAGAAAGCCCGAGAGAGATCCTTTCAAGCAGCGGCAAAGTAGACTTTCCCGAAAGATAAGGAGTACGTGGTGGACTTGGATAACATGATGTTCGGCAGCTTTTATGTCAAGAACCTCCAGCCTATCCTTGAAGGGACGAAGAGGCCAGTCATTGTGTGGGACGAAGCGCAGATTCAAGCCGAGTTGTACAAGACAAACCCCAACACTGCATGGACGTCGAGCTCACCGAGGATGTCTCGAAGCACCATTCAAGATTTTTGTGTTGCGGGGCGGCAACAGTTAGGTGGGGGAGAGTGTGACGATCCGCACACTTCGAACCCTTAGTTTTATTCATGCTTATGTAATTTCATTTCCTTTGTATATTTGTAGTAAATACTTTCCTAGTTTAGCATAGTTAGAATAGTTTTCTTTCCATAAATAGGTATATCGCTATTCTGAACTAAATTTGTAAAATCAATGTTTCCTGCTACCAGGATGTAACTATCATATTTCCCTCTTTAGGGAGTACTAGTGAATGAAAATCTGCTTCCTACCTTGTGCCTTCGTATTGCTTGTTGTTGCTTTGTTGTGAACGACTCTTAGCCTTCACTTTACTAACAAGCCGTGTTCGTGGGATCGACACTAGGATCCTGACTCACACCCCCGAGACCGATTACGAGTGCCTAGTGCCTGACAAACACTAGAGCCTAACGCTCTCGCTTACATTCTTGTCGAGTGTTGCCGAGACCCGAGTATCGTGTTAGTGAGGGATCCATCACTAGTCCGAAGATCCTTGTCGCTTGCATCTTGCCTTGAGACGAGCAAGGGTCGGCAAAAGTACCGGACCGTGACACTATTGCATCATGCCTTTTTTTCCTCCAATACTTGTGCATTTTGCCAAATTATAAAATAATTCAATCTTGTGCAAATTTGCACGGGCATAAAACTAGTGTGACATTGTATTTGACCCGTCTTTAGTTATAGACGGATATGTGTCATCTATAATGTGAGATTTTGTGTAGTTGAATTTGGTTGGTTTATTTGGTGTTAGTATAATGACGTGGTGTCGAAGCCAAAGGGGTAGCATTAGTTTTACCGAATGGTGGACATATTCTTTTTACACAAAATCTCATTGAAGACGGCACGTATCCGTCACTTTGGAGTGACGGATACCATTTTTTCTCACAAATGACCCAAATAGAGGAGAGAGGGAAGCACATGGGGTGCCCCCACCTTGTCCCCTCTATCCGTTTTGTGAGTGACATTACCCGTCACTTACTCAGACCCGTCTTCAGCAAGACTATTTTAACCGGTAAAGTAGCACCTTATGCGAGACATATTCTTTTGATTGAGGCCGATAGTATTTTTGTTTACTTGGATTTAATGTGATGGCTGTGCAATGCGCATCTAACTTTTACGGAGTATATATTCTGTTGTAGATCCTATCCTATCGAATTTAATATATTTTCGTTACTTTTTTTTTTGGGGGGGATATTCTACGGTGTACCTTTGAGTTTTTTGGTTTTCTATGTTGTACCCCTCTTTTTTTTTATATTCTACATTGTACCCCTAGAGTCCTTACCTATTTCTCCATCATGGCCTCGTTTAACTCTGAATTAACTTGATCACTATCAAACAACCGTACTTTGACCTTTATTTTGACGTATTATTGTTGTATCACCATTCTACATGAGAAACATCACAAATTAACTTTAATAAGCACAAACTACTATTAAAACATCCGTTATGATTCATGACATGATAATGGAGAATTGATGAACTTTAAGTTAGATTCGTATACTATTTGGTGGGATAATAGGTAATTCGGCGAACTAAGAAGTAAATACGTAAGTTATCGAGTAATTGGAATGGTAAATAAACGATTTAATAGGTCAATTAAGAAATTAAGTTAGAAAAGACAATAAATAAGGTCATGGTATAGACTAATGTATAGAGTTCAGGAGTACACCATAAAATTTCAAAAATATAGGGATACACCATAGAATACCGAAAAACTCGAGGGTACACCGTAGAATATCATTTTTTTTTGGTCAATTGAAGCGCGCACTTAGTCGCATTACAATAGAGGAGAGGGGGGATTCGAACTCGAGACCTATTGTCCACAATACCTCTGTCTGAACCACTAGACTAAGACATCTTCGATTCTCGTTACTTTTATGGGAAGGAGAGTCGTGTGTTTAGATAAACTGCACTTTAGGCTTCAAGGGATCCGATCTCTTAGATCCATGGCAATATTGGTTTTAGAATCGTGCAACGTGTTTTATAGCTTTACATAATTCCAGTTCACATTGTTATTTGAATATAATGAGTAGTTAGTCTTGCTGAAAACGGGTCGGAGCAAGTAACGGGTAATACCACTTACAAAACGGATAGGGGGGACAAGGTGGGGGCACCCCATGTGCTTCCCTCTCTCCTCTATTTGGGTCATTTGTGAGAGGAAATGATATTCGTCACTCCAAAGTGACGGATACGTGTCGTCATCAATGAGATTTTGTGTATAATGAGATCTAGCATGTCTCATTTTCGTTTTTCGTTATGAACTACCCTGAGGAAATTCTCATTTTTTATTTTCAATAGTAGGTAAGGTGGTGTATATTTGACCGCTTGGTCACCGTCGGCCGAATCCTTTGAGACTCAACAAATGATGTCGCTAACGTAGATATATGTTAGAGTTGATAAAAATGATCAATTATGGAAACCTACACGGTTACGCCATGACAAAGTGTTAAGCGACAAGCCCTAGCCTTGATGCAGTTCAAGAACAGTATCCATATTAACTAACTGTTCACGTGACTCTTCTTATAGCTATGCAGGTATCATACCTTATGAAAAGATGAAATCATGGGTAGGAGGGGCAAGTGTGGATTGCTGTTCATGGGATGGTGTGGAATGCAACAGGAAATCGGGTCATGTGATCGGTCTTGACCTCACAGCCAGTTGCCTTTCCGGTACTTTTCCTCCAAACAGCACCATCTTTAACCTAGCCTTTCTCACAAAACTCGTCCTTAGTTATAACAACTTCAAATATTCTCAAATCCCTTCCGAGCTCAACAAACTTTCTAAGTTGCAAGTCCTTCGGCTATTTAAGTCCAAATTTAGTGGGCAAATACCAGCAGAACTTTCAAAGTTGTCCGCGCTCACTGTCCTAGAACTTGGAGAGGATTCAATGGAAAATAAATTGCTAAAACTTCAAAAACCTTCCCTTGACAAGTTAATACAAAATCTCACTCATCTCCAAGAGCTCGATTTAAAAAATATTGATGCGTCCTCCTCTGTGCCAGTCAGCCTCCAAAACTTGACGACTTTAAAACAGATAGCATTGACAACTGTAATTTGCATGGTAACCTTCCACCAAATCTTTTTCATTTGCCACATCTTGAGACCCTCAGATTGAGTTTCAATGGCGATATTGGTGGGTCTCTTCCGGAGTTTCAATTTCATAGTCCCCCTTCAATTGGAAGACTTGCTCAACTGGAAACACTAGAATTATCCCAATGTCAATTATCAGGATATATCCCATCTTCTCTAGGTAACCTGACAAAGCTCTCACATTTGTACCTTGATGACAATGATATTAGCGGTGTCGTCCCATCCTCTATATCAAATCTAACAAATCTTCAGTCTCTATTTCTCATGAACCTCAATGTTATGCCTGGACAACTGATCTCAAACTTGGCTAAGCTACATACATTAACCTCCGTTGGCCTCAGCGGAATGGCACTAGGAGATAAGATCCCACCTTCTTTCGCCAACCTCACAGCACTTCGTGTATTATTTCTCTCCAATACTCAAGTAACGGGTCTACTTCCACACTGGATAGCGAATCTAACCCAGTTAGAGATTCTACAACTAGGAGGAAATCAGTTGGAGGGTCAGATACCACATTGGTTTACTCGACTAAAAAATCTACAAGGTCTGGCCCTGCTTTACAATAACCTGTTTGGCAACTTTGAGACATTTTATGGTTTAGAAAACCTCCGCTTTCTAGCTTTATCAGGTACTAACCTAACGTTTCCCCCCACTTCACAGACCAATTCATCTCTTCTCAACCTACAACTCCTATTTCTAGAATCTTGCAACTTAACAGAATTCCCAGGATTCTTGCGAGATCAGAAGAAACTAGAGCATTTGCGGATTGAAAAAAACTTTATCAAGGGTAGCATTCCACAATGGTTTGTGAACACAAGTAAAGAAAGTCTCCTCAGTTTTGAGCTTGCCCATAATAATTTAACTGGTTTTGAACAACCAGTGACTACCCTCCCATGGACTCGTTTGGAAGTATTTGACATTAAGGGTAATAACTTCCAAGGAGAACTTCCTATCCCACCAGTGTCTATAAAGAGCTACGATGTCTCAAACAATCTATTTTCAGGAGTAATACCAAAACAAGTATGCATGGCTAGATCTTTAATCATGCTGGATTTGTCCAGCAACAACTTGAGTAGGCAGCTGATCCCTCATTGCATAGGGGAGCAGCTTGGCAGTTCATTACGAGTTTTGAACTTGAGAGAGAATAAATTCCATGGAAGTATGCCCATATCTTTCACATCGAACTGCAATTTAAAGATGATAAACCTGAGTGAAAATCAATTGGAAGGCGACCTGCCAAGGTCGTTGGAAAATTGTACAAGGCTTGAGGTTCTCGATATAGGAAAAAATCGTATGAATGATACTTTCCCGTCATGGTTAGGAAGTCTCCCCAACTTACAAGTTTTGGTTCTAAGCCATAACAATTTTCATGGAAACATCTCTGATCAAGATTTAGGCTGTCCGTTTTGTAATCTGCGCATCATTGATCTATCACACAACTTTTACACTGGTAAATTACCATCGAGATATCTTCGAAATTGGAGCAACATGATGGCTGTGAAAGAGGGACAAACTGATTCATATAGTACAAGGATTACTTTTGTAGTGGGGGTGGGTGAAGATGAAGAGGGATCTGTATTTTTTGAGACAATTCAATACTCGATGACTATAACAAGCAAAGGCAAGGAGCGACTTTACTCAAAGATACTTGAAGTCTTTAGAGTCATCGACTTTTCTAGCAATAACTTCACAGGCAAGATTCCAGATGTCATTGGGGAACTAAAAGGGCTGCAAGCACTCAACTTATCAAACAACAATCTAGATGGCAGGATTCCGACCTCAGTGGCTAACATGTTAGATCTCGAGTCCTTGGACCTTTCTCGGAACATTCTCTACGGAGTAATCTCCCTAGAGTTGGCGCAATTAACATCTCTTGAGGTCTTTGATGTTTCCTACAACGATTTAGAAGGTCCTATACCACAAGGAAACCAGTTTAACACCTTCTTAAGCGGCTCTTATGTGGGAAACTCGAGACTGTGTGGAAACCTAATATCTAAAACATGTAACAATGCAGAAGCTTTGGAATTCCCGCCAATGACAAAGGACGAGAGCAATGAGCATTCCAGATTAGTTGACTGGATAGTAAGATCCTGCGGATGTGCAAGCGGATTCATAATTGGCATTGTCATTGGAAAGCTCTACATAACTGACAAGTACCATGAATGGTTTATGGATGCATTTCAACAGAGGCTAAGACAGCAAGCTAGACGTTGAATCTGCTTGTTTAACGTCTTTAGTTATGTGTTATGCAAGAAGTCTATCATATGTTACCTTTTATGCATCATGTTATCATACAAAGTATACTTCTAAATTTTAATGTATTGTTTCCCTTATTCATTCGTTTTTACTATCAAACCCGAAAGTTTCTCCAAGTAACTTTTTTTGAGTCAATTTACAGCAACTTAAGGTCATAAATACCACCCTAGGAAATAATGTGCAACATAACATATGGAGTAACACACTAGAAACAGACAAAAAGAAAAACATGAAATGAAAAGTAAATTATCTATCATGTGAGAGCTCTCGAGTTATGTTTATTGTGAGACCGTCTTATATAAGAACTAGTGTACAATTCTCCACTGACTGAATTCAATTAAAACAATTTCAGGCAAACCCAACAATCACAATTATCTGCATTAATCACGGTAATCAGATAGAAATCATGAAGCAAATAAAAACTCATCTAATAGCAAATAAATTTCAATCGTATGAGCTATTAACAGCTCAATGTGCGATAACATTAAACGTGGGTTTACCTGCATAGCATTGAAGTTGGGACGGATCACTTCAAGGAACCTAATTAAACTGCTGGTTACTTGTCATAGGCAAAAGCGTGTTCCTTGAGACTGCTTTGCAACTGAAATCATTTGAATTGAACTAAACTGTAATAAATAACAAAATAAATCGAGTCTGAAAGGACAAGGCACCACCATGGTGAAATTCATCATCAAAAAAGACCGGCCCAAAGACAACATCATCTATTCATCTCATTTACAATCATAGACGGTTAAAATAGTCGTAAGGAGGTCTTCCAGTGTCCCATACAATCATATTTCACAAATATCATCCTCGAATACACAATTTCTTGCTCCACGACATTACATTTGTACGCAACCTTACCCGCGACACAAATTTGTGTTTAGAACTGCATCGAACGACTGCTACTCCGTAATAAAAAGAAGCGGGTTAGTGAACCATTTTGATTTATTCCATAATAAACCATAAATTTCTCACTCAACTTCGCATGATTATCCTCAAAATTAATCCATAATTTAAGTATATATGGAGTACTATAATTCTCGGTAAAGACGTGGTTAAGAAACTCAAACAAATACTAATTACACAGTAAAAAAAAAAAAAAAAAAAAAAAAAAAAAAAAAAAAAAAAAAAAAAAAAAGCAAAATCATAACCAATTAACAGCTGAATGTTTTAAATTAAAACGAGAAATGGGGGAAAAATCGAGAGTACCTGAGAAATTGATTCGTCACTCGTCAGTGGTTGCTCATCTTTGATTTCTTCGAATTAGATGGATCCATTGCCCAGATAATGCACATCAATTGGAGTTCCGAACCCTAATTAATCATCAAGAGTTGAGCGGAGAAATCGATTTGGGCGAAATTTCTGACTATATCGGCGGGAAAAATAATCAGACGCATACAACCGTGTTACAAAAGAGACAAAAATTGTAAAGCGGTTATCGAAAACCCGTTTTACACACACTTGTATAAGACGGCTTTTATATAGAAGGAACTAATGTGGGATATTTATAGATTCTTTGATTTATAATGTACGACTATTATTTATAAATTTAAAATTGATATATTATTTTATATTTTAATATGAGCATAAATATTTGAAATGGAAAACTAATTAAAAGAATTGAGTACGTCATGAAATGTGCATTTTAATGAAATATTATACCACAAAATTAATGATTTCAATTTATAAATTTTCTCAAATAATTTTAAAGATTTTTTTTGTCATGGAATTAATAATATCAGTTCATAAAAATTTTATACGAATTAAGTACGTGTTAAGTTTTTTTATACGAAACTAATAATATCAATTTATCGGGTTTTCAAATACGAATTTTAGATTTATACCATTTTTTTTCTATTTCAATTAAAATATTATTATTATTTAGTTAAAAAAATATTAAAGATTATAGCTTAATTAAAAGATAATAATTTGATAAAAATAGAGTTTTGTTTCCCTATTTAGCCAGATTTCTTTTGAAAGGAAGACTATTGAGAATTTTTATTCTCTTACTAGTAAGAAAGATTTGTATAATTGAATTTAGTTGGTTTATTTCATGTTAGTATGATATTTTTCCACATGAGACTTGGGGCTTTTTTGGCCTTATTTTTGTTAACTTAACTCATTTTGCTGAACGTAACTATATCTGCTAAAGTAAACTTTGCGAACTTAACTTATCTTTGTTGAACTTAACCTATTTTTGCTTAACTTTTCAAAACTTATTTTTCCTGAACTTAACTTAACTTATTTTTACCGAACTCGGCGGAGTGCACTATCTAAAACTCTAGGGTATTACAGAGTTTGCCTATTTTGCCTTCTTGTGACATGTTTTGTCATCAATCTACGAGCACCCACAATCTAGACTCTTTCAAAATCTCAATTATTCCAACTCTTCTTGAATTACTTAGATTTTTTTTCTTTAATCATTTTGTGACTTTGGTCAACTTAGTGTTAGACCCCGTGCACGAATTAACAATGACTTTCTTATACTCAATTTTTTTTTTTTTAAAGAAAAGCGATGTTCAGGTTAAATATACGATGATTATTGGGAATATACATTGAATTTTGGGGTTTATTTGTAAAAACACAAATACGTGGTGGTATTTGTAAAAAAATATAAATACAGGTTGATTATTTGTAATTTTTCCTTTTTTTTTTTATAATTAATCCCTCTTTAGATTAAAAAAAATGGTTATTTGACAAGAATAATCCAAACTATAGAGGCTATTCTTATAATAATCCCAACTTCAATTAATTTCATAATAAACATTCGGTAACCTGTTACCGGTTAATCAAGTGTAAAATGAATAAAAAAAGTTAAAACCATTAGACCTTGATCCTCATTCGTTCATCCTATTAAACTCCATCACCAACAAACTAACACTACCCAAAAGGCCAAAACCACTTGAAATACAAAGGGGAGAGGGTAACCCTAAAAGCAAGGATGAGAAGCGATAGCGATGAAGACGAGACGTTGTACTACCGTTATGCGACCCCATCAAATCCATCATTATCATCATCATCATCACACACCACCACCAACCACCACGCGCCACCACGAAACACCTTAGCCCCATCTAAATCCACCGTCTACGTCAGCAATCTTGACTTCAACCTCACAAATTCAGATCTCTTCACTATCTTCTCCACCTTCGGCAAGGTCGCCCGCGTCACCGTCCTCAAGGATCGATCTACGCGTCGCAGCCGCGGTGTTGCCTTCGTGTTATTCGTCTCTCGTAACGACGCCGTTTCCTCTGCCAAACAGATGAACGGGAAGCTCCTCAACGGCCGAACAATCACCGCATCGATCGCCGCAGATAACGGTCGCGCGGCTGAGTTTATTCGGCGGCGTGTGTATAAGGATAAGTCGAGGTGTTATGAGTGCGGCGAGGAGGGGCATTTGAGCTACGAGTGTCCCCGAAATCAGCTTGGAAAGAGGGACCCACCACCTGTCCCTAAAAAGGGGCGGAGGTTCGTGAAGGGATCTAATAACGTCAAAGATGCTGCTGGTGACGGCGATGGCGATGACGATGAGGATGAGGATACAAGTGTGTTTGATGAGGATAATTGGGCGTCTGTTGTTGATAATGGTGCTGATCAGAGATTGCTAATGAAAGATGACGAGGTTCAAGATAAGAATAGGAAAAGGAAGAAGATTAAGAAGGCCACTTATTTTAGCGATGAGAGTGGTGAGGATGATTAATTAATTAATTAATTAATTAATTGTTCACAAATTTGCTGGTTATTAGGTATATTGACAATTGGAATTCAACATTTTGTATTGATAATCGCCTTTCTGCCTGTTTTGATGTTCGAATTGCATTTGCTACTTGTCAATTAAAGCCTATAGTTACTGGTTACTTGAAGATTGAAATGTTGACGATTAGTGTGTTATTATTCACGAAATTGTTTGGTTCACATAGATTTTCAATTTGTAAATGGATTTTTCGTTTGATTTTTTTTTTCCAAAATTTCCGGGTTAAACCGTTGTTAATAATTCGTTATTTCGATTAGTTTAAATGGTTTTCATTTTGAATCGTTTGATATAATCGAATGCCTCGACACTATTGGAAAGAATCGAGTTGTTTGATTACATTAATTTGTCATTTGATTTGTATAGTTTGTCGATGTGATGGTTATCGATTTTGGGGAGATGTTGAGAGACTAAGTGAATGCTTATGAAAGGGTTAAAATTGGAAGTTTATTAAATATTGTCGACGATATTTAGTGATGTGTCGACGACGTTTAGCACCAACATTTTATATACCAAGTTTTAGTGATGGATTTTACCATTGTGAAGCCCAACCTCTTTTTTAGGATGGAGGGATTTTGAATGAAGGCCCATATTATACAACCGGTTGTATATACAACTTATTCAGTGTTGTTGAACTTTGTTACAAAATTGTCGAGCTCTATTAACAAAATTATCGAGTTATGATACAAAGTTGTTGAGCTTAACAAAATAATTATTAAGCTCAATAACTCCGTAAAATAGCTCAATTACCTGTAAAATAACTCAACGACTATGTGTGAGAGCTCGATAACTTTGACGCGGTTGTACATAGCTATTATACAACTAGTTGTAGGATAGTAATTGTGATTTTGAATGAAGGGCGTGAAAGAGGAAGATCTTTTGACGGAGAGATTCCTAGGGGAAGAAAGGGGATCAAATGTTTTTTTTTTTCTACTCATTTTCATTGCTCTTCTTGGTCTTTTGTCATAATTAAGAAGCTCCCCCTCGCTCAACCACCCCTTTAACACAAAATCAATGTAGCCTCCTCCTCTTACGCTACTTCTCTTTTGGTCTGCTCGTGATAATATAGGGAAGTGTCTTACTTCTAATTAACCCGAAACCACATTGAGATTTTAGTCAAATACAATCATGTATGTATAAATAAACTTTTTGATATTATTTGTCTTGCCTTTTAATAACTTGTTAGATTAATTTAATTAGTAGGTTAAGATGGTACATCATTACATCATTATCTTTTGCGGCTTTGCGGATGCAGAGTATATTACATTGGAACTTGGAAGTCAATGTTGATTCATCCACAAATAATACTTTCTAGATCGTTTTAAGTTAATCAATTATTTGTAACTTTGAATAGAATTTCAAAGCAACTTTGAATAGAATGTGAAAACCTAATTAAATAGCATATCTTAATATTGATTAAATAATTTAGGTTGTTTAAATATATTGATTAATTTAGATAGTTTCAAAAACTTGGAGACTAAAATAACTCATATATTGATTTATACTCCCTCCGTCACGGTTATTTATTGTCCTTTGGTTTTGGCACAAAGACCAAGAAAAGAGGAGATGACCAATTACTAAATGACAAGTGGAACAAATTGTGTGTGGAGGATCAAATTACTCAACAAGTTTGTGTGTGGAGGATCAAATTACTCAACAAGTTCATTCTTAAAATAGAAAGGACAACAAATGACTGAGACATCCCAAAATGGAAAATGACAACAAATGACCGGGACAGAGGGAGTAATATATTGATTTAAAATAACCATGTGATATGTGCTAATTAATTAAAACACGACGGTTAGATTAAAATAACTCATATCCTGACATGTACAGAAAATAAGTCATGTATGCGAAAGATAAGCATAGTTTTATCATGAAAGGTCTTTAATTTACTCATCTAGAAGGTGGCAGATTGCATTAGTGAATGAATGAGAAAAAGACATAAGGACATCGACTTGGTTGACTCTTGGGGCTTCGATTGCTTGGGTACCTAAATGACAAGTCAAAATTTTCATTTCTGCATAATTGCATATCAACGGAAGTACTTAAAATTACAAACACGAAAAAAATTGCAGAAAAAAACTCAGCAACATGCATCACTTCTTACACTTCTTTAGCCTACTTGTATGTTTAAATGTCATAATAATACATTCTAACACTCTGTCTGCTTGTCAGCCATTCTGTCCTGATCAAGAGCGGCTAGCCTTGTTGCAGTTCAAGAACAGTTTCCATATAAACTGTAAACGCGACTCTTCTAATACCTATGCAACTATCATACCGTATGAAAAGACAAAATCATGGGTAGGAGGTGAAAGTGCAAATTGCTGTTCATGGGATGGTGTTGAGTGCGACAGGATATCAGGTCATGTGATCGGTCTTAACCTCACAGCCAGTTGTCTTTCTGGTACTTTTCCTCCAAACAGCGCCATCTTTAACCTAGCCTATCTCAGAAAACTTATCCTTAGTTATAATAACTTCAATTATTCCCGAATCCCTTCTGAGGTCGAGCAACTTTCTAAGTTGCAAGTCCTTAGGCTTTTCAAGTCCAAATTTAGTGGGCAAATACCAGCAGAAATTTCAAATTTGTCCGAGCTCACTGCCCTAGAACTTGGAGAGGACTCGACGGAGACTCAATTGCTAAAACTTCAAAATCCTTCTCTTGAAAAATTAATTCAAAATTTCACTCATCTCGAAGAGCTCGATTTAAAAAATGTTGATGTGTCCTCCACAGTGCCACTTAATCTCCAAAACTTGACCACTTTAAAAGTAATTAGCATTGATAACTGTAATTTGCATGGTAAGCTTCCACCAAATCTATTTCACATGCCACATCTTGAGACCCTCAGATTGAGTTTCAATGGCGATATTGGTGGGTCTTTTCCCGAGTTTCCATGGCATAGTCCTCTCAAAGGGATTTTTCTATCGGGCACATCGTTGTCCGGAGAATTGCCTCCTTCAATTGGAAGACTTGCTCAACTGGAAAATCTTGAATTATCCCTTTGTCCAATATCAGGATCTATCCCATCTTCTCTAGGTAACCTGACAAAGCTCACACATTTGTACCTTGCTAATACTGATTTAACTGGCGTCGTCCCACCGTCTCTATCAAATCTAACAAATCTCGAAGCTCTATTTCTCATGTATGACAGTGTTGAGCCAGGCCAACTGATCTCGAATTTAGCCAAGCTACATAAATTGACCCAAGTTGGCCTCAATGGAATGACATTAAGAGCTGAGGTCCAACCTTTCGCCAACCTTACTCAGCTCCGTGAATTATATCTCAGTGACACTCATGTCGTGGGTTTACTTCCACAGTGGTTAGGAAATCTAACCCAATTAGAGATTCTGCAGCTAGGGGGAAATCAGTTTTTGGGTCAAATACCACAATGGTTTACACAGCTAACAAATCTACAAGGACTGGCATTGATTTACAGTAGTTTGTCTGCCAACTTTGAGACATTTTCCGGTTTAGAAAACCTCCGTTACCTGATTTTAGCAGGTACCAACCTAACGTTTCCCCCCACTTCACAGACCAATTCATCTCTTTCCAAGCTACGACTCTTGTGGCTTATGGGTTGCAACTTAACAGAATTCCCACTAGTCTTGCGACATCAACAGACACTAGAACATTTGCGGCTTGAGCAAAACCTTATCAAGGGTAGCATCCCACAATGGTTTGTGAACACAACTAAAGAAAGTCTCCTGAGTTTTCAGCTAGCTCATAATAATTTGACTGGTTTTGAACAACCAATGACAACCCTCCCATGGACTCGCTTGGAAATATTTGACATTAAGGGTAATAACTTCCAAGGAGAACTTCCTATTCCACCGGTGTCTATAAAGAGTTACGATGTCTCAAGCAATTTGTTTTCAGGAGTAATACCGAAAGCAATATGCATGGCTACATCTCTAATCAAGCTGGATTTGTCCAGCAACAACTTGAGCAGCCAGTTGATCCCTCATTGCATAGGAGATCAGCTTAGCAATTCATTACAAGTTTTGAACTTGAGAGGAAATAATTTCCATGGCAGTATCCCCACATCTTTCACATCGCACTGCAATGTAAAGATGATAAACCTGAGTGAAAATCAATTGGAAGGCAACCTGCCAAAGTCATTGGAGAATTGTACAAGGCTTGAGGTTCTCGATATAGGAAACAATCGTATAAATGATACTTTCCCATCATGGTTAGGAAGTCTCCCCAACTTACAGGTTTTGGTTCTGAGCCATAACAACTTTCATGGAAGCATATCTGATCAAGATTTAGGTTGTCGGTTTTGTAGTCTGCGTATCGTTGATCTATCACACAACTTTTACACTGGTGAACTACCATCGAGATATCTTCGAAATTGGACCAACATGATGGCTGTTAAGGAAGGACAATCTGATTCATATAGCACAAGGATTACTTTTGTAGTGGGGGCGGGTGAAGATGACGAAGGATCTGTATTTTTTGAGCAATTTGAATACTCGATCACGATAACAAGCAAAGGCAGTGAGAGACTTTACTCAAAGATACTTGAAGTCTTTAGAGTCATCGACTTCTCCAGCAATAACTTCACAGGCAAGATACCAGATGTCATTGGCGAACTCAAAGGGCTTCAAGCACTCAACTTATCCAACAACAATTTAGATGGCAGAATTCCGGCCTCAGTGGCTAACATGATAGATCTCGAGTCCTTGGACCTTTCTCGGAACATTCTCTACGGAGTAATTCCCCCAGCGTTGGCTCAATTAACATCTCTTGAGGTGTTTGATGTTTCCTATAATGACTTAGAAGGCCCCATACCACAAGGAAACCAGTTTGACACCTTCCTAAGTGGCTCTTATGTGGGAAACTCAAGACTATGTGGAAACCTAATATCTAAAAAATGTAACAATGCAGAAGTTCCGGAATCTAGGCCAATGACAAAGGAGGAGAGCAATGAACACTCCAGATTAGTTGACTGGGTAGTTAGATCATGTGGGTGTGTGAGCGGAATTATAATTGGCATTGTAATTGGGAAGCTGTACATTACTGACAAATACCATGAATGGTTCATGGTGACGTTTCAACAGAGGCCAAGGAGGAAAGTAAAGAGAGCAATGGAAAGCTCTACATTACTGACCAGTACCATATGAATGGTTGAGGCCAAGGAGGAAAGTGAAGAGAGCAATAAGACAGCAACGTCAAAGTTGAATATGCTTTTGTTTAAAGGCTTTAGTTATGTGTTAAGCAAGATGTCTCTCATATGTTACCTTTTATTTATCATGTTATCAAATAAAGTATACTTCTAGTGTATTATTTCCCTTATTCATCTCTTCGTAGTTTGTACTATATATCAAACCCAAAGTTTCTCCAAGTAACTTTTTTTTAGTCAATTTACAGCAACTTAAGGTCATATATACCATTCAAGGAAATAAAATTTCAAGGAAGTCTCTTAAGAGACTGTTTCACACTAAGATAATGTGCAACATAACATATATTATGAGAGCTCTCGAGTTAAGTTTATCGTGAGACCATCTTATATAAGAATTAGTGTACAATTTGTCATTCCACTTGGTCCAGTTACCCTCAGAGTTAATCCATGATATAAGCATATTACGATTATTCTCCAGTCAAAGAATTCAACTGATACAATTTCAGGCCAAACCAACAATCACATTTTTCTGTGCTAACCAGATAGAAATCATCAAGCAAACAAAAACTAATCCAATAGTAAATACGTTTCAATGCTCAATGTGCGGTAACATTAAACTTGGGCTTACCTGGAAAGGAAAACCCTTGTGCATAGCATTGGAGTTGGGAAGGATCACTTCAAGGAACCCAATTAAAATGCTAGTGAAGAAATTAAATGCTGGTTACTTGTCATAGTCAAATCTGTGTTCGATGAAACTTCATCAAGTGGTCAAGTTCTTTCAGACTGCTTTGCAACTGAAACCATTTGAATTGAACTAAACTGTAATAAATAACCAAAACAATTAAGTCTGAAAGAATGAGGCACAGCCATGATGAAATTCATCATCTAAAAAGACCGGCCCAAAGACAATGTCGTCTATTCATCTCATCTACACTCATTGAAGGTTAAAATAGCCATAAGGACTAAGGAGGTCTTCTTTCCCTTGTTCATCACTATGTGCATCAAATCTAATGTTTCTCCATGTATCATATTTCATAAATATCGTCCTCGAAAACAAAAATTCTTACTCCACAACATTACCCTTGTACACAAAACACAAATAGCTCATTTTCGAATGATCTAGAATGAAAATTGTGTTTAAAACTGCATCGAACAACTGCTACTCCATAATAAACAGAAGCGGGTTAGTGAACCATTTTGCTTTATTCTATAATGAACGAGAAATTTCTCACTCAAGTTGGCATCATTAGCCTCAAAATTAATCCATAATTCTCGGTAAAGACGTAATTAACAAATTTATGTAATCTAAAAACGCAATGAAAATTCACAATTTCCTGCGCTAATCAGACAGAAGAGAAATCATCAAGCACAAAAATACTAATTACACAGTAAAAAAAAAAAAAAAAAAAAATCATTACCAATTAACAGCTGAATGTTTCAAGTTCAAAACGAGAAATGGGGAAAAAATCGGGAGTACTGTTATTCGAAACAATGCAGAAACGGAAGGAGAAAGGAAATACCAGTCGAAGACGGAAAAATAAGCGATGAGAAAAACCCGAATGTAGTGCCGTGTATAAACCACTGCCTTGAAAACTATTTCTCCGGTACGACCGTGGTGGCGATCAGCTAGTGCCGGTAGTTCCCCAAGGTTAACACTACAGTCCCCACGCAGTTCCGCCCACTCGGAACTGTGAGACTTGGAACGAAGAAAATATCAGTACCCAGAATTTTATGAGAGAGCAGAGAAGACGAGAGAGAAGAGAGTTGAGTTTTTGTGTGATTTAGAAGCTGCTGAAGACTCGAATTTATAGCAAGCGGGGAAGCGATTCTGAGAGCCAAAACCGACTCTGAAGCTGTGCCTCAAATCCGAGTTAGTGGGAGAAAGACTCTCCCCACTAACAGTCAGGTTGACTGACTTATTCAACACAACTAACAACAAAAAAACAGCCCAATTCATAACTCGGCTCCGGCCCAAAAAGATAGGCACAGCCCGCCGCAGGCGATTGCCAAATCCCGAATCCCGAATCCCGAATCCCGAATCCCGAATCCCGAATCCCGAATCCGGGCCGGGCCCGGGCTCGGCACGCCTTGCGCGTGTCGAGTGATAAGCACCTCGCAAAGCTTCCACAAAAGCCTCCCATGACCCACTAGTGATATGGTAAGGAGGGTGGGTATATATAAACCCATAAAACTTCCTTTTCCTCACCAATGTGGGACAATTGGAAACACTCCAAAGGCAATAAAAGCCCCTATATTTCCAACAATCCCCCACTAGGGGCGCAGGAGAGACAGAGAAAGAAATTCTGGGTAAAGGAAGGATTGGATACTTAGGTATCAATATCTTTCGATTTGAATTGACACTTTAGTGAAATGAGGAAACAACTTACTTACAATGCGAGAGAATATCTTGCGATTTGAATTCTAGCCGAGCTTGATCGATACCCCCACAACACATATCATACCTTGATTAAGATCGTTAGCGAAAGTGCAACGCGCTCTTTTAGAGTAATGCGTTTAACTTGGTATTGGCAGACATGTTCACATGACTTCTCATAGTCTTGTGATCATCACACCTGCATAGGTGGCTCAAGTGCTTCTCAACAAAGACTTCTCACGTGAGTCATTAAGGACCTAAGTCCAACCTGGTGTATGATCCATCAAGTGCGTCTCAAAAGCACCACCATTAAGGCTATGAATCATACAACGCCATAGGAATAGAAGCTTTAGACTTAGTCAAGTCTCACTCTTGACCTAAGGACTTAAGCCCCATTCCCCTCGACGTATCAACGACTAGTCTCTAGCCTTGACCCTTTAGTAAAGGGATCGGCAAGATTGTTTTCGGACTTCACATAGTCCAAAGCAATCACTCCATTGTCTTGGAGTTGTCTAGCTGCAAAGACATGCCTTATTCGAATGTGTCTCTTCTTTGAATTAGACACTATTCTTTTGCAACACCAATAGCGACTGCGAGTCACGGTGTAGGGAGACCGGTGTTAGCCGTCCGCCCCATCTTGGTATATCGACTAAAGGTTTCTCAACCATTGACCTCTTGTCCGCCAACTCAAGAGCTATGAACTCGAGATTCCATGGTAGAGCGTGCAATACAAGTCTGTTTAGAAGACTTCCACGATATAGCACCTCCACCCATGGTAAAGACATAACCACTAGTAGAACAGATCTCATCGTTACACCGCAACCATTCGCATCACAATATCCCTCTAACACAACAGAAATTTACTATAATGCAAACATAAGTCTCTTTGTTCCTTTTAAGTACTTTAGTAAACGACGAAGAGCATTCCAGTGTTCATTACTAGGGTTATGTGTATAACGACTCGATCTACTAACGCATAAGCAATATCCGGTCGAGTACGAGTTCATTAAAAACATCACACTACCTAGGATTTTAGCATACTCTTCTTGGGAAACGCTCTTGCCCAAGTTTTTACACAAGTGTACACTAGGATCATAGGGTGTTCTAGCGAGCACATCATCAAAGCGGTTAAACTTTCTCAACACTTTTTCAACATAATGAGATTGACTTAGACAAATTCCATTGGGGTTTCGGATGACCTTAACTCCTAAGATAACATCGGACTTCTCCTAAGTCCTTCATCTCAAAATGTGATGACAAAAAATCTTTGGTTCTAATTATCACCTCTAAATTATTACCAAGTATTAACATGTCATCAACATAAAGGCATATAAGCACACAATCAGATTCTATTACTTTTGAATAAACACATGAATCGGAATTGTTAACCACATAGCCATTACTTATCAAAGTGTTGTTAAATTTCTCATACCATTGTTTAGGTGCTTGTTTGATCCATAGAGTGACTTGTTCGGTTTACACACTTTACTCTCTTGACCCTCAATCACAAAACCTTCAGGTTGAGACATATAGATCTCTTCCCTTAGTTCACCATTCAAAAAGGCGGTTTTAACATCCATCTGATGTATAACTAGGTTATGAATAGCAGCTAAGGCGACAAGAGTCCTAATAGTCGAAATTTTGGTCACAGGAGAGTAAGTATCAAAATAATCAATACCCTTCTTTTGTGTAAAGCCTCTAACTACAAGTCTAGCTTTGAACCTCTCTATTTGTACCGTCGGTCTCATTTTCTTTTTAAAGATCCATTTACTCGTAATGGGTTTACTACCTTTAGGTAAATCGATCGACTCCCAAGTACGATTTGACACAATAGAGTCAAGTTCACTTTTAATAGCATCTTTCCAAAAATTAGCATCAATGGATTTCATTGCCTCACTATAAGTTTTGGGTCATCTTCTATTAAAAAAGGCTGAAACAAACTCATCACTAGCACAAACAAGTGTATCCTAGTTCGGACAACATAGTTGTATCATAATCATCACCAAAGTTCTTTGGGCATCTAGGTCTTTTACTTCTTCTAGGTTCAACAGAAACATCAATAGAAGTGCTACTACTACTAGCATGTGAAGACAAATCATGAGATGCAACAGATAAACTAGGAGATGGTACAACGAGTTTTACGAAAGGGAAAAACATGCTCAAAGAATTCGGCATCTCTAGCCTCGGATATAGAACGGTCACTCAAAGACATAAATCTATAAGCAGAGCTATTTTGAGCATAACCTATAAACACACAATCATAGGTCTTAGGTCCAACGGTAGGTCTCCTAAAATCAGGTAAGCCCACTTTAGCCAAACACCCCCACACTCTAAGGTAACTTAGGTTAGGAGGATAGCCCTTCCAAATCTCATAGGGGGTCTTGTCAATTTTCTTATGAGGTACACGGTTAAGAATGTGACAAGCAGAAAGTATTGCTTCCCCCACATGTCGTCAGATAGGCCAGAACTTAAAAGCATAGCATTCATCATTTCTTTTAAGGTTCTATTTTTACGTTGAGCTACACCATTGGATTGGGGTAAATAAGGTGGACTAGTCTCATGTATTAAACCGTTTAAAGACAAAAGTCGGCTAGATAAGCGGATTTATACTCACCACCTCTATCGAGATCTTACCCTTTTAATTTTCTGTCAAGTTGGTTCTCAACTTCATTCTTAAAGTTTATAAAAGAGTGTTCAACTTCATCTTTAGTCTTAAGCAAATAGACACGGGTGTATCTAGAACAATCATCTATAAACGTAACATAATAATTCTTGCCACCTCTACTTGCAACATTTTTGAAGTCGGCTAGGTCGGTGTGAATTAACTCAAGAAGACTCGTGTTCCTAGTAGTCACAGGTTTACTAGGCTTCTTTGTAAACTTAGCCTCAACACAACTAGCACATTTAGAGAATTCTTGACTCGTCAAACTCGGAATTAAACTCATAGTTCTAAGTTTTTTAATATAATCCACATTCACATGACCTAACCTACCATGCCAAATATCAATAGACTCAAGCGATATAAGCGAAGAAGATGCAATATTATTAATAGCGAGAATCGAGTTCAATACAAAAAGACCCCGGAAAGATAACCCTTGCCCACAAATTCCCATTACGCGACATTACCACCTTGTCGGCCTCAAAAACAAGTTTCAAACCAGCTTTGTTTAATAAGGCACCAGACACAAGGTTTCGACGCAATGAGGGTACAAATAAAACATTGCTGAGAGCAAGTGTTTTCCCCGAGGTGAGTTTGAGAAAGATCTTGCCTTTGCCTGTGATCTTTGCAGATGAAGAATTACCCATGTAGACGCATTCCCCATCAGCAACTTCCTCGAACTCAGCAAATAAACCCCTATCAGCACAGAGGTGTCTCGAAGCTCCAGTATCCAAGACCCATTCAAGAACATTACCCACCGGATTAGCTTCCACAACCCATTTGCAATAACATCATCGATCACACAACATTGGCCTCAGCAGATTTCTTCTCGAGAACATTGGTAGGCTTTGTGACCGACTTTTCCGCACACATAGCGAGACAATAGGACCCTTAGCGACTTTTCGAATCTTAGGAACCGGTTTGGTATGCTTCCCTGGACCATTCTTCTTAGCAGGACCCTGGTTCTTACCCTGACCAACCTTGGCCTTACCCTTACCCTTATAATTCTCAGCATTAGACGGACCACGGACTCAACCAAATTAGCTTTAACAAAGACCAACGGCGAGAACGAGTCACAGATTGACTAGCGGGGAAGGTCTTTAAGGCGATTAGCCTCCTCGGTCCTCATATGTCCTATAAGTTCTTTAAGGGACGGGTCTTTCTTTTTGTGCTTAAGTTGGTTTCGTGTAATCGGACCAGGGAGGGAGGGAATTTCTCTAGCGAGAACATTAGCTACGAAAATATCATCAAGTTTCATGCCCTCATTCACAACATCAGCACATAAGTTTTCATAGACATGGACTTGATCCATGATAGATTTCCGTCGACCATCCGAAATCCCAACCATTTTCCCACAACATACTTCTTTTTCCCAAAGATCATCGTTACCCCCATACTTAGTTTCTAAAGACTCCCAAATAAACTTAGCAGACTTATTCACAACAAATAAGTCGAAAAGGGTGTTAGTCATATTATTCGAGAATATGCCACCTAGCGATTTTGTTATCTTTTACAAATTTCGCAATGTCCTCTTCATTAGACTTAACATCTTTTGCGGCGGGAGGGGTCGTCTCAACATCGTAGGGGTGATAGGTTTAGGCGGGTCATTAAGTAAAACATAATCAATTTCTAATCGCTCAAAATACATCAAAAGTTTCGGGACCAACGCTTATAATTGTGGACCGTCTAACGACTCCAATTTCGCCAATTCGGGAGCAATTTTCGACATAACGAGACATAGTTACAAAGAACTAAATAGTTTTCAAATTGTTATTCGAAACAATGCGAAACGGAAGGAGAAAGGAAATACCGATCGAAGACGGAAAAATAAGCGATGAGAAAAACCCGAATGTAGTGCCGTGTATAAACCACTGCCTTGAAAACTATTTCTCCGAACGACCGTGGTGGCGATCGGCTAGTGCCGGTAGTTCCCCAAGGTTAACACTACGGTCCCCACGCAGATTCCGCCCACTCGGGCGTGAGACTTGGAACGAAGAAAATATCGGTACCCGAATTTTATGAGAGAGCGAGAGAAGACGAGAGAGAAGAGAGTTGAGTTTTTGTGTGATTTAGAAGCTGCTGAAGACTCGAATTTATAGCAAGCCGGGAGCGATTACGGGAGCCAAAACCGGCTCTGGCGTGCCTCAAATCCGAGTTAGTGGGAGAAAGACTCTCCCCACTAATAAAGGTTGATCGACTTATTCAACACAACTAACAACAAAAAAACACCCAATTCATAACTCGGCTCCGGCCCAAAAAGATAGGCACCTGGACCCGCAGCGCATTGCCAAATCCCGAATCCGAATCCCGAATCCCGAATCCGGATCCGGGCCGGGCTCGAACACTGTGTATGTGCGCGTGTCGAGCCTGAATTAAGCACCTCGCAAAGCTTCCACAAAAGCCTCCCATGACCCACTAGTGATATGGTAAGGAGGGTGGGTATATATAAACCCATAAAACTTCCTTTTCCTCACCAATGTGGGACAATTGGAAACACTCCAAAGGCAATAAAAGCCCCTATATTTCCAACAAGTACCTGAGAAATTGACTCGTCGGTCGCTAATCATCTTTAATTTTTTTCTAATTTGATGGAAACCATTGCCCAGATGAGATAATGCACGTCAATTGGACTTCAGAACCCTAATTAATCGTCATAAGTTGCGCGGAGAAATTGATTTGGGGGAAAATTCCCAACTATATCGGCGGGAAAAATAATCATAGACCTCAGCAGGAAAAATAAATAAAAAATTGAGAAAGCGGCTACAGAAAACCGGTTTACACGCAGTCTCGCCACTCTCATGTAAGACGGCTTTATAAAACACTTTTTCTTTTTGACGCCCGAAAATTACTAATGTCGCCCGTATAAAGTACAAAATTACCCTTCTTCAATGAACACCCTTACGAAACTATCCTTTTATCATTAACATCCTAATCCTGACCCTTATCAACCATAATGATTCACTGCACTCACCTGAATTCTCAATTTAACATTCCCTTAAACATTTGACAGCGGCGACGGTGACTACGACGACGACGACAACACCAACATCAATTAATTACTCTCTTTAATTTTCAGTTCCTCTACTTGAATTGTTATAATTATGTATAGAATCAGACAATTAATTACTCTCTTTAATTGTCTGTCTCATTGTAGACGGTCATTATCTCTCACAAAATGAAATGTAAGTGGAGATATCTATTTTCCACCCATTTATACTGTCTACTTACATATTTTGTTTTTTTTTTTGGTGCAAATGAGGGGCAAGCCCCGAAACTTAATTGTTAGCTATTACACGGGAAAAAGCAGCCCCGAAAATATCCTCCCGTAGGATTGTACGTAAATCATAAAAAGGAGTATCTAAAATCATAGGGATAGTACTAGAGGAAATTCCTCTATTAGCTAGTAAATCTGCAGCTCTGTTTGCCTCTCTATAGGTATGCTCTAGTTTGACCATCCATTGAGTATCTCTGATTAAGTCCCTGCATCTTTTGACTATGAACTTCAGACCATTATTCACCAGCTGCTCTTCATTAATAATACTAACACAAGGGGAATTATCCATATGGATAATTAGTTTATTTATATGCATTGATCTTGCCTTTTCCAACCCAGCTAACAGGGCAAGTAATTCCGCTTTCATAGACGTGCACTCCCCACAAGAGAAAAAATAAGCATTAACAAAATTACCCGTCTCATCTTGGAAAACGCCACCACCTCCTGCTGGACTAGGATTACCCTTAGAGGCTCCATCAGTGTTTAATTTATACCATCCATGAGGGGGAGGTGTCCAACGAACAAAAATCTCTTGTCTACGATTTATAGGTTGGGGTGTAAGAATATCAAAACGATCAAATGCTTGCTTAGTTACCTTGAATTGTTGATGGAGGAAAGCGCGTGGGTCTAGAGGATTTTCGCTGGCCAAAAACAATATTGTTCCGCCATTTCCAAATCCACCAACAAGTGACCGCGAAGTAAATCGGCCAATTCGCTTCAATCGAATCAACCTCGTTGGTGGCACATTTCGTGAGCCATTCGGAAAAAGGTGACGAGTAGAAGAAATTGTTTGAGGACGGCACTCCAACCATGTTCCAAATTTGACGAGAGATGTAGCAGGAGCGTAAGAGATGCTCGGCTGTTTCTTCATATGCACCACACCGAGGACACATGGGATCATTTCCCATATTACGTTTGACTCGATTAACATTCACTAATAATCGCCCATAAGCAGCTAGCCAAAGGAACATACAAATCCTTTGTTGGACGGGAAGTCTCCAAATAGTTTTCCAAATTATAGGTTCCGGGTCATCAGTGGTATCCAAGTCCCGAAGGTAGCCCAAAGCCGATTTAATAGAGAACTTTCCCGAAGTCGTACCTTGCCAATAAAACGTATCTTCCAAATCCGGATCATTTATAAGAGAGATAGATGCAATTCGTTGGAGCTGTACCTGCGGTAAAAAAATCAGCAAACCGGTCCCATTTCCACCCATTTTCTTCACACCACATATCACTTACAGTGTCCCCAAGCATGGAATCCGGTATAGGGGCGATATTAAAATCAGACAACCGGGTACCATCTACCCACGCGTGGTCCCAAAAAAGAGTACGTCTTCCATTCCCAACTGCGGTAGCTGTGCCCCTAACAATTGTTCTTGCCTGAGACGAAATCCCTGCCCAAACATTCGACATATTACGCTTTGGTTGAAAGATATCAATGTCTAGGCGGTTATTACAATACTTCGCTCTGAGGACCCTTGACCATAAGCTCGACGGTTCAGCTAGGACTCTCCAACCTAGCTTTGTAAGAAAGGCCGCATTTGCTTGCCTGGCCGAAGTTATCCCTAGGCCCCCTCTCGATTTTGGCTGTTGAACCGTCTCCCAATTAATAAGATGAATGGATTTTTTATCTTCATCTCCTCCCCATAAGAATCGACGAGATTTTTTATCCATGGTATCACAGACAGACTTAGGAATCTTTGCGGTTTGCATACTGTAGTTGGCTAAGGTAGTCAGGGTAGACTTGACAAGGGTCTCCCTTCCAGCTAAAGATAATCTTTTCGTCGCCCAACCCGCTAGCCTCTTGTTCATTTTTTCTTCTAGGTGAGCGAATGTATGACGGGTCACCCTACCATTAATTGTAGGCATACCAAGGTAGGTGCCGAGGTCCTCTGTTTCCTCAAACCCAAGAGCTTGAGTCACTGCTTGTCGAGTCGTTTCGTCTGTATTGATGGAATAAAAGACTCGGGATTTAGCTTCACTTACCTTTTCACCCGAGGCCTGACAAAAATTATTTATAACATGACGGATCACCAGAACTTGTTCTACATTTGCTTCTCCAAAAATAACCATATCATCCGCGAAGAAAAGATTTGTAATAGACGGACCGTCTCGACCCAAGGTAATAGGTCTCCAATTTTTATTTATTACCTCGAGGTCTATGGCCTGTTGTAATTTTTCGAGGCACATAACAAAAAGATATGATGATAAAGGGTCCCCTTGACGCACCCCTCTCGTTGGAATAAACTGCTCTGTAGCTTCCCCATTCCAGAGAATTTGCATTCTCGTGGAGGTCACACATTCCATCACGACATCGACGAGTAGAATAGGAAATTGCATATCATTCATTGTGGCTCTAATAAAGTCCCATATCAGCCTATCGTAGGCTTTTTCTAGGTCTATTTTTATGGCCATGAACCCCTGCTTTCCCTTCTTTTTACGCATTGAATGAATAGCCTCTTGGAACACCACTATATTGTCCGTTATTTGCCTACCCGGGACGAACCCACTCTGCGTCTCAGATATGACGTGGGGTAAGACCTTTTTGATTCGATTTGCTAAAGTTTTACTTATAATTTTATACGCGACGTTACATAAACTAATGGGTCGGAATTGAGACGCGTATTCAGGGGCATCAACTTTAGGGATAAGAACCAAATGAGTGTCATTAAATTCAGAGGGTATACCTTTTCCTTCAAGTGCTCTGATGACCATAGAACAAAGAGAGCTTTCGATCATAGCCCAGTTTTTCCGATAGAAGAGGGCTTGAAAACCGTCTGGACCCGGAGATTTTAACGAACCCATATTATTTATAACTCCTTCGATTTCTGCAATAGTATATGGACGAGTTAACCAGTTCCAATCTTTTTTATTAAAGGCTTGGAAAAGGTCCCAAGGCAGGCTGTATTCGGCTAATGATGGATAATCATCAGAGTATAATTGCTTATAAAACTCGACCAGAATGTTTTTTACCTCCATAGGATTATTACTTATTAGTCTATTCCCCATCAGCCTTTTTTAGAGAAGTGATACGATTGCGTCATCTTCTCACAAGAGTACTAACTTAAAATAAATCCGTATTTCGGTCTCCGTCTTTAATAAACTCAAGTCTTGATTTTTGATACCAAAGGAGCTCTTCATGTGCTAGCACCTCGTCCAATTCCTTACGAAGTTTTGCCTCTAATTTAATTAGATTACTGCTTCTTGCTAAAGACAACTCTCTGTGACATCCTCCTATTCTGGCAAATAATTCTTTCTTCTTCCTGAAAATATTTCCGAATACCTGCTCATTCCAAATCTGCAATTTCTGCGAGAAGGCTTGAAGTCTTGCTGGAAAAATTCCGTCTGATGGCCAGTTTTCAGAGACAAATTCTTTGAATTTTTCGTGGGAGAGCCAACATGCTTGGAAGCGAAAAGGGCGATTTAAATTGTTCATTGGGACAAACCCATTCGGAGAGATGAATAGAGGACAATGATCAGACTGAACTGCAGGCAAATGACGGACCATAGCATTCTCGAAAAGAGTTCCCCAATTTGTATTACACAGTGCTCTGTCCAGACGTGCACTTTGCCTCGTTTCAACTGAATTACCCCGTGCCCACGTATGGGAAGAGCCCGTGAATGCTAATTCAATAAGTTCGCAATTCTCTATCCAGTTATTAAAATTCTCGCACCGTCTCGCCATGTTACTATCACCACCATGACGTTCCGAAAGATACCTTGTTTCATTAAAGTCACCGGCTAAGAGCCACGGCTGATTATTAGTTCTCGCAAAGTTTTCTAGTTCGGACTAAAGTTCTCTTCTATTTGTCGGGTCTGGGCTAGCATAAACGGCAGAGAAGAACCAAGGGAATTCACCATTCCGCGAAATTTCGAAGGTAATGAATTGATGGTGCTCGTATACTGGGTTAACTGAGACAATGGCGGTATTCCAGTATACCCAAATACCACCACTGAATCCGATAGCATTAACTCTTGAGTGACCATAAAAACCGAGGATTGATCCTAGTTTTATAGCATGATCACCACCCATATGGGTTTCAACTAAAGCAAGAACAGTCGGTTTGTAAGTGTGGACGACTTCCTTAATAGCATTAATTTTGTTCTTATTACCAGTTCCTTGGACATTCCATATCATAAAACTGATATGGGGTAGGTTAGGAGACAAATTTGGGATTTGTGTATTCATAAAATCCGGTAGATAGTTTAAAGATATTAGATAGGCGCGACTTACTAGCTTGAGAATATTGTCAATACTCCACGGTATCGACAGTTCCATCATTAGATTCGAAGGATTGTCCTTCGCTAGCTCGATCTTGACGTCCATTATTGGACACTCCGACACCATCACTGCTAAGTACGGGGCCGGCATCTCCGGTGTCGTAGCTATCTTCACTTGCTGGGAGGGTGGAACCACTTCTATCTGGGGGTTCTGAGATAGGCATCGTGGTTGTGGTAGGGGGCGGTCTAGATAAGAGAAGTACGGGTGAGGACTCGTGTACATTGGTTATAGTCTGACTTTGGGGAGCGCAAAACAGAGTATTCTGAGTCCCTGTTTCCGCTCCAGAGAACAAGTTTTTATCGAGGTTGGTACTGGATATTTTGGAGGTTGAAGGTCTGTTGGTGATATCTTGTAGGACGATTGTAGAGTTATTATGATTTTGGAAGGAATTAGATGATTGAATATTTTTATTCTTAGGAGTATATTTGTTGGGATTTTTTTTGGAAAGATTTGAAGATATTTGTTTGTTAGAATTTTTATTATTTGTGGAGATTTTTTGATTGGCTTTATTTGTGGGAATTGGTTTTGGCAAAATATTAGAATTATTATTTCCTATATTAGTTGAATTAAAATTAGCCGAATAAGGAGAATCAGTTGCGTTATTCTCGGCAAGAATATCAAATCTGGATCCTTGGGATTTGGAAGATTGACCAAAGTTGAAAATAGGTTTACTCGGTATTGCTTCTGCCTTTCTACGGGGTGGTTTTTTCACCATCATCCAAGCCCCGAAGTCATCTTCCTCTTCGGGTCGAAGACCCGCTTCTAAAGACCCTGCCGTAGGTAGAGTTTGATTATCTGCAGACTGTTGCTTCTCTTTATCCCCATAGTTAACTGAATCCCCGGATGTATCCTTCTGACAATTCTCTGATGTGTGGCCTAGTTTACCACACTTAAAACATATTAGTTTAAGACCTTCGTATTGAATGCCGTAGACTTTGCCATACAGACGGAATTTGGAGAGGAGAGGCTTTGATATGTCAACCTCTACACTGAGTCTAGTAAATTGTCCTCTTTCCGCAGAAGCTGTATTCTTGTCTATACGAACTACCTTACCTATTTTTGACCCAATTTTCTTTAGGAACATTTCATTAAAATATTCGACTGGCAGATTAGGTATACGAACCCAAGCCGTCAAAGTTCTAATTCTGTCTTCAGAAGGCACAAAATTTGGCACCCATCGTCTAATAGTGAGATAATGGTCATCTATCATCCAAGGGCCTTGAGTGATGACAAATTCGTAGTCTTGTTTTGACGAGAATCGGGCAACATAATATGATCCAGTTAAATCAGTAAGAGTGAGTTTACCTTTAATGGACCATTTAGCTTGCAACTTTCTCATCAGCGAATTGTAACCTATCTCTTTATCGAACATTTTTATGATTAGGGAATGTCGCCAAGGTTTGCGAAGGACTTCTTTTTCTGCCTTTGTGAGACAAATCTTGGGGCACAGAGTATCTTCATCATCTTCATTAGGTTCCATATCATCATCTGAGTCTGAGTCAAATTCCTCTATTGAGAGATCCTCGATATCGTTATGTCCAGAGAAAAATCCTTGAACCATTTGCCTATAGGTTAGAGCATTATGATTCTGAGGACTATTGCTTGCTTTTTTCTCCCCCATTTCAACTGGAACCACTTGACGTGAGGAGTCCAAACCAGGGGAAGTACGGAATTCATCGATGTGCATCGTTTTCCTCTTTGCATTTTTTTGGTTCATTGGCGTTGGAATTGCACTTGCAGTGTTCCTGCCTAATGTGGACATGGGTGAAAGGGAGGTCTCCGGCGGGAGATCCTCCATAGTTGCACTTTGGTGATTGGAAAAGAAAAGAAAGAATTTTCTCTCTCTAAGAATTTTTTCTCTCTAAGAAAGAGTCGGGTGAATAGTGACCATCTACAACTGAGAATTTGTGCTATAAATTTGGTCTGATTGAACTTGGTTTTTTGTTATAGTCATAATTTACCCTTGTTCTATCGTTTTACAAAAACTTTAGGGAAACGGTCTCATATGATAGAGGAGGAAATTATTTAATTTATATTTTTCATGTTATGTCTCCCACTAAATTAGTGGAAGACGGTTTCTCAAGGTGAATATGGATACAAAATATGATCTAATAGATACGATTGTTCTAAAAACATGTACCAAACTGAAGTTACATTTTGAGACACAATCATTAGTAAAAGAGGTATGAATAAATACATAAAGGAGTACAATAAAGTGGTCTCAGTTTTTGTGATTTACGTTATCGTTATGTTTATTTAGTTTATCATTAGTTTAGTTTAAAGTTTTAATCTTCGTTGTATGTTTACATGTTTAATGTCGTGATTAAGGTAATGGATAATATGTTTAGTTTTAATTCATTTATGCTTGGTTGTAGGTTTTTTTTTCCAACAAGTCTTGTCCGTCACAAGCTTGCGACGGGTCAAGTAATACCTATATGGGTAGATAAGACAAAACAGATTGTTACTCCCTAGGCATTCTGCTTTTGTCTTATCTACCCCACATGGGTAATATTTGACCCGTCGCAAGCTTACGACGAATATACCGTCACAAATGAGAATTTGTGTTTTTCAATAGGGTTCGATTAATCCTTTACCGGTTTACTTGATTGAATTCTATAATTAACAAGTTGCTGGTCAATTAGCTGGGATTAGCTAAAGGGTTTGACTTGTTTATGTTCTTAATGAGTTTTTATTGATTCCTTGACCCTTGGACCTTGACCATCAATGAAAATTGATTAGGTTAAAAACCGACTTATCCTATTTGGACTAACCTACCTATTCGAGTTGAACACGAGAGTGAGAACTCTATGAGGGTGCTTTTAGCTCTATCGATTGGGACCTTTACCAAGGGAGTGGAAGGACAATTGGGAATTTATCGTGGACTTAATGACCTTGAGTCCTTGACCATTATTAAGATACCACGGGATTAGGGGAATGGATTCCGGTTTTGTTCAAGGATACCAATTACGTACCCGGGACTCCGGGAGGGAGGTACTTGGGACCACTAGTCACCATTCATGGACCATGGAGCGAGGTGTTTGGTACCTTAGAGACGACTTCCCCTTAACTTGTTATTTTACAACTTGTAAACGAGATTTATGAGCGTAAATAAGTTGTGTTGGTGGAGAAAATTGAACCCTAATCCTTTGTTTATTTTTTAAACCACTATTTCTATTACTTGTTACTTAATTTAACAGATTTAGTTAGTCTTTAATTCAGTTACTTAATTTAATATCAACCAACTTATTGAGTGCGTAGCTAGCTTGATGGAGAAAATCGGAACCTAAACCTTTCTTTATTGTTTTACCTTATGATAGACATATCCTTCTTAAAATTAAAATGGAAAAGCTAGCACATGACAGACATGTTTTTCTGATTGAGACGTTAGTATATTGTTAAGGTTAGGATTTTCGTTTACTTAGATTTAACGTCATGGTTGTGCATGTAACTTTTGTATATTATGTAATAGATCTTATCGACTTAAATATATTACCGTTATTTTTAAGGAAGGAGAGTCCGATGTTTAATAAACTGCACTTTAGGCTTTGAGGAATCCGATCTCTTAGATCCATGGCAAGATCGATTTTGGAATCGAACAATGCATTTTACCGCTTTACATAATTCCAGTTCATGTCTTAACTTAATTTACATAAAACCATTATTTTATTTTCTGATTAAGAATTCAGTATTATGTGTGTATTTGACCTAGCTTGAAAGCCCAAAAACACTTTTTGGCCAAACATACTATTTTCTAGAAGTTAAACAAAAAATTCTCAAAAGCTAAAAATCCATATTTTTGCTCATAAAAATAGAAGCAACAATTTGTTATTTCTGCTTTTGAAAAACACTTTTGGAAAATTAAACTTGAAAAGCAAAAACTAATTTTTGAGAATCGAGGCCAAACATGCTCATTATGTCATTTGAATATAATGAGATATAGCATGTCTCATTTTTAATAGTAGGTAAGGCGGTGTATATTTGACCGCTTCATTACCATCGACCGAATCCATTGAGACTCAAAGCTAATAAGGTAGCTCACGTAAATATATGGTAGAGCTGATCAACATGATCTATTATGTAAGCCTACACGGATCCGCCATGACGACGTGACAAGCCTTGGCGTTGATTTCTTTTGCCAACTTTCCGGGTTTCCACCATCAAGTTCAAACTTTGGTCCAATTTCTAGGTGAATACGACTGCATTTACATAAGACGTGGAAAACCCTCTGTCGTAAATATTAGCACTCCCAGTCTCCCACATACGCAAGTTCAAACTTTGGTCTTATATGTATGAGGTTTCTTCCAGCCTCTGACAAATAGCCGAGTCAAGTCTTTGTCGTTTGATCAAGTCTTCCCGTTCTCACAACATACCGAATTACCGATAGCGCCATCCACAAAATCCCAGCAAACATTATCATTTATGATCCCTTTAAAACATTTGCTAAAAAAATTATGTTACCCAAAAAATGAGTAATTGACTAATTGCTCTTACCAAACCTCTATCGTTGTCACTTGTCAGTCAACACAAGCACATCTATCATACAGTAGCCAAGTTATTGACATTGTTGCTCCAACTGCCTCAAGAAATTTGCGCCTGTATAGCTGAATTTTCAGGATAATAGATACGATAAATCGGTTTAGTTCAATAGGAAACAGACATGTACTCATACTCCGGAAATGTGTATACCTATGATGACAATGTAACAACCAGTAGCAGAAGGAGAGGATGAGAAGTCGCAACTCACTACCCCGACAAAAAAGATAAAAATCAAAGTGGATTACAAAAGTAAACCTTATCTTTAATATCTTCTACTTCCAAAATGACATTACTTACGAAAAATAATAAATAATACGGAGTATAAGAGTAGAGAGGGAAAAGGAGGGACGAGAAAGCTTAGGGGAATAGGCCAATAGGGTACAACCAAAATTGGCGTAAAGGTTTTAAGATATAATTTCCTTCTAAATCTATTCGAAGGGATTTCGATTTGCCTTTAGAAAGGGAAATTGCTCACTCCAAATCACTTCCCCTCTATTTTCCGTCGCACTTTGCTAACCAAACAAAAGTTTTTTTCCCCCTTTGTTTCCCTCCAAAACCTCTAATCCAAACAAGGCATACTTTGGATATTATAAATGGAGGGAAAAAAGAAGGAGAGGCAGGGGAAAAGAAAGGGAGGGGGTCAGGGGGGATAATGGGAAGTTGGAGTTTTCCCTCCAAATCTTTTATTTGTCGGAGAAATATTTCTCGACCCATTTTTTTTTTTCTTTCAAATAATCCCTCTGCTTCTATTGAGCGGTTTGAGCCAACCAATCCATTCTTTTCCTCTTCCGAATCCCTCCACCCTAAATATCTCATTTATTTGCCTCCAAAGTCCTTCATTCCTTCCCCTCCACATTCCTCAATCAAAAATCACCCCAAGGGTGTATTTAGACAAAGGGATTTGGAGGGAAAGGAAAGGGAGCGAAAGTAGGGGATTTAAAATCCCTTGTTTGGATAGCAAATAGGGGTGGAGGGAAATGGAGGGGGAGGAATTTGGAGGGATCCATTTTCCCCCTCCGAGGCAAATCAAATCTCTCCACAATAAGAAAGACTTGGAGGAAAATTGTATTCAAACACTCATACCCCATTCCCCCTCCCCTTCACTTCCCTCCCTTTTCCCTTCCCTCGTTCTCCCTCCCCTCCCTTTTCCTCTATTTTTGCTATCCTAACACACGCTAATGTGTCCTGTACCTTTGACTATTCAAAACAAAACATGGGAAATAAAATAATCACGAGAAAAGTCATACGTTGAGTGACTCATAGTCATGACACAAGAGACTAGTGATGATAGCACGTCAAAATGTTCCCAGTAATCAGACTTCAAGACCGAATCACCTGCAATTCATATACTCAGAATTTAGAGATATTCGACATGAGTATATATCCAAGTGCTAGACACCGTCATTTTTGAATCAGATTATTTTTCTTTACAATTTTAAGCATATATTAATAGTGAGTTTGTAAAGTTTGACCTTAAAAAGTTAAAAAAGAAAAAAAAAAAAAACCAATACGTAAAGTGTAGCAGCTCTCATGTACAATCATAGAAGGATAAAAAAGTCGTAAGAGACTCCGGACTTTTGAATGACTCATAATAGTCTGCATTTCCATTTACCATCCACTCCTATGTTATTCATACTCCATTAGCAGTATTTGATACTGATGCATGTTTAAACTTTAGACTCCGCTGTTTTGAAAATAGTTCTTAACACAAGGTAACCAAGTGATATACTAGGTTGCACCAAAACGGACACGGACACGGACACGGACACGGACACGTGACACGGCATCCCATGAAATTTAGGACACAGGACACGGCATTTAAATTTAATAAAATATATATTCTATAGTTATATATGTGTGATTTTATTTTTGAAAAATATTGAATATTAAATTTAAATAAGTAAAAGTAAAAATTACGTTAATTATAACTCATTCTTATTTCCAAAACCAAAACCAACTTATAATCAATCTATTTCGACATCTCATTACTAGTCTAAATAACATCATTTGTCTCCAATTCAACTTATTAATAGAAATAATTATAATAGTTGGGCCTCAACCATCACCTTAAGGTTTTGGTTGAGTTGGTTCATCTATCATGGTATCAGAGCCAGTGTGACCGAAGGTCACGGGTTCAAATCCTGGCAACCTCAAAACTCCTCAAAAACTCGAAGTGGAAACCCAGCACACGGTACGGGGGAGCCGGTGCAAACCAACCACTCTTCAAGCCCAATGGGCATTTGAGTGAGGGAGGGTAATAGGAATAATTATAATAGTTGGGCCTCAACCATCACCTTAAGGTTTTGGTTGAGTTGGTTCATCTATCACTTATTTCCCCACCAAATTTAACCATATAACAATTCTCGCCATTTAACTTAAATTCAACTTGATTCCGTTTGGAGGCCAGGTGTGTCCAAATACCAAGGACACGGCTCAAAATACCATGGACACGTGTCGAAATAAAAGATGAAAGTTAGACACGGGCCACACGGCTTTACAAGTGTTCGACACGTTTTGACGTGTGTCCGACGAGTGTCGTGTCCAACACGGGAACGCCGATTAGGAGGAGTGTCCGTGCAACCTAGGTGATATACGTGAATCCGAATAAATGAGTCTCAATTGACAACTTACTATACAAGTATGAAGTTGATATTGAAGTACGAAATAGTCCACCTTTTAGTCAAGTCTACTGTTTCACCAAGTTTTGTTTTTTGGTTGTGCCCCATCACACTTAATACCAGATGGTGAATGGAGGAGAAGAATCCTGTCATAAGGGGAAGGCAATTCAAATAGCTACAAGATAAAACAAATTGAGTTGAATCAGTACATAAATATCAGCAGTTCTCTTGTGACGATTGTGACCTCTCAGTCTCTCACAATCACCTTTCCGTTTTCACAAAATTTTAAGCGGTTGTGAGATGTCACAAACTTGTGCCGCATCACAAATGAGATTTTGCTAGTAAAATTTAACATCAATGAATATGAACCATTAAACAACAAATGAGTCTGTAGAAAAACATTACCTCAGTAACTTAAGGGCTCACGCAAACTGCAGGATAAGGGGGAGTCGGATGTATGCAATTTTTCCCTTTGTGCCCGTAACACAAAGAGGTGGTTTCCCAAATCTAGGCAAGCATTAAACAAAGAAGTTGGCAAATAGCATCAGTGAATGGACAAAAATAGACATAACGACGTTGACTTGGTTGACCCTTGTGGTTTGGGTACCTACAAAACAAGCCCAAGTTTTCAACTCTGCATATCAACCAAAGTACTGTACTTACAAACAAGAAAAAATTTGCACACAAAAATCAGCATCAATGCATCACTTCTTGTGCTTGTTTAGCCTACTTGTAATATCTCTTAATGTCATAGTAATAGAGTCTAACTCTCTCTCTTCTTTTCAGCCACCCTGTCATGCTCAAGAGCGTCTAGCCTTGTTGCAGTTCAAGAACAGTTTCCATATAAACTGTAAACGCGACTCTTCTAATACCTATGCAAATATCATACCATATGAAAAGACGAAATCATGGGTAGGAGGTGAGAGTGCAAATTGCTGTTCATGGGACGGGGTGGAGTGCGACAGGAACTCAGGTCATGTGATCGGTCTTAACCTCACAGCCAGTTGTCTCTCTGGTACTTTTCCTCCAAACAGCGCCATCTTTAACCTAGCCTATCTCAGAAAGCTTATCCTTAGTTATAATAACTTTAATTATTCTCGAATCCCTTCTAAGGTCGACCAACTTTCTAAGTTGCAAGTCCTTAGGCTCTTCAAGTCCAAATTTAGTGGGCAAATACCAGCACAAATTTCAAATTTGTCCGAGCTTGCTGTCCTAGAACTTGGAGAGGACTCGACGGAGACTCAATTGCTAAAACTTCAAAATCCTTCTCTTGAAAAATTAATTCAAAATTTCACTCGTCTACAAGAGCTCGATTTAAAAAATGTTGATGTGTCCTCCACAGTGCCAGTTAATCTCCAAAACTTGACCACTTTAAAACAGATTAGCATTGATAACTGTAATTTGCATGGTAAGCTTCCACCAAATCTTTTTCACTTGCCACATCTTGAGACCCTCAGATTGAGTTTCAATGGCGATATTGGCGGGTCATTTCCCGAGTTTCCGTGGCATAGTCCTCTCAAAGGGATTTTTCTATCGGGCACATCGTTGTCCGGAGAATTGCCTCCTTCAATTGGAAGACTTGCTCAACTCGAAATGCTTGAATTATCCCTTTGTCCAATATCAGGATCTATCCCATCTTCTGTAGGTAACCTGACAAAGCTCTCACATTTGTACCTTGCTAATACTGATTTAACTGGCGTCGTCCCACCGTCTCTATCAAATCTAACAAATCTGGAAGCTCTATTTCTCATGTATGACAGTGTTGAGCCAGGACAACTGATCTCAAATTTAGCCAAGCTACATAAATTGACCGATGTTGGCCTCAATGGAATGACATTAAGAGCTGAGGTCCAACCTTTCGCCAACCTTACGCAGCTCCGTGAATTATATCTCAGTGATACTCAAGTAGTGGGTCAACTTCCACAGTGGTTAGGAAATCTAACCCAACTAGAGATTCTGCACTTAGGGGGAAGTCAGTTTTTGGGTCTAATACCACCATGGTTTACACAACTAAAAAATCTACAAGGTCTGGCATTGATTTACAGTAGCTTGTCTGCCAACTTTGAGACATTTTCAGGTTTAGAAAACCTCCGTTACCTGATTTTAACAGGTACCAACCTAACGTTTCCCCCCACTTCACAGACCCATCCATCTCTTTCCAAGCTACGACTCTTGTGGCTTATGGGTTGCAACTTAACAGAATTCCCAGTAGTCTTGCGACATCAACAGAAACTAGAGCATTTGCGGCTTGAACAAAACCTTATCAAGGGTAGCATCCCACAATGGTTTGTGAACACAACTAAAGAAAGTCTCCTGAGTTTTCAGCTAGCTCATAATAATTTGACTGGTTTTGAACAACCAACGACAACCCTCCCATGGTCTCGCTTGGAAATATTTGACATTGAGGGTAATAACTTCCAAGGAGAACTTCCTATTCCCCCAGTGTCTATAAAGAGTTACGATGTCTCAAGCAATTTGTTTTCAGGAGTAATACCGAAACAAATATGCATGGCTACATCACTACTCATGCTGGATTTGTCCCGCAACAACTTCAGTAGCCAGCTGATCCCTCATTGCATAGGAGATCAGCTTGGCAATTCATTACAAGTTTTGAACTTGAGAGGAAATAACTTCCATGGCAGTATCCCCACATCTTTCACATCGCACTGCAATGTAAAGATGATAAACCTGAGTGAAAATCAATTGGAAGGTGACGTGCCAAGGTCATTGGAGAATTGTTCAAAGCTTGAGGTTCTTGATATAGGAAAAAATCGTATAAATGATACTTTCCCATCATGGTTAGGAAGTCTCCCCAACTTACAGGTTTTGGTTCTGAGCCATAACAATTTTCATGGAAGCATATCTGATCAAGATTTAGGTTGTCAGTTTTGTAATCTACGTATAATTGATCTATCAGACAACTTTTACACTGGTGACTTACCATCGAGATATCTTCAAAATTGGAGCAACATGAAAGCTGTCAAGGAAGGACAATCAGATTCATATAATACAAGGATTACTTTTGTAGTGGGGGCAGGTGAAGATGAAGAGGGATCTGTATTTTTTGAGACATTTGAATACTCAATCACGATAACAAGCAAAGGCACTGAGAGACTTTACTCGCAGATACTTAAAGTCTTTAGAGTCATCGACTTCTCCAGCAATAACTTCACAGGCAAGATTCCAGATGCCATTGGCGAACTCAAAGGGCTTCAAGCACTCAACTTATCAAACAACAATTTAGATGGCAGAATTCCGGCCTCGCTGGCTAACATGATAGATCTCGAGTCCTTGGACCTTTCTCGAAATACTTTCTATGGAGTAATCCCGCCTGAGTTGGCTCAATTAACATCTCTTGAGGTCTTTGATGTTTCCTACAACGATTTAGAAGGTCCCATACCACAAGGAAACCAGTTTGACACCTTCCTAAGTGGCTCTTATGTGGGAAACTCAAGACTTTGTGGAAACCTAATATCTAAAAAATGTAACAATGCAGAAGCTTCGGAATCCCCGCCAGTGACAGACGACAAGGGCAATGAGCACTCCAGATTAGTTGACTGGGTAGTTAGATCATGTGGGTGTGTGAGCGGATTTATAATTGGTATTGTTATTGGGAAGCTATACATTACTGACAAGTACCATGAATGGTTCATGGTGAAGTTCCAACAGAGGCCAAAGAGGAAAGTAAAGAGAGGAACAAGTCAGCAAAGTCGACGCTGAATCTGCAAGTCTAATGCCTTTATTTTTGTTTTAAGCATGTTGTCTCTCTTGTTTACCTTTTATACACCATATTATAAAATAAGATATACTTCTAGTTGTAATCTGGAATACAGGAATGTCTTCTTTTCCTTATTCATCACTCTGTGCTCTCAAACGCAAACGTTTCTCAAGTAACATATCTTTTTAGACAATTTACAGCAACATAGGGTCATAAACACCATTCTTGGAAATACGATTTCAAAGAAATCTCCTAAGTGACCGTCTCACTTTAAAATAATGTGCAACATAACATAACACACTGGAAACAAACAAAAAGAAAAACTAGGTATTAAAAAAATTACCCATACTGTGCAAGATCTCATGCCAAGTTTATCATAAAACTGTTTCATATAAGAACTAGTGTACAATTTGTCACTCCGCTTGGTACATTTACCCCTCACCATTAATCCATAATATATGCATATCACCATAATTCTCAGCTCAGTGAAGACATAACTTACAAATCCACGACTGATTTCAACTGATACAATTTCAGGCAGTTGTGGGTAACAATAAATTTGTAAAGAAAAATCACAACTTTCTGCACTAATCACATAGAAATCACCAAGCAAAACAAAAACTAATCTAATAGTAAAAAAGTTGTAATCGCATGAGCTATTAACAGCCAATTGTGGGTAACAATAAATTTGGGTTTACCTGGAGAGGACAGTACTTTTGCACAGGAATTGGAGTTGGGAAGGATCACTTCAAGGAACCCAATTAAAATGCTGGTGAAGACATGAAATGCTGGTTACTTGTCAAAGGCAAAAGTGTCTTCGATGAAACTTCATCAAGTGTCATGTTCTTTCATACGGTAGACTGTTTTTCGACCTGAAAACATTTGAGTTGAAATGAACTGTAATAAATATCGAAACAAATTGAATCTAAAAGAACAAGAATCCACCCTGATGAAATTCACCATCTAAAAATCCTGGCCCGAAGAGAGTATCAGCTATTCATCATACAAGGTTAAAATAGTCGTAACTCTAAGATATTGTGCAACAAAACCTATAAATATTGGAAATATAAGGCTAGTATGGGGACGAAGATATATACTTAGAGAATAAATGTTTTGTCCTGAATGAGAAACGAAATCGCCCCTTACTATGGTACAATTTGATATGTGTCGTCCCCCAAGGTCATACATAGCACATTCCTAAAGGTTGTGTGCTCAATCATAAGGAGTTGGAACTCGACAGTCGGGGGGGGGGGGGCGCTAGCAGGGGCGCTCGCCCCTGCTGGCGGATAGAAATCTCAAAAGTTTTACTTAGAATTTTCGAAAAAAAATTCGAGTTCCCCTTATACCATTACCCGTTGGCGCTAACATGCTACGGTTGACGACAGTATGCTCAAAATTTCTCTTTAAGGTAGGAAACGAATGTATCTGAGAATCATTTGTGTTTAGAACTACATCGAACAACTGCTACTTCGTAATAAAAAGAAGCGGGATAGTGAACAATTTTGATTCATTCCATAATAAAAGATAAATTTCTCACTCAACTTGGCATCATTATCCTCAAAATTAATCCATAATTTAAGCATATATTACTATAAATTTTCGAAAAAGACCTAGTTAACAAAGTAATCCAAATACTAATTACACAGTAAAACATGCAAAATCATAATCAATTAACAGCGGTATGTTTTAAATTAAAACGAGAAATGGGGAAAAAATCGGGAGTACCTGAGTAATTGAATCGCCGGTGGTTACTCATCTTTGATTTCTTCGAATTTGATGGATCCATTGCCCAGATAATGTACATCAATTGGAGTTCAGAACCCTAATTAATCATCAAGACAAGAGTTGCGCGGAGAAATTGATTTGGGCGAAAACTCTCACTATATCGGCAGGAAAATTAATTAATCCGCACACAACCATGTAAGTTTAAAGGAGAAACACAAATTGAAAAAAAAAAAAAAAAAACGGTTACTATAATGTTTATACAAATTTTCGGCGGGCGAAAACTCTCGTGTTAACTCAAAAGGGAAATTAGGACTTTTTTTTTTTTTTTTTTGCATTTGGTCGGTTTATTTCATGTTACTATAATGTTTCATCACAGATTCTTATTTGCGACGGACCATATTCGTCATAAGTTTGTGACGGGTCAAATAAAACTCATATAATAAAGGGTAAATAAAGACAAATATTTGTTATTTACTAGTACTTTAATTTTTATCTTATTTATTCATATGCGTAATATTAAACCCGTCACAAGGGTACTGATGTTTCATATGGGACTTAATGTGAAAATGAGAATGGACGACGAAGCCAAAGGGATATGGACATATCTTTTTTTTTTTTGACAACTTTGGAAAAAATAATTACATTCTCATAACCCTATTAACTAAACTATGAGCATGTTTATTAAGGTTTTTAGTACGAAATTAAAATATAAACAATGAAAAAAGATAACAAAACAACAAAGGTTTTTCCCATCTGTGCCCCTGAAGTTTTCACTTTTCCCAACTGTACCCCTGCGTATGGCAAAATATTAACTGTGCCCTTGAACTTTATTAATTATTTTCATCCGTGACTAAAGTAGCCAAAGCCGTCACTTTTACCGTTAAAACTTAAAACCAATCGTTAAAGTTCCCAAATCAAAATCAATCAAATGATCCTCCAATTGATGAGTACCAAACACATTTAAAGCTTTTAATTCATCTCCTCTATCCAAAATTCCCACACACATAACCTTATCATTTACTGATTTGAGTTTGATGTGGTAAGAATCTCCATTATTATTATTACCCATTAAATTTGGGGTATAAATCATGGATTCAGAAACCTCAATTGTCAATTTTCTCCAAATAAAACCATACCATAATTTTAAGAAGAAGACAAACAAATAGAGAATTTCTTAAAAAATCCAAAAGTATGAGAAAGTTGTTCAACAAAACCAACCTGATTCCTCCCTAACCCGAGTACTCCTCTAGCAGAATAAGCCAATTCAAATAACAAAACCGACAGAGCAGAAATACGAGTCAAGTGTTGGTTAGACTGAGGGTGTTTTGTTACTGGGAGAAAGAGGGGCGAGGAGTTAGAAAAAGAGAAGAAGAGGAAGGGAAAGGGAGAGATGTTATGAAGATGTTGACACTTAACGGCAAAAGTGACGGTTTTGGCTACTTTAGTCATGGATGAGAATAACTAACAAAGTTCAGAGGCACGGTTAGTACTTTGCCACGCATGGGTACAGTTGGAAAAGTGAAAACTTAAGGGGCACAGATGAAAAAACCCAAACAATAATAACCTCCAACAATCCTGCGATTAGATGATAGACCTTCTCGATTCCTGCAATTTGAAAGAGAAATTGTGAGCAATCTGAGGAGATATCACATGAAAAAACCCATGATTAGAGGCGGCCCACGCAGGGACTTCTCGAATACTCAGTGCTTTGGCTTGAAGAATTGATTCAGCCATTAATTTAGGGGTCGTTTGGTTCAAAGTATCGGAATGGATTGTGATACCATAGAGGTATGGAGTTAAAACCCCATACTTACTCATAAGAATTTGGTTCGATCTTGTAATGGATTGAGTATAATAATATGTGGAATGGATTTAGGGGGCGTTTGGTTCAAACATTAGGTATGGAATTGAATGGATTCTAACTCCAAGGGGGTATGGAGTTAGAACCCCATACATGTTTAAAGTTGTTTGGTTTCAATCCGGGTATGGGAATAATAATGTGGGTGGAATGGAGTTGGAAACTTGGGGAGATAGGGTATGAGATTCCAAGGGGTTGCAAATGGAGTTAGAATCCATCAGGTATCTAACTCCATTCCAAAATGCTCCAACCAAACATTGGAATGGCCTGAATCCATTCCAATCCATTCCAAAAGCTCCAACCAAATACCCCCTTAGAAACTTGGGTGTATACATAAGTATGAGATTCAAAGGGATTGAAATGAAGTTAGAATTCACTTGGTATCTAACTCCATTCCAAAACTGATACAATTCTGATGGCAGTGCCAGGGATCGAACACGGGTTTGAATTAGTGGTAGCTGATGCAATTAGGAGTAGTTAGGACGGAATAAAACTAATCAAAAGATTAGATTTCATTAGTTAGATTATTATCTTTTAGTTGTCAGATTAATTTATTGTTTTCTATTTCATTTAGGAGTCTTTTATTGTAAGCAAATTAGGGCTATTTAAGTTAGAGTTGTAGTTATTCTAAATCATTGAAAGTTAATAAAAATTCCAGAAAAACGATCAAGGTTGATCAGAAATTCCAGATTTGAGACGGTACTTCAAATCTTTGATTTAAGTTAAATAGGTCTTTAACTTAAGCACCCATTGTTCGAGATATAGGTCTATTTC
The DNA here is from genome assembly GCF_048544455.1 of Silene latifolia. Taxonomy (NCBI): domain Eukaryota; kingdom Viridiplantae; phylum Streptophyta; class Magnoliopsida; order Caryophyllales; family Caryophyllaceae; genus Silene; species Silene latifolia. Next base: position 13,553,740 of record NC_133529.1, read on the forward strand.
GGGCAAATATCCCATTGACTCGAAGTCTAGGCTGACTTCTAGTCAAATATCCCTACGGAATCAAACTTGTCTCTTGGTCTTACGAGTCACGAGTTCGATCCCTAGCACAAAAATCGTCTTTTTATTTTATTCGCTTCCGCATTTGTATCATATGGTATCAGAGCTTCGGCTCTTGATTTCCTCAAATCTAGACGGTCCTACGCATGTCAAAGCCAAGTTATTAGTTGAATTTCTGATTGCGATTGGAATTCAAGGGTTAAACTCAAGCAGGTAGTTTGAGGGTTAATCGGTTTTGCATCTCAGGAGCGAGGTTGTAGTAACTTGCTACTCAAGGCGTGACGGTTGGCAAAAAAAAAAAAAAAAAAAAAAAATTACTGTTCACGTTCGCGCGGTACTGTTCATCCGCAAAAAAAAAAAAAAAAAAAAAAAAAAAAAAATTAAACATGTTCGAAGTGTTCTTAGTTGAAAGCAACTATGAGGAGAAGGTTAAGTTTGATCCGAAATTGCCTCCTATTTTTTATGATTATAATGATGAGGAGACAATTGAGGTTAATGGTGATGTTATTTTTCAAGAACAAGATCTAGTTAATGGGTGCGTCAATGGAAAATTATTTGGTCATGCTGATGGGCATAATTATATTAAGAACCGAATTCCTGTAGTTGACATAGGTGATTCAAAAAGAGTAAAGCTTGATTTCGTGCAAGGAGGGTGGTGGGGTGGAAGGCACGAGCTCATATGGGAAAAGATGGATAAGCTTGAAGGCTGCATTGAAGACGACAAGCTGAAAAGGAGAGCAATGATTTTCACGAATAACTTCATGTTCTTAGTCAATTTTGCATCTGAATTTGCTAGGATTGTATTCGATCCAGGGGAATTCTAGGGTTCTAAGAATCGGGACGATTCTTTTGAAGAAAGGGAGTATGATACAATTCTGATGGCACTATTTTGAAGAAAATTAGTGCAGTGCCAGGGATCGAACACGGGTTTGAATTAGTGGTAGCTGATGCAATTATGAGTAGTTAGGACGGAATAAAACTAATCAAAAGATTAGATTTCATTAGTTAGATTATTATCTTTTAGTTGTCAGATTAATTTATTGTTTTCTATTTCATTTAGGAGTCTTTTATTGTAAGCAAATTAGGGCTATTTAAGTTAGAGTTGTAGTTATTCTAAATCATTGAAAGTTAATAAAAATTCCAGAAAAACGATCAAGGTTGATCAGAAATTCCAGATTTGAGACGGTACTTCAAATCTTTGATTTAAGTTAAATAGGTCTTTAACTTAAGCACCCATTGTTCGAGATATAGGTCTATTTCGGGCAAATATCCCATTGACTCGAAGTCTAGGCTGACTTCTAGTCAAATATCCCTACGGAATCAAACTTGTCTCTTGGTCTTACGAGTCACGAGTTCGATCCCTAGCACAAAAATCGTCTTTTTATTTTATTCGCTTCCGCATTTGTATCAAAAACCCTCCAACCAAACACTATAGATTGAATCCATTCTAAAAACTCCAACTAAACACGAAGAAGCACAAAGATTATCCAGCCAACATGCGTCCACTTTGATTCTCATAATCACACGAATTACCATTCCCAATAAGAAAGATTGGATAATAACATTTAATCCTATCTCTAAGATCATCTTGCGGTTTCATAGCCGTTCCCACTTTATTCTTACTCATACGCTCGCATGCGCCGCAATAGCAAAACATGCATACCAGGTTGGCACGCAGCTTATAAAAAATACTCGACAAAAACTTAAAATAGAGTTATTTCTACAAATCCAAATATTTCAAATAGTGGCAAAGAAGTTAATTCTAATCTCCAATATCAATAATAGAATCTTAGAGCGTGTTGGCAAAAAAGAACGATATCAATCAATACTATATATTAATTCCAGAAACCAAAGGACTTCCATGTAATTAAATAAATCTATACACATTAATTATATTATATAGTTTTAAATCGCTAATAATAGTGTGATGGGCGACGAACAAGGGACTTCAATGTAAATATTATATAGTTTTGGTTAAAAGTATAAATTTAGAGAATATTAGATTATGGCGATTTTCCTTAAATAAACGGGCCCCACTTATATGATATTAATTAGTATAAATATGTTAATTATTTAACATACATAAATATAATATAAGTATATGTTATATTTTGGAAACTATTAAAAGGTAAGTAAATCAATTCAGATTTCCAAAAAATATAATATTCCATAATTCATTAGATTTGTAATTTAATTAGTAAATAATAATGATTGCTCTTAAATAATATTCTAATCTAATATTTCAGATTTATTTAAATATATAACTCTAATAAAACTAGATAATCAACTATTATGATAGTAACCTTCCATGTGGGTAGTAAAAGCAACAATAATATATAGCAACGGGAGTAGTGAAAGTCATACTAGCAGCAACGGGAGTAGTGAATTTAACAATAATAAATGCGGGAGTAGTAAAAGAAAAAATAATGACGGCGGGAGAAGTGAAAGTAATAGTAGTCACAACACATGTAATGAAAGTAACAGAAGGAACAACGGAAAGAGTATGAAAAATTGATTAACAATTCGATTTTAAGAAAATATTAATTTATTTAAATATACGAGTTTGACAAAACTAACGAGTTAACCGTAAAAATAGCAGGAATAGTAAAACAAACAACAGTAACCGAACAAGTAGTGAACGTAATAGTATTAAAAGGGGATGTAGTGAAAGTAATAATATTAATAGTAGGAGAGGTAAACGTGTCTCATAATTTGTTGATTAATTTACCTCTTATCATAATTTCAATATATAAATTGTAAATGTATGTGTTAACTAAATATAGAGAAATCATATTTCATAGAAAATAAAATTTAAATGTTAAATAAAGGTAGCCCGGGCGTAGCCGGGCACCAAACCTAGTTAATGTGTAAAGTAGAGCACCTTATGACGAAAATATCCTTCTGATTGAGACCGTTAATACATCATTAAGGTTAGGATTTCGTTTACTTAGATTTAACGCCATGCCCATGGTTGTGCACGTAACTTTTATATATTCTGTAAAAGATGTGATCGACTTATATATTCCCACTATTTTTCTAGGAAGGAGAGTCCGGTGTTTAATAAAACTGCACTTTAGCTTTGAGGAATCCGATCTCTTACATCCATGGCAAGATCTATCAATTTTGGAATGGAGCAATGTGTTTTACAACTTTACATAATTCCAATTCATGGTGTTTCAACTTAATTTACATAAAACCATTATTTTATTGGGTTATTTAATGAAAATACTCTGAACTAATAGAGTCCTTCTCAAAATACTCCATAGTTTACTTTAACTAACAATACACCCACCTTTTACACCCCTTCTCTTTTAATGAAACAGGTGGAAGTGCTACCTCTTCAACCGGTTTCTTTTTCCTTTACATTTGTTTTTCTTCCCCTAAACATCATTGACCCTTCTATCTTCTACTAAACACCATTGTTTATCTTCGCCTAAAGTTCATTTGTCCTTCTGTTTCTATAAAAAGCAATCCATTTATTTTCGATATTGAATTTAATTTTGCCATTTTTGCCATTTATCTTGGCTCATTTCATACAAGTGATATAAGATGCTTTAATTGATTATTTACCCTTTGTCTTTGCAATTTCCAACCTGTGAATTTACACCCTTTCTCTTTGCAATTGATCTTGGCTCATTTCACAAGTTACACCTTCATAAATTGGCTAAAATTACATGAATTATTCACACTAACAAAAATGAGTTCATTTCGTCACAACCCCATTTTCTTCCATACCTCATTTAAATCAACAAAGAAAAAAACTCCTCTTTCTTCATTTTCATTTCACTGGGTCTTTATCTATTCACCAAATAACTCATCTTAGAAAGCACCCATCATTTATAAACCCACTTTTAAGTTAGACAAATTTGAGGCAACTCAACTTTAAAATTCACGCATTTCATATCATTTTGTTCTACTTATTTGAATTGGTTAAGTTGTTGGGACTTGGGATGTTATTAAGTAGTGTATGATCTAGAGGAGAGATTAGCAAAATTAGCGAATCAAGTAGATAACCAGAACTTGCAAAGACAAAGGGTGGAAAGGGGGAAGGAGGAGTTCAGTATTAAGAAGATAACAGATTGAACAAATTAGATGGATACAATTAAATTTTCTTCGTCACTTTCTAAGACCAAGGCCTGTCACTGAATGTAGCTGGGGTTCCCTTGATGATAGAAATCTGGTGAGTGAATGCTATCTAAAGGTGTAAACCCATGGATTATTATGTAGTTGACTGGTGTATGAAACTATGAACAAGGAGTTCAATTGAAAAGGAAGAAAGAGTTCTGTCTTAAAGAAAATGAAGAGGGTCCCGCCATAACTTTTACCTGCTGTATCAGGTTAAAGAAAGGCTAATTCTAATCCGTGGGAATGGGTGAGATAGTTCATTATATTTCTAGTTAAATTAAAGTATAAAGTATTTTGAGAAGGACCCTTATAGTTTAGAGTATTCTCGTTAAATAACCCTATTTTATTTCCGATTAAGGTGGATTTAGTATTATGTCATTTGAGTATAATGAGATATAGTACATCTCATTTTTATTAAGGTGCATTAGTATTATGTCATTTGAATATAATGAGAAAATTTTCATTTTATTTCCAACAATAGGTAAGGCGGTGTATATTTGACCGCTTGGTCACCATTGGCCAAAGCCTTTGAAACTCTAAGCTAATGTTGTAGCTCACGAAAGCATATGGTAGAGGTAACCAAAGTGATCTACGAGTATTATGTAAACCTACATTGTTAGTTTGTTATCCCATGACAAAGTGACAATCCTTGGCAATTAACATTGATTTCTTTTAATAGTTTTTCGGGTTTCCACCATCTAGTTCGAACTTTGTTCCAAATTCAAGGTGAATAGGACTGCATTTACATAAGACGTGGAAAACCCTGTCTCGTAAATCTTCACACTACCACATCCGCAAAATCAAACTTTGGTCATGTATGGATTTGGATCCTCTCCATTTCCTTTCTCTCCATTTCCTCTCACAATCTATTTTAATAATAATTATCCCTTACACTCCCACTTTTCCTTTACTTTTATACGTAAATTGAGAACCGTTAGATGTTGCCAAGATGCGATCCGGACCATTAATAGGAACTTGCCTCTCCATTTCTTTTTAGGAAATGGAGAGAAGTTGGGCTCGTCATGTATGCATGCAGTTTCTTTCAGTCGTTTTATCAAGTCTTCCGGTCGACATAGTCACACCATATCGATAGTGCCATCCACAAAATCCCAGCAAATTTTATGGTCCCTGTAACACATTTGTAGAACATTTTATGTTACCCCGAAAAAGAAGTAATTGACAAATTGCTCTAACCTAACCTCTAACACTGGCGCACACAACCACATCAATCATACCCAAGTAGCCAAGTCATTGACATTGTTGCTCCAACTGCCCCACGAAATTTGCGCCTGAATTTTCAGGAAAATAGATATGAGAAATCGGCTTAGTTCAAGAGGAAACAAACATGTAGTCATACTCCATAAATGAGAGTAAATCTATTCCGACGTTGATGACAATGTAACAACCAGTAGCGGAAGAAGAGGACGAGAGGTTGCTACTCACTGCCACGACAAAAGAATAAAAATCAAAGTGGACTACTAAGTACGAACTATATACCTTATTTTCTTTAATATCTTCTACTCCAAAATGGCATACTCCGTCCTACTTATGGAGTATTAAGAGTAGAGAGGGAAAGGGAGGGACGAGAAGGCAAAAGGGAATGGGGCACAACCGAAAAGGTATAAAAGTTCTAGAATACAATTTCCCTCCAAATCCTTTGGGAGGGATTTCGATTTATCTTTGAAAAGAGAAACTGCTCATTCTAAATCCTTCCCATCTATTTTCTGTCACACTTTGCTAACCAAACAAAATGTTTTTCCCCTTACCCCCTTCGTTTCTCTCCAAAAAAACCCTAATCCAAACAAGCCTCAAGAGAAATAAAATCTCTCCCACCCGTTTCCTCCCTTTCCCTTCAATTTGTTATCATATTATTTTCTTTACGATTTTAAGCATGTATTAATAAGGAAAGTTTTTAAAGTTTGACCTTAAAAAGTTGTGATTAAAATAGTCGTAGGTATGTCTTGCCCCCGACTCTTGCATGACTCATAATAGCCTGCATTTCCATTTACCATCTACTAATACCAGTAATCAATCTCAATAAGCCATTAACCCTCATCCTATGTTATTCATACTCCATTAGTGATATTTGATAGGAATGCGTGGTCAAATGTTAGACTCTGCTATTTTAAGAAAGTTTTTATGCTTCAGCATCAAACAAGGGAACCAAGTTCAGTGGCGGACCTAGAAATTTAGTACGGGGGCACCGAAATTTTTTCACACATTAACTTCCCCTTCGAGATAGTATTTTCATAGTTTGGAATTACTTTTCCTACATTAGTTACTACTCGTATATAAGTAAAACAATGGAAAAATAATTGGTCAACAAAGGTTTGTTGACAAAGGTTTGTCAACAAAGATTTGTGTACTTTTTAGAGGTTTGTTGACAAACCTCTCTATTGTCAGGAATGGGGGTTGAGGTTCATAAATAAGAATGGTTACATATTTGTATACAGGTTTGTGGGATGACATGCCAAATGGTGGTCCCTAAAGTGTACGCAACAAATGAGAGAAAATAAATGAATAATTTGAAGTGGGTCCTATAACATGAACCTTGAAAAGGTTTGTCTATTGTTATGTATGGGTTTGTTATTGGAAGGGTTTGTTAATTTGATGAGAATGTGTCATGTGACAACCCTCTTTAGAGGTTCATCTATTGTGGTCTTGTGGATGCCCTAACATATCTTTTTTTCAATAAATAATATTTTATTTTGAATTTTTCTCAAAATACTCTACATGAACAAATAATATCGGGAAAGTGGTGATTGACCCCCATAATTTTGAGCAATTGTGAAATTAACCCCCATAACTTTCAATTAGAGTGATTTGGCCCCATAACTTACATAATAAGTGAAATTAAACCCCTCTATCAAAATCTCACGAGAAATTCAATTTATCATATCAAAAAAGTGAAAATGGTTAATGTTTTTATGAAAAATACAAAATAAAAGTTTACAAAAGTAAATTAAAAAAAGCATAATTAGATAAAAAAAAATTAAAATACTTTACAAAAATCAAACAATTTATTATTTTTATATAAAGTACATATTTTTCAATTTTTTTTTTTGACAATTTTTGTAAAAAAATTTCAATTGTAAAATATTTTTCTTAGGTAGTTTTGTTAAAATCAGAGGTCGGAAAAATATTTTCATGACAAAAAATATATAAAAGGGCAAAAAAATATTCAAATTTTCCTATTTTTCAACATTTAAAAAAAATTCACATAATATTGTTAATTGTTTTTTTTAACAAAAATCATACCGAGTTACATACGTATGTAAAAAAAAAGTTGAAAAAATATTTTGCAATTGAAATTTTTTTACAAAAATTGTAAAAAGTAGTTGAAAAATATATACTTTATATAAAAATAATAAATTGTTTGATTTTTGTAAAGTAGTTTTAATTTTTTCTATCTAATATATGCTATTTTTTTTATTTTTTTTGTAAACTTTTTTTTTGTATTTTTCATAAAAACATAACCATTTTTACTTTTTTGATATGATAAATTGAATTTCTCGTGAGACTTTGATAAATGGGTTTAATTTCACTTATTATGTAAGTTATGGGGCCAAATTACTCCAATTGAAAGTTATGGGGGTCAATCACCACTTCCCCGCAAATAATATCTATTGTATAAGATATAATATATCTTAGCATTTAATTCAACAACAAATGATGGTGGTTCAATGGTTAAGAATGCTTGTATAAGATATAATAAGAATACCTGAAGGTCTAGGGTTTGAACCTTGTATCAACCAATTTTTTGCTATATAGAATTGAACCTGGGACGCCAAGAATTGAACCTGGGACGCCATAGTAAAAAAAAAAAATAACAACAAATTATAATTATTTGTTACCAAGAATTGAACATGAGACGCCATTTGTTACCAAGAATTGAACCTAGGACGCCATAGTAAAAAAAAAAAATAACAACAAATTATTTGTTACCAAGAAGTGAACCTGGTACGCCATAGTCAAAACTCAACTAATCTACCAACTGAGCCACAGTTACTTACTATCAATTCATGATACTTTTAAAAATTTATTTCTGAAAAATAACAACAAATTATTTGGCACCTGTCCCCCGCCCCCCCTCCTTAGGTCCGCCCCTGACCAAGTTCCGAATAAGTAAGAGTCAATTGACAACTGACTATACAGTATGAAATCATTATTGAAGTATGAAACAGTCCCACCTTCGTCAAGTAGTATAGTCAAGTCACTGTTTCACCAAGCCGCCACCGTGAAAGTAGTATAGTCAAGTCTACGGTTTCACCAACTTTTGTGCCCCATCTCATTTAATACCAGATGGTGAATGGACGAGAAGAATCCTGTCATGATTAACAAATTATAAGTCCATAAATATCAGCTAGTATAGTTAACTGACCGTCACATCCTTGGCATATAATAATTGTCTACTATTATTGGGTTTTATCAATCAGTCCATAAATATCAGCTAGTCTTACTTGTAACAAAAAGGCACCTGTCTCACGATCAACTTCTAATTTTACATTAATTTAAACAGACAAATGAATCTATAGAACAACATTACCTCAGTACCTTAAAAGGCTCATGGAACTGCCGGGCCGGGTAAGGGGGAATGGGTCAGTCGGATGTATGCAACCTTTCCTTTGTGCCAGTAACACAAAGAGGCGGTTTCTGATGACGGAAGATGGATTTTTTGTTGAAACTGCATCAAAGGAAACTGTCACTTTCAAAAATTCCAACCCCAAATCAAGGCAAACATTAAAAAAAGCAGTTGGCAGATGGCATTAATGAATGGTTGACCTTGGGGCTTGGACTACCTACAAACAAGCCCAAGTTTTCAACTCTGCAGATCAACCGAAGTACTGTACTTACAAACGCGAAAACACTTGCACATAAAATTCAGCATCAATGCATCACTTCTTGTACTTGTTTAGCCTACTTGTAGTATCTTTTAATGTCATACTTTCTGACTCTCTGTCTTCTTTTCAGCCAGGTTGTCCTGCTCAAGAGCGGCTAGCCTTGTTGCAGTTCAAGAACAGTTTCCATATAAACTGTAAACCTGACTCTTCTAATACCTATGCAAATATCATACCGTATGAAAAGACGAAATCATGGGTAGGAGGTGAAAGTGCAAATTGCTGTTCATGGGCCGGTGTTGAGTGCGACGGGAAATCAGGTCATGTGATCGGTCTTAACCTCACAGCCAGTTGTCTTTATGGTACTTTTCCTCCAAACAGCACCATCTTTAACCTAGCCTATCTCAGAAAGCTTATCCTTAGTTATAATAACTTTAATTATTCTCGAATCCCTTCTGAGGTCGACCAACTTTCTAAGTTGCAAGTCCTTAGGCTCTTCAAGTCCAAATTTAGAGGGCAAGTACCAGCAGAGATATCAAATTTGCCTGAGCTCACTGTCCTAGAACTTGGAGAGGACTCGACGGAGACTCAATTGCTAAAACTTCAAAATCCTTCTCTTGAAAAATTAATTCAAAATTTCACTCGTCTACAAGAGCTCAATTTAAAAAATGTTGATGTGTCCTCCACAGTGCCAGTTAATCTCCAAAACTTGACCACTTTAACAGTAATTAGCATTGATAAGTGTAATTTGTATGGTAAGCTTCCACCAAATCTTTTTCACTTGCCACGGCTTGAAACCCTCACGTTGAGTTTCAATGGCGATATTGGCGGGTCTCTTCCTGAGTTTCAGTGGCATAGTCCTCTCAAAAGGATAATTCTATCTGGCACATCTTTGTCCGGAGAATTGCCTCCTTCAATTGGAAGACTTGCTCAATTGGAAATTCTTGAATTATCCCTTTGCCAAATATCAGGATCTATCCCATCTTCTCTAGGTAACCTGACAAAGCTCACACATTTGTACCTTGATGACAATGATATTAGTGGTGTCGTCCCATCCTCTATATCAAATCTAACAAATCTTCAAGCTCTACTTCTCATGAACCTCAATGTTAAGCCTGGACAACTGATCTCAAACTTAGCTAAGCTACATACATTAACCGCTGTTGGCCTCAGCGGAATGACACTAACAGCTAAGATTCCACCTTCGTTCGCTAACCTTACTGAGCTTCGTGAATTGTATCTCAGCAGTACTCAAGTAATGGGTCTACTTCCAAAGTGGTTAGGAAATCTAACCCAACTACAGATTCTAGCACTGGGAGGAAATCAGTTGGAGGGTCCAATACCACATTGGATTACTCAACTAACAAATCTACAAGGTTTGGTACTGTCTTACAATAATTTGTCAGGCAGTTTTGAGATATTTTCTGGTCTAAAAAACCTTCGTTATCTTGATTTATCTGGTACCAGCCTGACATTTCCCCCAAATTCACAGACCAATTCATCTCTTTCCAAGCTACAACTCCTATGGCTAGTATCTTGCAACTTAACTGAATTTCCAGTATTCTTGCGAGATCAGCAAAATCTAGCGCATTTGAGACTTGAAAAAAACCTTATCAGGGGTAATATTCCACAATGGTTTGTGAACATTAGTAAAGAAAGTCTCCTCAGTTTTGACCTTTCTGATAATAATTTGACTGGTTTTGAACAACCAGTGACAACCCTCCCTTGGACTAACTTGGAAGTATTTAACATTAAGGGTAATAATTTCGAAGGAGAACTTCCTATCCCACCGGTGTCCATAAAGAGTTACGATGTTTCAAACAATTTGTTTTCAGGAGTAATACCGAAGCAAATATGCATGGCTAGATCTCTAATCATGCTGGATTTGTCCAGCAACAACTTGAGTAGGCAGCTGATCCCTCGTTGCATAGGGGAGCAGCTTGGCAATTCATTACGAGTTTTGAACTTGAGAGAGAATAAATTTCATGGCAGTATGCCCATATCTTTCACATCGAACTGCAATTTAAAGATGATAAACCTGAGTGAAAATCAATTGGAAGGCGACCTGCCAAGGTCGTTGGAAAATTGTACAAGGCTTGAGGTTCTAGATGTAGGAAAAAATCGTATAAATGATACTTTCCCATCATGGTTAGGAAGCCTTCCCAACTTACAAGTTTTGGTTCTAAGCCACAACAACTTTCATGGAAACATCTCTAATAAAAATTTAGGTTGTCAGTTTTGTAGTCTGCGCATCATTGATCTATCACACAACTTTTACACCGGTGACTTACCATCAAGATATCTTCGAAATTGGAGCAACATGATGGCTGTGAAGGAAGGACAATCTGATTCTTATAGCACAAGGATAATATTTGTAGTGGGGGCTGGTGAAGATGAAGCAGGAGCTGTATTTTTTGAGACACTTAAATACTCGATAACTATAACAAGCAAAGGTAATGAGAGACTTTACTCGGAGATACTTGAAGTCTTTAGAGTAATTGATTTCTCCAGCAATAACTTTACAGGCCAGATTCCAGATGTCATTTGCGAACTCCAAGGGCTTCAAGCACTCAACTTATCGAACAACAATTTAGATGGCAGGATTCCAGATTCAGTGGCCAACATGATAGATCTCGAGTCCTTGGACCTTTCTCAGAACAAGCTCAATGGAGTCATCCCCCCGGAGTTGCCTCAATTAACATCTCTTGAGGTCTTTGATGTTTCCTACAACGATTTAGAAGGCCCCATACCACAAGGAAACCAGTTTGACACCTTCCTAAGTGGCTCTTATGTGGGAAACTCAAGACTGTGTGGAAACCTAATATCTAAAAAATGTAACAATGCAGAAGCTCCGGAATCTCCGCCAATTACAGAGGATGAGCGCAATGAGCATTCCAGATTATTTTGCTGGGTAGTTAGATTATGTGGGTGCGTGAGTGGATTTATAATTGGGATGGTCATTGGGAAGCTCTACATTACTGACAAGTACCATGAATGGTTTATGGAGACGTTTCAACAGAGACCAAGGAGGAAAGCAAAGAGAGCAATAAGACAGCAATGTCGAAGTTAAATCTGCTTTAGTTATGTGTTAAGCAAATTGTCTCTCATGTTTTACCTCTTGTACACCATATTATCAAATATTATACTTCTAATGTATTATTTCCTAATTCATGACTCTGTACAAACAAAATCGTATGTTTCTCCAAGTATCTAGTTTTTTAGTCAATTTACAGCAACTTAAGCCATTATTGTCTTAAGGTCATAAATACCATCCTTGGAAATACAATTTCAAGGAAGTCTCCTGAGAGACAGTCCCAATTTAGATAATGTGCAACAAAACCTATAAATGTGGGAATATAAGGCCAGTATAGGGACGAAGATATACTTAGAGAATAGATGTTATGTCCTGGTATGATGGCCACTGAATAAGAAACAAAATCGCCCCTTACTATGGTACAAATCGATATGGGCGTCGTTCCAGAAGGTTACACATAGCACATTCCTAAAAGTTGTGTACTCAACCATAAGAAGTTGGAACTCAACTGTATGCTCAGAATTTCTCTTCAAGGTAGGAAAACAATGTATCTGAGATTCATTCTAACTCGCTCCAAATCTCTCTCTCTCTCTCCATTATATAAAAGTGTATGAAAAGCTTAGAAAGAATCAAAAGCTCATTTCAATGAGAGCAATAAATGGTCGTTATCATGAAACGAATGACATTCATAACCACCATAGTAAATGGTTATTAACATGCTATTAGTGGTTAGATTCCCTTACTTACACACATGAAACAGATAAAAAGAAAAAAGAACATGGAATAAAAAGAAAATAATTATCAATCATGTGGGAGCTCTCACGTTAAGTTTATCGTGACAGTCTTATATTAGAATTAGACTATTAGATACAATTTGTCACTTCATTTGGTTCAGTTACCCTCAAAATTAATCCATGATATAAGCATATTAACATAATTCACATTGAAGATATAGTTAACAAATCCACTGACTGAATTAAACTGATACAATTTCAGGCAAAACCAACAATCATATACAAGCTAAAATACAATGAAAAAGCACAACTTTCTGCACTAATCAGATAAAAATCATCAAGCAAACAAAAACTAATCTAATACGAGTAGTAAATACGTTTCAAATGTATGGGTTACTAACAGTTAAATGTGCGGAATTTGGGCTTACCTGGAGAGGATGGCTCTTGTGCAGAGCAATTGAAATTGAAAAGGAATCACATTAAAATGCTGGTGAAGACATGAAATGCTGGTGACTTGTAACAGGCAAAAGTGTGTTTGATGAAACTTCATCAATTATCATGTTCTTTCTAACTGTTTTGCGACAGAAATCATTTGTTTATGGATTGAACGAGATTCAAGCTGAAGAAATGGTGGAATTTGCAAGCGGTGTGAAAGGAATAGCCTTAAATCTTGAGATGAAAATGTAGGGATTGAAAGAGGGCGATCAAATCATTTGTTTAAGGATTGAAAGAGGGCGATCAAACCTAAAAGAACAAGGCCCAACCATGATGAAATTCACCATCCAAAAGACCAGACCCGAAACCTATTAGTCTCTTGTACAGTCATAGAAGGTTAAAATGGTCGTAAGCATGTTTTCTTTCCCTCTTTTCTTATCACTATATGTGCATCAAACCCTAATGTTTCTCCAAGGATCATATTTCAGAAATATCGTCCTCGAATACACAATTTCTTAATCCACAACATTACCCTTGTACCTCAAGGTTCTCTCAAATTTGGGGTAAGAAGTGCTTGATGTAGGCAACCTTACCCGCGATACAAATAGGTTATTTTCGAATGATCTACAGTGAAAATTGTGTTTAGAACTGCATCAAAGCGCAATTAGTTTAGTGAACCAATTATCCTATAATAAACGATAAATTTCTCACTCAACTTGGCATCATTATCTTCAAAATTAATCCATAATTTAAGCATTATATTACTATAGTTCTCGACAAATACGTAGTTAACAAAGTCATCCAAATACTAATTACACAGTAAAACATGCAAAATCATAACCAATTAACAGCTGAATGTTATAAATTAAAACGAGAAATGGGGGAAAAATCGGGAGTACCTGAGAAATTGATTCGTCAGTGGTTACTCATCTTTGATTTCTTCGAATTTGATGGATCCATTTCCCAGATAATGCACATCAATTGGAGTTCAGAACCCTAATTAATCACCAAGAGTTGAGCGGAGAAATTGATTTGGGCGAAAATTCCGACTATCGGCGGGAAAAATAACCGTAGACGCATAGAAGAACCGTATACGATAATGAACGTCAATTGGAATTCGGGAGAAATTGATTTGGGAGAAAATTCTGGCTAAATTGGCGGGAAAATGAGCATGGATCAGGGATTCATGTGTGTCAAAGGCCTCAAAGCCCAAAGGTGTAGCATTAGTTTTACACTTTTACCTTGCAATCTTGTATAAGACGGTTTTATACAAGCATTAGCGTAATACTATGAGTTAATTGTATATTTGTATTAAAATATATTTCTAAAGTAACTACTTGTTATAGCTTCACATAATTCAAATTCATGTTATCTTGACTTAATTTACGTAAAATCATTATTTTATTTCCCGATTAAGTTGGATTCAATATTACTATGTCATTTGAACATAATGAGATGGAGCATATGATGGAGTATGTCTTATTTTCGTTACAAACTACCCTTGAAAAATTGTAATTTTATTTTCAACAGTAGGAAAGTCGGTGAATATTTGACGAATTGGTCAGCATCGGCGGAAGCCTTCGAGACTCAAAGCTAATGCTAGAGCACACGTAAATATATGGAAGAGGGATCAAATTATCAAAATGATCTACGGATTATTATTTAAACGTAAATGGTTACGCCATGACAAAGTGACGAGCCTCAACATTGATTACTTTTGATAGTTTTTCGAGTTTTCATCATCTAGTTCAAACTTCATTCCAAATTCAAGGTGAGTATAAATGTATGATTATTCCATGAGATGTGAAAAACCCTGTCTCGTAAATCTTAACAATACCACAATAACCGCGAGTTCAAACTTTGGTTTTGTATGTATGGGGTTTCTTTCAACCTTGTACAAATAGCCGAGTCAAGTCTCAGTCTTTCGATCAAGTCTTCCCGTCCTTAGTCCTTACACATTCCGATAGCGCCAGGCCATTCACTAAATCCCAACAAATGTTATGGTCCCTTTCAAACACATTAGAGAACATTTTAAGTCAATGTCACACACAATGACACAAGCACATAATTCATACACACGGACAAGCTGAATTTTCAGGAAAAATAGATTTGAGAGATCGGCTTAGTTCAATTGGAAACAATGAAACATGTAATCGTATTCCGTAAATGACAGTATATCTATGTCCGACATATTGATAATGTGACAACCAGTAGCGAAAGGAAACGACGAGAGACAGGGTCGACGTAGAAATTTTAATTTGGAGGGGCACAATTTTTATAAACCGTGATTCTAATAATTTTTTGCGCTTATTTACGTACTTATACTCTTTCATCGTCATACATCCTCCATCTACTAATAAAGAATAGGAATTCTCATACTTTTTCTCTCCAAAAAGTATCTTTTTAAATAAGGAAGCTAATTATAATTAAACATTCACAAAATAAGGAAACTAATAATTATGATTTATTTCATTAAATTATTATATTTTCATTAAAATTAAATTCTTCATCAAATTATATTATTTTTAATAAAATTTAAACTACAATATTTTTAATTAAAATATATTAAATTCTTCATCAAATTATATTATTTTAAATAAAATTTAAACTATAATATTTTTAATTAAAATATAAATAAAATTTATAAAAAATTATAAATTGTTAAATCTCTTAAATGTTATTATTTGAGAATGATTTGAAGGATACTATGTATAAAAAAAACTGTAAATCACTATTATTACTTGTGTGACAAAAGAGAAAAATTGAGAGAATTTATAAATTGAAATCATATTACTTTTGTGGTATAAGAAAATTTTCTGTAAAATACATTTTAGCACATTGTTTAATTTTCAACTCCAACTTTTTTTCCCTCAAACTAATGTACAATGAGAAATATGAACAATTAATGAAATACCACTATTATATAAGAAATTTATTAATGAGTTACCACATTGATTAATTTTCAATTTCAACTTTTGTTTTCTGTAAAATACTTACCCTCCCTTGCCTTTGCCCTCAAGGGCGGATCTAGGGGGGTCCGGGTGGACAAGTGCCCACCATGATATTTCATAAATTTATATTTTTAAGCATTCATTTTATACACATAGCAATTGTGGCAGAGTTGGTAAGAATCTTTGCTAGTGACTTGCGGATCCCAGGTTCAATTCCCACAGCAGGCACAAATATTGATTTTTTGCTTGACCTCATGATTAAATAATTGACCTCTCAACCACCAGACCAATATAGTACTTACTAGTTTGGATGCCCGTGCGTTGCAACGGGATAATTAACTTAGTAAAAAAAATTGGTTATAAGGTCTTAATATTTATTACATCTTATGTCTAATCATTTATTTAAATATGATCAAAAGTCAAAACATCTTATTTAAGAGACGCAAAAGATGCTAGGTTGATACCTAAGTTCCAAGGATGCCTCATATTTATAATCATAAGACCACTACATCTTATTGTTAATCTTTTGATGTGGGACAATTCTATTATTTTTATATAATCCTACATTATTTTTCAATGTGGGAAATATAACATACTGAGAAGTACATAATTTTATATGTACAAATTATATGAAATCTATACGCTAATGATATCATTTTTACCACGAATCAAATTATGTTAATTCATAATTTTCTTAACGATATTTTTTTGCCAAATGAAATGTAAAAGTTTTTATATAAAAATTATAAACATCAATTGAATATAATATAGAAAATAAATATTATAATAATTAAATGATTCTCCACTTTATTTTTTACATCAAAAAATATTATTTATGATACTTTCCTAAATTAATTTTTAAGATCACCCCACCTTATGATAATTTTCTGATGTGGGACAATTCAACTATTTATATGTAGTATATTTACCGCACCTACATTATTTTTCAATGTGGGACAAATAACACACGAAAAAGTACACCATCTTCCTATTTCGATTTAATAATGAGAAAAAATTATACTACCTATTTATATTCGTACGTTTTTTTTCCATTTTTTGTCATAATTAAAATATGTACAAATGATATGATTTAAATTACATTTTTTTTCTAACACGGCTTTTAAGATGTAATTGAGGGAGCAATAAAATGTATAAACAAATGGAAAATATTTTCTTTTTCTGGTGCGATTTTGATTAATGGTTTATGTTCCGGGTGTAATTCCAGAGCAAGTATTGTTACCACCCGTGGCTTGTAGAATGATGTCTTGAGTTGAATCCTTCTTGCCTTAATCGTTCCTCTCGGCCTCTCCTGCAACAATGAACGAACTGAGGGCTTGGCTTTGTGCCAAGCGTACTCACTCCGACGCTCAAGTCAGTAAACTTAAAGGATTAAGTTGTGTTACTTGGCTAAGTAGGTATTGTAGAGAAATAAGGAAGATATTACCAGATGAATAGTGTATTTAGGTTAAGTTGTGGATCCTTTCCTCAATGAGGGTTGAGGAGTATTTATAGACTTTCACCTTTTGTCACGTAGTGGCCAAGTGGCCAAGTGGCTAGCAGGTGGAAAGACCGTTCTACCCTCGGCCGATGGACCTATGGCAGGCCGGCCGAGGGTCTTGGATGTGAGTACGCGGATATGTGCCCCGCTGGTCTGGTTGCCGTCCGAGACCAGTGTGACAGCCGATGGGCTGCATCGGCTAGACTGTCTAAGTCGTTGACTTGCTGTGGATATCTTTGACCTTGCTCAATATGTTGACTTGGTCAGCGGTGCAGAATATGCCCCATCAATTTGCCCCAAGCGTAGCCTATGCCGTGGTATGGGCTCCGATGTATTTTGAGCGTGTATTCTGCGCAAGTAATTTTGCAAAAACTTTTCTGCATCGGCTCCTTCTGCTGCGTCGGCTTCTTTTACCTCGGCCTGGTTCTGCTTAGGCCGTACCATATCCCCCCTCCACATGGATGTGTAAAGGGCATCCGATGTGGAAAAGGAAGTGACGCTGGCCGGGACCAGGGTTGAGAGTGCCGGTTGTTTCTGATTGCCCCCGGCCGGTGCTACCTAGCTTGGTTGATCATGTGGCTGGCGGAGAGCAGATGCTTAGGAACTTGTTGAGGAAGATGAATAGGCGAAGAGATGTGAATGGGCGTGTTGAAGACGTTTGGTCACTGTTGTGTTGATTGACGTTCAACTGTTACAACGATTGACATTCCGTGGTTGCATGCCCGACACGTGTCTGTCCGCTGATTGGCTGACGTTTCATGGGCTGTGCCCTGATTGGTCCTTCTTCATGGGCTTTCCCCTATAAATAGGGCAGTTATTCCGTGAAATTGGCCACCAATTTCATTCCCCAAAATTTTCTTCTCTCTAACTTTCAAAAGCTTGTCTTCCAATTTTCAGAGTTGTTACTTCGGCGAGTGTTTTTCTTCAAGGTACACAAACAAACTTTCCAACTTTTTAACTTTGTAAGTTTTTGCTGTAAACATGTCTTCTGCTGATGCCGGTACTAGTAAACCGACGTCGGGGGGCCCTAGGTCTCCTTCTCCTGAAGTTGATCCTCAAATTTTGGAGGAATGGGAGGACGACGATGATGTTGATGATGACTTTGGTGATGATGCTGAAAAGGCTCGTCCTAATGAGGGGAGGCAGTACGTTATGGATCACGGCGACGCCTGTAAGGTCCACCTTGACCGTGCTTGGACCCATAAGCTCGCCAGTTGTTCCGGCGAGACATTTTTCGAGGGCCATTTCTTTTTTGGCAGGGGATACAAAATTGTTATCCCTGAGGAGGGTCAGGCCGTCTGTTGCCCACCACCGGGCTACATCGGCGTATACATGCGGCACTTGGAGTACGGGCTCCGGTTTCCGCTGAATGAGTACGTTATGGCTATCATTAGAGCCATGAACGTTGCCGTTGCCCAATTGCACCCGTTGGCTATGAGGACCATAGTCGGTTTTGTCTGGCTGTGTCTCTTCAAGGGAGAGGCCCCAACGGTGAATTTATTCCGCCGGCTTCATCATCTCCGGCCATCAATATCTGGCCGCGTCGGATGGTACAGTGTGCAAATGGAGCAGGGTTATGTCTCTGTTGACAAACTTACTTCTTGCAAGGACTGGAGAGATCGGTGGGTGTACGTTAAAGTGCCGGATGACTATCCGCTGCCTTGCTCCTTCCAGCACCACGTTAATTTGCGGTGCGAGACTAAGGCGGAGCGTGACAGATGGGTCTCATACAAAAAACCCAAGATGGATGTCAGCAGGGTTTATCTTAAGGAGGATGAGAAGCTGGCGATGAGGCTTTTTGAGGCGGACAAGGGTGGGGTGCCGAGAAGATGGATTCCCCCAACGCAGATCATTCTTCAGGATGAGCCGCTCTGCTATGTCGGCCTCATACCGGCCCTAGCACATGGTGAGTGGGGTCGGTATGAGGCCCATCACCGCTTTCAATGTTCCTGTTTCTCGAACTTCGATTTATTTCTTAACTCTTGATTTGTTTCTTTCGCAGACCACTTCGGACCGGACCTGTCTGAGGATATCCTCCGGAGAATGGGGCTGCACAAAGATAAAACCGTTGCTAACTTGCATCCCAAGGCTCTAACCCATGACCGCAGGATGTCGCCGAATGATCTCATGGATCAGCAGCTGAAAGGCTTGAACGTCGTGGCGGCCCAGGCGGAGGTTGTTGGTAACATGTCGCGTCGAACGCGGAAAACAAAGTCTTCGGCGGCGACGACGTCGACAGCAGTTCCACCTCTCATCCCTTCAGTCCAGAAGGAGACGGTGGAAGTCGTTGATATTACCGATGGGGACTCCGATGCGGAGGGATCTCCCCTTGTCCGTAAGAGGAAAAAGCCTACCCCTGCCGCTCATGCTTCTGCTGCTGCTGCTGAAACTGCTGCCGGCGAGGAAATGCTCCCTCCAATCAAGAAAGCCAAGCAAGGTACATCTATCCTGTGGTTCAGGTTTAGCCGGTTCATTAGGCGTTTCTGATGAGAGGCTTTTTGGTACGTCTATGCATGTGGACACTGATGCATTAACTGTATTTTGTAGATCAACCGTTGTCGGCCGTCGCTTTTATTGAGCAGCAAGTGGAGAACCCTGTGCAGGCTGGTGATCAAAACGTCACTATTGATTCTTCATCCCAGAAGGCTTCCTTTTCCCAACTGCAGGCTGGTGGTCAAAACGTTACCACTAACTCTTCATCCCAGAAGGCTTCCCCTTCCCAGCTTGTGGCGGAAGGCGCGAGGTTGATCAAGAGGCTGGCGAAGTGGAACGGGCTGGCCGGTGCTCATATTCTAGAGCAGGAGAAGGCCGCGGCCCAATCCGCTTTTGAGCTCGCTGCCACTAAGAAGGTGGCTGTGAAGGTGAAGCTGGATCTCCTGAATGAGCAGAGGCTTAGGGGAGATGCTGAGAAGGCGCTCTTGGCTGAGAGAAAACTCAGGGAGGATGCTGAAAAGGAGGTCCTTGCTGAGAGGGCTAAGGCGGAGGCTGCGGCGGCTGAAGCTGCTAAGCTGCTGGAGAAGTGTGACCTTGTTCAGAGGCACGCTGACCTTTATTTCCAGCAGAGGAACGAATTCCGGGACATGCATCAGGTCCAGGGGAAGGTGGTTCGGAGCAAGGAGGCCATCATTAGACAAAAGGAGGAGGACATTAAGATGCTCCAAACCGTCATGCTTCCTAACATGTGTGCCGAATTCCGGGATCTGGCCGAAGGAGCTGCCAGGGAAGTGATTGGGGAGCTCTTCCCTCTTGATGGTTCCTTCCCGTGGGACAAATTTAACGAGCTGTTTGACGACAAGCTCGAAGCTAAGGAGGCGGCCGTGGCGGAGAAGGCCAAGAAGGCGGTGAGGGTGAAGATAGAGAAAGAGGCGGCCGCGGAGAGAGCAACCCTTGCTGAAAAGGCTAAGGCGGCCAAGGAGGAAGCCGAGAGGATGAGGGCAGCTGATGTTGCTGAGGCTGAGGCTGAGGCCGCGGAAGCTGAGGCTGCTAAGGAAGCTGCCGGGTCGCCCATTAAAGATGATGCGGCCGCCGCTGCTGATGGTGAGCAGCAACAAGCATAGGGAGACGGGCGGTTGTCCCCAGACTCACCCGGCGTCTCGGATAGCTTCAGCTGTTCGGGAGCCAATTATTAAGCCCTTCCTCCCTGCCATCTTTTGGCGCTCTAAATGACATATTTGTAATTTTTGCTTTTCTTTTCCCTGTATTTTGTACAACTTTGGTAGGTTGTGTTTTGGCTTATCCCTATGGGGACGGCCGTCGTCTGTATCCTCTTCACTTGTAACTTATCTTTTTCAATAAGAGCTCGTTTATTTTGCTTCCGGCTTGGCCGAGGTCTTTACCTCATTCCTTTTTCTGAGTTGTCTTTTCGTGCTAATAGTTGAGCATCTCAACTGTATTTAACGTTTTCACTTTGCCTCTGGCTTGGCCGAGGTCTTTTCTTGTCTTCGTCTTAGTTGTCTTACGTTATTAATTGAGTGTCTCTTTTGTTTCCGCCTCGGCTTGGTCGAGGCAGTCTAAAGCGCGTATCTCAACTGTGTTTAACGCTTCTAAGGCATTTTGATCGCTGTGGCGTCTATCTCCCAATGGTGACCGCCGCTCTTGTCGGTGCGACAGTGTGAGCCGGCGTTTGCTTCCTGTTAGCGACTGCCGTTGCGTCTACCACTTGGAGTGACTGCGACGGCGTCGAGCCTCTTGGGGTGACTGCCGTGGCGTCTACTACTTGGGGTGACTGCGACGGCGCCTGCTTCTTGATGGAGACTGCCGTGGCGTCTACCACTTGGAGTGACTGCGACGGCGTCAAACCTCTTTGGGTGACTGCCGTGGCGTCTACTACTTGGGGTGACTGCGACGGCGCCTGCTTCTTGATGGAGACTGCCGTGGCGTCTACCACTTGGAGTGACTGCGACGGCGTCAAACCTCTTTGGGTGACTGCCGTGGCGTCTACTACTTGGGGTGACTGCGACGGCGCCTGCTTCTTGATAGAGACTACCGCTCTTGTCGGTGTGACAGTGTGAGCTGGCGTTTGTTACTTGATGATGACTGCCGCTCTTGTCGGCGTGACAGTGTGAGCCGGCGTCTATTTATTGCTGGCGACTTATGGGGGAAAATGGACACTTTGATGGAAAACTTGGACGATTTTTCATTAGGTATAAACATGCGTTGGGGTGCCCACAGCTATCTTGGACACCTCCGCCGCTATACATAGTTTTCCCGAGATTACCGGCGTCCTAATGGCTCATCAAAGGCACACCTTCCCAGTCAGCCGCTAGTTGCATCCATGAGGTCGCCCTCCTGTTGTAAGGATGGACTTTTTCCTTTCTCTGACTTCTTTGCCACTTTGAGGGATTGCATGTTGCATCCTCTGGCAACTATCTGGACGTTGACCACCTCGTCCTTTTCGTCCTTGGAGACGAGCTTATGCGCTTCCCCCCGGTCCGAGACATACATCAGTGTTAAGGCCCGGATGGACATTATTGCGTCGGCCTCGCTCAGAGTGACTCGCCCTATGAGAACGTTGTAGGCGGACGAGCCGTCAATGACCACGAACTCAGCTAGGACATTCTTGGCCGCATTCCCTTGGCCGAACATCATCGGCAGTCTGATTGACCCGAGTGGTACTAGGCCGGCCCCAGAGAAGCTGTACAGTGGACTGGTGCAGGGGCTTAAGTCCTTGACTTTCAGACCGAGGCTGAGGAAGCACTCCCTGAACATGATGTTCGTGTAGGCACCTGTGTCAATCAGGCACCTCTTGACCAGGTGGTTGGATATGTCCAAATTGACTACAAGTGGGTCGCTGTGAGGAGAGATGACTCCCTCGTAGTCCTTCCTTCCAATAGTCATATCGGGGATGTTGGAAGCGGGGATCGCTGTGTTGGGCACAAAGTTGATGGCCTGATATAGCTCGTTCAGGTGTCGTTTGTACCCATGAGCGGACCCTCCGTTCTCGTTACCCCCGATGACAACATGGATCACTCCTATCCGTTCGAAGACGGATTTCCTATCTGAACTACCGGCGTCGGTCTTTTGGCCTTTGGCAACGTACTTGCCGAGGCTCCCCTTCCGGATCAGCTCTTCAATGGCATTCTTCAGATGCGGCGGATTGTCGATAAGGTGGACCGGTGTGGCCGTGGTACTCACAGTACTGGCTCGTGTCACCGTCTCCCTTCGGCTTGGGGGGCCTTTCCCACTTCTGGCCCTCGTTTTTGCTCAGGGCGAAGACCTCGGCGGCTGATACGACGAGAGGGGTTTTATCATTATACCGCCTCTGGTGGTACGTCCCCGAACTCCACCCGGCGCCCGTCGAGTCCTGTTTCCTGGCAGATTTATCAGACCGTGACCTATTATTGTCACGGCGTCGTTCATCGGACCGTGACCCGTTGTTGTCGCGGCGTCTTTCATCCGGGTCGTCCTCCCGGCGGCTCCTCTTTCGAGTGCCGGCCTCTGGGCCTACCAGTCTTGTGGTAGTCCTCCACCTTAATGGCTTGATCGACCATTTTCCTGGCGGAGTCTAGTCTTTGGCCGCCGCACTTGATGAGCTCATTTTTTAGGTCCCCTCTTGGGAGTACTTTCATCAGCGCGAAGGCGGCCAGTTCGCTGTTCAGATCCCGAACCTGCTGCACCTTGGCGTCGAACCTCTTCACGTAGCTTCGGAGAGTCTCGCCTCCCTCCTGCTTGATAGTCAGGAGGTCCGATGTCTCGACGGCCCTCCTCTTATTGCAGGAATATTGGGCCAAAAATCTTTCTCTCAGGTCGCCATACCCGTATATCGACCCGTCGGGCAGTCCTTTATACCAACTTTGTGCCATCCCATGCAAGGTCGTTGGGAAGACACGGCACCAGACCTTATCAGGCTGTTCTCATACCGACATGTGAGACTCGAAAGCCTCAGCGTGGTCGGTTGGGTCGCCTTCTCCTGAGTACGATATGGGTGGCAACTTTAGCTTAGTTGGCACCGGGATTTCTAGGACGTAGTCGCTGAGGGGCTGTCTGACCACGTGTCGAACGGCACGCGACGATCGGCTCCTCACATCCCTAGTCTAGCTCCTCTCCCCGTGGCGGGAAGGGCTTCTTCCCTGGCTCTGGCGAGTCGGGCTTCTTCTTCTCCGACTCTGATGAGTCGGACTTCTTTCATTCCTCCGGGGCGGGCCTCGTGGGTGCTGCGGCGACGCTGTCCTCCCGCGAGTGCGGTCAGGACTTAGGTCTACCACTAGCATTCTGGGCTCCTCCGGTGTCTTGACAGGGCCAACTTCTTCCAGTGCTCCATTCAAGTCTCTTGGAGTCACATTTTGGGCCCTGGTCTCCTGGACGGGTTCCGCCGCTCTTGTCGGTGTGACAGTGTGAGCCGACGTACTACCAATGAGGTCCAGGAGTTGCTTTAGTTTTGCCACGTCAACCACATGTCCCATGATGGTGACCTGGTTGGCGGGCAGCGGCGCATCTGGTGTTATTGGCATTCCGTACTCCGGTTGAATTACTTGACCGGCGGAGGGTTGCACGACTCCGGATTTGTGGACGGTATCATCCTGGTAGAGTTCGGTTTCGTCAGTCACGAATACCTCTTGCTGTTTTGACATCTTCTTAACTTTTTGGGTGGGTTTTGTTTTTGTGTTTTTAAGGGATTTGATTAGCTTTTAGTATGCTTTCCCACAGACGGCGCCAATTGTTCCGGGTGTAATTCCAGAGCAAGTATTGTTACCACCCGTGGCTTGTAGAATGATGTCTTGAGTTGAATCCTTCTTGCCTTAATCGTTCCTCTCGGCCTCTCCTGCAACAATGAACGAACTGAGGGCTTGGCTTTGTGCCAAGCGTACTCACTCCGACGCTCAAGTCAGTAAACTTAAAGGATTAAGTTGTGTTACTTGGCTAAGTAGGTATTGTAGAGAAATAAGGAAGATATTACCAGATGAATAGTGTATTTAGGTTAAGTTGTGGATCCTTTCCTCAATGAGGGTTGAGGAGTATTTATAGACTTTCACCTTTTGTCACGTAGTGGCCAAGTGGCCAAGTGGCTAGCAGGTGGAAAGACCGTTCTACCCTCGGCCGATGGACCTATGGCAGGCCGGCCGAGGGGTCTTGGATATGAGTACGCGGATATGTGCCCCGGCCGGTTGCCGTCCGAGACCAGTGTGACAGCCGATGGGCTGCATCGGCTAGACTGTCTAAGTCGTTGACTTGCTGTGGATATCTTTGACCTTGCTCAATATGTTGACTTGGTCAGCGGTGCAGAATATGCCCCATCAGTTTAAATTATGATTTTGTTTAGTTACTCAAATGTAATGAGGCATAATAATTACCTATATTTGAAAGTTAAAAAGATTTAATTCTACTATTTATCAAAGTAAAAAAGCTCATTATTGATTTGTTTGTGGATTCAAGATCTTTTTATGCAGCACTTGAATGTATTATAATTCATAAATTTTCTATTTTATTGCAGAGATTATCATTATATGACACATTAATAACCAATTTATGTATATTTAGCACCCATTTTATTTTTTAATTATGATTTTGTCTTAAATAAAGTTATTATACTATCGATTGTCTTAAAATAAACATTATAATATCACTAATATAGTAACATATAATCGCTTTTATAAATATCTACGTGATTAATATTTGTATGGTATTGTTGTAACTAAGGTTTGCCATTAATACAACTCTTATAAGAACTCTTTAAGATAATTTTTAAGCGATTCAAAAGATTTTAGGTTTATACCCCTAAGTTTCAAATATGACTCATATTTATATATAATCATGTGATACCTCACCTCGTGATAATCTTCTAATGTGGGACAATTGATCAACTATTTATATGTAGTATATTTACCACATCTACATTATTTTTCAATGTGGGATAAACAATATACTTAGAAATATACCATCTTTTTCGCACCTAATTCGACATCTAACCCAGTTTAATAATAATAAGCAAATACTATACTATTTATTAATATTTGTATAGTACTTTTTTTAACTTCTTATCGTAATTAAAATATGTGCAAATAATATGATACTATATTCTAATGCTAACATTTATTTACCACGAATCAAATTATTTAATTTTTTCAAAAAAAAAAAAAATATATGTTGCTTTTTTGCTAAATGAGATGTATAAGTTTTTATATTAAAATTATAAACATCACTTGGACATAATATAAAAAATATATATCATATCGTGGAAATAATGATATAAACTCTTAAGAGCTCTCCAAGACAATGCTTAAGAGACTCAGAAGGTTTTGGGTAGGTATTTAGGTTCTAAGGATGCCTTCTATTTATAATCATATGATCATCCACCTTATGCTAAACTTTCGATGTGGGACAATTCTATTATTTATTGTAATACCCGCCCTTTTAGGGACCCTTTGACCACCATTGACTGTCCTTAGGAGCGGGAGTAATCTTAGAAAGGTATGCCAAAACCATCTTGGGGTGCGTATTAGGAGTGGTACTCGATAGAGTAGAGGCTACTCGATCGAGTAGCTAGGTTACTCGATCGAGTAGGGGGTTACTCGATCGAGTATGTTGGGTACTCGATCGAGTGCCGGGTTTTCAGCGAGGGTTTTATATCGCGATTTGTTAAATCCGCAAATCACTTCCGCCACTTTCCTCCTATCTTTCAGTCGCCTCTTTCCCTTCCCTTCACCTCAAAACCTCCATGGAAACCTTTGTGAAGATCCTTGTGCCTTGGGAGAGCGTCTCTTGAGTCGGGTAGCGGTCTTTTGCTGAGTTTCTCCCTAATAGGTATGTCATAGTCATCATCCGTGCCTTTGTCTCTATAGTTAGGGTTTGCTTGTTAGTAATAGATATTTGTATGGTGGTTATAGGCTTTGCTTGGTCGCTGGATATGTTATCTGTCGGCGTGGATTGGTTGCGGTTGCTTAAAGGTAGGTTCACCTACTCAGTTTCTGTTGATGGTCTAGTGTGTCGGATATTGTGGCTGTGTTGTGTTTGGTTGTTTGTTATAATTGTTGTATTGTGATGGTTGTGATCGTTGTTGATGGTTCTCGAGATGCGTTCTCGGCTGAGTGGGGTCACTTGCGGGAGTGGCTTCACGCCCTAGTTTCGCCCTTCGTGGAACCCGCCACGGAAGGGGATGTGCACATTAATGGACAGGGTTATCGCTCGATTTGATGAGCGGGGATTTGGTGGGTACGGCTGCGGTCCCCCACTGGCAGGGCTGGTCCAGTGGACAGTCAGTGACAGAGTTGGTTGGATTGTTGTGATTATGGTTGGGACAAATAGTATTGTTTGTATTGTTGATTTCAGTTGCCATTGTCTTGTTTTATCTCAGTACTGACCTTGTGTGGTTGTTTGTTTGTTATGTGTCTGCCGTGATCCCTTATGGTGAGCAGTCGGTCTTAGCAGGTGTTGATGTTGTTGATAGCTGAGGTCCGGGCAGGGATGAGTCTTCACGAGATATGATGGTCGTAGCGAGTAGTCTTTGAGTTGTACCTTTGTACCGTATTTTGGTTTGAATCACTTGTAATATAACTTAATAGTTCTTTTATTGACGTTTGATATTTACTTTCCTCGGGCAACCGAGATGGTAACGCCCTTATATGCTAAGGAAGGCCTAGTTAAGGCTCCTTTGAATATGGGGGTGTTACAAAGTGGTATCAGAGCGACGATTTTGGAACCTGTAACAAATGAACATAATGAACGTAGGGAGTCTAATAAAATGAACCTGGTGTATGTGTAATGGGAGCCCCGGCTGATGCTAGATTTTGGGTGAGTAGGCGCCCTCATTTCAAAATCTTGGCCCCATGACACTTAAGCCAGTCACATGGGATGGGAATGTGGAGTCCGTGTGTCTATGTGTGCTATGTATGTTAATTGTGCCGGAGCTACCTCCGGTTAAGTCTTTGTTAGAATTGATAGGGGTGTATTAGTGATATATTAGACCGTGTATGGTAATTGTCAATGAGATTAGTGGGGTTCTTTGGATGGTTGGTGAGCTTACGTAATAGCTATGAGATATGTGACGAAATTATACGTCATGGAGATGCGTGAAAGTGTGAAATCGAATGTGTAATATGAATAGTGAACACGTAGGTGTTTGCCATAAAATTAATGATGACGGAAGTTGTACGTGAGATTATAAATCCTACCGCGATGACTATAACGATAATTATAGTATAGATGAGTAATAATCCGAATCACGGTATATGGCAATATGTATAAGCTTTGCTATTTAGTTGAAATTTTTCCGCTGCGTAATATTTGATTCGTGCAAGGTGAATTGCTTATGATAGAATGTAAGACATGATCGAATAAGTTGTTTAAAAGTATGCATTTATGCGACATGTCAAATGAAAGAATGAACTAATGTTAATTTAAATGTTTCAATTTGGTAGTAATATATAAAGTAAGCTTAAATGTAATACGATGACGTGATTATGTTTATGGAAGATTCGGTAGCAGGTAAACCGAGTAGGGTAATGGGTGTAGTGTAAGTGGAATAAACTTCATTTGTTTGACAATATGGTAGGCTTTGTTAATAATAGTAATGCGTGAATGAACTTGATAATGAGTGCCGAATTCCGAACTTAGTTGGAATCGACACGCGGTGTTGTTTTTGCAGGAATCTTCAAATCACTTCGTACTTATGATCGAGTACTTAACTATACTTGACCGAGTGCGAGTGCTTACTTGACCGAGTGAACCTCACTCGATCTGATTAGGAAGCTATGATGTCGGGATGTGGGAAAATTCCTGCAGTTACTCGACGATTTAGCTCCTACTCGATCGAGTAGGGTGGTACTCGATCGAGTACCCCAGGCACTCGATCGAGTAGGTTACTGTGCAGTAATTCCTACGGGTTTCATAAAACCCCTATTCTTCCTATTTCTTTCCCATTCTTCTCATCTTTCCTCTATATTTCGACTTAGCTAATCCTAATTCCTCTCAAAACCTCTCTTTCTCTTGGGTTAGTAGTGAATCTTGGGGGTTGATTTTCTTGTTTAATTCGTTTCTCTACTTTGCTAATCAATCAAGGTATGCTATTCTCCTTAATTTATGTGATTTGTTGCTTTGAATGTGTTAGAATGATGAAATAAATCTGAAATTTTCGGTTCACATTAGTAAGTTGTTGTTTTTGATGGTTGAAATATGATTCACATGCCTCCTTTCCATGTTTGTTGGTGACTAATTGCTGTAGATTAGATTAGGAATTGCAAGGGTTGAACCCGAAATTTCTAGGGTTTCCAAAATTGAAATCGATTTTTGGTTGTTTTACAATGATTAGATGGTAGAATTGAGTCTTAAGTAATGTTTATATCATGTTGGAGGATAGATTTTGATGATTTTACCCTTAGAAAGTTACCTTAAAACTCCGTCTTAAAAGTGCCTTAAATGGAAATTCGTGATTTATAATTGAAAAATTGGTGTTGTGAATGACATTATAAGTATAAGTTAAACTTCAGTATGGTAATAGAAACGATGCTTGATGAAAATATGCCAAGATTGCCTCAGCTGTAAAGACCGTCTGAAAATTCTAGTTGAGTTGTTGAACATAATATGAAAGTGATGATGATATGCCATAAATTATTCTTTCTCTTGAATTAGTAACATGTAATTAGCAATGTAAATGGAACGACCTTTAGAAGCATGCTAGGATATTCGAATTGCTGAGTATATATGTTCACATGCCAAATTTTCATAATTGCGGTTTATAAGTGGCTACAAACCGAGACTATATGTTAAAATGGAGGAAGCTATTGATGAAATGCGTGTACCTAGCTGAGCATCTAAGTTTAATGGCATGATTTATGTGCTTCAAATATTGAACTGGTTGATGAGTTAGTGAACTTGCTAAGTATATAGAACTCAAATTGTATGAAGTATATGCCTACATGTTTTATACAAATTGTTTGAACTTATGCCTTAAGCGAGATCCGAGATCGAACCTTGGACTCCGTCAAAGTAAGCGGGGAGGGTAACCCACCCGAGATGGGGGGGGAGTGGACCTGTGGTACCCGCAGTCCCCGAATACCCTACAGTTGTTTTTGTTGACTTCAAGCAAAGGGAGCGTTTTGTAGCCTTACAAAAACGCAAAATGAGACCTACAAAGTGTATAGACATACACCAGTGTGTTAGAGGAGTTGGAGATAGAGACGGATGTCCGTCACATATTCGAGACCCTGGGTTTTACGGGTTTGTATAGGCTGAGGAAGCATACTTACCCTTTTCTTACCTTGGAGTTCATGAGCTCTTTTAACTATGACCCAGCGGGTCAGACTGTTGAGTTTAGATTGATGAATACCAGTTTTCTGTTGACTATGGATCTGTTTGCCTCTCACCTTGGGTTGGCCAAGCCTCCCAAGGACTCCATCACCGACATTCCAGCTGAGTGCGGCGTCTGCCGCCTAATGCCTTGCTTGACTGGGAAACAAGCTCCCACCTCGAGCAACATGCTGATTAATGATGTTCAGCATATTACCTTGAGGGTCTTTCTCCGTTCTCTCTCGAACCTCCTCTATGACCGAAAGGATATCAGTAAATTGAATAATCATGAGGTTTTACTTTTGATGTCGTACCTCAACCCGGAGCGGGCCAGGAAGGTGGTCTTTAATGCTCCTTCTATAGTTTGTGCTGCCCTTGCCTTGATGGCTTCTTCCCCTTCCCGGTACCTGAGTTGTGGTGCTATTGCCACTCGGTTAGTTGAAAAGCTAACCTCCTTTGAGGCTTCTTCGGCGTACGTGCCTCTAGCTACCCCAGTGCCTACCATGGATCGTGAATACTATCTCGACCTGAAATGGTTGAGGACCTTGGCTGACGGTAGCCTAGCATGGAGGGTGTATGGGATGAGTTGGATGAAGATTCCAGCTCCTGAGCACCTCCCACCCACGGAGCCCTTGGAGCCGACAGTAGTGGCGGTGGACTCCGATGACGAGGAGGAGGAGGATGATGATAGACCCCGCCAGCTACAGACCTATCTCATCGACGGCGCCATTCTCGAGGAGATGCCGGAGCCGACGAAGGGTGAGAATGCGGGAGTTCAGGTGGTGGAGAGACCCAGAGTGGTGAGGGGATCCCGTCGAGTGAGGGAGAGGGCCTCGGAGACTAGGCCACACACCGTAGCACCACAAGAAGCAGCAGATCTTTCCCATGCTACCCTTACCTCGACACCCCGGAGACGCGATCCGATTAGCATTTCTCGGCGGAGAGAGTGTCATCTACCTTGACACTCCGGAACATGCACGAGATGGCGTACGCTCGGGGGATAGGGACCGAGGGACCGCATCCAGTTTGGTGGAGTGGAGTTGGGAACTACTCGGGGTTTTCCATTCTACGGGGTGGATCGGTCGACGTGGGGGCACCTCGGTCCTTCCCTTACGGTGGCTTGACCCCATGGTACGTGGGCCCGGGAGCAGGAGCAGGAGGTGATGCGGGAGTGGGTTCATCAGGTGCGGGTATGGCTGGAGGTGGTGGTGGTGATGATGAGGTGATGTTGGAGCAGCAGCAGCAGCAGCAGGAGTGATACTCCTTGTTTCTACCTTCATTCATGATTGTTAGTAGTAGTTGTTGTTGGTAGCGTGGTTAGATTTTCGGTTGTTTTAGTTGAAACTTTATTTATGAACTTGTATCGTTAGGCCATAAGGCCGGATTAACTACTTTAACCGTTTGCAGGATGATTGAGAGTCGGGGCGTCATCCCGACTCAATTTATGTGACAGTCATGTTTATATATGTTGGTCTATGACGGGTCATGTAAGGTACTTGACCTGCAGATACTCGACAGAGTACCCCACACTCTATCGAGTAGCTGCAGGAAAGGAAGAAAGAAAGCATTCTGGACTCGGGCTACTCGATCGAGTAGCCAAGACACTCGATCGAGTAGCATGGCACTCGATCGAGTACCGTTTCATACTCGATCGAGCAGCACTGTTACAGGGGGTTTTCGAAAATTAAAAATGTTCAATTGTTTTATAATTGCGAGTTTAATGTTTAAAGTAGTTGTGAGTGCGTAGTAACACCCTTGAACCGTTGATTTCATATGTTACAAGTCATAATTGAAGTGTTATAAGCGTATTTGTCACAATTAGTGAAGCGGTAATAATTTCGGGTTACTTTAATATTGCATACGCCTCCTTACGATCTATTTATCGGAATTGTAACTTCGCCTATGTTTGTGCATACCATTTTAACGTGTGTTGTCAACGGTAACTAGTTATTCCGGTGACTTGCGTATGATTTCTAACTTAACGAGTGTATAATTAGCGAGTAATGTCCACAACAAATAATATGGTTTTCTTTAATGATTAAGATGCAAATAATAAATAATATGCGTTGAAATTTGGGTGGTGAACTTCGGGGACGAAGTTCCTTTTTAGAGGGGAAGAGTAATGTCGCGAAATAAAAAGGTTGTTTTGAATAATGTTTTGCTCGTTTATAATGTTGTTGGTAGTTGGTTATAATGTTGTTGGTATCATGTGTTCATGGGTTGCAAAAAAAAAAAAAATTTTTTTTTTTTGAAGTATAACGACTTACTTTCTTTAGTTCTTTAAAAAGTGAGTGTGATCGTATTTGAGTCGCGTTGCCAAGTAACATGGTGGCATTAGTTGTACCACATGAAAGTTGATATGAGACATGTTCTAGATTGATGGTTGGATAGTAATTATTGTATGTTGGGAGATCGTGTGTGGCGATTCGCATTGCGAGTTGGATGTTTTATATATATAAAATAACGGTTGACTGTGATAAAGCTTGCATGATAGTGGCAAGAATCGATAGGTATAGATGTGGACGGTGATGATGATGACATGGGGGGGGGGGGGGGGGGGGGAGTGGTGTTTACAAGGAGTAATGGTTTGACCGGGAAGATTGGTGAGATTATGTTGGTTCCGAGTCATGAGCGGGAGAGGTGAGTTGAACTTCGGGGACGAAGTTCTTTTTAAGGGGGGAAGACTGTAATACCCGCCCTTTTAGGGACCCTTTGACCACCATTGACTGTCCTTGGGAGCGGGAGTAATCTTAGAAAGGTATGCCAAAACCATCTTGGGGTGCGTATTAGGAGTGGTACTCGATAGAGTAGAGGCTACTCGATCGAGTAGCTAGGTTACTCGATCGAGTAGGGGGTTACTCGATCGAGTATGTTGGGTACTCGATCGAGTGCCGGGTTTTCAGCGAGGGTTTTATATCGCGATTTGTTAAATCCGCAAATCACTTCCGCCACTTTCCTCCTATCTTTCAGTCGCCTCTTTCCCTTCCCTTCACCTCAAAACCTCCATGGAAACCTTTGTGAAGATCCTTGTGCCTTGGGAGAGCGTCTCTTGAGTCAGGTAGAGGTCTTTTGCTGAGTTTCTCCCTAATAGGTATGTCATAGTCATCATCCGTGCCTTTGTCTCTATAGTTAGGGTTTGCTTGTTAGTAATAGATATTTGTATGGTGGTTATAGGCTTTGCTTGGTCATTTGGATATGTTATACGTCGGTGTGGATTGGTTGCGGTTGCTTAAAGGTAGGTTCGCCTACTCAGTTTCTGTAGATGGTCTAGTGTGTCGGATATTGTGGCTGTGTTGTGTTTGGTTGTTTGTTATAATTGTTGTATTGTGATGGTTGTGATCGTTGTTGATGGTTCTCGAGATGCGTTCTCGGCTGAGTGGGGTCACTTGCGGGAGTGGCTTCACGCCCTAGTTTCGCCCTTCGTGGAACCCGCCACGGAAGGGGATGTGCACATTAATGGACAGGGTTATCGCTCGATTTGATGAGCGGGGATTTGGTGGGTACGGCTGCGGTCCCCCACTGGCAGGGCTGGTCCAGTGGACAGTCAGTGACAGAGTTGGTTGGATTGTTGTGATTATGGTTGGGACAAATAGTATTGTTTGTATTGTTGATTTCAGTTGCCATTGTCTTGTTTTATCTCAGTACTGACCTTGTGTGGTTGTTTGTTTGTTATGTGTCTGCCGTGATCCCTTATGGTGAGCAGTCGGTCTTAGCAGGTGTTGATGTTGTTGATAGCTGAGGTCCGGGCAGGGATGAGTCTTCACGAGATATGATGGTCGTAGCGAGTAGTCTTTGAGTTGTACCTTTGTACCGTATTTTGGTTTGAATCACTTGTAATATAACTTAATAGTTCTTTTATTGACGTTTGATATTTACTTTCCTCGGGCAACCGAGATGGTAACGCCCTTATATGCTAAGGAAGGCCTAGTTAAGGCTCCTTTGAATATGGGGGTGTTACATTTATACGTAATATATTCACCAAACGAACATATTTTTCAATGTGGGACAAATAACATACTTAGAAATACACCACCTTTTTCGCACATAATTCGACATCTAAACCGGGTTAATAATAATGAGCAAATACTATACTCCCTCGATTCAAGACCAAATACAACATTTCTTTTTTACACAATAGAATCTTTACGATTTCTTGCAATATGTAAGACAAAATATGGTCATGCGGGATCTTATTTGATTCACCTATAAAGTACAATGAGAGTATCAATTTTTTAAATTTTTTATAATGTAAACTTAAAGATATTACGTTGTAATTTGTGACTTGGCAAGTGTGTAAATGAAAATGTATTTGGGATTAAATGGAGGGAGTACTATTTATTAATATTCGTACGTTTTTTTTTATAATACTGATGGGGCATATTCTGCACCGCTGACCAAGTCAACATATTGAGCAAGGTCAAAGATATCCACAGCAAGTCAACGACTTATGCAGCCTAGCCGATGCGCATCCATCTACTGTCGGCCTGGGTCTCGGCATGGCAACCTGCCGCCGGGACACATACCCGCGTACTCACATCCAAGACCCCTCGGCGGTGAGTCAACAGGGCCCGCCGGCCTGCCATAGGTCCCTCGGCCGAGGGGTAGATCAGTCTTTCCACCTGCTAGCCACTTGGCCACTTGGCCACTACGTGACAAAAGGTGAAAGTCTATAAATACTCCTCAACCTTCATTGAGGAAAGGATCCACAACTTAACCTAAGAAACACTATTCATCTGGTATAATCTTCCCTCTCTCTCTACAATATACATTTAGCCAAGGAACAACTTATCCCCTAAGTTACTGACTTGAGCGTCGGAGTGAGTACGCTTGGCACAAAGCCAAGCCCTCAGTTCGTTCATTGTTGCAGGAGAGGCCGAGAGGAACGATAAAGACAAGAAAGATTCAAACAAGGACATCATTCTACAAGCAACGGGTGGCAACGAATATACGCTCCGGAATTACACCGGAACAATTGGCGCGTCTCGTGGGGAACGCTACTAGAAGCTAGTCACATTCATTCCCAAACAAAAAAAAAAACAACAAAAACCCACCCAAAAAGCTAAGAAGATGTCGAAACAACAAGACGCAGTCGTGACCGACGAAACCCCATTCTACCAAGATGATACCTTCAACAACCGGAGTCGTGCGGCCCTCCACCGGCGGAGTAATCCAACCGGAGTTCGGGATGCCAATAATACCGGACACGCCGCTGCCCACCAACCAGGTCACCATCATGGGACATGTGGTTGACATAGAAAGCGAAAATGGTCCTGGACCTAATTAGTAATACGCCCTTCACACCGTCACGCCGACAAGAGCGACGGAAACCGTCCAAGAGACCAGGGCCCAAAATGTGACTCCGAGAAATTTGAACGGAGCACTAGGAGAAGCCGACCCGACCAAGTCGCGGGGAGCCCAAAGTGGGCGTGGTAGACCTAAGTCCTTCCGCGCTCATGGGAGGACGGCGTCCCCGCGGCAAAGACGAACGAGGCTTACCCCAAAGGAGCCGGAGAGGAGTCCGAGGCTCGGCGAGTTGGAGAAGAAGTCCGAGTCGAAGAAGGAGTCCTTCCCGCTACGAGGAGAGGAGCCGGATTAGGAATGCGAGGAGCCGATCGCCGCGTGTCGTTCGACACGTGGTCGTGACCCCTCAACGCCTACGTCCTAGAAGTCCGGTGCCAACCAAGCTCAAGTTGCCACCCCTATCATACAAAGGAGATAGTGATCCGGTAGACCACGCCGAGGCTTTCGAGTCTTACATGTCGGTATGGGAACGGCCCGATGAGGTGCAGTGCCGAGTTTTCCCAACAACTTTGCATGGGATGGCTCAAAGTTGGTACAAAGGGCTTCCCGACGGCTCGGTATACTATTACGCCGACCTAAGGGACGCCTTTCTAGCCCAGTACTCTTGCAACAAGAGAAGGGCCGTGGAGACATCGGACCTCCTAACTATCAAATAGGAGGGGGGCGAGTCTCTACGAAGCTATGTGAAGAGGTTCGATGGAAAGGTCCGGCAGATTCGAGAAATTAATCCCGGCGGCGGCCTTCGCGGCGATGAAGGGCCTCCCGAGGGGAGACTTAAAAAATGAGCTCATCAAGTGCGGAGGCCCGAGCTTGGATGCCGCCAGGAGGATGGCCGACCAGGCCATCAAGGTAGAAGACTATCACAAGACTGGGTAGGCCCAGCGAGGCCGAGCACACGAGAGAAGAAGAGCGCCGGGAGGACAACCGGATGAAAGACGCCGTGACGAGAACGGGTCACGGTCGATGATGACGACGCCGTGAGAATAATAGGTCACGGTCGGACAAGTCTGCCCGCCAGAAACGGGACTCGACGGGCGCGGGTGGAGTTCGGGAACGTACCACGAGAGGCGGTATAGTGATAAAACCCCTCTCGTCGTATCGGCCGCCGAGGTCTTCGCCCTGAGCAAAAACGAGGGCCGAAGTGGGAGAGACCCCAAGCCAAAAAGTGACGGTGACACGAGCGATCTTGTGAGTACCACGGCCACACCGCCATCTAACCAACGATCGCCATCATCGAAGAATGCCATTGAAGAGCGATCGGAAGGGAGCCTCGGCAAGTACGTTGCCAAAGGCCAAAAAAGACCGACGCCGACGGTTCGGGTAAGAAATCCGTCTTCGAACGGATAGGAGTGATCCATGTTGTCATCGGGGCAACGAGAACGGAGGGTCGCTCATGGGCACAAACGGCACTGAACGAGCTATATCGGGCCATCAACTTTGTGCCCAACACAGCGATCCTCGCTTCCAACATCCCCGATATAACCATTGGAAGGAAGGACTACGAAGGAGTCATCGCTCCTCACAACGACCCACTTGTAGTCAATTTGGACATATCCAACCACCTAGTCAAGAGGTGCACGATTGACACGGGCGCGTACACGAACATCATGTTCGGGAGTGCTTCCTCGGCCTCGGCCGAAAGTCGAGGACTTGAGCCCCGCGCGCACCAACCCACTATACGACTTCTCGGGGCCGGCCTGGTACCACTGGGATCAATCGGACTCCGGTGACATTCGGCGAAAAGAATGCGGCTAAAAATGTCCTAGCCGAGTTCGTGGTCATCGACGGCTCGTCCGCCTACAACGTTCTCATAGGCCGAGTCACCCGAGTGAGGGGCCGACGGTGATGTCCATCCGGGCCCTAACACGATGTATGTCTCGGACCGGGGAAGCGCATAAGCTCGTCTCCAAAGACGAGAATGACGAGGTGGTCAACGTCCGGATAGCCGCCGGAGGATGCGACATGCAATCCCTCAAAGTGGCAAAGAAATCAGAGAAAGGGAAAAGTCTATCCTTACAACAGGAAGGCGACCTCATGGATATAACTAGCGGCTGACTAGGACGGTGTGCCTTTGATAGGCCATTAGGACGCTGGTAATCTCGGGAATACTCTATGTAGCGGCGGAGGTGTCCAAAACAGCTGTGGGCACCCCGACGCATGTTTTTACCTAATGAAAAATCGTCCAAGTCTTCCATCAAAATGTTCATTTTTCCCCTAGTCACTAGGAAGCGGCAGACGCTTGACTCACACTTTGTCATACCGACAAGAGCGGTAGTCTTTATCGATGCGAGATGTCGGCTCACACTGTCATACCGACAAGAGCGGCAGCCTCCATGAAGAAATAGGCGCCGTCGCAGTCACCCCAAGTAGTAGACGCCACGACAGTCACCCCAAGAGGTTTTGACGCCGTCGCAGTCACTCCAAGTGGTAGACGCCACGGCAGTCTCCATGAAGAAGTGGGCGCCATCGCAGTCACCCCAAGTAGTAGACGCCACGGCAGTCACCCCAAGAGGTTTGACGCCGTCGCAGTCACTCCAAGTGGTAGACGCCACGGCGATCTCCATGAAGAAATAGCGCCGTCGATCACCCCCAGTAGTAGACGCCACGGCGATCACCCCAAGAGGTTTGACGCCGTCGCAGTCACTCCAAGTGGTAGACGCCACGGCAGATCTCCATGAAGAAATGGGCGCCGTCGATCACCCCAAGTAGTAGACGCCACGACGGTCACCCCAAGAGGTTTGACGCCGTCGCATGATCACTCCAAGTGGTAGACGCCACGGCGATCCATAACAAGAAGAATCTTTGGCTCACGATCACACACACCGACAAGAGCGGCAATCACCACCGGAAGCGAGACACCTCGATGGCAACGACCAGCGCGGTGATACTCGCAAAGCGTTCAAAATGCCTCGAAGCGTTAACACATTGAGATACGCACTCTAGACCGTCTCGGCCAAGCCGAGGCGGAAACAAAAGAGACACTCAGTTAATGACGTAAGGAGACAACCCAGACGAAGACATAGACGCTAAAGTACAATTGAGACGCTCAAATACTAGCGCAAGAAAAAGAAGTGAGGTGAAAACCTCGGCCAGGCCGGAGGCAGAAGAAACGAACTCTTATTAAAAATGTTCAACGAATTACAAGAAATTACAAGGATAAGCCAAAAGACAAAAGGTTACAGATATCATCTCCCTATGTCTGTTGTTGCTCGCCATCGCAATGTAGCAAAGACACCTTCTTCGATGAGTAACCGGCGGTTCCCTTAGCGGCCTCGGCTTGGCGGCCCAGCCTTAGCCTCGGCGGCCTCAATCGCCCTTGCCCAATCGGCTTCCTCCTTGGCCGCTTTAGCCTTCTCAGCAAGAGTTGCTGCCTCCTCGGCCGCCTCTTGCTCTATCTTCACCCTCACCGCCTCCTTGATCTTCTCCTCCACAGCCTTCTCCTTAGCTTCGAGCTTGTCGTCAAACAGCTCGTCGAATTTGCTCCACGGAAAGGAACCTTCAAGAGGGAAAAGCTCCTCAATTGTTTCCCTGGCGGCCGCCGGTCGGATCCGGGTCGGAGCACATGTCGGGGAGCATTTTGGTTTGGAGCATCTCAATGTCGTCCTCCTTTTGCCCGATGATGGCCTCCTTGCTCCGAATCACCTTCCCCGGATCTCGAAACCGTCCCCCGAATTCATTCCTCTGCTTTGGAAGTAGAGGTCGGCGTGCCTCGAACAAGATTACACTTCGCCGGTGACTTTTCAATTTCGGCCGCAGCTAGTCTCGGCCTTGGCTCTCTCAAAGAAGGACCTCCTTTTCGGCGTCCTCCCCGAGCTTTCTCTCGCCCAAGAGCGCCTTCTCGGCCTCCCCTAAGCCTCTCGCTCATTGAGAAGATCCAGCTTCGCCTTCGCGGCCACCTTCTTAGTGGCATTAAGCTCAAAAGCGGACTGAGCCACGGCCTTCTCCTGCTCCATGATACGAGCACCGGTCAGCTCGTTCCACCTCGCCAGTCTCTTGATCAACCTCGCGCTTTCCGCTACAAGTCGTGAGGGGGAAACCTTCCGGGATGAAGAGTCTTTGGCGACGTTATGATCACCGACTGCGGTAGGAAAGGGAAACCTTCGGGATGAAGAGTCGATGGCGACGTCATGATCACCGACTGCGCGGGTTTCTCCTCCACTTTGCTCGACAAGAGCGGCGGCCGCAAGCGGGCGATCTACAAAATTTAAAGTAAGCATCGTATCAACATACATAGACATGCCGGAAAGCTTTGTCACACGGCGCCGCGATGAACCAGGCTAAGTCGAGCCACGGGATAGATCAATACCGTGCTTGGCCTTCTTGGCGAAGGCGCATTTCCTCGTCGGCGAGGCTAAACGGCGCGGTAAAGGCTGTCGCTTTCTTTTTACGGACAAGGGAGACCCCTCCTCCTCATCGGAGTCATCCCCATTGGAGATGTAAACGATCTCCACCGTCTCCTTCTGAACAGGGGGGATGGAAGGCGGAGCCGATGTCGATGCCACCACCGCCGAAGGTTTTGTTTTTCGCGTATGGCGCGGCATGTTACTAACAACCTTCGCCTGGGCCTCCACCGCATTCAAGCTTTTCAGCCGCTGGTCCATAAGATCATTCGGCGACGTCCTACGGTCATGGGTCAGAGCCTTGGGATGCAAGTTAGCAACGGTTTTGTCTTTGTGCAGCCCCATTCTCCGGAGGATATCCTCAGACAAATCCCGTCCAAAGTGGTCTGCAAAAGAAATAAAAGCAAGAATTAAGTAGAAGAAACAAATCGGAGTTCGAAAAACAGGAACATTAAGAGCGGTGATGGGCCTCATACCGACCCCACTCACCCTGTGCTAGGACCGGTATGAGGCCGACATGGCAGAGCGGCTCATCCTGAAGAATGATCTGCGTTGGGGGAATCCATTTTTTCGGCACCCCACCCTTGTCCGCCTCAAAAGCCTCATCATGACTTCTCATCCTCTTTAAGAAGGACCTTCTTGCGGCATCCATCTTGAGCTTCTTGGGTGACCCATCGTCATGCTCCGCCTTAGTCTCACACCGCAAATTCACTTGGTCTTTGAAAGGAGAGGGGCAACGGATAGTCATCCAAGCACCTTAACATACACCCACCGATCTCTCCAGTCTTTGCAAGAAGTAAGTTTGTCAACAGAGACATAACCTTTCTCCGTGTGCACACTGTACCAACCGACGCGCCGAGAGATTGTGGTGGAGATAATGAAGCGGCGGAATAAATTTACCGTCGGGGCCTCCCCTTGAAGAGACAAAGCCACACAAAGCCGACTATCGTCCTCATGGCCAACGGATGCGGTTGGGCCACGGCGGCGTTCATAGCTTTAATGATGGCCATGACGTACTCATTCGGCGGAAACCGGAGCCGTACTCAAGTGTCGCATGTATACGCCGGTATGGCCGGCGGAGGGCAACAGAGACGGCTGACCCTCCTCGGGGATAACAATCTTGTATCCCCCGCCAAAGAAGAAATGACCCTCGAAAAATTTCTCACCGGAACAAGCGCCAACTTATGGGTCCAAGCTCGGTCAACGCGTACCTTGCAGACGTCACCGTGATCCATAACGCATCGCCTCACCTCTTTGGGACGAGCCTCTTCAAACATCATCACCAAAATCGTACGCGTCATCATCGACATCGAGTCATCCTCCCATTCCTCCAAAATTCGAGGATCGACTTCGGGAGAAGGAGACCTAGGGCCCCGTGCCTTATCAGGAGGGCGTCCAACTTCTCCTCCTCATCAAGGCGCGACGGGGAACCCCCCCCCCGCGTCGGTTTGCTAGGCCCGGCATCAGCAGAAGACATGTTTACAACAATAACTTACAGAGTTAAGAAATTGGAAAGTTTGTTTGTTTACCTTGAAGAAAAACACCCGCCGGAGTAACAACTCTGAAAATTAGAAGACAATGAAACCCTTGAAAGTTTAGAGAGGAAAATTTTGGAGAATGAAATTGGTGGCCAATTTCACGGGATAACTGCCCTATTTATAGGGAAAAGCCCATGAAGAAGGACCAATCGGAGAATGACCCATGAAGCGTCAACCAATCGGCGTGCGGACACGTGTCGGACATGCAACCACGGGATGTCAATCGTTGCAACGATAACGTCAATCAATGCAACAGTGACCAAACGTCTTCAACACGCCCATTCGTATCTCTCCGCCTATTCACCTTCCTCAACAAATTCCCAAGCATCCGTTCTCCGCCGCCACATGATCAACCAAGCTAAGTAGCGCGCCGGGGCAATCAAAAACAACAACCGCACCCTCACTTTGGTCTCGGCCAGCGTCACTTTCTTTTCCACATCGGATGCCCTTTACGCATCCATGCGGAGGGGGGATATGGTACGGCCTAAGAAAAGACCAGGCCGAGGTAAAAGAAGCCGCCGCAGAAGAAGCCGATGCAGAACTTTTTTTTTACAAAATACTTGCGCAGAATATACGCTCAAACGTACATCGGAGCCCATACCACGGCATAGACTACGCTGGGGGCAAATTGATGGGGCATATTCGCACCGCCCGACCAAGTCAACATATTGAGCAAGGTCAAAGATATCCACAAACAAGTCAACGACTTATGCGCCCTAGCCGATGCGGTCCATCTACTGTCACTGGGTCTCGGCATGACAACCCCACCGGGACACATACCCGCATACTCACATCCAAGACCCTCGGCGGTGAGTCAACAGGGCCCGCCGGCCTGCCATAGGTCCCTCGGCCGAGGGGTAGATCAGTCTTTCCACCTGCTAGCCACTTGGCCACTTGGCCACTACGTGACAAAAGGTGAAAGTCTATAAATACTCCTCAACCTTCATTGAGGAAAGGATCCACAACTTAACCTAAGAAACACTATTCATCTGGTATAATCTTCCCTCTCTCTCTACAATATAC
Source organism: Silene latifolia (assembly GCF_048544455.1). NCBI lineage: Eukaryota > Viridiplantae > Streptophyta > Magnoliopsida > Caryophyllales > Caryophyllaceae > Silene > Silene latifolia. Next base: position 13,596,334 of record NC_133529.1, read on the forward strand.
ATTTAGCCAAGGAACAACTTATCCCCTAAGTTACTGACTTGAGCGTCGGAGTGAGTACGCTTGGCACAAAACCAAGCCCTCAGTTCGTTCATTGTTGCAGGAGAGGCCGAGAGGAACGATAAAGACAAGAAAGATTCAAACAAGGACATCATTCTACAAGCAACGGGTGGCAACGAATATCTGCTCTGGAATTACACCCGGAACAAATACTTTTTTTGGCAAATGAGATGTATAAGTTTTTATATAAAGATTAAAAATATCACTTGAATATAATACATAATGTAGAAAAAAATATGTATATATCATACTGTGAAAATAATGATATAAACTCTTAAGAGCTTTCCAAAACAATACTTAAGAGACTCAAAAGGTTTTTGGTTGGTATATAGGTTCCAATGATGACTCCTATTTATAATCATAGGATCACCCATCTTATGTTAATCTTTCGATGTGGGACAATTCTATAATTTATACGTATTATAATCACCACACTAACATTGTTTTTCAATGTGGGACATTTAACATATTAAAAGAAGTACACCATCTTTAATACTCGTATGTGCAAATCATATGAAATCTATACTCTAATGAAAGCATTTTTTACCACGAATATGATTATATTATCTTCATAATTTTTATAACAACATTTTTTTGCCAAATGAAATGTCAAAGTTTTTATATAAAAATTAGAAACTTATCATGAATATAAAATAGGAAATATAGATATTATAATAATTAAAAGATTCTCCACTTTATTTTTTATGTGGAAAATATTATTTATGAAACTTTCCTAAATTATTTTTTGATGATGTGGACGCTCTAGAATCGCTCGAAAAAATTCTCTTTTATATATATATATATAGATATAGATTATTTATAGAAGAACTAAGACAGCATTATAAATTATAATCGTATAAAATTAAAAGTATTAAAGGGAAAAACAATTCGTTTGTACAACTAACATTATTTAGTGAAAAAAAAAGCATTGAAAACTTGATATTTTTTTTTCATTTTTGATTATTTTGTACAACAAAAATTTCAATATTTAAAAAATGGCCTTAAAAAAAGAAGATAGTTGATTGAAAAATAATTTTGTGCCCCCTTATACCGAAATTCTGCGTCCGCCCCTGCTTGCCCTCACCCTCACCCTCACCCTCACCCTCACCCAAACCCGCCCCTGACGAGAGATTATGTAAAATACTTACCCTCCCTTGCCCTCACCCAAATCCGCCCCTGACAAACCTTGCCAAAAAAGATAAAAATAAGTGGAATACGATCTATGCAAGTATACACCTTATTTTCTTTAATTTCTCCTACTTCCATGTTCCTTTATTTGTTTGTTTATAATTTGTACTCACTCTCTTCTGGTGAATTGTTATCTATTTTTATTTTGAGGTGTATCATTCATTTGTTATCTATTTCTTTTTTGGATAAGTAATGAGCAAGTGGCTAATGTAAGCAAGTTGGCAATAAATCCTTTCTTTTATTGGTTTATTTCACATTCATTGGTCTTTGTGTAAAAAACAATAGATAATAATTTACTGAGACGGAGGGAGTATGTTTATTTTTATTACTAAATAATATTTTTTGTATCATAGAAAATATATACTCCCTCCATACCACACCAATGGTAACATTGACTTTTTCACACTTGTCGAGACACGTTTTGCAAGTGAATATCTTTAGTTACACGTTATTAAAAATTATAAAAATTTGATATTCTTATAGCATTCATGACGATAAATCAAACAAGATCTCACATGACTATATTTTGTCTTATAGATTTGGAATAATATCAAAGATTTTCTACGACCATAAATAGTGCCATGATTTTCAATGTTACCATTGGTGTGGTACGAAAGGAGTATATGTGAAGACTAATACGGTGTTTTTTTTTGGGTTTTGACCGCTCCAAGGAGGACCTGAGATTGGCTTCTTTAGCCTTCAAAATAAAGTTTCTTCGGTGTTTGTGTCTTAGCATGTATTTTTTTTTTTTTTTTTTTTTTTTTTTTAACTGGGATTTTGTGTAGTGTTTAAGCTATAGTTCAAAATATAGTTTCTTCCATGCTTGTATTTTCGCTTCTAAGTTTGTATTTTGATTGGGGTCATGATGTTAATGATAAGCTCTACAATTTTCTACTCCCTTAGATTATCTAAATTGCCTCTTTAATGTTCGGTCGTAAGTTCGTAATATAGAATTTTGTACTGTCGTCTGTTTCTTCTAGAAGGGTGATGCTAATAAATATTCCGTAGTATATAAAATGCATCGACAATGAAAATAACAATTGATAACTACGTATATTTTGACCTTTGTGAACTTCAGGTTGAGTATATTATTGTTCACCTGGCTATGCATAGTAGTTTAAAGATTATCATATATTTACGCGCCTCTAAAGTCCTTCATTCCTTTCACATCTCTCAATCTAAAAACACCTTAAATATCTGGACTATTATAGATACAGTGTATATATACTAGGAGATATTATTAGAGTTAGTTAGGAAAATAAAATAAGGATAAACATTATGAGCATCATAATATTTTATTGAATATTTAAAAATATTTTTGAGGTATTCTCTAAGACGGTTTAGTGGTTTACCATATAATATTACTCCATATAATGTACTTTGAGGCTGACTATTCAAAATAATAAAACTTGGAAAATATAATAATCATGAGAAAAGTCATACATAAGTTGAGTGACTCAGTCATGATACAGAAGAATATCTAAATTAATTTTTCTTTACAATTTTAAGCATTAAATAGTGAAAGTTTTTAAAGTTTGACCTAAGTTCAAAGGAAAAAAACCTCTGATACGAAAAAACTCAAAAAGTATCAGCTCTCATGTACAATCCTAGAAGGTTAAAATAGTAGTAGACTTCCAACTTTGAATGACTCATATTCTCTCCGTCTTGGTCAATTGTTATCCTTTGGTTTTGGTACAAAGACCAAAGAAAGAGGAAGAGATCAATTACTAAATAACAAGTGGAACAAATTGGGTGTGAATGATCAAATTGCTTATCAAATTCATTATTAAAATAGAAAGACCAAAGAAAGAGGAAGAGATCAATTACTAAATAACAAGTGGAACAAATTGGGTGTGAATGATCAAATTGCTTATCAAATTCATTATTAAAATAGAAAGGACAACAAATAACTGAGACACACCAATATGGAAGGTCAATTGTTGTCCTTTGTTTTTGACACAAAGATCAAGGAAAGAGGAAGATGTCAATTACTAAATGACAAGTGGAACAAATTTAGTGTAAATGATCAAATTGTTCATCAAGTTCATTCTTAAAATAGAAAGGACAACAAATGAGTGAGATACACCAATATGGAAAATGACAACAAATAACCGGGACAAAGGAAGTAATAATCTACATTTCCAATTACCATTCACCCTTCACTGATACAGTAATCAGTCTCCATAACTCCACAAGGACTATAACCCATTAACCCCGTCCTATGTTATTCATACTCCATTAATGGTATTTGATAAAACAGAAAGTCTTGTTTGTGATCGTAGACTGTCACAAGTTTGTGGCCTCTCAGAGTTCCCCTCTCACTTACACTTCTTATGAGAGATTGAGAGGTGACAAATCTTATAACGAAATAGTGCTATCACAAATGAATATTTGTGTTTAAAAATTGGAAGTTTAAACATTAGATTCTGCTTCTTTGAGAAAAGTAACAAGGTAAACTATTAGGAAGGAAACAAGGAAAAGGTATGATATAGATATATTATCAAAATATACCATATTATAAAATACTCTCTCTCTCTCTCCTGTTAGGCATAGTGGATATAATTTTTGTTGAGATGAATATCCTTTTTATTTTTTCCCCCCAGTGGATGAATACAAGGATTATAACTTTCTTGCAAAAAAAAAAAAAAAATACTCTCTCACACTCAAACCAAAGATAACACTTAACTTATTCGCACTATCCAAACCAAACTACGATTTCCTTTTTTGGTAAAAAACATTACTAAAAAGTAAAAACCCTCCCATGCACCCTTATTATTTACTGTACATAGTATTATACCGTACGAAATCAGTATTGAAATACTCCGTATAAAATAGTCCACCTTTGTCAAGTAGCATAGTCAACTCTACTGTTTCTCCAAGTTTTGTGCCCCCAGGCCCCATCACCTACAAGATAAACAAATCCAGCTAAATCAGTACATAAATATCAGCTATTCTTGTGACGGAATGGTACTTGTGACCTCTCACACACCACATCCCCCCTTTTTTTTACGTTATTTTAACTGATTGTGAGATGTCGCAAGTTTGTGAGTTGTGACACGTCACAAATGATATTTTGCCCATAAATTTAACATAGATGAATATGGACCATCAAACAAAAAAATGAATCTATAGAACAACATTACCGCAATACCTTAAGAGCTCACGCAAACTGCAGGGTAACTGGTAAGGGGAGTCGGTCAGTCCTATGTAATTATGTATGCAACCTTTCCTTTGTGCCAGTAACATAAAGAGGCCGTTTCAAATGACCAAAAATGAAATTTCTGTCGAAAACCGCATCAAAGGAAACTTTCACTTTCAAAAATTCTAACCCAAATCTAGGCAAACATTAAACAAAGCATTTGGCAGATACCGTTAGTGAATGGACAAAAAAAGAGATAACGACATACACTTGGTTGACCTTGGGGATTGGGTACCTACAAAACATGCCTAAGTTCCTCATCTCTGCATATCAACAAAAGTACTTGCAAACCCGAAAAACTCAGCAGCAATGCATCACTTCTTGTACTTGTTTATCTTACTTGTAGTATCTTTTAATGTCATGCTTTCTGACTCTCAGTCTTCTTTTCAGCCACCTTGTCCCGCTCAAGAGCGGCTAGCCTTGTTGCAGTTTAAGAACAGTTTCCATATAGACTGTAAGCGCGACTCTTCTAATACCTATGCAAATATCATACCATATGAAAAGACGAAGTCATGGGTAGGAGGTGAAAGTGCAAATTGCTGTTCATGGGATGGTGTGGAGTGCGACAGGAAATCAGGTCATGTGATCGGTCTTAACCTCACAGCCAGTTGTCTTTCCGGTACTTTTCCTCCAAACAGCGCCATCTTTAACCTAGCCTATCTCAGAAAGCTCATCCTTAGTTATAATAACTTCAACTATTCTCGAATCCCTTCTGAGGTCGACCAACTTTCTAAGTTGCAAGTCCTCAGGCTTTTCAAGTCCAAATTTAGTGGGCAAATACCAGCAGAAATTTCAAATTTATCCGAGCTCACTGCCCTAGAACTTGGAGAGGACTCGACGGAGACTCAATTGCTAAAACTTCAAAATCCTTCTCTTGAAAAATTAATTCAAAATTTCACTCATCTACAAGAGCTCAATTTAAAAAATGTTGATGTGTCCTCCACAGTGCCAGTTAATCTCCAAAACTTGACCACTTTAAAACAGATTAGCATTAATAACTGTAATTTGCATGGTAAACTTCCACCAAATCTTTTTCACTTGCCACATCTTGAGACCCTCAGATTGAGTTTCAATGGCGATATTGACGGGTCTTTGCCTGAGTTTCCATGGCATAGTCCTCTCAAAGGGATTTTTCTATCGGGTACATCGTTGTCCGGAGAATTGCCTCCTTCAATTGGAAGACTTGCTCAACTGGAAAATCTTGAATTATCCCTTTGCCCAATATCAGGATCTATCCCATCTTCTCTAAGTAACCTAACAAAGCTCACACATTTATACCTTGCTAATACCTATTTAACTGGCGTCGTCCCACCATCTCTATCAAATCTAACAAATCTCGAAGCTCTACTTCTCATGTATGACAGTGTTGACCCCGGACAACTGATCACAAATTTAGGCAAGCTACATAAATTGACCAATGTTGGCCTCAATGGAATGACATTAAGAGCTGAGGTCCAACCTTTCGCCAACCTTACTCAGCTCCGTGAATTATATCTCAGTGATACTCATGTAGTGGGTCTACTTCCACAGTGGTTAGCAAATCTAACCCAGCTAGAGATTCTGCACTTAGGGGGAAGTCAGTTTTTGGGTCTAATACCACCATGGTTTACACAACTGAAAAATCTACAAGGTCTGGCATTGATTTACAGTAGCTTGTCTGCCAATTTTGAGACATTCTCAGGGTTAGAAAACCTCCGTTACCTGATTTTAACAGGTACCAACCTAACGTTTCCCCCCACTTCACAGACCAATCCATCTCTTTCCAAGCTACGACTCTTGTGGCTTATGGGTTGCAACTTAACAGAATTCCCAGTAGTCTTGCGACATCAACAGACACTTGAACATTTGCGGCTTGAACAAAACCTTATCAAGGGTAGCATCCCACAATGGTTTGTGAACACAACTAAAGAAAGTCTCCTGAGTTTTCAGCTAGCTCATAATAATTTGACTGGTTTTGAACAACCAATTACAACCCTCCCATGGACTCGTTTGGAAATATTTGACATTAAGAGTAATAACTTCCAAGGAGAACTTCCTATTCCACCGGTGTCTATAAAGAGTTACGATGTCTCAAGCAATTTGTTTTCAGGAGTAATTCCAAAACAAATATGCATGGCTACATCACTAATCATGCTGGATTTGTCCCGCAACAACTTGAGTAGCCAGCTGATCCTTCCTTGCATAGGTGATCAGCTTGGCAATTCATTACAAGTTTTGAACTTGAGAGGAAATAACTTCCATGGCAGTATCCCCACATATTTCACATCGCACTGCAATCTAAAGATGATAAACCTGAGTGAAAACCAATTGGAAGGTGACATGCCAAGGTCACTGGAGAATTGTTCAAGGCTTGAGGTTCTTGATATAGGAAAAAATCGTATAAATGATACTTTCCCATCATGGTTAGGAAGTCTCCCCAACTTACAGGTTTTGGTTCTGAGCCATAACAACTTTCATGGAAGCATATCTGATCAAGATTTAGGTTGTCAGTTTTGTAATCTACGTATCATTGATCTATCAGACAACTTTTACACTGGTGACTTACCATCGAGATATCTTCGAAATTGGAGCAACATGAAAGCTGTCAAGGAAGGACAGTCTGATTCATATAATACAAGGATTACTTTTGTAGTGGGGGCGGGTGAAGATGAAGAGGGATCTGTATTTTTTGAGCCATTTGAATACTCAATCACGATAACAAGCAAAGGCACTGAGAGACTTTATTCACAAATACTTAAAGTCTTTAGAGTCATCGACTTCTCCAGCAATAACTTCACAGGCAAGATTCCAGATGCCATTGGCAAACTCAATGGGCTTCAAGCACTCAACTTATCCAACAACAATTTAGATGGCAAGATTCCGGCCTCAGTGGCTAATATGATAGATCTCGAGTCCTTGGACCTTTCTCGGAATACTTTCTACGGAGTAATCCCGCCAGAGTTGGCTCAATTAACATCTCTTGCGGTCTTTGATGTTTCCTACAACGATTTAGAAGGTCCCATACCACAAGGAAACCAGTTTGATACCTTCCTAAGTGGCACTTATGTGGGAAACTCAAGACTCTGTGGAACCCTAATATCTAAAAAATGTAACAATGCAGAAGCTCCGGAATCCCCGCCAGTGACAGACGACGAAGGCAATGAGCACTCCAGATTACTTGACTGGGTAGTTAGATCATGTGGGTGTGTGAGCGGATTTATAATTGGTGTTGTTATTGGGAAGCTCTTCATTACAGACAAGTACCATGAATGGTTCATGGTGAAGTTTCAACAGAGGCCAAAGAGGAAAGTAAAGAGAGGAACAAGTCAGCAAAGTCGACGCTGAATCTGGTAGTCTAATACCTTTATTTTTGTTTTAAGCAGTTGTCTCTCATGTTTTACCTTTTATACACCATATTATAAAATAAGATATACTTCTAGTTGTAATCTGGAATACAGGAATGTCTTCTTTCCCTTATTCATTACTCTGTGCTCTCAAACCCAAACGTTTCTCCAAGTAACATATCTTGTTAGTCAATTTACAGCAATAGAGGGTCATAAACACCATTCTTGGAAATACGATTTCAAAGAAATCTCCTAAGTGATCGTCTCACTTTAAAATAATGTGCAACATAACATATAACACACTGGAAACAAACAAAAAAGAAAAAAGAAAAACCAGGTATTAAAAAAATTACCCAGACTGTGCAAGCTCTCATGCCAAGTTTATCATAAAACCGTTTCATATACGAACTAGTGTACAATTTGTCACTCCGCTTGGTACAGTTACCCCTCACAATTAATCCATAATATAAGCATATCACCATAATTCTCAGTGAAAACATAGCTTACAAATCCATGACTGATTTCAACTGATACAATCTCAGGCAAAACCAAAATAAAGGAAAATCATAACTTTCTGTACTAATCACGTAGAAATCATCAAGCAAACAAAAACTTCGCATGAGCTATTAACACCCAAGTGTGCGTAACATTAAATTTGGGTTTACCTGGAGAGGACAGTGCATGTGCGCAGCAATTGGAGTTGGTAAGGATCACTTGAAGGAACCCAATTAAAATGCTGGTGAAGACATGAAATGCTGGTTACTTGTCATAGGCAAAAGTGTGTTCGATGAAACTTCATCAAGTGTCGTGTTCTTTCAGGCTGTAGACTGTTTTGTGACCTGAAAACATTTGAGTTGAAATGAACTGTAGTAAATAACATAACAAATCGAATCAAAAAGAACAAGGACCCGCCATGATGAAATTCAGCATCTAAAAATCCCCATCCGAAGAGAGTATCAGCTATTCATCATAAAAAGGTTAAAACAGTTGTAACTCTCGTAAGTATGTCTTCTTTTCTTTATTCATCACTTCTAAATCCTAATGTTTCTCCAAGTAACAAATTCAGTCAGTTTCCAACATTTTAGGATCATATTTCATAAATACCGTCCTTAAATACACAATTTCTTACTCCACAACAACATTACCCATGTGTCTAGAGGCTCCTGCAAATTGAGGATAAGGGGTGCCAGACTGCCAGATGTACGCAACCTTTAAGTTAAGCACATATATATACTAAGTTGTGTTAAGAAAAACAAGACAAGAAGATTAAATAAATGTGCAATGGAAAAGGCTTACCTAGCAACGCACTCAAAACAGTAGCGATATTTATTTAGCAATACACTCATCAAAGACTCAATCAATTACCATAATTTATGCCTAATAGGATTGAAAGTTTGATTTTTCTCCCACTAAAATTAACATAATTCATCAGCTTTCATACAGCAGATATTCAAAAACTAAGAAAATCAACAATTCTCAACGAAGACGTAGTTAACAAAAATAAACGAGAAATTTCTCACTCCACTTGGCATCATTGCCCTCAAAATCATTGCATAATTTAAGCATATTACCGTAATTCTCAGAGACAACGTAGTTAACAAATCCATCAACTGAATTTAATTGTTAAAATCCATCACAATTTCCTGCACTAATCAGATAGAAGTCAAATCATCAAGCAAAAAAATACTAATCACACCGTAAAAATGCAACATCATAACCAATTAACAGCTGAATGTATGCAAAATCACTCGGGTTCTCTAACGGGATCACCTCTACGGTGAATTGAGGACTCCATGAAGGCGGAAGAAGGCGCATTTCTGTGGATGTGTGCAGCCTGCTACCATGGCCATGGGCTCTGAATCTCTGATTGAGGCTGTCAGCATATCTTTAAGGTTAGGATTTTCGATTACTTAGATTTAGTGCCATGATTGTTCATACAACTTATATATATATTCTGTATTAGAACTTTTAGACTTAAATATAATCCCGTTATTTTTAAGGGAAGGAAAGTCCGGTGTTTAATAAACTGCAGTTTAGGCTTCGAGGAATCCAATCTCTTGGATAAAGCTGCAAGTTTGTATGATGAAGAATAACAACTTTCATGGCAAGTGGTTTCGGAATTGAGCGATGGGTTTTACAGCTTCAGAGACATAATTCCAGCTCATGTTTCTCACCTTAATTTACAAAAATCCAATATTTTACTTTCGGTCGATTCAATATTGTCATTTGAATATGATGAGATAATTCTAATGTCATTTTCTTCATGAAATACCTACGAAAATTCTACTTTTATTTAAGGTGGTGTATATTTGACCGCTTGGTCACCAACTCACCATCGGCCGAAGCCTTTGAGACTCTAAAGTCTAAGCTAATGATGTAGCTCAGATAAATAGATGGCTAACCTACACGGCTACACCCTGACAAAGTGACAAACCTTGGCATTTGATCTCTTTTGATAGTTTTTGGATTTCCACCATCTGGTTCAAAAATAAATTCAGGGTGAGTAGGAGAGCATTTACATAAGACGTAAAAATCCTCCCTTGTAAACTCCAATAGTCAATACTACCACATCCGCGAGTTCAAACTTAATAGTTGACACTTCAAGGTTAAACTTCAAGGTCTGGTATGTATGGACTATGTCAACCTTTTTGACAAGTAGCTGAGTCAAGTCTCAGTCGTTTTATCAAGTCTTCCGTCCTCACTCCATGCATTCAGATAATATCATCCACCAAATCTCAGCAAACTTATGTTGCCATAAAACAATTGGTATAAGTCTCTAACCTAACCTCTATCGCTGTCACACACAATCACATCTATTAATCAATACACAAGTAGCTCCTCATTGTTGCTCCAAGAGTACAAGTCTCTAACTGCCCCAAGAAATTTGGGCCTGATTAGCTAAATTTTCAGGTATGTAGATATAATTGAATAAAAAAACTTAGGAGAGGCGAGAAGACCTATTATTAATTGAATTAGGTTTAGTACAATTGGAAAGTAATATATACTTCCTATGATGGAGAGATTTTTATATCTCTTGAAAGAGGGAAAATGGATCCCTCTGGAGGGAAACTGCACCATTAAAAGTCAAATATGAATCTATAGCATTAATATGCAAGTTTTGTAACCACTAAACAACATACCAAATTAAACAAAGAGGTTGTCGGATGTGTAAGGACCTATTGTTACGACTAAAACTTCAATTCAGTTCAGATGTGACATCTGTGATTCAGTAATGTCTAGTTTAATTCAGTTCAAATCTATTTAGTTGAGACCCGTAAAAAAGAACAGGATCTTAGTGAATAGAGCACAATAGCAATATTGACATTCATTTGGTTGATAGATTGAAAAAACAGTCGCACCTGCTGTCCCCACATGCCCCACAACAGCGGTCAACCTCAAAACCTTGGTCACTTATTAAAGCAACACAGTTTTCATATTTTCATATCTATCGAAATATTAAAAATCTGAAACTTCATAAATATGATAAAATCAATGCATCTTTTGTTGTACTTGTTCAGCCTAGTTCTAGTGTCTTTTAAAATCACAATTATACATTCTACCTCCATGTATTATTTTCAGCTACCATGTCTTGATCAAGAGCGGCTAGCCCTGTTGCAGTTCAAGAATAGTTTCCACATAGACTGTTCAAGTGACACTGTTTATAGGCAGGCAGATATCATACCGTATGAGAAGATGAAATCATGGGAAAGTGTGGATTGCTGTTCATGGGACGGGGTGGAATGCGACAGGAAATCAGGTCATGTGATCGGCCTTGACCTCACAGCCAGTTGTCTTTTCGGTAATTTTCCCTCAAACAGCACCATCTTTAACCTAGCATTTCTAAGAAAGTTTAGCCTTGGTTATAATAACTTCAACTATTCTAGCATCCCTTCAGAACTCAACCAACTTTCCAAGTTGCAAGTCCTTAGGCTCTTTAACTCAAAATTTAGTGGCCAGATACCAACAGAAATTTCAAAACTGTCCGAGCTCGTTGTCCTAGAACTTGGAGATGACTGGATGGAAACTACATTGCTCAAGCTTCAAAATCCTTCCCTTGACAAGTTAATTCAAAATCTCACTCATCTGCAAGAGCTCAATTTAGAAAATGTTGATGTGTCCTCTACTGTGCCAGTTAGCCTCCAAAACATGACCACTTTAAAACAGATTAGCATTAATGATTGTAATTTGCACGGTAAGCTTCCACCAAACCTTTTCCGCTTGCCACACCTTGAAACCCTCATATTGACTTTCAATGACGCTATTGACGGGTCTCTTCCTGAGTTTCAATGGCACAATCCTCTCAAAAGGATTTCTCTATCTGGCACATCGTTGTCCGGAGATTTGCCACCTTCAATTGGAAGACTTGCTCAACTGGAACAGCTTAAATTATCATTTTGTCAAATATCAGGATCTATCCCATCTTCTCTTGGTAACCTGACAAAGCTCTCTCATTTATACCTTGATGACAATGATATTAGTGGTGTCGTTCCACCCTCGATATCAAATCTAACAAATCTTGAAGCTCTATATCTCATGAGCCTCAACGCTTACCCTGGACAACTGATCTCAAACTTAGCTAAGTTACATAAATTGACTGGTGTTGGCTTCAGTGGAATGACGTTAAGATCTAAGATCCCACCTTCTTTCGCCAACCTTACTGAGCTTCGTGAATTATATCTCAGCAATACTCAAGTAGTGGGTCTACTTCCACAGTGGTTAGGAAATCTAACCCAACTAGAGACTCTAGCACTGGGAGGAAATCAGTTGGAAGGTCCAATACCGCATTGGATTACTCAACTAATAAATCTACAAGGTTTGGTACTGTCCTACAATAACTTGTTTGGCAACTTTGAGACATTTTCTAGTTTAGAAAAACTCCGGTTTCTTGATTTATCTGGTACCAGCCTGACATTTCCCCCAAATTCACAGACCAATTCATCTCTTTCCAATCTACAACTCCTCTGGCTAGTATCTTGCAGATTAACTGAATTTCCAGTATTCTTGCGAGATCAGCAAAAGCTAGAGCATTTGCGGCTTGAGCAAAACCTTATCAAGGGGAATATTCCACAGTGGTTTGTGAACACAAGTAAAGAAAGTCTCCTGAGACTTGAGCTTGCTCATAACAATTTGACTGGTTTTGAACAGCCAGTGACAATCCTTCCATGGACTCGCTTGGAAGTATTTGACATTGAAGGTAATAACTTCCAAGGAGAACTTCCTATTCCACCATTGTCTATAAAGAGTTACGATGTCTCAAACAATTTGTTTACGGGACTAATACCGAAACAAATATGCATGACTAGATCTCTAATCAAGCTCGATTTGTCCAATAACAACTTGAGTAGCCAGCTGATCCCTCCTTGCATAGGTGATCAGCTTGGCAATTCATTACAAGTTTTGAACTTGAGAGGAAATAATTTCCATGGCAGTATGCCCACATCTTTCTCATCAAACTGCAATATAAAGATGATAAACCTGAGTGAAAATCAATTGGAAGGTGACCTGCCAAGGTCATTGGCGAATTGTACAATACTCGAGGTTCTTGATATAGGAACAAATCATATAAATGATACGTTTCCATCTTGGTTAGGAAGTCTCCCCAACATGGAAGTTTTGGTTCTGAGCCATAACAACTTTCATGGAAGCATCTTTGATCAACATTTAGGTCGTCAGTTTAGTAGTCTGCGCATCATTGATTTATCACACAACTTTTATTCCGGAGATTTACCATGGAGTTATCTTCGAAATTGGAGCAACATGATGGGCGTGAGAGAAGGACAATCTAATTCATATAATACAAGGATTATGTTTTCAGTGAGGGCGGGTGAAGATGAAGAGGGTTCTGTGTTTGTAGAGGCATTTGAATACTCGATGACTATAACAAGCAAAGGCAACGAGCGCCTTTACTCAAAGATACTTGAAGTCTTTAGAGTCATCGACTTCTCCAGCAATAACTTCACAGGCAAGATTCCAGATGTCATTGGGGATCTGAAAGGGCTGCAAGCCCTCAACTTATCGAACAACAATCTAGATGGCAGGATTCCGGCCTCAGTGGCTAATATGATAGATCTTGAGTCATTGGACCTTTCTCGGAACAAGCTCTACGGAGTCATTCACCCAGAATTGGTTCAATTAACATCTCTTGAGGTCTTTGATGTTTCCTACAATGACTTAGAAGGCCCGATACCACAAGGAAACCAGTTTGACACCTTCCTAAGTGGCTCTTATGTGGGAAACTCACGACTGTGTGGAAACCTAATATCTAAAAAATGTAACAATGCCGAAGCTCCGGAATCCCCGCCAATGACAGAGGACGGGCACAATGAGCATTCCAGATTAGTTGACTGGGTAGTTAGAGCATGTGGGTGTGTGAGCGGATTTATAATTGGTTTTGTAATTGGGAAGCTCTACATTACTGACAAGTACCATGAATGGTTTATGGAGACGCTTCAACAGAGGCCAAGGAGGAAAGTAAAGAGAGCAACAAGGCAGCACCGTCGACGTTGAATCTGCTAGTCTAATGCCTTTAGTTATGTGTTAAGCAAGTTGTCTCTCATGTTTTACCTTTTATACACCATATTACTCATCAAATAAAGTATATTTCTAATGAATTATTTTCCTTATTCATCGCTCTGTACTATCAAACCCGAATGTTTCTCCAAGTAACTTTTTTTTTGTCAATTTACAGCAATTTAAAGTCATAAATACCATCATAGGAAATAAAATTTCTAGGAAGTCTCCTAACTCCTATGGGACTCTCTCACATTAAGATAATGTGCAACATAACATATATAACACACTAGAAACAGACAAAAAGAAAATAATAAAAACATGGAATAAAAAGTAAATTATTATCTATCGTGTGAGAGCTCGTGTTAAGTTTATCGTGAGACCGTCTTTATATAAGACGTAGTTAATAAATTCACGACTGAATTCAATTGATACAATTTCAGACAAAACCAACAATTAAATATAAGCTAAAATACAAAGAAAAATCACAACTTTCTGCACAATCAGATGGAAATCATGAAGCAAACAAAAAAAACTAATCTTATACTACTATGTTTCAGTCATATGCGCTATTAACAGCTAAATGTGCGATAAAATTCAATTTGGGCTTACCTGGAGAGGACAGCTCTTGTGCACAGCAACTGGAAGGATCACTTCAAGGAACCCAGTTAAAATGCTGGTGAGGATACGAAATGCTTGTTACTTGTCATAGGCAAACGTGTGTTCAACGAACCTTCATCAAGTGTCATGTTCTTTCGGACTGTTTTGCAACTGAAACCATCTAAATTGAAATAAACTGTAATAAATAACAAAACAAATCGAGTCTGAAAGAACAAGGCACCGCCATGATGAAATTCATCAAAGACCGGTCCCCAAACAATATCATCTATTCATCTCATGCATAATCATTGAAGGTTAAAATAGCCGTAAGGAGGTCTTCTTTCCCTTATTCATCACTATGTGCATCAAACCTAATGTTTATCCAAGTATGATATTTCATAAATACCCTCCTCGAACACACAATTTCTTACTCCACAACATTACCCCCGAGCCTCAAGATTATCTCAAATTTGGGGTAAGAAGTGCCTTGTGTACGCAACCTTACCAGCAACACAAATAGGTTATTTCCAAATGATCCAAAAAAAAAAAAAAATTACGAACTGCATCAAAATGACTGCTGATTGTCTACTACTCCATCACAAAAAGATGCACAACTAGTTTAGTGAACCATTTTCCGTTATTCTATAATAAACGAGAAATTTCTCACTCAACTTGGCATCATTACCCTCAAAATTAATCCATAATTTAAGTGTATTACCATAATTCTCAGTAAATACGTAGTTAACAAATCCATAAACTAAATTTAGTTGTTAAAATTTCTTGTAAAATCAATCTCCTATATACTAAATGAATAGGTGATTTCTATCATTTTCCCGCCAAAAAACATATTCTCAAAAAAGGAAATAAATGATAATTATGTTCATTCACTAAATAAGGAAGCTAACAATAACAATTTAATTCATTTATTATATTTTCATTAAAATTAATCTTTTCATCAAATTATATTATTTTCACTAAACTCTAAATTATGATATTTTAATTAAAACAAAATAAAATTGATAGAAAATTATAAATTGCTAAATCTTTTATTAATCCTATTATTAGATGATAAGTACAGTTGACCCATATTCGGTATAAAACAAAAACTAGAAATTGTTGTTATTACTTTCATAACAAAAAAAAAAAAAACTGAAAAAAAAAATATAAATTGAAACTCATCAACTTTATGCTATAAAAATATTTTTCATTAAAATATATTTCAACTAATTACTTAATTCTCTTAACTAATTTTCAGTTCTAGCTTTTATTTATCAAAGCAAAATACAATGATAAGAAAGGTAAATAACTATAAGATACCAATATTATATAAATAAGTGTATAAAAATATTAAACTATAAGTAGCGTGCATATAATACACGGGGTCATATAATGCACGGGGTCCAAACTAGTTATATCATTAATAATATAAAAATGCAAAGAAAAATCAGAAATTTCATGAACTAATCAGACAGAAGTCAAATCATCGATCAAAAGAATACTAATCAGACAGTAATAAATGCAAAATCATAACCAATTAACAGCTGAATCTATGGTAATTTTTAGTTAAAACGAGAAATGGGGGAAAATTTAGTTGTTAAAATTTCTTGTAAAATCAATTATATCAATAATAATCTAAAAATGCAAAGAAAATTCACAATATCCTGAACTTATCAGACAGAAGTCAAATTATCGATCAAAAAAAATACTAATCAGACAGTAAAAAATGCAAAATCATAAGCAATGAACAGCTGAATGTTTTAAGATAAAACGAGAAATGGGGAAAAATCGGGCGAACCTGAGAAATAGACTCATCGGTGGTTACTCATCTTTGATTTCTTCGAATTTGATGGAAGCATTGCCCAGATAATGCATATTCAATTGGAAAAATTGATTTGGGCGAAAATTCCGACTAATTCGGCGGGAAAAATAATTAATACGCACGCAACTACAGTCTATAGCAAGGTTACCTAATTCGCTCGTCCCCTCCGAATTGCGAATTAATTCGAACGAATTAATTCACAATTCATTTTCATCTTAATTCGTCCCAATTCGCGAATTATTCATTTGAGATAAGCGAATTATATGATTATCTTAAAAACCAAAAAAAATCGGGAAAAATTGAAGTATAGGCGAGATACCCTGGTTATTTTGAAGTTTGAACTTTGAAGCCAAGACAATGATTTGATTCACTATGTAGATTTGTAGATTTAGCTTTAATTTGATTTTGATTTTGACGAGGAAGATGATTTTTTTAGCTTTGTTGATATAAAAGAATAATTCTTTTGCGAATTGGATTCGACGAATTACCGAATTTTAAAATAATGTAATTCGCCAGCGAATTGAATTCGCTAAATTGAGCGAATCGCGAATTAGAATTAAGAAAGCGAATTGAACGAATTGCGAATCCGGTAACCCTGGTCTATAGTAGAAGTATACTGGACTGGCTGGACACCGCAGTACCGTAGTACTGTAGTTTAGAAAGACCGGTTACAGAAAATCCATTCTACACAAATTCTCGCGTTAAGCGGCTTTATCCAAAAGTTTTTTTTTTCTCTCACTTTTACGTAGCCTTTTACTACCCTTTTCCTAAATCTAAATAAATTAGATTTTTTATATACCATTTTCCCTAAAATTAAAACCAATTCTTCTAAAACTTGAACAATGGATTACAATTTTTCAAATTCTTCAATTAATGAATTACGTAATTTATTTTCGCAGTACATATTTTACTCATTTCAATACTTTTTGCACCAAATTTTCCATTTACTACCCTTAACTAAAAAAACATCAAATTTAATTCTCTCTTCTTTCTCTCTATTGTTACATCTTTATCTTCCTTTAACCTCCTTCAATTATTCAATTATGAATAATTATTCGTATATAGAACATGTATTTAATTCACTAATTCATTACAATTAATCAAATTGACTCCTTTATACAGTAGTTTTGTAAGTTTTTAATTAGGGTTTTTGTTCAAATTAATAATTGTTAATTGGTATGGGATGGTGGGGTATTGGTGTAGTAAGATGTCGCCATCGACATCGGCAAGCGCCGCCGGCAAGAGGGATGTCGGTCTGTCGCCAGAATCCGTTTGTTTGGCCAGCAAGGAGGGAGAGGACGAGAGGGAGGTGGTGTGGGAAGGAGAGATGTGTAGGGTGATGTCATCTGAGAAAGTAGCAGATTATGTAGTTTGACTAATTTTTTTTCTTATTTTTTTGCAATGTACTGTACTTACACAAGTACACAGTCGTAAACAATGGTTTCAACTTTCACATAGTACACAATGGTTTCACGTATTACACTGTACGTACCACCTCTGACCCACCCGGACCCCATGCCGGCGGTTTGGTCGGCCGACAAAGTCTCTTCCTACCGGCGACCATCATCCCCCTACAACGACGACATGAGATGGAAATAAGGTGATACGAAATTAGGGGGGAATGTATGTGAAATTAGAGAGAAGTTAGAGAGGGAAAATGAGACTAAAAATGTGAGGGGTATAATTGTCAAATGTGTACTACGATGAGTAAAATGTGTACTGCGAAAATCAACACCCATGAATTAATACGAGTACTAATTTGTTTAGCAATTATTAAAAACTTGTTCATGTTCATTGTTTATTAATTATTTTGTCTTAAAATTAGGGATTATAATCACACTAAAAGTTCTTCAATTATGTTCATGGCGGAAGGCATGGTGGTTTGTTTGATGGACCGTGGTGTTTGGGGCAAGGGCATGGTGGACGACGATGGTCAGAGAAGGGATATGGTGCAGGATGGCGGTGATCAGAGCAGAGAAGGGCAGTGCGGGGTAAGGGGAGAGGTGGGCTGTGAAGGAGGGCTGTAGGTCAGGTGGTCGGTGATCGGAGTCGCAGGGGAGGGGAAGTGCAGGGGAGGGGTCACTGGGTTACTGTAACTGTTTGTTCATCGTTTTTTTTTTTTTTGGTTTTTTGATAACTGCTACCACATGTAATTCAGATTTTACCAACTGCTACCAAAGTAAAATCAATACTATATATTAATTCCAGAAACCAAGGGACTTCAATGTAATTAAAGAAAGTTATACAAATTAATTATACTATATAGTTTTAAATCACTAGCACCGTGTGATGGACCCGATTAAGGGTTCTCAATGCAAATATTATATAGTTTGGGTTAAAATTAAATTATATAGAAGCTTGGTAATTTTCCTGAATATGGTCAATTTCCTTAAAATAAAATAATTAATTAAGATGGTCAATTTCAAGGAAACTAAAAGAAAGAAGATGCTTAGTAATTTTCCTAAATATTTATAGAAGACTAGAAGATGGTTAATTTTTTTAAAATAAAATAATTAATTATTATAAACATGCACACTTATGGTATTAATTATTATCATCATAAAATTATATATTAAATTTAAATTTACGCAATTTTATTAAATTTTATAGTTTATTAGATTAGATGTATAGAAATATTAATTATTTAACATACAAAAATATAATAATTAGGTTATAAATAATTCAAGTTAGATTCCATAATATATAATATTGCATAATTCTTTCGATATGGTTTAATGCATATATGTAATATATTTATATCAATATATAATCCTCTTAAAATTGCTTGCCTAAGTAGAAAAAGTAATTTCGTCAGTAAATAAAAGAATTGTAGTAACATTGGATATAGTTATATGATAGTAATCACTCATTTGAATAGTAAAAGTAACAATATTATCAACGAGATTAGTGAGAGTGGTAGAAACAACAACGGGAGTAATGAAATAATCAATATTAATACGGCAGTAGTGAAAGTAACAATAATTATGGCTGGAGTACGAAAGTATCAATATTAATGCGACAATAGTGACAGTAACAATAATTATGGCGGGAGTAGTGAAAGTAACAATGATTACGGGCAAGTAGTGAAATGTTATTGCTATTGTTTCATTAATAAGAGTAAAATATTAATAGCGGGAGTAGTGAATTTGTCTCAAAATTTATTTCATCGTAATTTTAGTATATGTTATAAAAAATATATTAATGATAAATTTGTGGGGTATACGACTTTAAATAATTTTATTTAATGAAAACAAATATTAATGGTGAGTACAGGTAGTCCGGGCGAAGCCGGGCACCAATACTATTTGTTTAAAAACTGCTACCAATATTGTTGGTTCGGTTTAAAACTAACTACCAAATGAGCACGAACCTATTTGCGCATGAAAAGACAGTAATACCCCTATTTTACACTCCTCCCTCCCATATCAACCCATTACCCAAACTTATCCCCCTTACTCATATTCAAGCTAATTAACTTCTCATTTTACTTCCCAATTAAATTGGGGCTTTTAGAAATCAGCTAAATCGTCTCAATTTCTGATAAGTTTAGAAGAGTATAGAATGTAAAGGAGAGGAGAAGGTGAAGTCTGTATCATTCAATTAATCGTTGGTCTCTTTATAAGGCTTACAATGTGAGCCTAACCCTAGTAATTTTAGGGAATACAATAAGAATATGATCGGTTCCCTTCGGTTTGGCGAAATCTAATTTGGGAGTGTATCTCCACGGTCTCGTATAGGGTTCTCATTAATGGTGAGCCCTCCGCGTCCTTCCGCTCCTCTTGCGGTCTTCGTCAGGGTGACCCTTTATCACCCTATCTTTTTATTATTTGTATGGAAATCTTATCTCGACAGCTGACTAAAGCTGAGAAAGCTGGCAATCTTCTGGGCCTCAAGGTTTCAAGATATGCGCCTACTATTTCTCACCTTTTTTATGCTGACGACGCTCTCCTATGTTGTAAAGCTACTCCTGCCTCTTTTGAGGTTTTACGGGATCTTTTCAAGGAATTCGAGTTTGTTTCGGGACAGATGATAAATCTGAATAAATCCTTCCTAAAATTCAGCCCTAACGCGCCTTCTGATTTTCGATCGCATTTGTCTTCAATTCTGAAGATGACGACTACTAGCTCTTTTGGCAACTACTTAGGTGTGCCGGTTGATATCCCACGTAAACGATCTCAGGCTTTCCACCCTCTCCTTGACAAGCTGACAACGCGCATTGCCTCGTGGTCATCACTTCATCTTAGCCAACCTTGTAAGTTGATCGTCATCTCTGCAATTCTGCTTGCCTCACTTAATCATGTAATGGCTCTGTTCCTATTCCCTTGGGATATGTCTTAAGATTGATTCTCGATTGCCGCTTTTTGGTGGCGCAATGACTGGAAACGTCATTCCATCCACTGGGTTTCAAGAGAAGTTTTGCAAGCACCTAGGGATTGTGGAGGTCTTGGCATTAAAAACACCTTTATTTTAAGTCAGGCCTCGCTTCTTAAAAATTTTTGGCGAATTAAATCTCACCCTTCGGGTTTAACCGCGGGTATTTGGTTCCAAAATATGGCCGCGACTTGCCCATCCGGCCGCAAAATCTCGCATCTCACAACCATCTTTTTTATGGACCGGCATTTGTCGTGCGGTAGTCGCTTTACACCACCTTATCTTTGGAAAATTGGAAATGGTAAACTGATTAATCTTTGGTCGAGCCGTTGGATACACGGTGAGCTTCCCTCTATCCACCCCTCTGCGACTCCTCCTCCTCCGTCTTTATCTGCCCTTTTGCTCCCTTCAGGCGACTGGAATCCAGCTGCAGTTTTCCGTTATTTTGACGCTCGGTGTGCTAAGGAAATCATCACTATGGAGCCTCCTGCTGAAATTGATGACTTCCTTTTTATCGGAAATTTACGGAGGATGGCAATTATTCTACTAAATCGGGTTACTATTTCCTCTCGGTCTAAGGTTTCGCTCACTTTGTACTCTATCTTTTGCCAATAAGTTCCGTGGAAACTCATATGGAAGTTGCGCGCCTCAACTAAGTTCCCACTTCTCTTGTGGAGATTGGCGCACAACATCCTGCCAACGAATGTAAATTTGGTGTCGAGGGGTGCAAAGTCGAGTCCTCTTTGCCACCTATGTCACTCTTCACCGAGACTACGGAGCATTTATTCCGTTCATGTACGGTAACACAACATATATGGAAATCCTCTGCGCTTGGAATTAACACTTCAAACAAATCCTACCATCCCCTTTACACTGGCTCACGATTTTCTCTCCTATATTCAACGTCAATCCTCTACTTCGGATAACCGTCTACTTTATTTCTGTTGTGTTCTTCGGGCCATCCGGTTCGGAATTCGGTGGTTTTTCGGGATGGCCCGATGGATCCAAGGCGTATATGTCATCTTACGGATCACCTCGCTGCTTCCCATACCCAACTTCCTGGTATTTGGTCTTCTCTGTTCGTATCCTCTCCAGTGACCAAACTCTCTTGTGATGTCCAATCACCACAACCACTTCACCAGGCAGCGGTCTCTTTCTATGTTTTGATTAGCAGATCAACACCAAAGATCAGTTTCACCTGTTCCATTTCTGAATCCTTTTCTGGGACTACTACTCATACTTCTACTACTCTCACTACGATCCGAGTCCGTTCCTATTTTGCAGCATCTACTAGAGCTCTTCTATTAGCTATGCGTCGTGCCCACTCTTCGGGCTACAGTTCTATCACCTTCAAGGTTTCTTGTCGAAAACTATATTCCGTTCTGGCAACTAATTTGTCAGTACCAATATGTGTGCGGAATTCTTTACATGAAATCCACAACTTACTTGTTCTTTATCCTTCCTGGTCTGTAAGTCTAGCTACAGGCTAGAAACTTTTATGTACTTGTTTTTTTTAATATAATCGGTTTATTGTTGTCAAAAAAAAAAAATAACATCATGGGAAGTGTAAATTTTCAATGAAATTTTCGTCACCATCTCTGAAAATATTATACAAGCAATATTGTTTTCAGCTCAATCTAACGATTTTTTTTCTTCAAATCGAATATCTTTCCGAGAATTAAGATTTGAACAAAAAAATTTATCGTAATTGGATCACGTGGCTAGGAGTTACAAACTTTGAGAGACCATATTTCTTGGTCACAATTTTTTTTCCCAAATCGTAATTCTCAGAAAGATGACCGATTTGGAAAAAATCGTCACTTTCTGATAGGGATGGCAATTATGACCCAAACCGAACCGAAGGAAAAAATTCGATCCAAACCCACCCTTTAAAAACCCATCCCCGATCCACTATTTAATAACCCATATCCATATCCACTATTGGAAAACCCGAACCAAATTCAAACCCGATCCATTTATACCCGAACCCAATCCAATCGGATATTTTTGAAAATTTAGGCTTTATTAAACTTGAAATTTCAATTCTCTTATATAAGATTAATTTTTTATGTAGTCAAATCAAGTTTTGGATTGGGTTTTGGATTATATGGTGGATCGGGTATGGATTTGGAGCGGGTATGACTTTGGAAAAAGTATAATGGATCGGGTATGGATTTTAAAATTTTGGATATGGATCGGGTATGGATATGAATATGTGATCCAATAAGTAAGTGAATCGGGTTTGGATCTTGCAAAACCCGATCCAATCCGACCCATTGCCATCCCTATTTTCTGAGCTCATAAACACGAGTTATGGCATCTTAAAACTTTCATGCTCAAAAAATTGGGTAGTTCGTGAAAAGTGTCAAATCTCAAAGACACCACGAAAATATTCCGTTTTTTCATAAAGTGTACCCCTTGTTTTGCACTAAATACCCATTTGACGGGCTATAACTCATGGTCAAAGTTCCAAAAGCATAAACTAGACAATACTGGTTAAAACTGGTAGGTCTTACATCAAGTATCAATTCAGTTAAACGTCAATGGGTAGGTAGCATTGAATCCGTCAACCTTTGGCAAGTAGCTGGTCGAGTGGTGTCTGTCGTTTTACCCTGTCTCTCACTCCATTCAGATGCTGTCATTCTCTGCAATTTTTCCAGCCCTTAACATATTACTACTAACCAGTGCTGCCCACACACGGCTACTCACTTGCACACACCACGTCGATCATACACACGAACCAGTGGCGGAAAGAGAAAACGCACATATCTATCAATCTATCATATATACACACGAACCAGTAGCGGAAGGAGAGAAGACTAGGGATCATGAGTCATGACTGGAAATGGACATGTCTGAGAATTAACTAGTTAGACAGTTCAAAACCAAAGTTGTCTAATTGTGTTCGTAAATGAAACAAAACTGATATAGACAGTCATTTGGTTCATACCTTGATGAAACAGTCCCACCTATTGTCCCCTATAACAAAGGTGATAGCATACATTTTCAGATCCTCCAGCACCAATTAAAGAAGCATACTTTTCGTCTTTCTATATCCCATCGAATTAAAAAAAAAGAAAAAAAAAAAAAAAATCTCGCACATAATAAACACCAATAACTCAAAAATGCATCCCTTCCTGTACTTGTTTAGCCTCTTTGGAGTGTCTTTTAATCTCATAATTATACATTCTCACTCTGTGTCTTCTTTTCAGCCACCGTGTCCTGATCAAGAGCGGTTAGCCTTGTTGCAGTTCAAGAATAGTTTCCATATAGACTGTTCACGTGACTCTCTTTATAGCTATCCAGATATCATACCACATGAAAAGACAAAATCATGGGTAGGACGGGAAAGTGCGGATTGCTGTTCATGGGACGGGGTGCAGTGCGACAGGAAATCGGGCCACGTGATCGGCCTTGACCTCACAGCCAGTTGTCTTTCCGGTACTTTTCCACCAAACAGCACCATCTTTAACCTGGTCTATCTAAGAAAACTCATCCTTAGTTATAATTTCTTCAACTATTCTCGAATCCCTTCTGAGCTAGACCAACTTTCTAAGTTGCAAGTCCTCAGGCTCTTTAACTCAAAATTTAGTGGCCAGATACCAGCAGAAATTTCAAAATTGTCCAATCTCGCTGTCCTAGAACTTGGAGACGACTCAATGGAAACTAGATTGCTAAAATTTCAAAATCCTTCCCTTGGCAAGCTAATTCAAAATCTCACTCATCTACAAGAGCTCGATTTAAAAAATGTTGATGTGTCCTCCACTGTGCCAGTTAATCTCCAAAACTTGACCACTTTAAAACAGATTAGCATTCATAAGTGTAATTTGTATGGTAAGCTTCCACCAAATCTTTTTCACTTGCCACATCTTGATACCCTCGTATTGAGTTTAAACAGCGATATTGTTGGGTCTCTTCCTGAGTTTAAGTGGCATAGTCCTCTCAAAAGTATTATTCTATCTGGCACATCTTTGTCCGGAGAATTGCCTCCTTCAATTGGAAGACTTGCTCAATTGGAAATTCTTGAATTATCCCATTGTCAAATATCAGGATCTATCCCATCTTCTGTAGGTAACCTGACAAAGCTCTCACATTTGTACCTTGATGATAATGATATTAGCGGTGTCATTCCACCCTCAATATCAAATCTAACAAATCTTGAAGCTCTATATCTCATGAGCCTCAACGCTATCCCTGGACAACTGATCTCAAACTTAGGTAAGTTACATAAATTGACTGGTATTGGCTTCAGTGGAATGACATTAAGATCTAAGATCCCACCTTCTTTCGCCAACCTTACTGAGCTTCGTGAATTATTTCTCAGCAATACTCAAGTAGTGGGTCAACTTCCACAGTGGTTAGGAAATCTAACCAAACTAGAGATTCTAGGACTGGGAGGAAATCAGTTGGAGGGTCCAATACCGCATTGGTTTACTCAATTAACAAATCTACAAGGTTTGATACTGCCTTCCAATAATTTGTCATGCAATTTTGAGACATTATCTGGTTTAGAAAACCTCTGTTATCTAGATTTATCAGGTAACAGCCTGACATTTCCCGCTACTTCACAGACCAATTCATCTCTTTCCAAGCTACAACTCCTATGGCTAGTATCTTGCAACTTAACTGAATTTCCAGTATTCTTGCGAGATCAGCAAAATCTAGCGCATTTGCGGCTTGAAAAAAACCTAATCAAGGGTAAAATTCCACAATGGTTAGTGAACACTAGTAAAGAAAGTCTCCTGAGTTTTGAGCTTGCTCAGAATAATTTGACTGGTTTTGAACAACCACTGACAATTCTCCCATGGACTCGCTTGGAAGTATTTGACATTCAGGGTAATAACTTCCAAGGAGAACTTCTTATCCCACCGGTGTCTATAAAGTGCTACGATGTCTCAAACAATTTGTTTTCAGGAAAAATACCGAAACAAATATGCATGGCTAGATCTCTAACCATGCTGGATTTGTCCAGCAACAACTTGAGTACTCAGTTAATCCCTCATTGCATAGGAGATCAGCTTGGCAATTCATTACAAGTTTTGAACTTGAGAGGAAATAAGTTCCATGGCGGTATCCCTGTATCTTTCACATCATACTGCAACATAAAGATGATAAACCTGAGTGAAAATCAATTGGAAGGTGACCTGCCAAGGACATTGGAGAATTGTACAAGGCTTGAGGTCTTCGATATAGGAAATAATCGTATAAATGATACTTTCCCATCATGGTTAGGAAGTTTCCCCAACTTACAAGTTTTGGTTCTGAGCCATAACAACTTTCATGGGAGCATATCAGATCAAGATTTAGGTTGTCTGTTTTGTAGTCTGCGCATCATTGATCTATCACACAACTTCTACACTGGTGACCTACCATCGAAATATCTTCGAAATTGGAGCAATATGATGGCTGTAAAGGAAGGAAAGTCTGATTCATATAGCACAAGGATTATATTTGTAGTGGGGGCTGGTGAAGATGAAGACGGAGCTGTATTTTCTGAGACACTTAAATACTCGATGACTATAACAAGCAAAGGTAGTGAGAGACTTTACTCGGAGATACTTGAAGTCTTTAGAGTAATCGATTTCTCCAGCAATAACTTCACAGGCCAGATTCCAGATGTCATTGGCGAACTCAAAGGGCTTCAAGCACTCAACTTATCGAACAACAATTTAGATGGCAGGATCCCGGCCTCGGTGGCTAACATGATAGATCTCGAGTCCTTGGACCTTTCTCGGAACATTCTGTACGGAGTAATTCCCCCAGAGTTGGCTCAAATAACATCTCTTGAGGTCTTTGATGTTTCCTACAATGACTTAGAAGGCCCCATACCACAAGGAAACCAGTTTGACACCTTCCTAAGTGGCTCTTATTTGGGAAACTCAAGACTGTGTGGAAACCTTATATCTAAAAAATGTAACAATGCAGAAGTTCCTGAATCCCTGCCAATGACAAGGGAGGAGAGCAATGAACATTCCAGATTGGTTGACTGGGTAGTTAGATCATGCGGGTGTGTGAGCGGATTTATAATTGGTATTGTCATTGGGAAGCTCTACATTACTGACAAGTACCATGAATGGTTTATGGAGACATTTCAACAAAGGCCAAGGAGGAAAGTGAAGAGGGCAACAAGACAGCAACGTCGATGTTGAATCTGTTTGCTGCCTTTAGTTATGTGTTAAGCAAGAAGTCTCTCATATGTTACCTTTATTCATCATGTTATCAGAAAAAGTATAACTTCCCTTATAATCACATATGAAACCCGAATGTTTCTCCAAGTATCATTTTTTTAGTCAATTTACAGCAATTGGTTATAAATACCATCCTAGGAACTACAATTTCAAGGAAGTCTGCTAAAAGACCGTCTCATATCTAAATAATATGCAAAATAACATATAACAAACTAAAAACAAACATGGAAACAAAAAAAAAACCATAATGTTAGGGAATTAGAGCTCTCATGCTAAGTTTATCGTAAAACCGTCTCATATAAGTACTATTGCACAATTTGTTACTCCACTCGGTACAGTTACCCTCACAATTAATTAGTATAAGCATATTACCATGATTCTCAGTGAAGGAATAGCTAACAAATCTATTGATGAAGTTCAATTGAGACAATTTCAGGCAAACCAACAATCATATGTAAGCTAAAACAACAAAGAAAAATCACAACTTTCTGCACTAATCAGATAGAAATTATCAAGCAAACAAAAACTCTAATCTAACAGCAAAGAAGCTTCAATCACATGAGCTATTAACAGCCAGATGTGTGGTAAGTGGTAACAATAAATTTGGGTTTACCTGGAGAGGACAACTCTTGTGCACAGCAATTGTCTTTGGGAAGGATCACTTCAAGGACCGAATTAAAATGCTGGTAAGACATGAAACGCTGGTGACTTAGGATAGGCCAAAGTGTGTTTGATGAAACGTCATCACGTGTTTTGTGACTGAAATCATTTGAACTGAATTAAACTGGAATATATAACAAAACAAATCAAGTCTAAAAGAACAAGGCCCAACCATGATGAAATATATAACAAAACAAATCAAGCCCTGCCATGATGAAATTCACCATCTAAAAATCCTGACCCGAAGAGAGTATCAGCTATTCATTTCATGTACAATCATAGAAGGTTAAAATAGTTGAAAGTATGTCTTGAGTGACTCATAAGTCATAATAGTCTAAAATCCTATTTTCCATCCACGACGATTAAGTGGAGTTGATACAAGCAAGAAAGTGATAGTACTTGAAAAAATACCAGTAATCAGTCTTCATAACCACATTCTATGTTATCATACTCAATTAGGGTATTTGACATGAATGAGCATTTGGGCGTTATGTTCCCCTATAATAAGAAAATTCTTATTTTTCCGGCGTAAATAAAGTGACCAAGATAGAAATACCAAAGGTATTAAGAATAATACCGGGACTCCACCTTTGTCAAGTAGCTGAGTCAAGTCTCTAATGTTTCACTTTCACCAAGTCTTCTGCCCTCCCCCTTGTCTCACTTCATACTAGATGCCATGGTGAATGCAGTAGATGAATCCAATCATGATAAGTAGATAGCAATTCAAATAGCTACAACATAAACAAATAGAGTCGAATCAGTAGTTAATTTAACATCAATGAATCTGCACCATTGAAAAGACAAAGGAATCTATCACTTGTAATATTCAAATTTTCCCATCTCAAAACTAATCAAACTTTCAACAAAGCCGGCTGTAAGCGAATTGTATTCGTAAATGGAGCAAAATAGAAATAACGACATTGATTTGGTTGGAGCTTGGGTACCTATAAAACAAGCCCAATTTTTCATCTTTTCATATCAATCGAAGTATTAAAAACATGGACAAAAATCCACATAAAAATTAGTAAATTACCATCAATGCATCATTTCTTGTACTTATTTAGCCCATTTGTAGTGTCTTTTAAGTCATAATATTGCATTCTAATTTCTAACTCTGTGTCTTCTTTTCAGCCATCTTGTCCTTTTATCAATTCAAGAGCGGCTTGCCTTGTTGCAGTTGAAGAATAGTTTCCTCTAAACAGCACTATCTTCAACCTAGCTTATCTTAAAAAGCTTATACTTAGTCTCAACAACTTCAACTATTCTCGAATACCCTCTGAACTCGGCCAACTTTCTAAGTTACGAACTCTTAAGCTCTTTGATTCCGCATTTTCTGGCCAGATACCAGCGGAAATTTAAACATTGTCCAAGCTCTCCACCCTGCATCTTGGAGAACTTTCAACTCGAACCCAATTGCTCAAACTCCAAAATCCAAGCTTTGAGAAGTTTATTCAAAGCCTCACTCATCTAAAAGATCTCCATCTTGGACATGTTGATGTGTCATCCATTGTGCCAGCTGTCCTGCAAAACATGACCACTTTAAAATGTATATTTATCGTCGAGTGTAATTTGCAGGGTAAGTTGCCACCAAATCTTTTCCACATACCACACCTTAAAATCCTGGATTTGAGTTTAAATGACAATATTGGTGCATCTCTTCCTGAGTTTCAAAGGCATAGTCCTCTCAAATCATTTCTCTAGTTGACACATCATTGTCTGGAGATTTGCCAACTTCAATCGGAAGACTTGCTCATCTGGAATTTCTCATATTGTCCGGCTATCAATTTTCGGGATCCATTCCATTTTCTCTGGGTAACATGACAAAGCTCAATCGCTTGTACCTTTCTTTAAATGATTTTAGTGGTGTCAAAGCTCCATCCCAGTTGCTCTGGAATCCCCACCAGCACCAAAGGACGAGAGCAATGCAGACTCAGGATCAGTTGACTGGATTGTTAGATCATGTGGGTGTGCAAGCCGGATTCATAATTGGCATTGTCATTGGGAAGCTATACATTACTGACAAGTGACAAGTACCATGAATGGTTTATGGAAACGTTTCAACAGAGGCCAAGGAAAAAAGTGAAGAGAGCAAAAAGACAGCACCGTGGACATTGAATCGCTTGTCTAATGCCTTCAGTCTTGTACCTCACTTGCAGCAAGTCTTCCATCAAAATTGGGATGTACTGTAACAGGACGGTTAGGATAAAAGTTCAATATTCAAACGTAAATTGTATCATTTCAGTGGCAGCTTAAGATAGGTAAAAAAAAAAACTTAATTTTGTAGATGACGACCAAAATGCGAAAAAAAAAAATCGGTGTTCAATGACCCAAGCAGGCCTGATTTGACAACTATAATGAAATTTTCATAGTCAAAAAAACGTGTTCTTGACAGTTTACGTCATGGAAGAAAAAAAAACCCTTAACAATTAGGTTTCTCGCGATGTTACTTGGGAGAATTAGATACGGTCATTTATGGGAACCATTAACATATGACTTATTGACTAACATGCAGAAAAAAGAAGTACGACTAGAACATAAACTGGTTACAACCCCATCTAAATTACATGGCATCTAGGTACACATTTAAATTAACAGGACTATACTTAAACTAATTCTTAGGGCTAATTCTTATGAAATACTTCATCTGTTTACTCCGTTTGGATACATTTGATTAAAGTACTCTTCACATATATTACCCAACTGTATGGAATTGGAGTAAACGATGGGAGTATATATTTGTGGGAAAACATGCTTTCTAGGCATTGCAAATTCCTACAATAAACCAAACGAACACGAATTTATGACCATAACAGACAAAGGCATGAAGCATTTTATTCAAGGGTACAACCACAACAACAATGCCTCAATGGCTCAACTCAGTTTTACCTTTGTGTTAGCAGCACAAGGAGGTTGTTTCCAAATGATCCAAGATGAAAATTGCGCCAAGAACTGCGTCAGAGGACCGCTACTACACGAGAAAGAAGCAAAACCACTTTAGTAAGCGAAGCCGCTTTAGTAAGCCATTAAGAGGACGATACTTTGAAAATGTTATATATTGTTCTTAGCTCACGGTATGCTGGTGTATATCTAACCTCCTGTTGCAGATTATGAGGCATTAAGCCCTGACACGCCTTAACATTGATCCCTTTTAAAAAAAATTCGGTTGACTACATTCAGACAGTACAAAATTCAAATGGAGACGGATTAATAAGAGAGTGAAAATCTCACCATAATAAATTTTAGAGATATTCTACATAGTACCCCTATATTTGTTCTTCTTTTAAGCACGGGCGGACGCAGGAATTTATCGAAAGGAGGCACAAATTTTTTTCCGATACATTATTTTTTATTTTAAACCGCATTTTTTATTACGGATTTTTTTTTCCTCCCGAAAAATAACTAATTTTAATAATTTTTTAGTTTGAACAAGTGGTTCAATGGTAGAGGAGATGGTATGTAACCTTGAGGTCAAGGGTTCAAACCCTGGGAGAAACACATATCTTTTACATATAAATGGTGCTTACTAACGAGATGGGCCTTGAGATCATTACACCGTTTAACAAAAAATTATTTAACAAAAACCTAGGGCACCAGGAATCAAACCTCGGCCCTTTCAACGGTCAACTAAAGCGCTTACCAACTGAACCACATAAACCTATTGATCATTTCTGTTACTTATAAAAATTTTATCCCTAAAAATTCATGGTGGGCACGTGCCCACCCGGGCCCCCTAGATCCGCCCATGCTTTTAAGGTACCCCTCCTTTTGCACTGAAAAACGTTGACGGGTTATAATTCATGGTTAGAGTTCAGAAAGCAACAAATTTTATTTTTTAAATTGATCATTTAGACAAGATCTTTGATTTAAAAAAAAAAAAATATCGCCACTTTCTAAACTCGTCTTAGGAGTTATGGTCGGTCAAACTATTGCAAACGATTAAACTTTGATTGACTATATCTATCGGTTGCGAGTTCCGAAAACACAATTTTTTCTTTCCAAGTTGATTGTCTTCACGAAATCTTTGGTTTGGTAAAGAATCGTTGTTTTCGGAATTTTTTGGCTAAGAATTATGGCCAACTAAATATTTTTGGTTCAAAAAGACGCATACGCGTTAGAAAATGAAAATGCATAGAAATACCGTGTAGAATATCCCTAAATTTTAAAACTATCACATCCCTCGAGCTCAAACTTGACATTACTGGTTAACTCTTGTAGGTCTAATATCACCTCAGCCAAACGCGAATGGGTAGCATTGATGATGTTGACTGTATGGAATCCGTCAACCTTTGACAAGTAGCTGAGTGGTCATTTACATATTCTCTGCAATTTTTCTAGCCCTCAATAACACATTACTAACCACTGCTGCCACATACAACTACTCGCACGCACCATTGTCTATCATACACACGAACCAGTGGCGGAAGGAGAGAAGATACACACATCTGTCATATATACACACGAACCAGGGATCGTTTGGAAGTATTTAACATTAAGGGTAATAACTTCCAAGGAGAACTTCCTATCCCGCCGGTGTCTATAAAGAGTTACGATGTCTCAAGCAATTTGTTTTCAGGAGTAATACCGAAAAAAATAGCTTGGCTACATCTCTAATCAAGCTGGATTTGTCCAGCAACAACTTCAGTAGCCAGCTGATACCTCATTGCATAGGAGATCAGCTTGGCAATTCATTACAAGTTTTGAACTTGAGAGGAAATAATTTCCATGGCAGTATGCCCACAATTTTCACATCGCACTGCAATGTAAAGATGATAAACCTGAGTGAAAATCAATTGGAAGGGGACCTGCCAAAGTCATTGGAGAATTGTACGAGGCTTGAAGTTCTCGATATAGGAAAAAATCATATAAATGATACTTTCCCATCATGGTTAGGAAGCCTCCCCAACGTACAAGTTTTGGTTCTGAGCCACAACGGCTTTCATGGAAGCATATCTGATCACGATTTAGGTTGTCGATTTTGTACTCTGCGTATCATTGATCTATCACACTTTACATTGGTGACCTACCATCGAGATATCTTCGAAATTGGAGCAACATGATGGCTGTGAAGGAAGGACAATCTGAATCATATAATACAAGGATTACTTTTATAGTGGGAGCGGATTTAGTTGAAGAGGGAATCGTATTTTTTGAGACAGTTGAATATTCGATGACAATAACAAGCAAAGGCAGTGAGAGACTTTACTCGCAGATACTTGAAGTCTTTAGAGTCATCGACCTCTCCAGCAATATCTTCACAGGCAAGATTCCAGATGCCATTGGCGAACTCAAAGGGCTTCAAGCACTCAACTTATCGAACAACAATTTAGATGGCAGGATTCCGGCCTCAGTGGCTAACATGATAGATCTGGAGTCCTTGGACCTTTCTCGGAACATTCTCTACGGAGTAATCCCGCAAGAGTTGGCGCAATTAACATCTCTTGAGGTCTTTGATGTTTCCTACAATGATTTAGAAGGTCCCATACCACAAGGAAACCAGTTTGACACCTTCCTAAGTGGCTCTTATGTAGGAAACTCAAGACTGTGTGGAAACCTAATATCTAAAAAATGTAACCATGCAGAAGTTCCGGAGTCCAAGCCAATGACTAAGGACGAGAGCAATGAACACTTCAGATTTGTTGACTGGGTAGTTAGATCATGCGGGTGTGTGAGCGGATTTATGATTGGTATTGTAATTGGAAAGCTCTACATTACTGACAAGTGACAAGTACCATGAATGGTTTATGGAGACGTTTCAACAGAGGCCAAGGAGGAAAGTAAAGAGAGCAACAAGGCAGCACCGTCGACGTTGAATCTGCTAGTCTAATGCCTTTAGTTATGTGTTAAGCAAGTTGTCTCTCATGTTTTACCTTATACACCCTATTATCAAATATAAGTATACTTCTAATGAATTGTTTTCCTTATTCATTGCTCTGTACTATCAAACCCGAATGTTTCTCCAAGTAACTTTTTTTTAGTCAATTGACAGCAATTTAAGGTCATAAATACCATCACAAGAATTAAAATTTCAAGGAAGTCTCCTAATGTACTCTCTCACAATAAGATAATGTGCAACATAACATATAACACACTAGAAACAGACAAAAAGAAAAAAGAATAACACGGAACAAAAAATAAATTATTATCTATCATGTGAGAGCTCTCGAATTTGATTGAAACAATTTCAGGCAAAATCAACAATTAGATATAAGCTAAAATACAAAGAAAAATCACAACTTTCTGCACAATCAGATAGAAATCATTAAGCAAACAAAAAAACTAATCTTATAGTACGTTTCAGTCGTATGCGCTATTAACAGCTAAATGTGCAATAACATTCAATTTGGGCTTACCTGGAGAGGAGACAGCTCTTGTGCACAGCAACTGGAAGGATCACTTCAAGGAACCCAGTTAAAATGCTGGTGACGATATGAAATGCTGGTTACTTGTCATAGGCAAACGTGTGTTCAACGAACCTTGATCAAGTGTCATGTTCTTTCGGACTGTTTTGCAACTGAAACCATCTAAATTGAAATAAACTGTAATAAATAACAAAACATATCGAGTCTGAAAGAACATGGCACCGCCATGATGAAATTCATCATCAAAAAAGACCGGCCCCCAAACAATATCATCTATTCATCTCATGTACAATCATAGAAGGTTAAAAACTTAAAATAGTCATAAGGATGTCTTCTTTCCCTTATTCATCACTATGTGCATCAAACCTAATGTTTATCCAAGTATGATATTTCATAAATATCCTCCTCGAACACACAATTTCTTACTCCACAACATTATCCCCGTGCCTCAAGATTATCTCAAATTCGGGGTAAGAAGTGCCCTATGTACGTAACCTTACCAGCAACACAAATAGGTTATTTCCAAATAATCCGGAATGAAAAAAAAAAATTAACAACTGCATCAAAATGACTGCCACTCCAAAACAAAAAGATGCGCAACTAGCTTAGTGAACCATTTTGCTTTATTCGATAATAAACGAGAAATTTCTCACTCAACTTGGCATCATTACCATCAAAATTAATCCATAATTATCAGAAGAAACGTAGTTAACAAATCCATAAACTAAATTTAATTGTTAAAATTTCTTGTAAAATCAATTATATCATTAATAATCTAAAAATGCAAAGAAAATTCACAATTTCCTGAACTAATCAGACAGAAGTCAAATCATCGATCAAAAAAATACTAATCAGACAGTAAAAAATGCAAAATCATAAGCAATGAACAGCTGAATGTTTTAAGATAAAACGAGAAATGGGGAAAAATCGGGCGTACCTGAGAAATTGATTCGTCTGTCGTTAATCATCTTTGATTTCTTCGAATTTGATGGAAGCATTGCCCAGATAATGCATATTCAATTGGAAAAATTGATTTGGGCGAAAATTCCGTCTAATTCGGCGGGAAAAATAATTAATACGCACGCAACTACAGTCTATAGTAGTTTAGAGCATCCGCAAAGGTGGAAAAATAGCTTCCCATATGCACCCTCTCTCTTCATGCATCCTCATTGTTGCACCAACCTCCCCATTATTTGAGGCTCCACTATTTTTAGGGAAGGTCCCCAAAAAAAAGTAAGACAATTTGTGTTACTTTGGGAAGGTTCCAAAATATTTGTGTGTGAATTGAGGAGCTTCGCATAAATGTAGTTATGAAATGGGGAGTGTAAATAAAAAAAGTTAGTGGAAAATGAGGTGGACGAATAAGAGAAGGAATGAGAAAATATGGGGAGCTTCACCTTTGCGGATGCTCTTATACTGGACTGGACTGGACACTGCAGTACTGTAGTAGTGAAAGAAAACAAAGAGTAAAGTATAGTAGAAGGACCTAAACTATGTAAAAGGCTAGCTTTAAGGACCCAAAATTTTATAGTGAAGCTTTAAGGACCTGAGACTACATCCTCCGTTAACTTTAACGAACTGATGACCCAACTATTCTACTTGGAAAATTAGATACTCATTAATCATTTCCCAAATACTTTAATTTTCATTTAACTTCTTATCACATGGTGTTTTTGCTTATTACATGGTGTTTCTTTCGCTGACATTCGGAACTAAGAGTTTCTATTTAATCACAGTGTTTTTTTCTTTCATTTTTAAATTCAATTTCGAGTTATTTGGTGAATATTTATCTTCGGAAAGTCAATATTTTTTTTTATTTTGAATTGTCTATAAATTGTGTACGGAGTATTAATTATAAGATTATAATTCACTATTTGTAAATCAGCTCACACTTATGATGCTTTTTCTTTATATAAGTCATTCTCACATTGGGGTGACGATGAGTCGAGCCGAATTGGACGAGCCTATATGTACTCGAAAAGCTCAGAATCCTGCTCGGCTCGAGCTTGAGCTCAACATGGCAGTGCGACCCAAGCTTGGGACGCGGTTCGAGAGTTGTGTTCCACCGGAAGATTGAGTTCGGCTCGTCTCGAGTTTATTTTTCCATTGTTTTATTTTCACAAATTAAATGTAAAATACATCAACGCGTTGCAGAGTGATGGCTATGAACTATAAAAGACACAAAAATGTGTGATTCGTGTGTGTATTTTTATTAAAAAAATGTGCCAATTTAAAGCTTCTACCAAAAATTAAAAGGAACTATAAAAGAACAAAAATATTAGAACCCATATATATTACTATAGTGTATGTGAAAATTGAAACTCATATACAAAACACAAATAACATTATACCTCCAGTTGTACAATAGCATCATACAACCAAGTTATATCATATCAAGCTTACGTGTAATTTTGTTGAGCTTTCTTAAAGTTAATTTTTTTTATGTTTAAGTGAGTGAGTTCAGAAAATTTATGATATAGCTCGGGTTTTTTAAAACAAAACTCCAAAACTTTATTATATAGCTCGAGTTCTAGAGCATACAACTGGGTACAACTGGTTGTAGGATCTATTAACTGTAAACAAAAATACGTAGTAGTAAAAATGCAAATTGTAGACTAAAAAAATACGGTATTGATCTTCTAGCAAGCTTTTCGAGTCAGAAAATGGAAACGTGGTTAAGATTTTTCTTTTTATATCAGTCATAAAAATAACCGATTTGAAAAGAAAAAATTGACGCATTCTGAACTCGTGGTTAAGAGTTACTGTTGGATATAATTCTGTAATTGAAAATATTATATTTATAAGATTTAAAGGGTGGAAAAATAAATAGATTATAAAATAAATAAAAAGCAATACAAATCTGGTGCATGATATCAAATGAGCAAAAGACTTTATGAAAACTATTGTGAGAGACTATGGAAATAAGAGATTTATTAATGGGGTTAACTGGTTAAGAGCTTATCACTAATTGTGAGCTAATGGAATTATAATTAGAAAAGCCCTCGTATATTATATTATTATGTCTAGTTCCAACAAGGCAACAAGTATCAAAGTAAACAAAAGTACGTTAATTTGGACGGAAAACGTGACCCGGGTCCTTAAAGCTTGGCTTTTGAAGTTTAGGTCCTTATAGCTACATTTGTGTATAGTTGAGGTCCTTAATTGTATGGTTTACTCAAGAAACAAAAGTGAAAAATCGGTTATAGCAAACCCGTTCTACACAAATTCTCGTGTTAAGCGGCTCTATACAAAAGTTTGGGTAGTTTTTTTTTTTTGGGTTCAAACGATTTGTTAGATGAGGGCTCGAGCGAATAAAAAAATAAAAAAAAAAGTTGCAAATGGTGTTGAAGGTGAAACTATTTGTAGAAAATGGGTCCAGGTTATGATTTGTAAAACTCATTTGTAGAAAAATGTCATGTTCTTTTGGATTGAAACTATCTGAACTGAGCTTAATAGAGCTGAATTGAACTCAACTTAATGGACCTGAATTCAACTAAACTGAACTGCATGTTCTTTTGGATTGAAACTATCTAAACCGAACTTAATAAAATTGAACTGAACTGAATTGAAATAAGCTGAAATTAAGTTTAAAAGAATAGGGCCAAAGTCATTACTTCAAATAGGGACTTTACTCTTGGAATTAAACACAAATAAGTGTGAGATATATTGTTTATTTCTTTTTACAGTTATGGGTCGTTTGGTTACCCACTAAGGCTCCGTTTGGCAAGACATTTCAGGTACCTGTTTTGACTGAATTAGCTTTTTTGATAAAAGTTTCAGGTAGCTTATTTATATGGATGTGTTTGGCAAGTAGTTTTTTTGCCTAAATAAGCTACCTGAAATGAAATGCTACCTAGAGTAGCATTTCACATTTCAGCTACCTGATTCTTGGTAATATTACGTTTTTGCCCTTTCAATTTATAATATACTCCCTCTATTTTTTTATATATGACTTTCTCACATTTCGAGACACTCTCTTCTCTCTTCAATATCTCTTAAAATATAAGACTAAATATTATGATATGTATACTCATATGAAAGAGTTTTTCGTAAGGAATTTAATGGTACCATTTCTATATTTTTTAAACAAATATGTTTTTGTAAATATTAAAGTCAAAGGCTTACCTCGTAAATGCAAAACGTCATATATAAAAAAGTGGAGGGGGTATTAAATAATTATTATATCCTTTTACGTCATTTTACCAAAAATAAGCTACATTTTCAGTTAGTTTGGCAAACAATTTTTTATATAATCAGTCACCTTATCAGCTCCTAATTTTCAGTTACCTTATCAGCTACCTTTTCAGGTTTCAGTTAGCTTTTCAGTTTTCAGTACCTTTTCAGGTTTCAGCTACCTTTTCAGTTCGTTTTACCAAACAGAGCCTAAACAACACGGGAACTTAAATTCATGTGAATTGCAAAATAGGTATGTTGTTTGGTTATCCCAATTCACATGAATTGGAAGTTCCCATGAATTTAAATTCCTCCATAATGAAACGAGTTTGATGGGGCATATTCTGCACCCGCTGACCGAGTCAACATATTGAGCAAGGTCAAAGATATTCACAAGCAAGTCAACGACTTAGACAAACTTAACTGGACGCGCACTGTCGGCTTGTCTCTTGGGTCCGGCCGGGGCAACTAGCACCGGGGCACACATCCGCGAACTCATATCCAAGACCCTCGGCGGCGAGTCAACAGGGCCCGCCGGCCTGCCATGGGTCCCTCGGCCGAGGGTAGATCAGTCTTTCCACCTGCTAGCCACTTGGCCACTTGGCCACTACGTGACAAAAGGTGAAAGTCTATAAATACTCCTCAACTCTCATTGAGGAGAGGATCCATAATTTAACCTAAGAATCACTCTTCATCTGGTAATATCTTCCTTATCTCTCTACAAAATATACTTCGCCAAGTAACAACAACTTATCTCTTTAAGTCCACTGACTTGAGCGTCGGAGTGAGTACGCTCGGCCAAAGCCGAGCCCTCAGTTTGTTCATTGTTTCAGGAGACCAAAAGGAGGATTCAATCAAGGACGTCATTCTACAAGCACGGGTGGTAACAAGTAATCGCTCTGGAATTACACCGGAACAATTGGCGTCGTCGTGGGGGAAAGACACTAGAAGCTAGTCACATTCATTTCCAAACAAAAAAAAAAAAACAAAACAAAAACCCACCCAAAAAGCTAAGAAGATGTCGAAACAACAAGAAGTATTCGTGACCGACGAAACCGATTCTCGCCAAGATGATACCGTCCACATTGCAGGGTTGCGCAACCCTCCACCGGCCGAGTAATTCAACCGGAGTACGGGATGCCAATAATACCAGATACGCCGCCGCCCGCCGACCAGGTCACCATCATGGGACATGTGGTTGATGCAAAGAAATCGAAGCCGCTCCCGGACCTAACCGTAGTACGCCGACTCACACCTGTCACACCGACAAGAGCGGCGGAACTCGTCCAGAGACCGGGGCCCAAAATGTGACTCCGAGAAACTTGAACGGAGCATTAGGGGAAGACCGACTGTCGTCAAGACGCCGGGAGCCCAGAGTGCTAGTGGTAGACACGAGTCCTTCCCGCACTCGGGGAGGACGGCTTCGCCCGCAAAGACCGACGAGGCACGCCCGCAGGAGTGAAAGAAGTCCGACTCACCGAGTCGGAGAAGAAGCCCGACTCACGTAGTCGGAGAAGAAGCCCTTCCCGCCACGGGGAGAGGAGCCGGACTAGGGATGCGAGGAGCCGATCGCCGCGTGTCGTTCGACACGTGGTCGACACCCCTCGGCGCCACGTCCCTAGAGACCCCGGTGCCGACTAAGATAAAGCTACCACCCATATCATACAAAGGAGAAGGCGACCCACCCGACCACGCCGAGGCTTTCGAGTCTTACATGTCGGTTTGGGAGCAACTTGATGAGGTTTGGTGCCGAGTCTTCCCGACGACACCGCATGGGATGGCACAAAGTGGTACAAGGGATCGCCCAACGGGTCGATATCTTGTTATGGCGACCTAAGGGACATATTTTTAGCCCAAAAGTATTCTTGCAATAAGAGGAGGGCCGTCGAGACATCGGATCTCCGACTATCAAACAGAGGGAAGCGAGTCTCTCGAAGTTATGTGAAGAGGTTCAACGCCAAGGTTCAGCAGATTCGTGAGTCGAGCAACAGTGAACCGACGCCTTCGATCGATGAAAGGCCTCCGAGAGGAGACTTAAAAATGAGCTCATCAAGTGCGGCGGCTCGAACCTAGACTCCGCCAGAAAATGGCCGACTGTGCCATAAAGGTGGAGGACTACCACAAAACTGGGTAGGCCGGCAAGGCCGGGCACTCGAGAGAGAGAAAAAGCCACGGGAGGACAACCCGGACGAAGGACGCCGTGACAATAATAGGTCACGGTCGACAGATCCGCCGGGAAACGAGAACACGGCGGGCGCCGGGGAGTTCAGGACCGTACTACCGTAAACGGTTCAATGGTCACACCCCTTGGTCGTATCCGCCGCCGAGGTCTTCGCCCGAGCAAGAACGAGGGTCGAAGTGGGAAAGGCCCCCGGTGCCGAAGGGGACGGTGACACGAGCCGATCGTGAGTACCACGGCCACACCGGTCACCTTATCGACAACCGCCGCCATCCGAAGAATGCCATCAAGAGCGATCCGGAAGGGGAGCCTCGGCAAGTATGTTGCCAAAGGCCAAAAGACTAATGCCGGCGGTTCAAATAAGAAATCCGTCTTTGAACGGATAGGAGTGATCCATGTTGTCATCGGGGGCAACGAGAACGGTGGGTCCGCTCATGGGCACAAACGGCACCTGAACGAGCCGTATCGGGCCATCAACTTTGTGCCCAAAAAACAGCGATCCCCGCTTCCAACATCCCCGATATGACTATTGGAAGGAAGGACTACGAGGGAGTCATCGCCCCTCACAGCGACCCACTCGTAGTCCACTTGGACATATCCAACCACCTGGTCAAGAGGTGCTTGATTGACACAGGCGCCTACACGAACATCATGTTCAGGGAGTGCTTTCTCAACCTCGGCCCGAAAGTCGGGATTTGAGCCCCCGCACGATCCCTTTGTACATGCTTTTCCGGGGGCCGCCTGGTACCCCCGGGGTCAATGGGACACGGTGATGTTCGGCGAGGGGAATGCGCTAAGAATGTCCTAGCTGAGTTCGTGGTCATTGACGGCTCGTCCGCCTACAACGTTCTCATAGGCCGAGTCACTCTGAGCGAGGCCGACGCAGTGATGTCCATCCGGCCCCGACACCGATGAATGTCTCGGACCGGGGAAGCGCATAAGCTCGTCTCCAAGGACGAGAAGGACGAGGTGGTCAACGTCCGGATATCTCTGCAGAGGATGCAACATGCAATCCTCAAAGTGGCAAAGAAGTCGAGAAGGGGAAAAGCCCATCCTTACAACGGGAGGGCGGCCTCATGGATGCAATCGACGGCTAATCGGGAAGGTCCCTACAAAGTGGTTGAAGAAATAAAGTGGGTACACACCGGTGACAGACATGGAGGGTGTGCCTTTAATGAGCCATTGAACGCCGACAATCTCGGGAAATACTTTGTATAGCGGCGGAGGTGCCCAAGACAACTGTGGGCACCCCGACACATGTTTATATCTAATGAAGAATCGTCCAAGTTTTCCATCAAAGTGTTCATTTCCCCCCCATAGTCACTATCAAGAAGTAGACGCCACGGCAGTCACCCCAAGAGGTAGACGCCACGGCAGTCACTATCAATAAATAGACGCCACGGCAGTCACCCCAAGAGGTAGACGCCACGGCAGTCACTATCAAGAAGTAGACGCCACGGCAGTCACCCCAAGAGGTAGACGCCACGGCAGTCACTATCAAGAAGTGGACGCCACGGCAGTCACTATCAAGAAGTAGACGCCACGGCAGTCACCCCAAGAGGTAGACGCCACGGCAGTCACTATCAAGAAGTGGACGCCACGGCAGTCACCCCAAGAGGTAGACGCCACGGCAGTCACTATCAAGAAGTAGACGCCACGGCAGTCACTATCAAGAAGTAGACGCCACAGCAGTCACCCCAAAAGATAGACGCTACGGCAGTCACTATCAAAAAGCAGACGCCACGACAGTCACTACCAGCGCAGTTGATACTCGCAAAAACGATCAACATGCCTTAGGAACGTTAAACACAGTTGAGATACGCATTCTAACTGTCTCGGCCAGGCCGAAGGTAAAAACGAAAAAGCGCTCAATATAACGTAAGAAGACAAGTGAAGAATGGTGATCAAAGCCCCGGCCAAGCCGAGGGCCAATAAACAAGCTTTATTAAAAATGATTGCAAGGAGAATACAGACGACGACCGTTCCCATAGGGATAAGCCAAAACACAACCTACCAAAGTTGTACAAAATACAAGGAAAAGAAAAGCAAAAGGTTACAGACATATCATTTGAAGCGCCAAAAGATGGCAGGGAGGAAAGGCTTAATAATTGGCCCCCGAACAGCTGAAGCTATCC
Organism: Silene latifolia; assembly: GCF_048544455.1. Classification (NCBI taxonomy): domain Eukaryota; kingdom Viridiplantae; phylum Streptophyta; class Magnoliopsida; order Caryophyllales; family Caryophyllaceae; genus Silene; species Silene latifolia. The sequence goes on from NC_133529.1 coordinate 13,639,095, forward strand.
GAGACGCCGGGTGAGCCTGGTGACGACCGCCCGTCTCCCTATGCATGTTGCTGCTTGCCATCAGCAGCGTTAGCAGCATCGTCTTTGATGGGCGACCCAGAAGCTGTCTTGGCAGTCTCAGCTTTCTCAGCAGCCTCAGCCTCAACTCTCTTGGCAGCCTCAACCTCAGCAGCCTCAGCTGCCTTCATCCTCTCGGCTTCCTCCTTGGCCGCCTTAGTCTTCTCAGCAAGGGCTGCCTTCTCCGCGGCCACCTCTTCCTCCTTATTCACCCTTACCTCCTCCTTGGCCTTCTCCTCCGCGGCTTTCTCCTTAGCTTCGAGCTTGTCATCAAGCAGCTCGTCAAATTTGTCCCACGGAAAGGAGCCATCAAGAGGGAAGAGCTCCCCAATCACTTCCCTGGCAGCTTCTTCGGCCAGGTCCCGGTATTGGGCGCACATGTTAGGGAGGATAACGGTTTGGAGCGTCTCAATATCCTCCTCCCTTTGGGCGATGATAGCATCCTTGTTCCGAACCACCTTCCCCTGGGCCTGAAACATGCCCCTCCATTCGTCCCTCTGCTTAGCATAAAGGTCGGCGTGCTTCTGAACGAGGTCACGCCCCTCCAGCAGCTTAGCAGCTTTAGCCGCCGCAGCCTCGGCCTTGGCTCTCTCAGCAAGGACCTCCTTTTCAGCGTCCTCCCCGAGTTTTCTCTCAAAGACGGACGCCTCCTCGGCCTCGGCCTTGGCCCTCTCGGCTTCCTTGTTCGCAGCGTCGAGTTCGAGCTCGAACCGCTCGAGCGTGGGGGCTTCAAGCAATGGCCTTCTCTTGCTCCACAATAAGAGCACCGGCCGTATCGGCCCACTTCGACAAAGAACCTGGCCAAACTCGAGGCCCTCCGACTTAATCTGAAGGGGGTAGGTTGAGGGTAGGAGGTGACAACGGTGGCATCTTGACCACTTGCCAAAGACAGTTTTCTTCTCGCACGCCGTTCAATAGTGTGACCGGTAGACGGCAGCGGTTGATCTACAAAAATTCAATTAAAGCATCCGTGTCAACATACATGGACATACCGAGAGCTCACATCATCGGGAACGCCTAATGAACCAAGCTAAGTCCGAGCCACAGGATAAATCTGTACCATGTTTGGCCTTCTTGGGCGGAGGACGCATTTCCTTGCCGGCAGCAGTAGAAGCAGTAGCGGTAGTAGTGGCGGCAGTAGCAGCAGAAGCATTAGCGGCAGGGGCAGGCTCTTTCCTCTTACGGACAAGGGGAGATCCCTCCACATCGGAGTCCCCCCCATTGGTAATGTCAACGATCACCACCGTCTTCTTCTGGACTGAAGGGATGGGAGGTGGAACTGATGTCGCCGTCGCCGCCGAAGACTTTGTTTTCCGCGTTCGGCGCGGCATGTTACTAGCAACCTTCGCCTGGGCCGCCTCCACATTCAAGCCTTTCGTTTTGCCGATCCATGAGATCATTCGGCGACGTTCTGCGATCACGGGCCAGAGCCTTAGGATGCAAATCAACAACGGTCTTGTCCTTGGCAAGCCCCATTCTCCGGAGGATATCCTCGCATGTGTACGGTTCAAAGTGGTCTGCAAAGGAAACAAAGCAAGAGTTAAGTAGAATAAATAAATCGAAGTTCAAGAAACAGAAACATTGAGAGCAGAGATGGGCCTCACACCGACCCCACTCACCCTGTGCTAGGGCCGGTATGAGGCCGACATGGCATATGACCTCATCCGAAGAATGATCTCGTGTTTCGGGGAATCCATCTCTTCGGCACCCCATTCTTCTCCGCCTCAAAAAGCCTCATCGCGCCTTCTCATCCGCATTAAGAGGGACCTTTGGCGTCCATCTTAAGCTTATTCCGGTGACCTATTTGTCATGCTCCGCCTTAGTCTCGCACCGCAAATTAACTTGGTCTTTGGAAGGACCAAGGGGCAGCGGATAGTCATCCGGCAAGACCTCAACATACACCCACCGATCTTTCCAGTCTTTGCAGGAAGAAAGCTTATCAACGGAGACGTAACCCGGCTCCATTTGCACGCTGTACCATCCGACGCGACCAGGAAACGACGGCCGAAGGTGGTGAAGCCGACGGAATAAATTAACCGTTGGGACCTCCCCCTTGAAGAGACAGAGCGGACAAAGCCGACTATGGTCCTAATAGCCAACGGGTGCAGTTGGGCCACGGCGACGTTCATGGCTCTAATGATGGCCATAACATATTCATTCAGCGGAAACCGGAGCCCGTACTCCTGTGTGCCGGATGTATACGCCGGTGCAACCGGTGGAGGGCAACAGACGGCCGACCCTCCTCGGGGATAACAATTTTGTATCCCCTGCCGAAGTAGAAATGGCCCTCGAAAAGTGTTTTTCACGGAACAATCGGCGAACTTATGGGTCCGCACACGGTCGGGCGGACCTTACATGCGTCGCCGTGATCCATGATGTATTGCCTCCCCTCATTAGGACGAGTCCTTCCAACATCATCACCGTCATCATCAACATCATCATCATCCTCCCAATCCTCCAAAGCTTTTGGATCAACTTCGGGAGAAGGAGACCTAGGGCCCCCAGACCTTATCGGGATGGCGTCTAGTATCTCCTCCTCATCAAGACGCGACGGGAAACCCCCCGGCGCACGGTTACTAGGTCCGGCATCGCGAGAAGACATGGTAGCAACAATTACTTAACAAAATAAGAGATTGAGAAAAATTTGTTTGTTTACCTTGAAAAAAAGCACTAGCCAAGTAACGACTCAAGATTAGAAGAGAAAGAAGCCCTTGAAAGTTTAGAGAGAAGAAAATTTTAGAGAAAATGAAATTGGTGGCCAATTTCGTGGACTAATCGCCCTATTTATAGGGGAAAGCCCACGAAGAAGGACCAATCAGAGCACAACCCATGAAACGTCGGCCCAATCAACGAACGTACACGTGTCGGACATGCAACCACGGAATGTCAATCGTTGCAACAATTGAACGTCAATCAATGCAACAGTGACCAAGCGTCTTCAACACGCCCCTTCATATCTCTCTGCCTATTCATCTTCCTCAACAAATTCCTAAAGTATCCGTTCTCCGCCGCCACATGATCAACCAAGCTAGGTAGCACGCACGGGGCAATCAAAAACAACCTAAGCACTCTCAACCTGTGTCTCGGCCGGCGTCACTTTCTTTTCCACATCGGATGCCCCTTACACATCCATGTGGAGGGGGGATATGGTACGGCCTAAAGCGTAACCAAGCCGAGGTAGAAGAAGCGGGGAAAGTAAAATTTGGTCTTACGCAGAATATACGCTCAACACACATCGGAGCCCATACCACGGCATAGACTACGCTGGGGCAAATTGATGGGGCATATTCTCGCACCCACGACCGAGTCAACATATTGAGCAAGGTCAAAGATATCCACAAGCAAGTCAACGACTTAGACAAATTTAACCGACGCAACCGTCGGCTGTCTTTGGTCCCGCCGGGGCAACTAGCCACCGGGGGCACACATCCGCGAACTCATATCCAAGACCCCTCGGCGGCGAGTCAACAGGCCCGCCGGCTCGCCATGGGTCCCTCGGCCGAGGGTAGATCAGTCTTTCCACCTGCTAGCCACTTGGCCACTTGGCCACTACGTGACAAAAGGTGAAAGTCTATAAATACTCCTCAACTCTCATTGAGGAGAGGATCCACAATTTAACCTAAGAATCACTATTCATCTGGTAATATCTTCCTTATCTCTCTACAAAATATACTTCGCCAAGTAATAACAACTTATCTCTTTAAGTCCACTGACTTGAGCGTCGGAGTGAGTACGCTCGGCCAAAGCCGAGCCCTCAGTTTGTTCATTGTTTCAGGAGACCAAAAGGAGGATTCAATCAAGGACGTCATTCTACAAGCACGGGTGGTAACAAGTAACTGCTCTGGAATTACACCCGGAACAGAGTTGATTACCTAGATCCCCCTAGGTAAGTGAGAATGCTTACATGAATTGCTATGACAACCAAACAATATTTTGCAATTCACATGAATTCTAAATTCATGTGTTTTATGACTTCTAGGCAATACAAATTCCTATATGTAACCAAACGACTCCTTAGTGTGAGATATTTTGAGAGGATAATTGCTTTAAGTCTCTAACCTAATCTCTGTCACTGTCACACACAACATTTATCATACACAACATCTATGAGGTTTATTAGAAACAAGAATTTAAACAGGAACATTGTTATGAGGTTTATTCTCATAATTTGATTTTAGCAAAACACAATTAGCAATCGAGTTGGGAGTATTTGGCTTTTTGAGTATCTTAATATGCAGATCTGAATCCTTTCTTAAAGTTTTTTCGGAACTCAGAATGTTGTTTCCTTTGCCGGCCTCCATTCTTGCATTGTTTTAGCCTGGTTTCCTTTGCCGGCCTCCATTCTTGCATTGTTTTTTTTTTTGGATATTCTCTCGTGTACCTCTGAACTTTTTCGTTTCTAAAATGTACCCCTCGTTTTTCACAAAAAAACTTTGACTGACAATAATTCTATGTTACGAGTTCAGAAAACGATAATTTTTTTTTTTTCGAAACCAACTATCTCGTCAAGGCCTTGAATTTGAAAAAAAAATCACCGTTTTTTGAACTTGTAGCCTATAGTTATGGTTGGTCAAAACTTTTTTAACAAATGAACTTTGACCGACCATAATTCCCGACTACGAGTTGAGATGTCGATGAATTCTTTTTCAAACTAAAGATCTCTTAAAGATGGTCAATTTGAAAAAGATTTATCGTATTTCAACTTGTAGCAAAAAGTTAATGACGATCAAAGTTTTTTTTGCAAGAAAATAAAGGTATATCTTAAAAATGAAAAAGTTGAACCGTACACAAGAGAAATCTTTTTTTTTTTCCTTTTCTTTTCTTTGGGATTCCAGTGCACTGCTTTCTTTAAAAGTCCACTTTTTGTGCCTTTATTTCCTTTGTTTTCTTATGTTATTTCGAGTAATTTGGAAATATTTGATTTTTGATTACAGCTCTTAGCTCTCATCAATGAGGATGTTATAAGTCAATTTCGATTAATCTAGTTTCCTTATCAAAAAATAAAAATAAAAAAAATACACACATCTATCATACACAAGTACATGGGAAGAAACTAACATGTACTTCATACTCCATGAATGACAGTATATCTATGTCCCTCGTCTACAAAAACAATCTATAGAGTTTTGATAATTGAATGTATTTATTAGCAATAAGAATTACAATAGAAAAATACTCGTGTCCTCCAGGAGGACATCATCCTCATTTTTATTATGGTCCTCCTCCTTTAGATGTAAGGAGGACGTCCTCCCCGAGGACACAAGTATTTTCAAACCAATCAATATATGTGATCCTGAATAAACAGAGTAATTGTCAACCCACTATACAAACATGAAATTGACATTCAAGTATCAAATCGGTCCACCTTTGTCAATTCTACTGTTTCACCCAGTCTTGTGCCCCATTTCTCACTTCATAGTTCATAGTTCATACTAGAGGGTAAATGGAGTAGAAGAATTCAACACGGTAAGTGGAAGGCAATTCATATAGTAGCTACAAGATAAACAAAAAGACTAGAATCAGGACATAAATTTAACACCAATGAGCATGGACCATTAAATATACATTACCTCAGTATCTCAAGGGCTAACGCAAACTCCGGGGTAAGGGGAGTTGAATGTACGCAATCTTCACTTTGTGCCAGTAACACAAAGAGGCTATTTCCGATGACGGAAGATGAAAATTGTGATGAGAACAGCATAAATGGAATCTCATTAACCAAAAATTCTAACCCCTAATCTAGGGAAACATTCAACAAAGACTTTGGCAGATTGCATTACTGAATGTAGAAAAACCGACATTGACTAGGTTGAACCTTGTGGCTTGGGTATCTATAAAACAAGCTCAATATTCATTCATCTGTGCATATTAATCGAAGTACAAAACAAACACGAAAAGATTTGCACATATAAATCAGCATCAATGCATCATTTCTTGTACTTGTTTAGCCTACTTGTAGTATCTTTTAATGTCATAATAATACATTCTAACTCTCTGTCTTCTTTTCAGCCACTCTGTCCTGCTCAAGAGCGGCAAGCCCTGTTGCAGTTCAAAAACAGTTTTCATATAAACTGTAAACGCGACTCTTCTAATACCTTTGCAGATATCATACCGTATGAAAAGACGAAATCATGGGTAGGAGGGCAAAGTGCAAACTGCTGTTCATGGGACGGTGTGGAGTGCGACAGGAAATCAGGTCATGTGATCGGTCTTGACCTCACAGCCAGTTGTCTTTCCGGTACTTTTCCTCCAAACAGCGCCATTTTTAACCTAGCGTATCTCAGAAAGCTCATCCTTAGTTATAATAACTTCAACTATTCTCGAATCCCTTCTGAGGTCGACCAACTTTCTAAGTTGCAAGTCCTTAGGCTCTTCAAGTCCAAATTTAGTGGGCAAATACCAGCAGAAATTTCAAATTTGCCCGAGCTCACTGTCCTAGAACTTGGAGAGGACTCGAGCGATACTCAATTGCTAAAACTTCAAAATCCTTCCCTTGAACAGTTAATTCAAAATTTCACCCATCTAGAAGAGCTCGACCTAAAAAATGTTGATGCGTCCTCCACAATGCCAGTTAATCTCCAAAACTTGACCACTTTAAAACAGATTAGCATTGATAACTGTAATTTGTATGGTAAGCTTCCACCAAATCTTTTTCACTTGCCACATCTTGAGACCTTCAAACTGAGTTTAAATGGCGATATTAGTGGGTCTCTTCCCGAGTTTCAGTGGCATAGTCCTCTCAAAAGGATTATTCTAACTGGCACATCTTTGTCCGGAGAATTGCCTCCTTCAATTGGACGACTTGCTCAATTGGAAAATCTTGAATTATCCCTTTGTCAAATATCAGGATCTATCCCATCTTCTCTAGGTAACCTGACAAAGCTCTCACATTTGTACCTTGATGACAATGATATTAGCGGTGTCATCCCACCCTCTATATCAAATCTAACAAATCTTCAAGCTCTATATCTCATGAACCTCAATGTTAAGCCTGGACAACTGATCTCAAACTTAGGTAAGCTACATACTTTGACCAAAGTTGGCCTCAGTGGAATGACATTAAGATCTAAGATCCCACTTTCTTTCGCCAACCTTACTGAGCTTCGTGAATTATTTCTCAGCAATACTCAAGTAGTGGGTCAACTTCCACAGTGGTTAGGAAATCTAACCAAACTAGAGATTCTAGCACTGGGAGGAAATCAGTTGGAGGGTCCAATACCGCATTGGATTACTACACTAAAAAATCTACAAGGTTTGATAGTGTACTACAATAACTTGTTTGCCAACTTTGAGACAGTTTCTAGTTTAGAAAAACTCCGGTATCTTGATTTATCTGGTACCAGCCTGAAATTTTCCCCCACTTCACAGACCAATTCATCTTTTATCAACCTACAATTCCTACGGCTGGTGTCTTGCAACTTAACTGAATTTCCAGCATTCTTACGAGATCAGAAGAAACTAGAGCATTTGCGGCTGGACCAAAACCATATCAAGGGTAGCATTCCACAATGGTTTGTGAACACAAGTAAAGAAACTCTCCTGAGTTTTGAGCTAGCTCGTAATAATCTGACAGGTTTTGAACAACCAGTGACAACCCTCCCATGGGTTCGCTTGCAAGTATTTGGCATTGAGGGTAATAACTTCCAAGGAGAACTTCCTATTCCACCGGTGTCAATAAAGAGTTACGATGTCTCAAATAACTTGCTTACGGGAGTAATACCGAAACAAATATGCATGGCTAGATCTCTAACCATGCTGGATTTGTCAAGCAACAACTTGAGTAGCCAGCCGATCCCTCATTGCATAGGAGATCAGCTTGGCAATTCATTACAAGTTTTGAACTTGAGACAGAACAAATTCCATGGCAGTATCCCAATATCCTTCACATCGAACTGCAATATAAAGATGATAAACCTGAGTGAAAATCAATTGGAAGGTGACCTGCCAAAGTCATTGGAGAACTGTACAAGGCTGGAGGTTCTCGATATAGGAAACAATCGTATAAATGATACTTTCCCATCATGGTTAGGAAGTCTTCCCAACTTACAGGTTTTGGTTCTGAGCCATAACAACTTTCATGGAAGCATATCTGATCAAGATTTAGGGTGTTGGTTTTGTAGTCTGCGTATCATTGATCTCTCACATAACTTTTACACTGGTGACTTATCATCGAGATATCTTCGAAATTGGAGTAACATGATGGCTGTGAAGGAAGGACAATCTGATTTATATAGTACAAAGATTAGTTTTGTAGTGGAAGCGGGTGAAGATGAAGATGGAATCATTTTTTTTCAGAAATTAAATTATTCGATGACAATAACAACCAAAGGCAGTGAGAGACTTTTTTCGGAGATACTTGAAGTCTTTAGAGTAATCGACTTCTCCAGCAATAACTTCACAGGCAAGATTCCAGATGTCATTGGAGATCTCAAAGGGCTGCAAGCACTCAACTTATCAAACAACAATCTAGATGGCAAGATTCCAGCGTCAGTGGCTAACATGATAGATCTCGAGTCCTTGGACCTTTCTCGGAACAAGCTCTACGGAGTCATCCCCCCAGAGTTGGCTCAATTAACATCTCTTGAGGTCTTTGATGTTTCCTACAATGATTTAGAAGGCCCCATACCGCAAGGAAACCAATTTAACACCTTCCTAAGTGGCTCTTATGTGGGAAACTCAAGACTGTGTGGAAGCCCATTATCTGAAAAATGTCAAAATGCAGATGCTCTGGAATCCCCACCAACGACAAAGGATGAGAGCAAGGAGGGTTCCGGATCAGTTGACTGGATCGTTAGATCATGTGGGTGTGCAAGCGGATTCATAATTGGCATTGTCATTGGGAAGCTCTACATTACTGACAAGCACCATGAATGGTTTATGGAGACGTTTCAACGGAGGCCAAGGAGAAAAGTGAGGAGAGCAAAAAGACAGCACCGTCGACATTGAATCTGCTTGTATAATGCCTTGAGCAAGAAGTCTCATGAGCTATGCTTTCTTCACCGTACTATCAAATGAAGTATAGTCAGTCAGTCAGTCAGTAAGTCATGTACCTCACTTGCACCCAGTCACTAGGGGTTCTCCAAGGGACCCGGATACGTGAAGGTTTTCTAATACTGAATACGTGTAATCAATCAAAAATTGTCTATTACCTGAGTCAAGTCTCTCTTGTTTGATCAAGTCTTGAATAAAGATGCACCATCAAAGATTTTCGCTGCAGAGACTGTCCCACATGCCGTCCTCACTGCAACACTGATAGCATACATTTTCAGTACTTAGACACCTATAAAACAAGCCTTTTCATCTTTCAATCTAATTTTACAGCTGCCAAAAAAACAATATCTCTCAATCAAAATATTTATACTAGTCCCTAGATATAAATGAGTATATGTGTACTTACTCCTTAGACTAAAGCTGGTTAAATAACAGTACACTTGGATAAATGAGACAAGCTTTATACTAGTCCCTAGATATTATACTTTTGTCCCAGCTATAATATTTTACTGTTTTTAATGGATAATATTTATCTTTAACGGACATATTTACCTTAAACTAAAACGGACATATGAATTGTCGAATGTACGCAACCTTCTCCTTTTGCTAGTAACACAAAGAGGCTCTTTCCAACGACCGAAGATGAAATTGCGACGAGAACTGCATCAAAGAATCTATCACCCACAAAAATTCTAACCCCGAAACTAGGCAAACATTAAACAAAGAAGTTGGCAGATTGCACTTAGTGAATGGAGAAAAAAATATAACGACATTGACTTTGTTGACCCCTGGGGCTTGGATACCTATAAAGCAAGCCCAAGTTTTCATCTCTGCATATCAACCAAAGTACTTACGAACACGAAAAAAATTGCACGTAAAAATCAACATCAATGCATCACTTCTTGTATTTGTTTAGCCTTCTTGTAGTATCTTTTAATGTCATAATAGTACATTCTAACTCTCTGTCTTCTTTTCAGCCACACTGTCATGGTCATGAGCAGCTAGCCTTGTTACAGTTCAAGAGCAGTTTCCATATAAACTGTAAACGCGACTCTTCTAATACCTATGCAATTACCATACCGTATGAAAAGACGAAAACATGGGTGGGAGGGCAAAGTGTGAATTGCTGTTCATGGGACGGTGTGGAGTGCGACACGAAATCAGGTCATGTGATCGGTCTTGACCTCACAGCCAGTTGTCTTTCCGGTACTTTTCCTCCAAACAACACCATCTTTAACCTAGTGTCCTAGCCTATCTAAGAAAGCTTATCCTTAGTTATACTAACTTCAACTATTCTCGAATCCCTTCTGACCTCAACCGACTTTCTAGGTTTTGAGTCCTCAGGCTCTTTAAGTCAAAATTCCGTGGCCAGATACCAGCAAGTATTTCAAAATTGTCCGAGCTTGCTGTCCTAGGACTTGGAGACGACTCGACAGAGACTCAATTGATAAAACTTCAAAATCATTCCCTTCAAAAGTTAATTCAAAATTTTACTCATCTACAAGAGCTCGATTTAAAGAAAACGTTGATGTGTCCTCCACTGTCCCAGTTAATCTCCAAAACTTAACCACTTTAAAACAGATTAGCATTGATAACTGTAATTTGTATGGTAAGCTTCCACCGAATCTTTTCACTTGCCACGTCTTGAGACCCTCATACTGAGTTTCAATGGCGATATTGGTGGGTCTCCTCCAGAGTTTAAGTGGCATAGTCCTCTCAAAAAGATTTTTCTATCTGGCACATCTTTGTCAGAAGAAATGCCTCCTTCAGTTGGAAGACTTGCTCGATGGGAAATGCTTGAATTATCCCTTTGTAAATTATCAGGATCTATCCAATCTTCCTTAGGTAACCTGACAAAGCTCTAACTTTTGTACCTTGCTAATAATGATTTTAGTGGTGTCGTCCCATCCTCTATATCGAATCTAACAAATCTTGAAGCGTTATTTCTCATGTATGACAATGCTAAACCAGGACAACTGATCTCAAATTTAGCTAAGCTACGTAAATTGACCAATGTTGGCCTCAGTAGAATGACATTAATGGTGTGTTTGGATTGAGAGAATTAGAGGGAAAGGGAGGGGAAGGAAAAGGAGGGGTTTAATTTCTTTTGTTTGGTTACAATATATAGAAGGAGGGAAATGGAAGGGGAGGGGAATGAGAGGATTTAATTTCCCTCCTTTAGAGCAAACTAAAATCTTTCCATCATTGACAAGATTTGGAAGGAAAACTTTTTTTAACTCTCATTTCATCATCATCCTCCTCCATCCACTCTACCATCTCCCTCTTCCCCCCCTTCCATCACCCTTTCATCATTTTTGTTATCCAAACCACCATAATTTATTTTCCCTCCCCTCCCCTCCCCTCCCCTACCTTTCCTCCCCCTCACTCCCCCTCCCCTCCCTTTCCCTCCTAAAATAGTATCCAAACACACCCTAAGAGCTGAGATCCAACCATTTGCCAACCTTACTCAGCTTCGTGAATTACTCCCTCTATCCCGGTCATTTGGGTGTCTTAGTCAATTGTTGTCTTTTCTATTTTAGGATTGCATTTGATGAGCAATTTGATTTTTCACGTTCAATTTGGTCCACTTGTCATCTTATAACTAGCCTCCTCCCCTTTATTTGGTCTTTGTGCCAAAACCAAAGGACAACAATTGACCGGGACGGAGGGAGTATATCTCAGTGATACAGAAGCAATGGGTTTACTTCCACAATGGTTAGCAAAATTAATCCATAATTAAGCGTATTACCATAATTCTCATTAAAGACGTAGTTAACAAATCCATCAACTGGATTTGAATTGTTAAAATTTCATGCAAAATCAACTACTGTATATCATTAATAATCTAAAACAGCAAAGAAAAATCACAATTTCCTACCCTAATCAGACAGAACTCAAATCATCGATCAAAAAAATACTAATCAGACAGTAATAAATGCAAAATCATAACCAATTAACAGCTGAATCTATGGTAATTTTAAGTTAAAACGAGAAATGGGGGAAAATCGGGAGTACCTGACAAAATTGACTCGTCGATCGTATCTCATCTTTGATTTCTTCGAATTTGATGGATCCATTAATGCACAATTGCACATCAATTGGAGAAATTGATTTGGGCGAAAATTCCGACTATTCGTCGGGAAAGAAATTCATAGACCACAGAGGGAAAAATAATAAATACGCAGGGTTGAGCATCGGTTCAAGACCCTGACCGGCCGGAGCGACACCGAAATTATGAATTTTGTGGAGTGAAGATCGGTTCGAATTTTTTTGGTCTTGGATCGAAACAAACCCGATAATTATGGTCACTAATAATTATGCACTAATTAAATTTAATTTCTTCAAATCAATATAATAAATAATCAAATTATTGTTTAATTTAATTATGGGAAATTTATAAATTATTTCAAAAAATTATAAAAATTAACCTTGAAACACATCAAAGATCAAAACCTACAAAATGTAGACCGAATATCGGACCTAAAATAATTCGATCGAATTTCGGTTCAGAGTAAATGGTTCATTGTGGATCTAAAGTTGTCTAACCCTACATATGCACACAAATGCACAACTATAGAGTTTATACTACCATACTACTCCGTATTAGTTAGAAGAGAACAAAAAGAGATATTTTTTTTCGTAGAGGGAGTCAACATAACACTAATTTTGATGCTGGCGGAGTTTGAACCCATGTCATAACTTAAGAGCATTACCTCTCATAACTTTACTGAATAAGCTGGTTGCCATATGCAGCTTTATGTAAAAGTTTTTATAGTTGAATTAGGTTGGTTTATTATCGTGTTTACATGATGTGCCATATGACTAGAGACATGAAAATTTGGGCATGAGTCATGGCCTCATGGGAATCGAATGCAAAGGGGTAGATTAAATTTCTCTTATGATGTGCACATAAATTTTAATATTTAAACGAGTAAAATTGCATTTTATTTGGAAAGACGGAAAACCTTTTCCCTAGTCTCTAGCTAGCCATTCGGTTTTGTGGTCATCTATTTTATTTAACATCTTTTTAAATTTAATGTGGATATATCAATAAATAAGAATTTTTGAGAGGGTATTTGATTAGTTGTGAAACTTGTGATTGGGCAACGTCTTTTACGAGATTGTCATAGAGTGTAAGGTAGGCCGAATCATGTTACTCAGCATTGATGAGTAGAGAATTTAGTCGTCTTTTCCTACTATCAAAGTAATTTATAATTTCCGATAAAAAGGTAGTACTTATCGGGTGTCGAACTCAAGGATTGTGGGGGTGTATACTCAACTTGTCCTAGGTCTATTTTAGTCGAACAATAAGGTTTGAAGTATATGAAACTAATTTAAGCAACTAAAACAGTGATGGAGCAAAGGTTGTAAACTATTTGTGTCTAAACTAGGGTTTTCGGGTTCACTTGGGGGGGGGGGGGTAAGAGTAATCAAAGGCAAATAACCGGGTAAGGGTAATGAGTAGTCTAGGTAAGAGGCTCAATATCTTGGGACCCACGATGACACATAATCTTCATTAAGCATTCAATCCTCTCCTAAACATGCTATCAAAACACCCTACACACTTTCATATATAGAGGATTTAAGTAAACAATGAAGAAAGGTGTGAGCTTTCACTCACACAATTCCTCAAATACCTTATGTGCATGTAAAGAAGGACTATCCATTTTACCCAAAACCCAAGCGTAAATCTCCTAGTCATACTATTGATTCCCTCTTAAGACCCCCCCCTAAACCCTAGGGAGTCACTACTCACACATCATTCCAATAACAAGCACAAAAGATATAGATTTTAACATGGAACAAGTAGAGGATTTCAAACTTATAAGATAAACTAATCAAACAATTTCAATGTAAACAAATGAAATAAGAACAATTAATAAAAGAGGAAATATATTAATTGAAGACAAAGTTGCAATCTTGGATTAAAATGGAAGAATAGTCTTCACCAATCTTCAAATTACAACTCAATGCTAAATGTAAACAATTGATATAAACTATTACTAAGCTAATTTTTATAAGTAACTAATATTGATTGAGGAAAGATTACTGCTTTGATTAAGGAAAGATTGCATAAATTAAGGAAAGTTTCAGATCTAGGGTTATGTCTACAAATGATTAAGGGAGGAGGTATTTATAGGTTACACCCAAATTAGGTTTGAAATTACAAGAAAGATAAAATGTGGAAAGGGGGTCCCAGCCGGTGGGCCGGCTGCCGGTTCCTCGATCGGCTGGGAGTTCTTTGTAAGAAAATGTAAGGTGTGTCTAGCCGGTGGACCGGCTGCCGGTGGTCCACCGGCTGGGAACTCACCTTGAGTGTCTCCCTTCCCTTTTGACTTTTGCTCTTCTTCTTGTACTCCTAGCCGGCCAGCCAACTGCCAGTGGTCTGCCCGGCTGGGAGTTCTCTGGAAATCCTTCTATTTTCTTCCTTTATCTTGTGCTCCCATCCGGCCGGCCGGCCGGCCGGCTGCCGGTGCCTTGCCCGGCTGGGAGTTCGTTGTAAGTTCCTTTCAATTTCACAAAGCCGAGTATATGAGGGGGGGTTCCAGCCGGCTGACCGGGTGGGGACTCTTCTCAGCTTTCTTCCCTCCTTTCTTCATGCTAGACTTCATTGGACCGTCTTCCTTGCTCCGATTCCTCTATTCCTTCCTCAAATCCTGCAAGAGGAATACATAATCATTGACTTGGGGATCGGGCACAAAATGCAAGGTAAGATATACAAGACTCAGAAGGAGTCGAAATGCATGAAAATTGAAAGGAAATTTGGTGTAAATAAATCCTATATCAAGCATGTAAATGTGGAAAATACTTCGGAGTACCTTTTCTCTTTTTTCTTTTCAGTGTGGAACATATAAGATTATACTTCGTATTCAATAATCGTAATCAAGATATATAAGAGTTCACAAATTGTTGAATAAGACAGTTTTATATTATAAGACCACTCCAATAAGATAAAAGCCCAATAAAATATAACTTAATCAAAGAACTCGCAACTTCTAGTTTACCTCACACCTTTCTCCATCACTCACATATACTCCCTCGTATTCAATATAAACTTCCCTATTTCTTTTTCTGTCTATTCACAATATCTTCTCTATTTCCTTTTCTTGTTAAGTGTTTGTTTGGCCCAAATTTAATTGTATGGTGGGATAGTGTATTTGTGTGGTCCAAATTTATTTATATGGTGGGGTACTGTGTATCCTTAATTCTTGTATTAAAATGAAAGGGGAACTTTATTATGAATAGGAGGGAGTATGTATTATTATTTCATAATTCATCGCATTTCACACAAAATATATTTATGCCATTTATCAAGTTAATTATCCAACATTAAAAATTTGTCCTTTAGTAGAACCAAAATCAGTAGAACGAAAATCAGTTGGAATGTTGAAAATATTACTTATAAATTAGGGTAAATTGATAACCTTATACCTATTATAATACACATTTTCGAATTTTATACCTAAGATTTTTTTTTTTCAAAACTTATACCGAAAATCTTACTAATTAACATATCACCACCCTTACTCCATAACATTAATCACTAAACTCTCTCATCCACCACTCCCACCTTACTACTTCCACGACGACTCACCTCCCCCGATGACATAACCATCGTTGTTAGATGTGTCACTCGTCGGTAGGCCCTTCATGTGAGACCCATTAAACGCCCACAGCTCCCCAAAACCACAAGACTCAGCTACACCACAAACCCCTCACGCCTCTTATGGCACCCCCACCGGTGGATGATGAAGTCATAGGGTGGAGATGGGTTATAGGTTAATATGACAGGCAAAAATGTGGTCATAGATAAATTAGTAAGGGTAACATAGTCATTTGATGAGATTTGGTATTGAGTATGAAAAAGATGAGGATTTTAGGTATAAGTTTTGGAAGAAAGTTATCTTAGGTATAAGATTTGAAAAAGTGAATTATATTAGGTATAAATTATCAATTTACCCTAATTATTATAAGAGACCGTCTCACAAATCCTTACTAAACAAAAATATTCGTCTTAAATTTAACCGCTCAAATACTAAGTAGAAGAGAAAAGACAAACCAGAATGTCAATATATTACTTCCTCCATTTTTATATGATGTACCCATTTATTGAATATATGAGTGGAGTATTTTAATAAAATGGGTACATCATATGAGAATAGAGGAAGTAGAAAAAAACACTTGTCCCATCTATGCAAGGGAGATGCTATATGATCCATTTTAATGTTAAGACAAATATAAAACGGTAAATATTGTCATCTTCCTCACCATCACTGTGAAACTTGTCACTCATGTGTCAATCTTGAACAAAGAGCTCTTTAAAAACTAAAAATAGTCTAAATCACCTTCAACAATGTCAATCAAAATGGGTACAATAAACACCATACTTATACGAACCATGTTTGCAACAAATCTCCTCTCTTTATACCATCTTTCAACCACAACAAACTTCCTCAAACCAAAAAACCTAACTCCTCAAGTCCCTAACCACCTCCTACACTAACTCCACATGATACGCACCACGATAACCCGTCTCACGCACCTCCACTCTCCATCACTCGCCCACAACGCCCCGCTTCCACCTTCAGACCTCGTTACATTATCCCGGGTTTCAGCAATTCCTACTACCTGTCATGAGCGCCCTGAAATGCTGCACCAGTATATGAACTATACAACATTCAGTTTGTGTCCTTATGATGTACAGCTGGCAGAATCTTTGATTCTCCGAGGTTGTCATCTGTTGCCACATAGGAGATGTTTTTCTAGAACTACTGTTAATCCTAGGTTGTCTGATTTAGATTCTGTTGTAATTTGGAAGAATTACCCTTATGTTACATGCAAGAGTTTTAACTGTTTAAAACGAAATTTGTGCTTAATCATCCTAGTCATAAACAAGAGTTTATGGTTTATAAGTCTAGTTTAGATCTTATAATAATTTCACAACTTTTCGACATTGCGAAAAAAATCTAAATCCACTTTAAGATTAGGGATTGACATTGGTGGTGGATTTGGAAATTTTGCTGCGAATGTGCAGGAAAAAAATGTGACTATTCTGACTACAACTATTGATAGAATGGTGAAAGTTATGGGAAAGGTTTCATAATATTAAGAATTGCATACATTACATTGACATACAATAAGTCTATTTATATGAATTACAAGGTAAGTATTTATGTAAATCCTAGCCACACAATATGATTAAGAAGGAAACAAATCATAACTAGCCTATTTACGCGAGATTTGCTAATTACAAGATAACCAAAGATATTATACAATATAATAATAAAGATATTATTCTAGAGTATTCTTATTATTCCCCCGCAAGATGGACGTCGATACGAAAAGACCAATCTTGAAGAGAAGACGGTAGTGTACCGGTAGAACGAGAAGAGGTCCTAGAAATGGTGGAGGCTGAGGTCTGGTTGTCAGGGTTGAAGTTGCCATACGGACAGGTTCGCTTGTTGGACGAGGACCTGTGGATCACAACTTGGGCCATGGTTTGTCTTGTTCTTTACGAGCACTAATGGAGTAATGGGTGAACCATTAGGTGTTCTAAACTGGTGTAGCGAAGCCTACGGATGGGTCCGCGTTCTGTAATCTGCAGGGTTGGAACGCAGGTGTTAACAAAAATGTGTTTGGTGAGAGGTTTCATACTTTCATGACAATTTAGGGTGTTGCCATGTTAGAACGATTGGGGGTGGTGAGAATAAAAGGTCGAGGAGGCAGAGCTCCATTAGAATCTGAGACGGCGAGTAGGTGGGTGTGCTATGGGTAGTGGTTTCAACACACCAGCACAAAGTAGATGCCACTGGGCCCAAGTTGCTGGTTCAATGTGTCTCACTAGTTAGGATGGTGCTTGGTTTTTGGGCTAGGACGTGGTGCGGCTAGTCAGGCGAGTCTCAAATGAAAATTTTAATCTTCGGTTGAAACACAGTAAGAGTAAGAATTTATAGGATACAAAAGTGATGAGTTTGTGTTTTATTTGGATGAATATGACCACCACTATGCCAAGCGTTTGACAGTGGGGTATTATGGTTTGCAATGGATAGACAAAATAGGTGTAAGATTGTTCTATCAACTGACAAAAACAAGAAAAAAGTATGGGTTTAGCAAATGAAGGTTTAAAACGGATATTTTTGGTTGTGATGAGGGTTTGTACCAAAAAGGTGGTTGTTAAGTGGTGGTGACTGGGATGGTGCATGGTGCCATAATATTGGATTTGATACCATGGAGTAGCCAAGTTTGGGTTTGCCATAATGATAAGATGGATGGGAGACAGGGAGTTTAATACGGTTATAATACTATCAATATTAATAATAATTATTGTTGTTTGTTGGTGCGGAATTTGGTGGTAATATGCAATTTTTGTGGTGGCTGGGAAGGTGTTGGCCTAGTTTTGAAAGTGATTGAGATGGTTGTGACCATAGCATTGGTGTATCATGGGTTTGGTTTAAGGGTTGTGGTGTGGGATGGACCCCTTCTTTGATATTTACCAAAATAAAAAATCATGAGTGGGACTGGTTTTTACATTAAAGTAGGAAAAAAAATATTGTGTGGGTTTGAATAAGCAAAGCTCAAGACGAGCGTTTTTGGTTGTGATGTTGGTTTGTACCAAGAGGATGGTAGTTTTGTGACAATAGATAGTGAATGTAAGGTTATGCCCAGGTTTCGAAGGCCGTGAACAGGATTGTTATTTTAACACTTGTGAAAAAAAAGGTACTGGCCATAGTTTTCGGAGTGGTGGCTAAAAGGGTGGTAGCCAAAATATAGATGAGGGGTTTGATGCAATTCTAGGGTTGGTAGCAGCGGAAGAGGGATTATACGTATAAGTCAAGCGAGCAAAATCGGGTTTTGGTTGAGTGGGTTGACTTCCGACCTAAGGATCTACTCTGAGGTGTTACCTTCTATTAAGAGCACGAGGCTCTAATACCATGATAAAATAGTGAGAGTTGTGGAAAAGGTTTCATAATATTAAGAATTGCATACATTACAATGACAAGGTGAGTATTTATGTAAATCCTAGCTACACAATATGACTAAGAAGGAAACAAATCATAACTAGCCTATTTACGCGAGATTTGCTAATTACAAGATAACCAAAGACATTATACAATATAATAATAAAGATATTATTCTAGAGTATTCTTATCAACTATGAACTTTGGTGTACCTTACAGTGAGGTGAATGCAATTCGCGGGGTGGTGGCAATACACGCGCCACTGCAACAACGACTGCCGGTTTATGACGGTGTGGTGAATTTGGTGAGATGTGGGCATGCTGTGAATAGGTGGATACCGAAGATTATGTTGGAATTTTCGTTGTATGATATTGATAGAGTGTTGCGAGGAGGCGGGTTTTTGTGGATTGATCGATTTTTTAGTAAAGGGGTTGATTTGAAGATGGTTTATAAGCCTTTGTTGTTTAAGTTAGGGTATAAGCCTTTGGAGATGGTATTGACTGCTTTATTGCAGAAACCTCAGTTTAGATGATTTGTAATGCAGCTGAATTTTAGTTGTAAGTTGTATTTTACTGCTGTTTGGTTTTCAGTTAATCATGGTTGTTGAAATAATGCGATTTTTATGCTTGGAATATAAATGATTTTGAGTTGCAAATTACAATCGAGGTGATGTATTTTTCTGATTGGAATGCTCTTGTATGATCTTTAGGACATTAGAAAATGCATAGAATAGCAACAGTTACCTAGTCAGTGGCGCTCGCTTGTGCCACAGTAAGGCCATAAGGGTGTAGCTTCACTCCACGTTTAAAAATTAGGGAGATCGTTTCAAATGAGCCACGCATGCTTGGCTAAATCACGACATAAGAAGCATAGGAGTTTAGCGTTTCTGGCTCTATTAGAGTTAGAAGCACTAGTTAGTAACTTAGTAGTTTACATATAAGATTGTTGTCGTAGAACAATCTAAAACAATCAATGGAAGTGATATATAAAAGATAATGAATTTGTATATCATGATATGCTCGAACACACAAAGACTAAATCAAGAGTAGTTATTAGGACACCGGTTGGCCAGTTGGCCTCATCTGTGAACCTATGACACCCTCTCACACAAAAGACTCGGTTTTATTTGAAATACGACTAAACCAACAATATGTAGGGAGACTATCATTCTGACGGTAACACAATGAAGTAAAAAGTTTAATTTTATTAAAGAGCGGAAAAAATAAGATTATTCCAAATTAAAACGGTATACAAAATCTACATAACAAATGGACCCTAAATATTAAGTACTATAAAATATAATGAAGATAACGTTGAATAATAGATCCAATTCATATGCGGTTGCAAAATTCTAGGACGTCGCTTGAATCTACGATTATTGGCGTGTCTAGACGTTCCATAATTTCACCGTCTTGATTCAACTTAACAGGCTTGAAGGGATTCTGGGCTACTTACTGCGAATTCTGTCATCCTCTTATGCGACCTTGCCACTTTATAACACGGCCATCGAAGATACCAGCATAAGGATCCTCGCCTTTATAATCGAAGGCTACAGACTCGGGTCCGACCATGTAAGGACCTAATGGGAGGTGATGATATTCCCTAGATTGGGTGCTTATAATAAGAAAACTAGAGAAAACCGCAATAATAATGACGACAATATTATGTAAATAGACAATGGCTTCTCGTATGTGAAGAGTTGATGATATGTAACCAAAAGAACGAGTAATATATATATATATATATATATATATATATATATATATATATATATATATATATATATATATAGACGATGTTATGTTGATACACAATCCTAGTTTTAGTTGGTGATATAATGGCTTTTTTTATTATTCTACTAGGAGAAGGACAAAGTGGATCAAATCTCAAGTATATCACAATGCTTTTTTGGTAAATAATACTCCGATCCGTAGTAGTATTAATATAGACATATAACTGTAAAACAGATTCAAATACATACAGAAAAAGAGAGTTTTTAGTCATTTGAGACAAATGATAATAATCTATAACCCAATGTCTCATTAATTTGTCGTTAAATAAAATAATATCGTAATAACATCAAATAATATCGTAATATAATCCTAATACAATGTCTCATTAATCTATAATCAATAATCTATAATATATTATTAAATGGCTAGCCTAAAAATGCCACGTAGACAATACCACATGGGATGAAAAAAAAGCCACGTACACAATAACAATGTGACTTGGCAAACTATATGACATGGATTATCAATTTATTATTAATTGCAGTGATTTAATTCACTTAATTCCTTTAAAAATTTATCCATATTCCATTAATTTTAAACTTATTATTAAAAGGCTAGCCTAAAAATGCCACGTAGACAATGCCACATGGGATGAAAAAAAGCCACGTACAAAATAACAATGTGACTTGGCAAACTAATAAGACACGGACTATCAATTTATTATTATATTTCAGTAATTTAATTCACTTAATTCCTTTAAAAATTCATTCATATTCCATTAGTTTTAAACTTAATTAACTAAAAAAAAACAGTAAATTAAGATTTCTAGATATTTCATATTGAGTAGTATTATATGCATTCGAAATAAAAAAACTGAATACATAAGAAATTAAGAACGGAGAAGAATAAATGAAGGTGAAAACAAAAATTTAATTTAAGTAATTTACAAACAAATTATGTAAATAATTAAGTAAATTGAACACTAATAATAGAATTTTAAAAAGTAGTAATACCATGTATTTAATTCATGAAATTATTTCACGTAAAAGATAAGGTTTTGTAAAAAAAAAAAAACATTGTTTAGCAATATATTTAGTAAGTAAAACTAAAATAATTATATTTATAATTTTGTGTTCATGGTAAATTTAAGTGAGACCTTCTCTATTCCACTTTTATTGTTTAATCTATAAAATCTTATTAAAAGGCTAACCTAAAAAATGTGACATGACAAGTTTAATTGTTACGTGACAACTTTTAATGTGACATGGCAAAAAAAAGTGACATGATAAATTATATGTGATTACCGTAAAACAATTAATAGGAGAGTAATTAATGAAGGGATCAAGCAAATTAATGGATAAATTCAGATTCTTCAAAATTGACAAGTAGCCTCCGGCCCCGCGTCCACGACCACTACCAGGTCCTCTGCGGCCTCCATATCCACCTGCGTTCATCATCTTGAACAGAAGAATGGAAACAGAGAGATTAACAATGTATTAGGACTAATGACAAACACTTATTCAAGATCAATTAATGAAGAAACTTGACTAAACTGATATTGCATAGATCCAATTACAAAAGACAAAATCTTTGTTAATTGATTAAATTAAACTCAATAAACTATTGGGCTGTTTGGGAAAGGGATTTGATTTCTAAATACGGATTTGGGCCAAATTGGCTGTTTGGGCTAACACTTGCATTTGGATTTGGATTTTAGTGAAATCCTATTGGATTTTTATCTTTAGTAAACTGGATTATTTCAAATCCATCCCTCAACCCCACGTATTTCCAAAATCCAAATACACAGCTATCCTTTGGTCGATTCCGCCGCTCCCTCTCTCCTCTTTCTCAACAATTTTTATCCCAATTTCTAGGGTTTATGCAATAAACAGCTAATTGAAAGAGCAATTCAAGTATGTTTCCTCATCTTTGTCGATATATCTACAGTTTATACTTCTTTACTCTTTGTATGCATTAATATTTGTTTCGTTGCACACTCGATTTTTCTAGGGTTTTGATGATTTTATTCTAATCGAAGTATGTGGCTGTTTGTATAGTTGATTTGATTATATATCGCTGGTTTTATCATTTGATTTAGATTTCTAGGGTTTATGCAATAAACATTTGATGATTTTATCATTTGATTTAGATTTCCAGTGAATTAGATTATTTGATTAATGTTTGATGTTGGATGTTGGATGTTGAATTAGTAATATTTGAGGATTTACTGGAGATTTCTGTTTTCTTTCTAGTTTCTTTCTGTTAATGTTGGAGATTTCTGGTTTTGTGTGATGATATTGCTGATTTTTTTTGTTCAACTTTTTAACGAGATGATTGTTTTGTGCCGAGATTTTGATATTCATACAGTTTCTAGGTAGGATAATTGTTTCTAGCTATCCGCTTTTGTTTTGCTTACCTATGATGAACACCAGCATACATAAACATAGATTAATAACAAACTAGATGTGCACTCTTTCAATATAACTCATTATATTCTGATGTACAACTTCTTTACTCTTTGTATAGTAATATGGCTGGTGAGAATAATGAACGGGAATCACTGAAACGTGTCAGAATAGAAGAAGAAGAAGATGATGATATGGAGCTTTTAACGCTAGTTGTGGGTTGTGTTGTTATAGTTGGGGCGTTGAATTACAAAAGGTATAAGGTTAGAGATTTGGCTTGGAACGAACACGAACGTTCACAAAAAAGATCAATGTGGTTAGATACATTAAGAAACAATAGGAAATGTCAAGAGCAATTGCGTTTTGATAGGCGTTGTTTTGAGAAATTATGTAGAATTCTGAGATCTAAGGGTGGGTTAGTGACCTCTAGAAACGTGACTAATGAAGAAGTAGTCGCATTTTTTTTGCATACCCTTGCTCACAATTTGAAAAATCAAACTATTCAAGCTCTTTTTGCTCGATCAGGAGAAACAGTGAGTCGCCAATTTCACACGGTGCTCCGAGCAGTTTTAAAAATTGGAAAACACTATATTAAGGAAGTTGACACTACCACTAGTTTTGTCAATGATCCAAAATTTAAATGGTTTGGGGGTGTGGTTGGCGCCCTTGATGGCACTCATATAGATATGACTGTCCCTTTAGAGGATCGAGGTAGGTATCGGGATAGAAATGGTCACATTAGCACAAATGTTTTAGCAGCTTGTGATCCAAATCTCTGTTTTACATATCTTCTACCTGGTTGGGAAGGGTCTGCTTCTGATAAACGTGTCCTTCGCGACGCTCTTCAAAGGCATGCTTATAATCTTAAAGTACCAAAGGATAAGTATTTTCTTGTGGACTTAGGGTATACCAATGGTGAAGGTTTCTTAGCTCCATATAAAGGTACAAGATACCACTTAAATTTATGGCGAGGGAACACCCCAACAAATTCCAAAGAACTTTTTAACTTGCGCCATTCGTCACCTCCTAACACAATTGAACGAGCATTTGGTTGTATGAAAAAGCGTTGGGCTATTATGAGGACCAGTAGCTTTTATGGTAAAAAAACTCAAGTCAGAATCATAAATGCTTGTGCCATTCTACACAACTTCTTAAGATTTGAAAAAATGGATGAAACGGCTCTAATGAATGAGGTAGAACAAGATTTACAAAATGCAGTGTTACAAGAAGAGGATGGTGGAGAAGATTGTGTAGTGAGTGTTAGACAATCAGAAGAGTGGAATAATTTTAGAGACGATCTTACAGCAAAAATGTGGAACGATTATCGAGCTAGGAGAGGTATCTGACTATCCTCTAGCTCCTTAAAAAAGAGGAAAATGATGGTGGTAAGTAGTCATTAAAAACTCTTCATTTTAGATTATGCTTTTAGTTGAACTGTAATGTCGTAATGTGGGCTGGAGGTGTATGTTTTTATTAGCTTGTGCTGTGATAATTGAAACTGGTTGCGCTTCCTCACAAAGAGTTTAGTTGCCTCAACTTCCAAGTCATGTTTATAAAACTTCAATTCATTTCTTCTCTGAAAAACATGAGTTTGTTTGAGTTTGTTTGCTTATTCTGTCTAAAATCTCAAGGCTAATGTTTTGTGTTGGGCTTTTGAGGTCGCTTGAGTTTTAGACTCAAATCAATGATTTTTGCCATCTCCTACCTGACATTCTGTGAACTGATTGTCTTTCTTTGGTTAAAAGAAACTCTAGAACATTATTTAGGGTTCTGCTCAGTTTTTACCACCTGATGGATCTAGGACAGTTAGGGTTCCGTCTGAAAATTATGAGTTGGTTGAAGACTTTTGAGCCTTACCTTATCCAAGAGTCTTGTTCTGTATTGTGATTTGCGAGCTTGGTTGAAGACTTTTATTATAACCTTTCTTTCGATTTTCTTTGCTGATATGTTAGTTTTATTCTTCGTATTCTGAATAGGTTAGCAGTTAGCACATAATATGTTCTCTTCTGTCGTGATTCTTTCTTGTTGTGCGGAAGCGTGAATATCCCCGTGTTGGACCTCTGCTGCATCGGTGTCCACAACCAATAATAGTACGATATTGTCCGCTTTGGGCCAAGCTCTCACGGATTTACTCTTGGGCTCCTTCCCAAAAGGCCTCGTACTATTATATTTAGTAGATACTTATAAAGATAATCTTCCATCTCTATTCTACCGATGTGGGACAAGAGTTTGCACCCTAACAATCCTCCCCTCAAACCAAGGACCATCATCTTGACTCAGACCTTGACCTCCATGGAGAACTCCCCACACCATGCAGCCCCATCACCTAGACACCCGCATCACCAAGTCTTGATAACCTCCCCTTAATCGACACACCATGTGTCTCACGGGGCTTGTGCTACACTTGCGTACCAAACTCCTCTGCATCCAATATACCGTGGACTGGTCCGAATCCACTGCCTCAGCGCGTCACACCGGACCGCCTTTTTGTACTTACCATGGACCGCTTTTGTTGCCTCCATTAAGCCTCAACCCACCTCGCCGGGTTGCTGACGATCTTCTCTTGGACGGCCTGCCGTCTCAACGCCGTGAGACCATGTCGCTTCTCGCGAACATATTAGCTCTCCCCCGAGCTATAGGAATTCCACGTCTTATAGTGTAAGTCCACCTTCAAGTCTTGGCTTGATGAATCTCCGTGTCTAGACTCTAGCCCAAGTAGAACCTTGGGCTCTGATACCACTTGTTGTGCGGAAGCGTGAATATCCCCGTGTTGGGGCTCTGCTGCATCGGTGTCCACAACCAATAATAGTACGATATTGTCCGCTTTGAGCCAAGCCCTCACGGATTTACTCTTGGGCTCCTTCCCAAAAGGCCTCGTACTATTATATTTAGTAGATACTTATAAAGATAATCTTCCATCTCTATTCTACCGATGTGGGACAAGAGTTTGCACCCTAAAAATTGTTGTGCGGAAGCGATACGGAGTAGATGCAAAAATAAAAGACACACAATATTTAACGTGGTTCACTATCAATGCGATAGCTACATCCACCAGGGCGAGGGAGAATAATTCACTATGTCGGGAGAATTACAGATTACAAAAGATGAGCACAGAGTTTTTCTAGATCTGCCTCTTAAAACTCTCAATGTGTTTGCCTCACAAATCTCTCCTTAAAGAATAACTAGGTTAAGGTAGTGTTTATATATTAAACTACCCTAACAAAGACTAATACAATTAGGAAATTAAATAAACAAAATTATCAAATAAACCAAACTCGAAAATCTACGTAACCACAATGGCTAAATAGATTAGGAAAGTGGAGGGACCCACAACTTCCTAATACTAACCCAAAAGTCACGTAGCAAAGAAGAGCAAAACAGGAAAACGTGCGACCGCATAACTTGACTTTGCTTACTCGCCCGTGTCCGTCTTTTATTTTCTTCTTTAGTCTATTTTATCTCATCGTAATCAAACTTCGACATATCAATGCGACATACGAGCCACATTCTAACAATTCTCCACCTTGACTCGGACAGTCGTATTTAGCAAACGACTTCCAAATCACTCGACCAATATACAAGTCCTCAAGTAGACTTATATCTGCCATGTTCTAGCAAATTGAGCTCTCATACCAGAACACCATAGACTCCACCCTGAGTCTATAACCATCCAATATACCCTGGACTGGGTCTGCCGTCCACTAAGCCCTGGACTAGGCCTGCGTCCATTTAGCCCTGGACTGGGCCGCTCAAGGATGCTCCACCTTAAGCTCAGCACCCCGAAAGGTCAGGGACTTCTTTTGTTTTATGAGCACTCTTGCTAAATTTATATCCGTGTTTCTTACCAAACACACGCTGCTCATTAAACTCAAGGTTATTCACCTTGACACCATTAAGAAGATCCCTCTTGCACAATTGTTGTATCCCTCTATCACCCATATGACCAAGCCGCTTATGCCAAACCTTAGTCTTCTTCTTGTGAATTACGGATGCACAAATTGCAAAATTAGTCAGTGTTTCACCTTGTAATACATACAAGGAGTTTTGTTTGACACCTTTCAGCACCAAACTAGAACCCTTCGTGACAGACAAAATCTCCCCTTTACTCTGGAACTCATATCCTAAATCACTTAATGAACCAAGTGACATAAGATTCTTCCCTAAAGCTGGAACATGTCTCACATTAGTCGAAGTACACTTCTTACCCTCAGCAGTCTTCACCTTGATTGACCCAATACCCACTACCTCACAAGTAGCATTGTTACCAACAACAACGCGACCCTCATTAAAGGACTCATAAGTATTAAACCAATGCTTGTGTGGACACATATGATAAGAACACCCCGAATCTAGAATCCAACGATCAATAGGACGAACAGAATCAACCACAAGTGCATAGTCCGCCTCAGAATCGTACTCCAAATTCTTACTTTGAACTACAGCCGCATTAGACTTAGCTTTCAACTTAGGACAACTAGGTCTTTTATGCCCGGGTTCTTTACATAGATAACAGATAACATAATTATCAGCAATATTGGTGTCTGGAATATTAGACTTAGCCTTTTTCTTCCGAACTCCACCTTTTTTAGTATTATCAACAACTAAACCTGCCCCTGATCCGTTTTCTAAGTCAACAGTTGCTTTTTGTCGCAACTCCCTAGTGCAAAGTGCTGACTTCACTTCCTCTAGGGTCAATGTTTCTTTACCAAGAACAAAAGAATCCACAAAATTCCCATACGACGCAGGTAAAGAAACCGCAGAGAATTAAAGCAAAGATCTTCATCCTCAATCTTAACATCTATATTACGCAGATCTAGTAATATAGTATTATATTTGTCTAGATGATCACGAAGTGACATACCTATCTGCATCTTGAAAGAGAACAGACGTTGTTTCAACAACAACTTATTGGTGAGCGACTTTGTCATGTAAAAACTCTCCAATTTCAGCCATAACCCCATTGCAGTCGACTCATCGGCTACCTCAGTTAGGACATCGTCTGACAAACTCAACAAGATCGATGAATGAGCCCTCTCCTCCATTGTTAACAAGGCAGGATCTTCCGTCTCAGTCACCCTAGATTCAGCACCTGCAGCCGAAGCTTCAGTCTTCGTCACCTTCATGGAGAAACCCGGCGTCAAGGGTTTCCAGATGCACCGCTCCTTTAGCAAAACCCTCATCTTTATCTGCCATAGTGCAAAACTATTCCTCCCGTCGAACTTCTCAATCCTTATAGTGTCAGTTGCCATCTTCTCCTCCCTAGATCCAAAAAACCTAAGCTCTGGTGCCAATTGTTGTGCGGAAGCGATACAGAGTAGATGCAAAAATAAAAGACACACAAGATTTAACGTGGTTCACTATCAATGCGATAGCTACATCCACCAGGGCGAGGGAGAATAATTCACTATGTCGGGAGAATTACAGATTACAAAAGATGAGCACAGAGTTTTTCTAGATCTGCCTCTTAAAACTCTCAATGTGTTTGCCTCACAAATCTCTCCTTAAAGAATAACTAGGTTAAGGTAGTGTTTATAGATTAAACTACCCTAACAAAGACTAATACAATTAGGAAATTAAATAAACAAAATTATCGAATAAACCAAACTCGAAAATCTACGTAACCACAGTGGCTAAATAGATTAGGAAAGTGGAGGGACCCACAACTTCCTAATACTAACCCAAAAGTCACGTAGCAAAGAAGAGCAAAACAGGAAAACGTGCGACCTGCATAACAGCTTGCTTACTCGCCCGTGTCCGTCTTTTATTTTCTTCTTTATTTTCTTCTTTAGTCTATTTTATCTCATCGTAATCAAACTTCAACATATCAATGCGACATACGAGTCACATTCTAACAGTTTCGCCATAACTTGAATGTTCTTGGAGCTTATATTGTGTTGAGTTACATAGCAGGGGCCATCAGTAGGAGCTTATCACCCCACTTGATTTTAATGTTGTAGATTCTGACTTATCTTTTTATAGGTGATGGCTGAAAAAAGAAAGCAAGTTTTGGTTCCTACACAGCCCAAGAAAAGAGGATATATTTCTTGGAATAGCCAAATGGATGCACTTTTAATCTCGGTGTTGTATAATCAAGTAAGTCAAGGAAACAAGGGAGATGGGGATTGAAAGCCTCAAGCCTACCAAGCGGTGGTAGATGAGGTAAGAAGCAAGCTAAATGTATCCGTGACTACTGAAAATGTGAGGAATCGTGTCAAGATTTGGAGAAGGCACTATGGAACTATCATGGAGATAAGAACCAAAACTCAATTCAAGTGGGATGAGGAGAGGAAGATGGTGTTAGTACCACGTGACGATCAGGATGAATGGGATACATATATCAAGGTAATGCACCTGCTTTTTATTCTCTTATTTAGCAATGCTATGGTTGAGTTATGTAGGGTATGCTTTCCTATGAATCTTGATATAATTATAACAGTACTGATTGATCGAGCCACACTTATCGAGCCACCAGTTTGATGTGCTGATGTGCTGCTGCAACTAAGGCTAGAATGTTGTTTATGACTAAACATCAGTATATATATTTAGTATGTTTGATATGTGCTATTGGTTCTTGTTGCATTCGTGGGCGGATAAATTATCCGTGGGGCCTATGGTAATGAAAATGGTCGCAACTCTAAGCTCTTGATTCTTATATATGTGTCTGTATGTGTCGCAGTTGGAATAAATGAGTAAAGTATTGCTCTTGGTTTTTTGATTCCTACTTTCTTAACTAGAGATGAGTGTCACAGTACAGTAGTTTGCAAAAATATTAATGCAAGCCTGGCCTATGTTTTTGGCAATTGTTTCTGAAAGATTCTTATGCTCTTGGCTTTCATTGAAATGTCCCTCAAGTGTTTCACTTGTCAGAATACCGTGTTTTGAGATGATCTCTTTATTGTCTGTGAAATTTGTCAACCTGTGATAGTTTAGTTTATTACCTTGAAGCTCGATAGAAATACTGACTATGTTTCTTATAGCTCGATATATGTGTTCCGGGTGTAATTCCGAAGCAGCTATTTGTTACCACTCGTGGCTTGTAGAATGACGTCTTTGGTTGAATCCTTCTTTCGGCCTCTCCTGAAACAATGAACAAACTGAGGGCTCGGCTTTGGCCGAGCGTACTCACTCCGACGCTCAAGTCAGTGAACTTAAAGAGATAAGTTGTGTGTTACTTGGCGAAGTATATGTTGTAGAGAGATAAAGAAGATATTACCAGATTATGAGGTGTTTAGGTTAAAAAGTCGATCCTTTCCTCAATGAGAGTTGAGGAGTATTTATAGACTTTCACCTTTTGTCACGTAGTGGCCAAGTGGCCAAGTGGCTAGCAGATGGAAAGACTGATCTACCCTCGGCCGAGGGACCCATGGCAGGCCGGCGGGCCCTGTTGACTCCATGCCGAGGGGTCTTGGATATGAGTACGCGGATATGTGCCCCGGCTGGCTAGTTGTCCTAGCCGAGGCACAGGAGACAGGCCGACAGGCTGCGTCGGTTAGGCTGTCTAAGTCGTTGACTTGTTGTGGATATCTTTGACCTTGCTCAATATGTTGACTCGGTCAGCGGGTGCAGAATATACCCCATCAATTTGCCCCCAGCGTAGTCTATGCCGTGGTATGGACCTTCGATGAGTGTTGAGCGTATTCTGCGCAAGTTGAAATTTTCTGCCCCGGCTTCTTCTACCTCGGCTTGGTCCTGCTTAGGCCGTACCATATCCCCCCTCCACATGGATGTGTAATGGACATCAGATGTGGAAAAGAAAGTGGCGCTGGCCGAGACCGAGGTTGTGAGTGCCGTGTGCTTTTGATTGCCACCAGCCGGTGCTGCCAAGCTTGGTTGAATCAGCGGGCCGTTTGGCAAGTAGATACCAAGGGGTGTGTTGAAGAAGATACGTCGATTGGCATTCTGTGGCTGCATGCTTGACATGTGTCTCGTTGTTGATTGGTTGACACTTCATGGGCTTTGCCCTGATTGGTCGGATTTGAGTGGGCTTTGCCCTATAAATAGGAGAGTTAGCCCCTGAATTTGGCCTTCCAAATTCATTTTCTCAAAAAATTTTCTTCTTGCTTAACTTTCTTTGTGAAACTTCTCTCTAGTCTTGAGCGTTACTCGGCGTAGCACTTTTTCTTCAAGGTAAACAAACAAATTTTCAACTTTTAATTGTTAAGTTTTTTGTTGTGAACATGTCTTCTGCTGATGCCGGTCCTAGTAACCGTGCGCCGGGGGGTTCCCCGACGCGTCTTGATGAAGAGGAGGCACTAGCCGCCGTTCTAATAAGGTCTGGGGGCCCTAGGTCTCCTTCTCCTGAAGTTGATCCAAAAGCTCTGGAGGATTGGGAGGATGATGATGATGTTGATGATGACGGTGATGATGTTGAAAGGACTCGTCCTAATGAGGAGAGGCCGTACATCATGGATCACGGCGACGCCTGTAAGGTCTGCCCTGATCGTGCTTGGTCCCACAAGTTTGCCAGTTGTTCTGGTCCTGACGTTTTCGAACGTCACTTCTCCTTCGGCAGGGGTATAGTATTGTAATTCCCGAGGAAGGTCGGGCGGTCTGTTGCCCTCCTCGGGCTGCATCGGCGTATACATCGGACACCGGAGTATGGGCTCGGTTTCCTACGAATGAACACGTTATGGCCATAATCAGAGCCATGAACGTCGCCGTGGCCCAACTGCATCCGTTGGCCATTAGGACTATAGTCGGCTTTGTGTGGCTCTGTCTTTTCAAGGGGGAGGTCCCGACGGTGAACTTTTTCCGCCGGATTCATCACCTTCGGCCGTCGGCCCCTGGTCGCGTTGGGTGGTACAGCGTGCAGACGGAGCCGGGTTACGTCTCCGTTGATAAGCTTTCTTCCTGTAAGGACTGGAAAGATCGGTGGGTGTACGTTGAGGTTCCGGAGGATTACCCACTGCCCCGGTCCTTCCAGCACCAAGTCAACTTGCGGTGCGAGACTAAGGCGGAGCATGACAAATGGGTCTCCCGGAGTAAGCTTAAGATGGACGCCAGCAAGGTCCCTCTTAATGCGGATGAGAAGCGGGCTATGAGCCTTTTTGAGGTGGAGATGAATGGGATGCCGAAGGGATGGATTCCTCCGACGCAGATCATTCTTCAGGATGCGCCGCTCTGCCACGTCGGCCTCATACCGGCCCTCGAACGGGGTGAGTGGGGTTGGTGTGAGGCCCATCCCTGCTTTTAATGTTTCTGTTATTTGAACTTTGATTTATTTCTTCTACTTAACCCTTGCTTCGTTTCCTTTGCAGACCATTTTGGCCGGATGCGTCGAAGATATCCTTAGGAAAATGGGACTTGATAAGAACAAGCAAGTTGTTGACTTGCATCCTAAGGCCCAGGCTCGTGATCGCAGACCGTCGCCGAATGACCTCATGGATCAGGAGCTGAAGGGCTTAAATACGACGGCGGCCCAGGCGAAGGTTGCTGGTAACATACCGCGCCGAACGCGGAAAACAAAGTCTTCGGCGGCGACGGCGTCAACATCAGTTCCACCTCCACTCCCTTCAGTCGAAAAGGAGACGGTGGAGGTCGTTGATATTACCGCCGAGGAGGTGGTCACCTTGGCAGTGGAAACTCCTCTCTTCCGCAAGAGGAAAGAGCCTACGCGCCGCCGATCTCGCGCATCTCGCATCACTCGCTGCCGTGCCGACAAAGAAATGCGACCTCCACCAAGAAGGCCAAGCATGGTACAGATCTATCCCGTGGCTCAGACTTAGCCGGTTCATTAGGCGTTCCCCGATGACAGCTCTCTCGGTATGTCCATGTATGTTGACACGGATGCTTTAATTGAATTTTTGTAGATCAACCGCCGTCGTCTCACCGGGCACGCTGTTGACGGCGCGTCGAGAAGAAAACTGCGCAGACAAGTGGTCAAGATGCCACCGTCGTCACCTCCTTCCCTCAGCCTACCCCCATCCAGATTAGGTCGGAGGGCCTAAGTTTGGCCAGGATCTTTGTCGAAGTGGGCGATACGGCCGGTGCTCTTATTGTGGAGTAAGAGAAGACCATTCTTGAAGCCGCCCACGGCTCGAGCGGCTCGGGCTTGAACTCGATCTCGCGAACAAGGAAGCCGAGAGGGCCAAGGCCGAGGTCAAGAGGCGTCCGTGCCGAGAGAAAACTTAGGGAGGACGCCTTTGAAAAGCGATCCTCGCCGAGAGAGCCAAGGCCGAGGCGCGCGGCTGAAGCCGCTAAGTCGCTTTGGAGGGGCGTGACCATCTTGAGAAAGTCGCCGACTTTCATGCTAAGCAGAGGGACGAATGGAGGGGCATGTTTCAGGCCCAGGGGAAGGTGGTTCGGAATAAGGATGTTATCATCGCCCAAAGGGAGGAGGACATTGAGACGCTCCAAACCGTTATCCTCCCTAACATGTGCGCCCAATACCGGAACCTGGCCGAAGAAGTCGCCGGGGAAGTGATAGGGAGCTCTTTTCGATGGCTCTTTCCGTGGCAAAAATTCGACGAGCCGCTTGATGACAAGCTTGAAGCTAAGGAGAAGGCCGCGGAGGCGAAGGTCGCCGAGGAGGCGAAGGTGAAGAAGGAGGAGGAGGGAGGTGCGGAGAAGGCGGCCCGTCTTGAAATTGCGAAGCGGCCAAGGAGGAGGCCGAGAGCGAGGGCGGCGAGGTGCGGGGCCGCAAGATACCGAGATCGCCAAGACAACTTCTGGGTCGCCTACCAAAGACGATGCTGCTAACGTTGCTGATGGCAAGCAGCAATAGGCATAGGGAGATGGGCGGTCGTCACCAGGTTCACCCGGCATCTCGGATAGTTTCAGCTGTTCAGGGGCCAACTATTAAGCCTTTCCTCCCTGCCATCTTTTGGCGCTTCAAATGATATGTCTGTAACCTTTTGCTTTTCTTTTCCTTGTTTTTTGTAAAACTTTGGTAGGTTGTGTTTTGGCTTATCCCTATGGGGACGACCGTCGTCTGTATTCTCCTTTCTTGTAATCATTTTTTAATAAAGCTTGTTTATTGGCCCCCGGCTTGGCCGGGGTTTTGATCACAATCCTTCACTTGTCTTCTTGCGTTATTAATTGAGCGCTTTTTCGTTTTTACCTTCGGCCTGGCCGAGGCTGCTAGAATGCGTATCTCAACTGTGTTTAACGTCTTTTTTCTTTAAACATGTTAGCATGTTGGTCGGTTCCTCTTTCACTCTCGGTCTGGCCGAGGCGTCCGATTTGCGTTTCCAACCGCCGTTGTAAACATGTTAGCGTATCGACCGTTGTGTCCCCCCGCCAGGCCTTCGGTAGGCCGAGGCGGCTAGAGGTTACGGCTCGACAGCGTTCGTCAGATCTCGTAGACATATTGATCGCTTCCTCCGCCAGGCCTTCGGTTGGCCGAGGCGGCTAGAATTGCGTCTCAACTGTACTCATACGTTCCTAAGGCATGTTGGTCGCTTTCGCGAGTATCAATCGCTGGTTGTTGATCGCGCGTGGCGTCTACTTCTTGGGGTGATTTGCCGGCTTGGGCGTGGCGTCTACCTCGATATGACTACGGAGGGGATAAACACTTTGATGGAAAACTTGGATGATTCTTTATTAGATATAAACACGCGTCGGGATGCCAACAGTTGTCTTGGACACCTCCGCCGCTATACAAAGTATTTCCTGAGATTGTCAGTGTTCCAATGGCTCATCAAAGGCACACCCTCCATGTCACGTCGGCCGGTATGTACCCGGCCTCATTTCTTCAACCACTTTGTAGGGACCTTCCCGATTAACCGTCAATTTACCATGAATGTTCCCTTTGTTGGTGGCGGCCGACTTTCTTAGGACTAGATCTCCTACTTTTAAGTCCCTTTTGTGGACTCTTCGGTTGTAGGCTCTTCTCATTCGGTTTTGGTATACTGCCAAGTTGAGGCGTGCTGTATCTCGGCTTTCTTCGACCAGGTCTAGGGAGGTTCTAAGACCTTCCTCATTTTCAACCGGGTTAAAGGTGGTGTTTCGAATGTCGGCGCACCGTTGCTTCAATTAGCGGGGATCGCTTCGGACCGTAGACTAAGTGGAATGGACCACTGTTGCTTCTTTCTCCGTGGTTCGAAGGGACCACAGACGCCCGGGTAGTTCATCGGTCCATCTTCCCTTTAGGTCTTCAACTGTCTTCTTCAAACCGTTGAGGATCGTTTTATTGGTGCCTCGCTTTGTCCGTTGCTCGTGGGTGGCGGACGGAGGAGTATGCAAATTTGATACCAAGTTCCTCCAACCAGTTCATTATTGTGTCACTCCAAAACTCTCGGCCGTGGTCAAATACCATGACTTGGGGTAACCAAAACGAGTTATGACATTTTCCTGCATTACCTTTCTTACGGCCGTCGTCGTCTTGGGCCGGCATCATGCGACGGCTTCAACCCATTTGGTGAAGTAGTCAACGGCGACAATCAGGTACTTTCTTCCTCCGGATGCCGTTGGAAATGGCCCTAGTAGATCCATCCCCCACTGTGCAAAAGGAAGGGGACTAAGTACCGCTGCAGTCTCGGGAAGGTGCATGTATCACCGGAGCATGCATTTGACAGTTGTTGCATTTTTTGGTTTTGGTTCTGGAATCCTCAAGCATGGTGGGCCAGAAGTAGCCGGCTCGGAGGGCTTTGTGGGCTAGTGTTCTTGCCCCCATGTGATGACCACAGATGCCTTCGTGAATTTCTCACAAGATTAGCTCGCGTCGGGTACCGGGCCGACACATTTCAAGAGTGGCCTTGTCACGGACCTCCTGTATAGTTCTCCTTCAAACACCAAGTACCTTGCTGCGATCCTCTTTATCTTCTGTGAGAGACTGCGGTCCTCCGGTAATTCATTCATCAGTTTGTACTTCATTATCGGAGTCATCCACGTCGTCTCGGCCTCTATGTCGCCCACCATGCCGACGGTCTCGATAATGCTTTTGGCATTCCCGATGTCCACCAAAGACGGTTCGACCGACATTCTTGATGGTTGAAGCGCAAGCTTTGAGAGAGCGTCGGCTCGGTTGTTCTCAGACCTGGGAATGCATTGTATCTGGAAAGATTTCAATTTTGAAGTGTCAGCTTTTACCCTTTCCAGGTATCTTACCATCCCGTCGTCTCGAGTCTCGTACTCTCCTCTGATTTGATTAGCCACTAAAAGTGAATCTGTTTTCAAAATGATGTGTTCCGCCCGGCAGCTCTAGCTAGCTCGACTCCGGTTATCACCGCCTCGTATTCGGATTCGTTGTTCGAGGCCGAGAAGGTAAATTTCAAGGCGTACTCAAACTCGTCCCCGTTTGGGCTGATGATAAGTATCGGCTCCGAGCTGTTCGCCGTGGAGGACCCGTCGGTGTATACTTCCCATACTCAGGGGTTTTGCTCTTCTTGATATGT
Organism: Silene latifolia; assembly: GCF_048544455.1. Lineage (NCBI taxonomy): Eukaryota > Viridiplantae > Streptophyta > Magnoliopsida > Caryophyllales > Caryophyllaceae > Silene > Silene latifolia. The sequence goes on from NC_133529.1 coordinate 13,675,574, forward strand.
GCACTCGGCCAGGAATCTGCAAGTGCCTGTCCCTTTATCGAGGGCCTCGGCTTGTATTAAATGCCGAAGCCGGATAGCTCTCTCGCCCATTTGATGAGCTGCCGGATTGCTCAAATTTTTCCAATGCTTTCTCCAATGGTTGGTCGGTTAAGACCGTCACGGGATGTGCGTCGAAGTAAGGCTTCAGTTTCCTTGCGGCAACGACGACAAAGGCGCTTTTTCAATCGGTGGGTAATTTCTTTCGGCGGGCAACAATGTATGGTCGACAAAGTAGATTGGGTGTTCTTTGTTTGTCTTCTTCTCTCGATGATCACGGCCGACCGTGGCCGAGGTAATCGCTATGTATAGATATAGCGTCTCCCCAAAGATCGGCCGGACGGGGTTGGGAGAGTTTGAAGATGAGCTTTCGAGTTGCTTGAAAGTCGTGCTCTGTTCCTCCCCACTGAAGTCCTTATTTCCCTTCAACACTTTGAAGAATGGGGTGCTCTTGTCGGCTGACCGAGATATAAAACGGGCCAGAGCCGCCATTCTCCCGGTCAACATCATAACCTCTTTTCGATTCCTTGGCTCCGACAGGTCCAGGATTGCTTGGACTTTCTCTGGATTGGCATCAATTCCCCTGGCGCTGACAAGCACGCCGAGGAACTTACCTGACCGGACACCGAAGTTGCATTTCATTGGGTTAAGTTTCATCTTGTATTTCCTTAGTGAACAAAATGTCTCGTGTAAATCGGCTAAGTGCTCGCCGTCAGACTTGCTTTTTACAATAGCATCGTCAACGTAAGCCTCAATGTTTCGCCCTTTTTGATTTTGGAACACTTTGTCCACCAGTCTTGTGTAAGTCGCGCCGGCGTTCTTCAAACCGAACGGCATCATTTTATACATGTATGTGCCGTTACCAGTGATGAATGCGCATTTAGGCATGTCTTCTTCGGCCATGAATACCTGATGATACCCTGAGAAGGCGTCCGGCAGCTCAAAGATAGTGTAGCCTGCCGTGGCGTCGATTAAACTATCTATTCGAGGCAAGGGATAACAATCTTTGGGGCACGCTTTATTAAAATTGGTAAAATCTACACACATCCTCCACGCCCCCGATGATTTCTTCACCATTACAACATTAGCTAACCACTCAGGATAAGTACAAGGCATGATAAAGCCCGCCGCTAGTAATTTATCTACCTCGGCTTTGATGGCTTCATCTTTCTCGGCTGAGGAGTTCCTCATCTTCTGCTTGACAGGGCGAGCGGTGGAGAGTACGTTCAGCTTGTGAACAATTACCTCCGGGCTCACGCCTGGCATCTCGGCTGTTGAGTAAGCGAAGACGTCTTTGTTCTTCCTCAGCAGGTCTAGGAGAGCGGCTCTGAATTTTGGCTCCAGGTTGACACCGACAGTTACGGTGCGCCCTGGGTCAATTTCCACTTCTTCGGTCTCGGCTCCTTCGACCATGCCGACGGTTGCATCCATGAGGTCGCCCTCCTGTTGTAAGGATGGGCTCTTCCCCTTCTCTGACTTCTTCGCCACTTTGAGGGATTGCATGTTGCACCCTCTGGCAGATATCTGGACGTTGACCACTTCGTCTTTCTCATCCTTTGAGACGAGTTTATGCACTTCCCCCCGGTCCGAGACATACATCGTTGTCGGGCCCGGATGGATATTGCGCATCGGCCTCGCTCGAGTGACTCGGCCTATGAGAACGTTGTAGGCGGACGAGCCGTCAATGACCACGAACTCGAGACGGGACGTTCTTAGCCGCATTCCCTCACCGAACATCATTGGCCTGATTGACCCCGGGGTACCAGGCCGCCCCGGAAAAAGCGTACAATGATTGGTGTAGGGGCTCAAGTCCTCAACCTTCGACCGAGGTTGAAAGCACTCCCGAACATAATGTTCGTGTAGGCGCCTGTGTCAATCATGCACCTCTTGACCAGGTGGTTGGATATGTCCAAGTGGACTACTAGCGGGTCGCTGTGCGGGGCGATGACTCCTTCGTAGTCCTTCTTCCCAATAGTTATGTCGGGGATGTTGGAAGCGGGGGTCGCTGTTTTGGGCACAAAGTTGATGGTCTGATATAGTTCGTTCAGGTGCCGTTTGTGCCCATGAGCAGACCCACCGTTCTCATTGCCCCCGATGACAACATGGATTACTCCTATCCGTTCAAAGACGGACTTTTTATTTGAGCCGCCGGTATCCTTCTTTTGGCCTCCGGCAACATACTTGCCGAAGCTCCCCTTCCGGATCAGCTCTTCAATGGCATTCTTCGAGATGCCGGCGATTTGTCGATTAAGTGACCGGTGTGGCCGTGGTACTCACAAGATCGGCTCGTGTCACCGTCCCCCTCGCCTTGGGAGGCCTTTCCCACTTCTGACCCTCGTTCTTGCTCAGGGCGAAGACCTCGGCAGCAGATACGACCAAGGGGGTGTGGCCATTGAACCGCTTTTGGTAGTACGGTCCTGAGCTCCCCCCGGCGCCCGCCGAGTTCTGTTTCCTGGCAGATTTGTCAGACCGTGACCTATTATTGTCACGGCGTCCTTCATCCGGGTTGTCCTCCCGGCGGCTCTTTCTCTCTGAGTGCCCGGCCTCGTCGGGGCCTACCTGGTTTTGTGGTAGTCCTCCACCTTTATGGCATGGTCGGCCATCTTCCTGGCGGAGTCTAGGTTCAGGCCGCCGCACTTGATGAGCTCATTTTTTAAGTCTCCTCTCGGGAGGCCTTTCATCAGTGCGAAGGCCGCCGTTCATTGTTCACTCACGAATCTGCCTGAACCTTGGCGTCGAACCTCTTCACATAACTCCGGAGAGACTCGCCTCCTCTCTCGATAGTCGGGAGGTCCGATGTCTCGACGGCCCTCCTCTTGTTGCAAGAATACCGGGCCAAAAATGTGTCCCTTAGGTCGGCATAACAGTATACCGACCCATCGGGTAGCCCCTTGTACCAACTTTGTGCCATCCCATGAAGAGTCGTTGGGAAGACTCGACACCAAACCTCATCGGGTTGCTCCCATACCGACATGTAAGACTCGAAAGCCTCGGCGTGGTCGGTTGGGTCGCCTTCTCCTTTGTATAATATGGGTGGCAACTTTAGCTTAGTCGGCACCGGGACCTCTAGGACATAGGCATCGAGGGGCTGTCTGACCACGTGTCGAATGACACGCGGCGATCGGCTCCTTACATCCTTAGTCCGGCTCCTCTCCCCGTGGCGAGAAGGACTTCTTCTCCGACTCTGGTGAGTCGGGCTTCTTCTCCGACTCTGGTGAGTCGGACTTCTTCTCCGACTCTGGTGAGTCGGACTTCTTTCACTCCTCTGGGGCAGGCCTCGTCGGTGCTGCGGCGACGCTGTCCTCCCGCGAGTGCGAGAAGGACTCAGGTCTACCACTAGCACTCTGGGCTCCCCCGGCATCTTGACAGGGTCAGCTTCCTCCAATGCTTCGTTCAAGTTTCTCGGAGTCACATTTTGGGCCCTGGTCTCCTGTGCGGGTGCCGCCGCTCTTGTTGATGTGACAGTGTGAGTCGGCGTGCCACCCATTAGGTCCAGGAGTAGCTTCAGTTTAGCTGCATCAACCACATGTCCCATGATGGTGACTTGGTCGGCGGGCAGCGGCGTATCTGGTATTATTGGCATCCCGTACGCCGGTTGAATTACTCGGCCGGTGGAGGGCGCACAACCCCTGCAATGTGTGGACGGTATCATCTTGGCGAGAAGTCGGTTTCGTCGGTCACAATTGCTTAAAATTTGTTTTGACATCTTCTTAGCTTGTTGGGTGGGTTTTGTTTTTGTGTTTTTTTTTTTTTGTAAGGGATTTGACTAGCTTCTAGTATCTGTTTCCCCACAGACGGCGCCAATTGTTCCGGGTGTAATTCCAAAGCAGCTATTTGTTACCACTCGTGGCTTGTAGAATGACGTCTTTGGTTGAATCCTTCTTTCGGCCTCTCCTGAAACAATGAACAAACTGAGGGCTCGGCTTTGGCCGAGCGTACTCACTCCGACGCTCAAGTCAGTGAACTTAAAGAGATAAGTTGTGTGTTACTTGGCGAAGTATATGTTGTAGAGAGATAAGGAAGATATTACCAGATTATGAGGTGTTTAGGTTAAAAAGTCGATCCTTTCCTCAATGAGAGTTGAGGAGTATTTATAGACTTTCACCTTTTGTCACGTAGTGGCCAAGTGGCCAAGTGGCTAGCAGGTGGAAAGACTGATCTACCCTCGGCCGAGGGACCCATGGCAGGCCGGCGGGCCCTGTTGACTCCATGCCGAGGGGTCTTGGATATGAGTACGCGGATATGTGCCCCGGCTGGCTAGTTGTCCTAGCCGAGGCACAGGAGACAGGCCGACAGGCTGCGTCGGTTAGGCTGTCTAAGTCCTTGACTTGTTGTGGATATCTTTGACCTTGCTCAATATGTTGACTCGGTCAGCGGGTGCAGAATATGCCCCATCAATATGTATACTGGAGTAGGACGGATTTACAGGCTGTTATTTGTGTTCGCGGTTAGATAGAAATTGTTTGTATCACTGCCATCTTTGGCGTAGTTGGTTGTCAATACAATTTCCATAGCCACTCGGGATAATTTGGTATAGCAGCAGGTTACTTTCGTCTTGTTACTTTGCATATTTCTTGTATTTTTATCCAGTGTGTAAACTTGTATTTTTTGTAGGCCAACCCAGCTGCTTCATCTTATGCCAATAAATATATCGAGCACTGGGATGATATATTGATATTACTTGGACCCGATAGAGCTGTTGGTGAAGGAGGGGAGCACTATGAAGAGGGTGCTACTATGATGGGTGAGGAAGCATGTGATGGTTCAACTTCCAGCATTGATACTACTTCAACAAGCTCCAAAAAGAAGCGAAAAAGTGACAGTCTAGCGGATGCGGTTACTCAGGTTGCTGACACACTCAAATCTTATGTTGAAGCTAGACTTAAAGCAACTCCAACTTTGGGAGGAAAAGAGATATTTGATGAGGTTTCCAAAGTTGTTGGCATCCTCCGTCCTCAAGTTCTACAAGCCGTAAATATGTTCGTGGAGGCACCGGTGAAATTTCAAGTTCTCAAAGACCTTCCGAGTGATCAAAAATTAGATTGGATTTTGATTTGTCTTGATGAGCGTAGTAGAGCATTCTAGTTGAAACTATAGATCGAATTTGATTATAGTTGGACAATTTGTTGCAATAACACAGTTGTAGTTAAAATCTATGTCGAATGATTATTTTGTATTGCGGAAATTTTTTGCCTAAAACCTTGCAATATGAGTTAACTACTTGAAAATTGAGTTTGGATCAAATTTGGATTCTCAAATTCTTTGTATTGCCAAACATAGAAATTGGATTTCAAATTCTAAATTTCAAATTCTTTGTTTCCCAAACAAAGAATTTGAATTTGAGAATCATGATTTCACATTCCTAATTTGAAACTGGTCATTTAAAATGAAATTCAAGTATCCAAACGGGGTCTAAATGGAAAGGATCTTTGTTGATCTATGTGATACCTTTTAAATTTACGGAAAATTCTGTGCTATCCCTAAACTATGTTCTTTTGCACGTGATATCAAACCTTTTAAATTTGCTCACATGGTACTTTGATATTTAATTTTTAAGCACGACATGTCATTATTATTAATTTTCTTTTTTTTTTTGATGATGACGCCAACCGCTACCTTTATTGCTCATTGGGTAAACCCCCGGATATGCGTAATAGCCTTTAAATCACGTATACCAGATAAAATACCTGAGAGTGACACCCATTTTTATCATTCTTAAAATCTTCAATGTAGTAAGAAAACGAACTTGTGCCTATTTTTACAAAAAAAAGATTACCTCTTCGAGATCTATAATTTGATAACATAAAAAACGGGCATTTGAAATTTAAGTTTGAAGCTATGTTGATTTGATATTTTCGTACAAAAAACCCTAGAAAATGTCAGCGCACAATTGTTTTTTCTTAAATCATAAATTATGATGATGTACTCATTCTAGAACAAAAATTTGGCCGATTCCGAATTTCGTTCTAGAAGTTATGTTCAATTGAAATTTTTTATAACGAGAAAAAATGATATGGTTGTGAATGAAAATCAAATGTAGAGGGTACTATGTACAAAAACTTAAAATACCGATTCCGAATTCCCTTCTAGAAGTTATGTTTCACTTTTTATTTTTATTATGTTTTGAATTAATTAGAATTTTATTAGTTATATTTTGTGTGTTTGTATTAATATTATAGGAGGATGATATACTTGCATATTAATAACAATGCACGAGAAAGGAAATAATGGATATGGTTCTTCTTTACATATTTTTTTTTCGTTTGGATGTCTCTTTCATTTTTGTCTGTTTCTTTTTTCTATAATGGTGTATTTGAAATATCGAATGGTAGCAAAAATCTTTAATAAGTTGTTAACATGTTGTTACATTATTGTCCTTCACTCTTTCCTACACTTTGGTCTCTTTTGTAACACTTATGTTCTATTTTTATTTTGTCAAACATGTTACAAATCAAATTGTTTAGCCAAATTGTTAAAGTATGATGCACATATGTCAATTTGATCGTATCATAGTGTTATAATATGCATAATAAATATTATGCATGATTAGTAATTAGTTACAAACCGATTCTTATTCTCCAATTCATAATGCTTTCAATCCTTTAAATCATTTTTTTTGTTTTTCATCAAATATACTATTTTGTAGCTTACAATATTTTTGGATAAATATTTTTTTTGAATGATTTGTTTATATTTTATTTTCTCATGAATTAGGAAATGCTAATATTTCGTATGAAGTATAATAGTATTGTTTTGATTATAATTTTTGATGAATGATCGAATATGAAGAAGCTATGTTTGAATCTAAATTCATAAATCTCTATTTATTGCGTGATTTCAATAAATGTATAATTAATTTGCTCATCTTATACTATTAATAATAACTATTAGAGTTCACTTATAAAGTCTTCATCCTTACTTTACTCTCTTACTTTTTGTCCCCAAACCTAATCTTATATATAATACGGAGTATATTATTAGAACACAAATTGTGATATTTTATATATGTGTAGCTTTTCCTTGGAATTATTCGGAATAGTTGTTAAAGTTGCTCATATAAAAGTTCACGCCTGTTTCTTTGGAAGATAAACATAGGGCCAATTAGTTTAAAATGCACCAAAACGACAATAAAACAATATCTCCATTCAAGCAATAAAGAGGCAAGTTGCAATGTTTGTTGGTGAAGAAAATCATTCATATTTTATAATCTTTAAGCCGATCAAAACAATGATCAAATAATAAAGAGACAATTGAAAAATCATTAATTAAAAAGGCAATTAAAGAACCATTAATTTAAGAGGCAATTGAAGAATCATTAGCAACTTAAACGAGAAAATTGAGAGTCGTAGATTTTTTTTCTATAAAATCTCACCCAAATACCAAATCATATTGTCTTATTTGATACCAGGTTGTCCAAACAACATTACCCGTCCTTACAAAAGTCAGTTTTTTTGTTCTCTATGTAATTTAGAGTATTTTAGTGGAATTTTATGTCTCCTTTTTCATTTTCTTTTTATTCATGTATTTATATTTAATAATCTTAATTGGAGGTGCCAATTCAATTAATTAAATTGACAATTTAATTAATGATGTTATTGTAGGAGGTGTGTATATATGTTAATGCGATCCTAACATGGATGTGCTTTGAATTCACGTAATTATTTTGCATACCCAATAAGAAATATTTTTACGAAACTAGAATAATTATCCATATTGTACAAGTTTTAGGATTTTGATGCGAGTATTTATTTAAATTCTATATCTGTATGTGTACTTACTATAAGTTAAGTAATAAGAATGTTATATTTTTGTAGAGAAAGAAAGGAAAATGAATGAAAAGTAATCACGCTATATATTTCGAAGTTAGAAGGTTTTTAAGAGTAGAAAATAAATTTCAATGTAATTTGTTCATATATCGAAGGGCGACTTCTTTTAAGTTTTGTTTTATTGGTAGCAACTTGTATTCATATTTTTAAAACATTTGAAAACATGGGACGACAATGGAGCGCAAATTCATGTTCCAATACTTCTATGATGTCAAGATTGTCCATATAAGACCACAAGTACCCGAATGTTCAATTTGACGAACTGTCCTTGCTTCAAAACAACTAAGCTATTCACATTTTGCTTTGCCTATAATCCCGAATCAAAAATTTGGAGTGTATTGAACTTTTTTTTTGAAATACCGCTCCCTGAGTCGTGTTCATTTACTTACCTTTATTTTTAATTATTTTGTGAGTGGGCTTTTAATTAAAATTAAACAAATGATTGGGAGAGATACTCCAAATAAGTTATTCACAAATTACACTTAAACACTGTTAATTATTAACGATCCCGTGATTTTCACGGGCTCAAAAACTAGTTTGTCATCAATTTAATTGCACTATATAGTTTTAAATCACTAGCACCGTGTAATGGACCCGATTAAGGGATCTCAATGCAAATATTATATAGTTTGGGTTAAAATTAAATTATATAGAAACTTGGTAATTTTCCTAAATATTTGTAAGAGACTAAAATATGGTTAATTTCCTTAAAATAAAATAATTAATTTAGATGGTCAATTTCCTTAAAATAAAATAATTAATTAAGATGGTCAATTCCAAGGAGACTAAGGAGTCGTTTGGTTACATACGGGAACTTACAATGCCTAGGAAGTGTCATATCACATGATTTTAGAATTCATGTGAATTAGAAAATGTTGTTTGGTTACATGTAGGCATTGTAATTCATGTAGGTATTCCCACTTACCTAGGGGGATCTAGGTAAGCAACTTCCTCCATTATGGAGGAATTGGAATTCATGGGAAGTTCCAATTCATGTGAATTGGGGTAACCAAACAACCTACTCATTTTGCAATTCACGTGAATTAAAGTTCCTGTGTAATTTAGTGGGCAACCAAACGACCCCTAAAAGAAAGAAGATGCATGATAATTTTCTTAAATATTTATAGACTAGTATTGGTGCCCGGCTTCGCCCGGGCTACCTCTATTTATCATTATTTTTTTTTTCATTAAATAAAATACTTAAAGTTGCATAAACCATTAATTTATCATTAATATACTTTTAATAACATATCCTAAAATTACGATGAAATAAATTTTGAGACAAATTCATTACTATTTACTCTTATTAATGAAACAATAGTAATAACATTTCACTACTTGCCCGTAATCATTGTTACTTTCACTACTCCCGTCGTAATTATTGTTACTGTCACTAATGTCGCATTAACATTGATAATTTCTCTACTCCCGTTGTAATTATTGTTACTTTCACTGTTGTCGCATTAATATTGATTATTTCACTACTCTCATTGTTGTTTCTACAACTCTCACTAATCTCGTTGATAATATTGTTACTTTTATTATTCAAATGAGTGATTACTATCATATAACTAGATCCAATGTTACTATAATTCTTTCTTTACTGACGAAATTACTTTTACTACTCAGACATGCAATTTTAAGAGGATTATATATTTATATAAATATATTACATATGCATTAAATCAAATCGAAAGAATTATGCAATATTATATATTATGAAATCTAACTTGAATTATTTATAACCTACTTATATTATATTTTTGTATGTTAAATAATTAACATTCTCTATACATCGAATAAACTATAAAGTTTAATAAAATTGCATGATTTTAAATTTAATATATAACTTTATATAATTTTATGATGATAATAATTAATACCATAAGTGTGCATGTTTATACTAATTAATTATTTTATTTATGATGATAATAATTAATACCATAAATGTGCATGTTTATACTAATTAATTATTTTATTTTAAGAAAATTGACCATAAGTGTAACACCCCCTCATACCAAGGTGCCTTACCAGGACCACCCTACCATGAAAGTGCGTTACTATCTCGGTTACCCGAGGTTAGTAAATATCAAAAGCTTCTGAACTAAGCACACTTATTAAAGTACCAATAATATAATGTTTACATCAAAACCAAATCCCAAATTGATCCAATGAAATATAAATAAATGTCTAACAACTGAAAATCATAACTACGACTCGAACAGCGGTGCTACGACTGATGATGACAATTCCCCCATGACTGTCCCAAGCTCACCAATAGCAATACCTGTCAAGTCTGCTCACCATCCCCGAATGGATCACCGCAGTTTTACAAACAACAACACGGGGTCGATTACTCAATCAATGTAAGGCGGACAACACGGTAACCCGGTGATCATCCACACTCCGGTCTCCCGATCTCACATAGTAACCGACTACACACCGAAGTGTGTAGCTCGCGCATTACCCATCGCAAGGTAATCCACGCCGCCGATGGGTGACCGCAGCCGATCCCACCAAGTCCAGCTCATCAACGAGCGACTAAAAATCCCTGTCCCTTAATGTGCACATCCCCTCCCGTGGCGGGTTCCACGGAGGGCGAACTAGGGTGTGAAGCCACTCCCGCAAGTGACTCCACCACAATCATAAACACACAGCATCACAGCTGTCACAACCTCTCCACACCAACATCGTCACAACAACGCCCATACTCCGATGATCAGCAGTTAACAATAATCACAAAACAATCATGCCATAACAATTAACAGTAAACTGAGTAGGAAAACCCTACCTTAGCAATCAACAGTAGAATAGAGATCAGACAATCAGAAAGGCTCCTCTACGAAGTCTTCTCCTATACAATAACCACACATAGCACGATTACATATTGAACAATCCCCCCTTTATTCCCAAATTCCAAACATACAGTAGTCCCAACAAAACATAAATGATATGGGGAATGAACTTACCAACAGTAGGATGCGAGATTACACGCAAGGATCACAACGATTGCACACACAATGAGATTAGGGAATGATTAGGGAGTGATTAGAGAGTGATTAAAGTAATCGTAAAATGATTAGGGTTGAAATGATGTTTTAGAAACTGACGGTGAATATAAAAATAACCCTAAACACTCCCGCATTAAACCGCTAAAACAACACTCACCAGACCGGATACTCGGTCGAGTAAAGTGTATACTCGGCCGAGTATCCTCTACTCGGTCGAGTATTAACCATACTCGGCCGAGTATTCCTCGGCAGAACCGAAACGGACTCCACAATTAACACTACTCGGCCGAGTAGGCTCTACTCGGTCGAGTATACAACCTAATAAAATCCGTAGTATTACAGTTTTCCCCCCTTAAAAATAACTTCGTCCCGAAGTTCACACCCCAACTAACACGAGACACCACAAACACAAAAGACACACCACAAAACAAAAAAAAGACTTTTCACACAAACATTTGTCAACCCAAAGGACTACACCAAACACCACCAACCCGACTCAAAGTAAGACAAAACACAACCGCGACCATCTCCTACCCCCCTAAAAGACAACGGTTACGTCCCCGTAACCAAACATACCTGATCAAAAAGGCTAGGAAAACGTGTTAGGTTCATATACCTATTATTAGACTCCTCTAATAGTGAACTAATTAACTTGTTAATTATTTGTTCTTTAGATCTAGTGCATGCATAACAAAATGAAAGATTTATAAGAAAAACAATGTTCCTTACATTGTTGTATGGTTCGAAATTATGGGCACAAGTAAGGTCACCTTCCTTCACTTGTTCTTGAGCTTATAATGATGGATGATCCTCCTAAGACTCCAAGTTTAGAAGCCACTCCAATAAATTGCACCCAAGATTAATCTCAAAAATTCCTACTAATATTAACTAGATATATAGTAGAAATATTACCTTAATAATACTAATAATCTTGTATTACTATCTTAAGTAATATATGATATCTATTAGTATTTATGGGGAGCATTTATTTTCATTTGCATGTGAGGATTTTTAGAGAGAAAGCAAGTGAAGTAGTAAACTCAAAAATGAGCAACAAAAGCCCCTTTTGTAAAGGCCAAAACCGGTTGGCATAAGGGCTAGAAGGGAATCTCTTTTTCCTTGTTTTTATTCACTTGTATTGTTTCGGTAGAGTGTGTAAGAGTTGGAATGATTAAAGCTAGCATGCAAGGTCACTATCAAGCTTTAATCATAAAACAATAAAGACAAATGAGCATCTTTTGCTCATCTTATTTGGCCGAAATTTTAGTCCTTATTTGTAGGAGTGAGCAAAAATATACGATACGGTTTTATAATACGGATACGATACGGTATACGGTTTGAGTTATACGGATTTCCGTATATACGATACGAAAATCCGTATATACGATACGGTTTTATAAAAACCGTACCGTATCCGGGTCGGGCAAAAACGAAACCGTATATACGGTTTCTGACACGGTTTGAAGTTTTTGTATAAAAAAGTTAAAAAAATAGAAAGTTCCTCTTTCAACTCCACTCTTTTAATGTTTTTTACGACTTTTTTTTTTACTAACTTATCTCAATAAACAAAAATCAGCCCTTTATAAGAGGTGGTCATGTTAGAGGTAATTATTAACTCTTGAATAATTACAATGATTAATTGGGCATTTGACACCAAACCGTATCCGTATATACGGATTCCGTATACACGGTTTTTCCGGGTACCCGAAAACCGTATATTCGGTTAAACCGTATATTCGGTTAAACCGTATAGGATCCGTATAGTGATTTTTGCGATTTTTAAAACCGTATACCCGATACGGTTTTCAAAACCGTATCGGGTACACGGTTTTGCTCACCCCTACTTATTTGGACCATTTTTGCCTTTTGTCATTTGTCCCACAAATGCTTATAAGTCTTATGTTCAACTATCTTACATATTTAATTATTAATGTAATCATTTAACACTTAAATGTTACAAATAATAATATAATATACACTCCACTTTTTGAGTAGTATACTACCATTATATCATCATATAATGGGTCCCATAATTATTAGTTAGTTAAAATTACAACTTCTTGTAACTTTAAATAACTAATTACCTCTACCTCAAAACTTATATTAATGCCTCAACCAATTTAGTAATATAACACTTAATTACTAAATTTAATCTTATTTAATCACATTAAAATAAGACGCAAAAATTGCACTCCCACAATTAAGGAATTAATTAATTCAGTACGCATACAATTAATTAAATATCTATTTGGGCTTCATCCTATAGGTGTGACCTAAAGGGATCAATCGACCATCACCGTCACACGACAGTAATGTCAAACTCTAGTCAGCCAATCATTACTGATTAATGACGGTCAGTCGACTATATAAAGAATCATCCCTCACGTATTCTTAATATGAGATTTAATAATGATATTTAAATCATGTGATCGCACTATTGTTGAGGACACATTTCCCAACAATCTCCCACTTGTCCTCGACAAGTGTGCGTCACCAATTCTCTTGTCCTATTACAATCTCCCACTCAATGCAAGGTGTCTTGCAGGTCGTATTTACATTTGATCATATCTTGAGTGGTTTTCTCGATCCGGAGATTAAGCGTCTGACCGGAATTATCAATCATAGATACCTTCCGAGCGTGGCCACGCATTTCCAATTAACTACTCCTCGAGTGGCCTTGAGATTTCAAACAACCCGACAAGGGGTGGACAATTCCTATCGCCCTATTCCCTTCGTTCAGCCACAGTCCATCATAACCCAAAATATACCCAGTTTGACCTCATTTACAAAATCGTAGAGTATAAATCAAAGTTAATCAGAAGTTGTGCCAACTTGGGCGAATAGTCTCTAGTCAAAAGAATTGACTCATAAGAATACTATAGTAGCTCTTGCCACGACCAGGCTTTATGAATTACCAGAACTCTATAAGCGGTCATCGCCGACATGCATTGTCCCATACGGTCTTGCCTATGTGATCGACTAGTCATCCCATATGACTCTATGGCACTTGAACTTGCCATCAATCGCATCACACTCTAGTCACTTCGAGACGTCACCTCATATAAGTAACTAGGGGCGAATACCATGTTAATCCAGTTCACTTTAATGGGGTTCAATTTGTCTCCACAACCCATTTGGATAGAACAAGGTTATAAATAAACGAGTTTGTATAAATAAACTCAAACGACAAATGCGATTATCATATATGAACCAAAAAACTCAGATTTTTCATTTCATATCTTATAATCTAATACAAATTTGGCATACGCCTTAGACCCATGGATATAACATGATGGTCATGCTTTGTTTGCGATAAAGGTTTGGTTAATGGATCAGCTATGTTGTCATCAGTTCCAACCTTACAAATCGCTACTTCCTTTCTTTCAATGAAATCCCTAATTACATGGAATTTTCTAAGTACGTGTCTAGATTTATTGCTAGACTTGGGTTCTTTAGCTTGAAAGATCGCCCCACTATTGTCACAGAAGATCGTGATGGGATCTTTGGCGGTGGGTACTACCTTTAGCCCTTCCAAGAATTGCCTAATCCACACGGCTTCCTTAGTAGCTTCTGATGCTACAACGTACTCAGCCTCCGTAGTAGAATCCGCAATCACAGCTTCTTTGAAGCTTCTCCAGCTTATGGCACCACCATTGAGCATGAATATAAATCCAGCTTGGGATTTCATATCATCTCTATCTGTTTGAAAACTCGAGTATGTGTAACCCTTAACACATAACTCAGAGTCACCTCCAAACACTAAGATAGAATCCTTAGTCCTTCGCAAGTACTTAAGGATATTTTTCACAGCTATCCAGTGACTCTCACCTGGATTCTCTTGATATCTACTAGTCATGCTTAAAGCATATGAGACATCTGGACGAGTGCATATCATGACATACATGATTGATCCAACAGCGGAAGCATAAGGAATCAACTTCATGCGTTCAACATCTTCGGGTTTGGAAGGAGATTGAGACTTGCTCAAAATGATTCCACTCCCCATAGGAATTAAGCCTCTCTTGGAGTTTTCCATCTTTGAAACGTCAAGAATCTTTTCAACATAAGATTCTTGACTTAATGCCAATATCCTTTTGGTTTTATCTCTATAGATCCGGATACCTAGTATGCGTTGTGCTTCCCCTAAATCCTTCATTTGAAAGTAATTTCCCAAATACTCCTTGACGGAGGATAACATTGGAATATCATTTCCAATAAGTAGTATGTCATCCACATACAATATTAGGAACACAACATTGCTCCCACTAAACTTCATGTATAAACATGGTTCCTCAACACTTCGAGTAAAACCATTCTCTCTTAAAACATGATTGAATCGATGATTCCAGCTTCTAGATGCTTGCTTAAGACCATAAATGGATCTCTTAAGCTTGCATATTTTGTTAGGATTTTTCGGATCCACAAAACCTTCAGGTTGTAACATGTACACTTCCTCTTCTAAATGCCCATTTAGAAAAGCGGTCTTTACATCCATTTGCCATATTTCATAGTCATGAAATGCAGCAATCGCTAACAATATCCGAATGGATCTTAGCATGGCTACAGGAGCAAAGGTTTCATCATAGTGAAGACCCTGAACTTGAGTAAAACCCTTTGCAACAAGCCTAGCCTTGTAGACATCATCATGTCCTTCTATGCCATTCTTTATTTTGAATATCCATTTGCATTGAAGAGGTCTCACTCCTTCAGGCAAATCCACCAAGTTCCAGACTTGATTTTCGTGCATAGAATTAATTTCGGATTCCATGACTTGAAGCCATAAAGCTGAATTAGGACTAGAGATTGCAGCTTTGTATGTAGCGGGTTCTGCCGCTTTCTAGAAGCAACACATCAAGACTCCCATCCTCTTCGATAAGTCCCACGTATCTATCAGGATGGCGAATTTCTCGACCCGACCTCCTCAATTGAGGAATGACTACCGAATTAGAAGATGAAGGAACGTCTTCACGTGCTTCTTCATGTGACTCTACTTCGGTTTGTGTCTCTTGAACTTCATTAAGTTCAAAATTTCTCCCACTCTGTCTCTTAGAAATAAACTCATTTTCTAAGAAGACAGCCTCGTTAGACACAAACACTTTGTTCTCTTGAGGTTTGTAGAAGTAGTAACCTCGGGTGGTGGTTGGGTAACCCACAAAGATGCATTTTTCGGATCGTGGGGCTAGCTTGTTGTCGATCTTCACTTTGACGTAAGCATCGTAACCCCAAATCCTCATATAGGATATATTAGGAACTCTTCCTTTCCATATCTCATATGGTGTCTTTTCGGTTGCTTTTGATGGACTAATGTTTAATGATTTAATTGCAGTTTGGATTGCAAATCCCCAAAACGAGTCAGGTAACTCGGTTAGACTCATCATAGATCGAACCATATCTAGTAGGGTTCGATTTCTCCTTTCGGCTACACCATTTAGTTGTGGTGTGCCAGGTGGAGTGAGTTGTGACACAATGCCACAATCCTTCAAGTGTGAATCAAATTCATTACTGAGATATTCTCCACCACGATCAGATCGTAGTGTCTTTATCCTTTTGTTCAATTGGTTCTCAACTTCATTTTGAAATTGTTTAAATTTCTCAAAAGCTTCACTCTTATATTTCATTAAGTAGATATACCCATATCTACTCAAATCGTCGGTGAAGGTAATGAAGTAATCATAATTACCCCTAGCGGTGATACTCATTGGTCCACAAACATCGGTATGAATAAGGCCCAAAAGTTCACTAGCTCGTGTCCCTTTACCACTAAAAGGACTACGAGTCATTTTACCTAGGAGGCATGATTCGCATATACCATATGATTGGAAATCAAATGGTTTGATCACGTTAGTAGAAACTAACCTCTTAATGCGATTCTCATTGATATGACCCAATCGACAATGCCAAATGTACGACTCATTTGGATCACTTGATTTGAGTTTCTTAGTTTGAATGTTATAGATGTCATTCTTTGGATTTGATGTTTCTAGAACATAAATACCATTAATAGATGAACCTCGGCCTATGACCAAGTCATTTCTAGAAATAGTACAACAATTGTTCTTGATAGCAAAATTAAAGCCATCTATGTCTAGCATAGCAACTGAAATAATGTTCTTAGATAGAGTAGGTACATAAAAACAATTATGCAAATACAATTCAAATCCATTCGCTAGAACAAGTACATAAGTACCCTTGGATGCGGCCGCTACCCTAGCTCCATTCCCAAGTCGGAGATCAACATCGCCTTTGTTCGCCTTTTCCACGTTTCTTAGCCCCCGTAAATGATTACAAAGGTGAGAACCACAACCAAAAGTATCTAGTACCCATGTTGTCGTGGAAGTGAAATTTACATCAATAACATAAATCTCAGTAGGAATTTTACCAAGTGGAATGACAAGTCCATCCCTTATATTTCCCAAATATATGGGGCAATTTCTCATCCAATGTCCCATTTCTTGACAATAATGGCATTTATCATCAACTTTGGCTCCTCGACCATTGTTGGGTTTTCTGCCTTTTCTTCCCTTCCTCTTGAACCTTTTCCCATTAGTAGCAAGAACTTGCTTGCTAGAACTCCCACTTACTTCGGCATCCTTCTCTTTCAAAGATAGGGACCTCATAGACTTAGTGACATGGTCTACATGAGACACATTCACATAAGGCCTAGTAATAGTAGGAGGTATGGAGGAAGTGATGAAATTTAGATTTCCATCGGAACCGATCCCAAAATGAAGCTCTCTAGTAGTATCGAGTTGGTGGTTGGAGCAAATCTCGTCAAATAAGTTGTAACATGACTCAACGGTAATTGGTGTTGTTGCTTGTGATGGATCCATTGTGATATAAATCAACTACAATTTTGGAGGTAAAGGAAATATTAACATTTGTCATTTTTAATTTAAACTTGTAAACATTTTTAAACAAGTTTTAACATTTATATAGTGACCTCCACCCAACTACATAAATGATTCCGAGATCCAAATTCACATCAACTCGGGCACGGTGAGCCGATTCATCCCTTATTAATATAACTCGGTGGATTAACTCTTTAATCGATTCTACTTTTAGAACTCTCGGTCGATAAAAATTACTTTTATTTTTATCTTTAGCCCGGAACACATGCGACTACGGTCAACAATACTTCCGTTGAGCTCAATCCAAATTTCGATGTAATAACTTTTTACTACCCCACTTCGCCAACGTAACAAGGTTTGTATTACGGTGAAGCCGGATTAACTCCCTTGTGAAATTGGTACTTCATGGGTTTCTACTTTTTGGTAAGGCTTTTTCTCAATTTTTATAATATGTGAGAGGTCTTGTCAATTTATTATCTATCACATTTTAAGTGAACTAAATCAGTGAACTACGATAATTATAATTGACACGGTCGATGATTCGATATGATATGCATGTGTTGTTATGGCGATTTGGCGATGCATGCAACATATTAAAAGAAATGCAAAGCAATAAATAAAATTCCTAGTATGGCCTTCCTAAAATAGAAAATCAAATAATCTATTACATATTCAGAAACCAACTCCTTTGGTCCCTTGAATCTTCAAGTGGCATGCCTCCCAAGACACCGTCTTTGTCGGATCACCTTTCCGAATTGCACCATCTTTGAAGATGCTCCATAATTACAAATAATAATAAAAATACATAGCTATTCCTATTATACATTTGTAAAATGGAAAAACTAATGAAATAAAAATAAAAGTGATACGAGATCACATTAAATTACAACCGAATCAATATTCCCTTTCATTACGGGTAATATTGATTAAAACTAAGGCCATACTAAGATAAAATTACATAATTCAAAATTATATAAGTAAAAGACATTCAACAATTGAAATATGCAGCATTATAATATGTACTTATCATGCAAAATCATGTGCCAAATCGCCCTATTTAACTTATGTCGTACATATAACCCGGTTTCATGGAAATGCGTGATAATAACCTTTTAAAATCACTAATTAACACTTAAATCACATCTAAGCTCAAGTTAATTATCCTAACACATTTTAGGACTCAAAAATCAGTCATCACTAAATTTTTGACAATAATTCAACTTGATTTAATTTTATGCTCATTTTTGACCTTAAAATCATTATTTATATGAAATAAATCCAAATTAAATCATAAATGTTTCAAAATTTGAATTTTAAATTTTTGAACATTCTGGAATAATTCCATGACCCTCATAATGTCAAAAAACATGGTTAAAATTTTCGAATTAATTTTGAGAAAAATAGTTGCATTTTTATCGTTTTTATCTCATAAAATGTATAAAGTATACGAAAATTAAACCAATAATTTTTAAAACTTTAGATCTGATTAGTGGGATATTTATGAAACTTAAAATAATTTTCTCAAGCCATACAATACGTTTTAGCTAATTTTTGCTAAAATAGTCACTATTTATGCCATTTTTACTCAAAAATCCATAAATCATGCTAAAGAAGATATTTAAATCTAGAAATTTACATACTCTCTGTAAATCTTTCATGTGACATCATATTAAAAGATCATGGCTTAATTCGAAATTTTACTATTTTTTAACCATTTTACCTCTTTTAATCCATTTTTATCTCATAAAAATCATAAATCATGCAAAATTAATCAAATTAACTCGTACTTTTACACACAACTTGTAAAATATGCATGTGAGGTCATATAAATTTTTTAAGGTCAGAAACGAAATTTAACTATTTTTAGCATTTTAATTCCCATTTTAGTCATAAAAATGTAATAAAATGACCAAAAATCCTTAAAAAGAACAATAAATTTCCATGAATCATAAAAATGACCTAAAAACATTTTAGGACCAGAATATATAACATGCATGGTGATTTCGTGGCTTATACTAATAAATCACAAATTTTTAGTTTTATATGTTAACCTTTTAACTCGGAAAAACAATAACCGATTATGCATGCAACATCCTATGCTCTGATACCACTTGTTAGGTTCATATACCTATTATTAGACTTCTCTAATAGTGAACTAATTAACTTGTTAATTATTTGTTCTTTAGATCTAGTGCATGCATAACAAAATGAAAGATTTATAAGAAAAACAATGTTCCTTACATTGTTGTATGGTTCGAAATTATGGGCACAAGTAAGGTCACCTTCCTTCACTTGTTCTTGAGCTTATAATGATGGATGATCCTCCTAAGACTCCAAGTTTAGAAGCCACTCCAATAAATTGCACCCAAGATTAATCCCAAAAATTCCTACTAATATTAACTAGATATATAGTAGAAATATTACCTTAATAATACTAATAATCTTGTATTACTATCTTAAGTAATATATAATATCTATTAGTATTTATGGGGAGCATTTATTTTCATTTGCATGTGAGGATTTTTAGAGAGAAAGCAAGTGAAGTAGTAAACTCAAAAATGAGCAACAAAAGCCCCTTTTGTAAAGGCCAAAACCGGTTGGCATAAGGGCTACAAGGGAATCTCTTTTTCCTTGTTTTTATTCACTTGTATTGTTTAGGTAGAGTGTGTAAGAGTTGGAATGATTAAAGCTAGCATGCAGGGTCACTATCAAACTTTAATCATAAAACAATAAAGACAAATGAGCATCTTTTGCTCATCTTATTTGGCCGAAATTTTAGTCCTTATTTGGACCATTTTTGCCTTTTGTCATTTGTCCCACAAATGCTTATAAGTCTTATGTTCAACTATCTTACATATTTAATTATTAATGTAATCATTTAACACTTAAATGTTACAAATAATAATATAATATACACTCCACTTTTTGAGTAGTATACTACCATTATATCATCATATAATGGGTCCCATAATT
Organism: Silene latifolia; assembly: GCF_048544455.1. Classification (NCBI taxonomy): domain Eukaryota; kingdom Viridiplantae; phylum Streptophyta; class Magnoliopsida; order Caryophyllales; family Caryophyllaceae; genus Silene; species Silene latifolia. The sequence continues at coordinate 13,696,268 of NC_133529.1, forward strand.
ATTAGTTAGTTAAAATTACAACTTCTTGTAACTTCAAATAACTAATTACCTCTACCTCAAAACTTATATTAATGCCTCAACCAATTTAGTAATATAACACTTAATTACTAAATTTAATCTTATTTAATCACATTAAAATAAGACGCAAAAAATTGCACTCCCACAATTAAGGAATTAATTAATTCGTATCGCATACAATTAATTAAATATCTATTTGGGCTTCATCCTATAGGTGTGACCTAAAGGGATCAATCGACCATCACCGTCACACGACAAGAATGTCAAACTCTAGTCAGCCAATCATTACTGATTAATGACGGTCAGTCGACTATATAAAGAATCATCCCTCACGTATTCTTAATATGAGATTTAATAATGATATTTAAATCATGTGATCGCACTATTGATGAGGACACATTTCCCAACAAAACGTTCTCGCATGGCTTCCTCGGGATCCCATGTGGCCTCTTCCACATTGTGATTGGACCAAAGTACCTTGAGTAAGACCGTCTCACCATTTCTTGTCTTACGGACTTTGCGGTCAAGAATCTCTTTAGGTACCTCGGCGTAGGACAAGGATTCATCAAGCTCGATGTTCTCCATCTCAAGGATATGCGACGGATCACTCACATACTTCCGAAGCTGAGAAACATGGAAAACATTATGGACTCTATCTAAAGCTGGTGGTAAAGCCAATCTGTAGGCTACTTCGCCTATACGGTCCAAAATCTCATAAGGACCTATAAAGTTCTGACTTAGCTTACCTTTCTTCCCAAACCTCATCACACCTCGCATAGGTGACACTTTCAAAAGGACCTTGTCACCTACGGTGAACTCAATGTCCATGCGGTGTAAATCGGCATAGCTCTTCTAACGATCTTGAGCTGCTCTCATCTTTTGCCGAATCACTGAACTTGCTCAACCATATCTTGTACCAGCTGTGGCCCTAAAACCACTGTTTCAGAACTGTCATCCCAACAAACTGGGCTTCGGCATTTCCGGCCATACAAGGCCTCAAAAGGCGTCATCTCGATACTCGTATGATAACTGTTGTTGTATGAAAACTCAATCAGATCAAGTCGGTCCTCCCAGCTGCCCCCAAACTCCATGACACATGCCCTTAACATGTCCTCTAAGGTTTTGATGGTTCGCTTAGTCTGACCATCAGTTTCCGGGTGAAAAGATGTACTCATTTACAAGGGTGTACCCATCAACTCCTGTAGTTCTTGCCAAAACTTGGATATGAACCTCGCATCACGATCAGAAACGATATCCTTGGGTATACCATGTAACCGAACCACATGTTTCCTGTAACCCAATGCCAGCTGCATCTTAGACCAAGTATCTTTCTTTGGAACAAAGTGAGCTGACTTAGTTAACCGATCAACAATCACCCAGATCATGTTGTTACCTTGCTGTGACCTAGGCAATCCCACAATGAAGTCCATGGAGATTGACTCCCACTTCCACTCAGGTACTTCCAAGGATTGTATCTTACCTTGTGGTCTCCTTTGTTCACCTTTGACTCTCTGACAGGTCAAACACCTGGCCACGAACTCAGCTACATCTTTCTTCATGTTTGGCCACCAGAAAGTCTTCTTAAGGTCTTTGTAAAGCTTGTCGCCACCCGGGTGAACTGAATAAGGAGTGCAATGAGCCTCCGTCAAGATCACCCTCCTCAACTCCGCATCCTCAGGAACGCACCATCTCCCATCAAAACGGACACTCCCATCTGTATGGATAGAAAACCTGGAAACTGTCCCACTCTCTACTCTTGACTTCCACTCTTGAATCTTAGGTTCGAACTCCTGTTTACTCTTGATATTCTCATATAACTCTGGTTCGATTATCAAATCCCTAATGGCATCTCCCTTCCTTAACATAAAGATTCCCATATTAGACATCTCATCTCTTAGCTTCAGCAAGGACATGGCCGTACATAGCGAATGAACGCTCTTCCTACTCAAAGCATCTGCAACAACATTAGCCTTACCCTCGTGATAGATGATCTCCATATCATAATCTCCGATCAGCTCCATCCACCGTCTCTGTAGCATGTTAAGCTCCTTCTGAGTGTAGATATATTTTAGGCTCTTATGATCAGAAAACACCTTGAAAGTTGCTCTATAAAAGTAGTGCCTCCAAATCTTAAGAGCGAAAATGTAACAGCCCCAAATTCTACCGACCAAAACGATAAATTAGAGATGGAAAATTCACGGCTGTCACTCCACACTTAGCTTAAAATGCCAAGTGCAAGGTAAATACAGAGTCAATCTTTAAAAACAAAATACATATCTCAAAACTTTATCAAATAATCAAAACGTTGCAGCGGAAGACTTAAGTCTTACAAAATCTAAAACAATAAATAAAATTCAAATCCAACAATATTATAAAATTATAAATAGATTAAAACGGAGTCTTTATTCAAATCCTTCCACGCTCGTACTAATCCCCGGATCCAGTATGCACCCATGCAGCATCTCAATTGTACCTATCAACTGTACCCAAAACATAAATAGGTACAGGTTCCAGTGGGGGAACAACCCAAAACATAAGGACGTCAGCAAAAGCTGAGTTTTGAGAAAATAAGAAGAAATGATAAATTCACAATAGAACAATATTATAAACTTTACAAGCTCCAAAAACAATTAGAAAGAATTATATTCCAAAACCAACATTATTGTAAATCCAATACCAATTATTAAATCGTTAAAAGTCCATAACTTTCACCACCTGTGTGCCAAGGTCCTACCCTTGACACGGTCTAGAGGTATCACCTGTGCTTGGTCAGACTTATAAGAATGCGCATCTCTCACATTTGGGCAGTCAGTAGGATGAGGCTGCCAAATGAGAAAGTCTAACCCCCTAGCGAGTGGGGGCCGGTCAAACCCCACCCAAATGGAACTCGGGCCAAGAGTTCAGTTTTCGGGACGTAATCCCAGGGACGTCTCAGACGCACCTTAAAACCTGCTAGACCAACAGAACTCCCCAGTCGCTACATAATCACCAAGACGGCTTGCGCCAAATAAATTCAACCTGGTGACCCATGGTCACATAGAACAATGTTTAAAAATTCAGAAAAGCTAATATAAATTCATCGTTGCCAAAAGTATATAAAAACTCTTTAAATGTTAAACCGAACATGCTCTTAATTTTAAAAAGGGTAAAAGTCCTTACCTCTCGAGACGATCAATCCAAGCTAGTTTAATCCAACTATTCCTTTACTTCGACACCACAAACTACAAGTATAAAATTCATCCGATTACTACTCCATTCACTATGAAAATAAACCAAACTTACTATATAGTCGCAGAGTAAGTAAGCTCGCTATCCCCATCTCATCAGGTGCTCATAATTTAAATGGCCTCTTACAGAAATACTCAACACACAAATACACTACCTCTCATTATCCAAGTCCATGAACTCAGGCAACTAAATTAGACGAAGCCACACCCGAACTCCCAATAAGTCAGTATTGTTGATTCAAAATCTAAAGTCGTAGCATAGTGAGGTCAGTATATCATTATTCTAGTCCATTCCAATTAACAATCTGTGTAACCAACAACCAAAAGTCAACCTTCAAGTCCTTGCTCTTATTCATGCCTGTAAAGGGGCCAAAACTTCATGCTTAACTTCTAATTTTCCAAATTGACAACCTCACCACAATCAATCTCCCTATAAGACGACACTACACGAGGGAGGGTAGTGTGCGTGAACCAATTAATAATTGATCATTGTAATAGCAGTTTAAACATATACCCACAACAGAGATACAATACCTATCAATATGGACATATACCAATACAAATAGCCATAAAACTTCAAGCACTTCTCATAATTAATCAACTTTATTACTCACAATATCACCTCAGATTTGTAAATTATAATAAAAAGGATTTAACTTGTAAACAAAGCGAAATTTGGAGAAAACTTACAATTCATGTATCACGAAAGAGGGGAAAGAAAGATGATCAAAAGTAGTTGTCGAAACTCCGAAACTTGCTGGCGAACGACACCATAAAAGAGAAAGAGAGAACGGAAAAGATGGGTAGAAAATAGGGTTTAGTGCTTATGTTTAAAAGGATGTCAGAATAAGAAAAGTTGTGGTATAAGGAGGTATGGAAACGTGTAAAGAGGTTTTGGTATAAAACCTTTTTATGTTTTTTTTTTTTTTTATAAATATCTTACTTTCCAAATAATTTAAACTGATTCATTTTAATAAAATCCCGAAATATTTTTGTTTTCCAATTCAAATAATAATAATAACCGTAAATCTCTCTTATGTTAAGATGTCCGACTCCGAGTCCAAAAATGAGGAAGGTATGAAAAGTGATACTTTATAAATAACTCGGAAAATAATGGGGTGTTACAGACTTCCCTCCTTAAAATAAAGCTTCGTCCCCGAAGCTCAAATCTCTCTTAAAACTTGAACTTCCCCACTTACACTTCGTAGCCTACTTACTTGATAGTCCCAAAATTTAATCGAGTTGTAGACTCATTCCACAAACTACTGTCAAACATGATCATTACAAGTTTTCTAACATTTCCTCGATCTTCCTGTACCCTAAAGTCCAACTCCGTACCAAACAAACATAATGCCATACAACTAACTCATCATTTCATCTTAGGTAAAAGCCCCACTAATAAAGATAAGAGCATGTCGGATAAAACAAAACAATTTTTTTTTTACAAGATATATCACGGATAAGATATACATCAAAATTTCACAACTTCAAAATATATTTTCTGAGTACGTGCATTAAGCAACAACAAACCACCAATATGTGTGTTAAGTACATATATACCATCAATTCGTTTTGTTCCGGGTGTAATTCCAGAGCAGCTATTTGTTACCACCCGTGCTTGTAGAATGACGTCTTTAGTTGAATCCTCCTTGCGGTCTCCTGAAACAATGAACAAACTGAGGGCTCGGCTTTGGGCCGAGCGAACTCACTCCGACGCCCAAGTCAGTAAACTTAGAGAGATAAGTTGTTGTTACTTGGTGAAGTATATATTGTAGAGAGATAAGGAAGATATTACCAGATGAATAGTGATTCTTAGGTTAAATTGTGGATCTCCTCCTCAATGAGAGTTGAGGAGTATTTATAGACTTTCACCTTTTGTCACGTAGTGGCCAAGTGGCTAGCAGGTGGAAAGACTGATCTACCCCTCGGCCGAGGGACCCATGGCAGGCCGGCGGGCCCTGTTGACTCACCGCCGAGGGGTCTTGGATATGAGTTCGCGGATGTGTGCCTCGGCTGGCTAGTTGCCCCAGCCGGGACCCAAGAGATAGGCCGACAGGCTGCGTCGGTTAGGCTGTCTAAGCCGTTGACTTGCTGTGGATATCTTTGACCTTGCTCAATATGTTGACTGGTCAGCGGGTGCGGAATATGCCCCATCAATTTGCCCCCAGCGTAGTCTATGCCGTGGTATGGGCTCCGATGTATGTTGAGCGTATATTCTGCGCAAGTAAAATTTTCTGCCCCGGCTTCTTCTTCCCCGGCATGGCTCTGCTTAGGCCGTACCATATCCCCCCTCCACATGGATGTGTAATGGACATCAGATGTGGAAAAGAAAGTGGTGCTGGCCGGGACCGAGGTTGTGAGCGCCGTGTGCTTTTGATTGCCCCCAGCCGGTGCTGACAGACTTGGTTGATCGGGTAGCCGGCGGAGAACAGATACTTAGGAGTTTGTTGAGGATGATGAATGGGTAGAGAGATTTGAAGGGGCGTGTTGAAGACGCTTGGTCACTGTTGCATTGATTGACGTTCAACTGTTGCAACGATTGACATTCCGTGGTTGCATGTCTGACACGTGTCTGTTTGCTGATTGGCTGGCGTTTCATGGGCTGTGCCCTGATTGGTCCTTCTTCATGGGCTTTCCCATATAAATAGGGCAGTTAATTCCTGAAATTGGGCACCAATTTCATTTTCTCGAAAATTTTCTTCTTTCTAGCCCTCTTTGACGAAACTTCTCTCTAGCTTTCAGAATCATTACTCCGGCGTAGCATTTTTCTTCAAGGTAAACAAACAAATTTTCTCTTTTTAACTTGTAAGTTTTGTTGCAAACATGTCTTCTGCTGGTGCCGGACCTAGTAAGCCTGCGCGGGGGGGTTCCCCGTCGCGTCTTGATGAGGAGGAGATACTAAACGCCATCCCGATAAGGTTTGGGGGCCCTAGGTCTCCGTCTCCCGAAGTCGATCGAAAAGCTTTGGAGGGTTGGGAGGATAATGATGTTGATGATGACTGTGAGGAAAGGATTCCTTCTGGTGAAGAGAGGTCGCACATCCTGGATCACGGCGAGGCTCGCATGATCGGTCCCGACGTGCCTGGACCAATAAATTCGCCGATTGTTCGGTGGAACTCTTTTCGAGGGTCATTTCTACTTCGGTGAGGGGTACAAAATTGTTATCCCCGGGAGGGTCGGGCGGTCTGTTGCATTGCCCTCCGGTCATATCGGCGATATATCGTGCACCGGAGTATGGGCTCCGGTTTCCTTTGAATAAATACGTCACGGCCATCATCAAAGCTATGAACGTCGCCGTGGCTCAACTGCATCCGTTGGCCATTAGGACGATAGTTGGCTTCGTGTGGCTCTGTCTTTTTAAGGGGGAGGTACCTACAGTTAACTTATTCCGCCGGCTTCATCATCTTCGGGCATCGACCCCCGGTAAGGTGGGGTGGTACAGCGTGCAGATGGAGCTGGGCGTCCTCTCTGTTGATAAGCTTTCTTCCTGCAAGGACTGGAAGGGGCGGTGGGTGTATGTCGAAGTGCCGGATGACTATCCGCTGCCCCGGTCCTTCCAGCACCAAGTCAACTTACGGTGCGAGAGTAAGAGGGAGCGTGAAAAATGGGTCTCCCAGAGTAAGCTCAAGATGGATGCCAGTAGGGTTCCTCTTGGTGCGGACGAGGAGCGGGCGATGCAGCTGTTTGATGCTGAGAAGGGATGGGTGCCCCCGACTCAGATTATTCTTCAAGATGAGCAGCTTTGCCACGCCGGCCTCATACCGGCCCTAGCACAGGGTGAGTGGGGTCGGTGTGAGGCCCATCTTGGCTCTCCATGTTTCTGTTTCTTGAATTTCGATTTGCTTCTATCTAACTCCTGCTTTGTTTCTTTTGCAGACCACTTTGGACCGGACCTGTCTGAGGATATCCTCCGGAGAATGGGGCTGCACAAGGATAAGACCGTTACTGATTTGCACCCTAAGGCTCTGGCCCGTGATCGCAGGGACGTCGCCGAATGATCTCGATGGATCGGTGAAAGGCCCGAATGTGGAGGCGCCCGGCGAGGGTTGCTAGTAACATGCCGCGCCGAACGCGGAAAACAAAGTCTTCGGCGGCGACGGCGTCGACATCCGTTCCACCTTCCATCCCCTCAGTCCAGAAGGAGACGGTGGTGATCGTTGACATTACCGATGGGGGGGACTCCGATGCGGAGGGATCTCCCCTTGTCCGTAAAAGGAAAGAGCTCACCCCTGCTGCTGATGCTTGCTGCATCGCCGCAATCGCGCTGCCGGCGAGGAGATGCGTCCTCCGAGCAAGAAGGCCAAGCATGGTACAGATATATCCTGTGGCTCAGACCTAGCCGGTTCATTAGGCGTTCCTGATGACAGGCTCTCCGATATGTCCCTGTATACTGACACGGATGTTTTAATTGATTTTTTGTAGATCAACCGTGCACGCCGTTTCTCCGTGCGGCAATTAGAGAAGCAAATGAGAAGGCGGGTGATAGAAATGTCACCGTCGATTCCCTACTCCTGGAAGGTTTCCCCACCGAGCTTGTGGCGGAGGGGATGAGAATATGCAAGAGGTCGAAATGGACTCGACTAGCCGGCTCCCACATTATGGAGCAAGAGAAGACCATGGAAAGGCGCCCACGCCTCGAGCGGCTAAGGCCGGAACTCGACGCGGCGAACAAGGAGGCTAAGAGGGCCAAGGCCGAGGTCTGAAGAGGCGTCCGTCGAGAGAAAACTCGGGGGAGGACGCTGAAAAGGAAGTCCTTCGCGAGAGAGCCAAGGCCGAGGCTGCGCGGCCGAAGCCGCTAAATTTCGGAGATGCGTGACCTTGTTCGAAGCACGCCGACCTTTACGTGACGCAGAGGGACGAGTTTAGGGGCTTGTTCCAGGTCCAGGGGAAGGTGGTTCGGAACAAGGATGCTATCATCGCCCAAAGGGAGGAGGACATTGAGACACTCCAAACCGTTCTCCTCCCTAACATGTGCGCCCAATACCGGGACCTGGCCGAAGAAGCTGCCAGGGAAGTGATTGGGGAGCTCTTCCCTCTTGATGGCTCCTTTCCGTGGGACAAATTTGACGAGCTGTTTGATGACAAGCTCGAAGCTAAGGAGGAAGCCGCGAAGGAGAAGGCCAAGGAGGAGGTAAGGGTGAAGAAGGAGGAAGAGGCGGCCGCGGAGAAGGCAGCCCTTGCTGAGGAGGCTAAGGCGGCCAAAGAGGAAGCCGAGAGGATGAAGGCAGCTGAGGCCGCTGAGGCTGAGGCTGCCAAGAAGGCTGAGGCTGAGGCTGCTGAGAAAGCTGAGACGGCTGAGACAGCTTCTGGGTCGCCCATTAAGGACGATGCTGCTAACGCTGCTGATGGCAAGCAGCAACAGGCATAGGGAGACGGGCGGTCGTCACCAGGCTCACCCGGCGTCTCGGATAGCTTTAGCTGTTCGGGGGCCAATTATTAAGCCTTTCCTCCCTGCCATCTTTTGGCGCTTAAATGATATGTCTGTAACCTTTTGCCTTTCTTTCCCTTGTATTTTGTACAACTTTGGTAGGTTGTGTTTTGGCTTTATCCTTATGGGGACGGCCGTCGTCTGTATTCTCCTTGTAACCTGTTATAATTTTTAATAAGAGTTTGCTTATTTTGCCTCTGGCTTGGCCGAGGTCTTTTCTTGTCTTCGTCTGAGTTGTCTTCTTACGTTATTAATTGAGCGCTTCTTTTGTTTCTACCTCGGCCTGACCGAGGCAGTTAGAATGCGTATCTCAACTGTGTTTAACGTTCCTAGGGCGTGCTGATCGCTTTCGCGAGTATCAACCGCGCTGGTAGTGACTGCCATGACGTCTGTTTCCTTATAGTGATTGCCGTGGCGTCTACCTCTTGGAGTGACTGCTGCGGCGTCTACCTCTTGGGGTGACTGCCGTAGCGTCTACTTCTTGGGGTGACTGCAACGACGCCTATTTCTTGATGGTGATCGCCGTGGCGTCTACCTCTTGGAGGATCGCTCGCGGCGTCTACCTCTTGGGGTGACTGCCGTAGCGTCTACTTCTTGGGGTGACTGCGACGGCGCCTATTTCTTGATGGTGACTGCCGTGGCGTCTACCTCTTGGGGTGACTGCGACGGCGCCTATTTCTTGATGGTGACTGCCGTGGCGTCTACCTCTTGGAGTGACTGCTGCGGCGTCTACCTCTTGGGGTGACTGCCGTAGCGTCTACTTCTTGGGGTGACTGCGACGGCGCTTATTTCTTGATAGTGACTATGGGGGGAAATGAATACTTTGATGGAAAACTTGGACGATTCTTCATTAGATATAAACATGCGTCGGGGTGCCCACAGTTGTCTTGGGCAACTCCGCCGCTTATACAAAATTTTCCCGAGATTGTCAGTGTCCTAATGGCTCATCAAAGGTGCACCCTCCATGTTTGTCAGCCGGTGTGTCTTGAGGGAGCGTCGGACCTGGGAATGTACTGTATCTGGAAGGACTTCAATTTGGCGGTGTCGGTTCTCACCCTTTCCAGGTATCTTACCATCCCGTCATCTCGAGCCTCATACTCTCCCCTGATTTGGTTGGCCACCAATAGTGAGCATGTTTGAACCACGACGTGCTCCGCCCCGGCAGCCCTAGCTAATTCGACTCCATTTATCACCGCCTCGTATTCGGATTCGTTGTTTGAGGTTGAGAAGGTAAATTTTAAGGCGTGCTCAAGCACGTCCCCGTTTGGGCTGGTGATAAGAATGGCAGCTCCTGAGCTGTTCGCCGTAGGGGACCCGTCAGTAGTTATTTCCCATACGCCGGGATGCGGCTCTTCTTGGTCGGTCGGGGTTCCTTCAATCATGCCGACGTCGGTATTCATCGGGTCGCCCTCCTGCTGCAAGGATGGGCTCTTCCCCTTCCCTGACTTCTTTGCCACTTTGAGGGATTGCATGTTGCACCCTCTGGCGGATATCTGGGTGTTGACCACCTCGTCCTTCTCGTCCTTGGAGACGAGTTTATGCGCTTCCCCCCGGTCCGAGACATACATCAGTGTCAGGGCCCTGATTGACATTACTGCATCAGCCTCGCTCAGGGTGACGCGGCCTATGAGGACGTTGTAGGCGGACGAGCCGTCAATGACTACGAACTCAGATAGGACATTTTTCGCCGCATTCCCTTCGCCGAACATCACCGGCAGTCTGATCAACCCCAGGGGTACCAGGCCGGCCCCGGAAAAACTGTACAACGGATTGGTGCAGGGGCTCAAGTCTTCAACCTTCAGACCGAGGTTGAGAAAGCACTCCCTGAACATGACGTTCGTGTAGGCGCCTGTGTCAATCAGGCACCTCTTGACCAGGTGGTTGGATATATCCAAGTGGACTACAAGTGGGTCGCTGTGAGGGGCGATGACTCCCTCGTAGTCCTTCTTCCCAATAGTCATGTCGGGGATGTTGGAAGCGGGGACCGCTGTTTTGGGCACAAAGTTGATGGCCCGATATGCGGCTCGTTCAGTGCCGTTTGTGCCCATGAGCGGACCCACCGTTCTCGTTGCCCCCGATGACAACATGGATCACTCCTATCCGTTCAAAGACGGATTTCTTATTTGAACCGCCGGCCTCTGTCTTTTGGCCTTTGGCAACATACTTGCCGAGGCTCCCCTTCCGGATTAGCTCTTCAATGGCATTCTTCGAGATGCCAGAGTTGTCGATAAGGTGACCGGTGTGGCCGTGATATTCACAAAGATCTTGGCTCGTGTCACCGTCTCCCTTCGGCTTGGGGGGCCTTTCCCACTTCTGGCCCTCGTTCTTGCTCAGGGCGAAGACCTCGGCGGCAGATACGACCAGGGGGGTGTGGCCATTGAACCGTTTCTGGTAGTACGATCCTGAACTCCCCCCGGCGCCCGCCGAGTTCTGCTTCCTGGCAGATCTATCAGACCGTGACCTATTATTGTCACGGCGTCTTTCATCCGGGTTGTCCTCCCGGTGGCTCTTCTTTTCTGAGTGCCCAGCCTCGCTGTGGCCTACCCAGGTCTTGTGATAGTCTTCCACCTTGATGGCCTGGTCGGCCATGTTCCTAGCGGCGTCTAAGCCCAAGCCGCCGCATTTGATGAGCTCGTTTTTTATGTCTCCCCTTGGGAGGCCTTTCATCGCGCAAGGTCGCCACTCATTGTTCGACTCACGAATCTGCTGAACCTTGGCGTCGAACCTCTTTACATAGCTTCGGAGAGACTCGCCTCCCTCCTCGCTTGATAGTCGGGAGGTCCGATGTCTCCACGGCCCTCCTTTTATTGCAAGAGTATTGGGCTAAGAAGGCGTCCCTTAGGTCGGCGAATAAAGATACCGAGCCGTCGGGCGACCCCCTTGTACCAACTCGAGCCATCCCATGCAAGGTTGTTGGGAAGACTCGGCACCAGACTTCGTCGGGTTGCTCCCACACCGACATGTACGACTCAAAGGCCTCGGCATGGTCGGTGGGGTCGCTATCCCCTTTGTATGTGAACGCCGGCAACTTTAGCTTGGTTGGCACGGCGGTTTCAAGGACGTAGGCATTGAGGGGGCTGTCGACCACGTGTCGTACGACACGCGGTGATCGGCTCCTCGCATTCCTAGTCCGGCTCCTCTCCCCGTGGCGGGAAGGGCTTCTTCTCCGACTCTGGTGAGTCGGGCTTCTTCTCCGACTCTGGTGAGTCGGACTCCTTCTCCGACTCTGGCGAGTCGGACTTCTCTCACTCCTCTGAGGCAGGCCTCGTCGGTGCTGCGGCGACGCCGTCCTCCCGCGGGTCCGGGAAGGACTTAGGTCTACCACTAGCACTTTGGGCTCCTCCGGCGTCTTGACGGGGCCAGCTTCTTCCAGTGCTCCATTCAAGTCTCTTGGAGTCACATTCTGGGCCCTGGTCTCCTGGACGGGTTCCGCCGCTCTTGTCGGTGTGTTAGTGTGAGCCGACGTACTACCAATGAGGTCCAGGAGTAGCTTCAGTTTTGCTGCATCAACCACATGTCCCATGATGGTGACCTGGTTCGGCGCGGCGGCGTATCGGTATTATTGGCATCCGTACTCCGGTTGAATTACCCGGTCGGTGGAGGGCTGCGCAACTCCAGAACTGTGGACGGTATTATCTTGGCAGAACTCGGTTTCGTCAGTTACGAATACCTCTTGTTGTTTTGACATCTTCTTAGCTTTTTGGGTGGGTTTTTGTTTTGGTTTGGGAATGAATGTGACTAGCTTCTAGTATCTTTTCCCCACAGACGGCGCCAATTGTTCCGGGTGTAATTCCAGAGCAGCTATTTGTTACCACCCGTGCTTGTAGAATGACGTCTTTAGTTGAATCCTCCTTGCGGTCTCCTAAAACAATGAACAAACTGAGGGCTCGGCTTTGGACCGAGCGAACTCACTCCGACGCCCAAGTCAGTAAACTTAGAGAGATAAGTTGTTGTTACTTGGTGAAGTATATATTGTAGAGAGATAAGGAAGATATTACCAGATGAATAGTGATTCTTAGGTTAAATTGTGGATCTCCTCCTCAATGAGAGTTGAGGAGTATTTATAGACTTTCACCTTTTGTCACGTAGTGGCCAAGTGGCCAAGTGGCTAGCAGGTGGAAAGATCGATCTACCCTCGGCCGATGGACCTATGGCAGGCCGGCGGGCCCTGTTGACTCACCGCCGAGGGGTCTTGGATATGAGTTCGCGGATGTGTGCCTCGGTTGGCTAGTTGCCCCCGGGGACCCAAGAGACAGCCGTGTCAGGCTTGTCTAGTTAAGTTTGTCTAAGCCGTTGACTTGCTGTGGATATCTTTGACCTTGCTCAATATGTTGACTGGTCAGCGGGTGCGGAATATGCCCCATCACGTTTAAACATATCCACTTTTAAGCGTTAATTAATAGCCATTCTTGCTTGCCAACCGTAAAAGCAAGATCAAGATTAGCCCAGACTACATGTAACAACAATACATATTCAATTGACATTATTAATATATGACATAAAAACACCACAAATGACACAAAGCATACCATATAGAAAAGTAAGCAAGGAGTTTCTCTATCTCCCTTAAAATAAAGCTTCGTCCACGAAGCGCAGAATTACATTAGCCAAAAGAGTAGGATACTTGTCTCTCATAGCAGATCCTACTTCCTTCCTCTACATTGTTGTTGTTCCATAAAACTTTGACCATGTGAATTTCAGCCTCTACGAGTTTTATGCACTTTAGTGTCCAAAACTTGTATCGAAGTCTATGAGCTCATCAAGCTCAAAAATCTCCGGATCCATGACGTGAGATAGGTCAGTAATATAATATATTATCTGAGTTGAGAAACGTGAACCACATTATGAACTCTCTCTAAATTAGCTGGTAAGTCAAGTCGGTAAACTATCACATCGATACGCTCCAAAATTTCCAAAATCTCGTATGGTCCAACGAATTTTGGGCTCAATTTGTCCCTTTTTTTTTATAATCCCATTACCTTTAGTAGGCGAGACACAACCAAAAAGACCTTATTGCCAACATGGAATTCTATATATCTACGATCTGGTTAGCTCTTTTAGCGATCATTGGTGTAAGACCTTTGAGCCTTCCCTCGTGTCTTAGGTCATCTGAACATATATAACCATTTCAATTATCATCTCTGGCCCCGAAATTTACAAACTAGTTAATATTGTTTCAACAGATCGAACTCTTACAGCTATCTGTGCACAATGCCTCAAATGATGTCCTCTGACTTGTAGCTTAGCGATTATTTCATACAAGATTCTACGAAATCTGACTTGTTGTCCTAGACTCCTTCAAACTGAAAAGCACATGTCTCTGCGTACGCACTTTTAATTTGTTTGATTAACAACTCACATCAATTTATTATCCTTTATAAGACCTTGGTAGGGTTCAAGAATTTTTTTTTTGAATTAACTTCTACTCATAAACATGTAGAAGATGTATCTTCTTCTATAAAGTCTCCTACATAAACACTTGATCCTCAGATATAACAAACTGCGAACCACCAAAAGTCTACAATTTACTTCATCAGTCCATATCTTACACCTCCCGACTGAATGAAATGTAGAATCGCTACTTGCGCCTCAATCATTAGTTATCCTTTGACCTCTTTTTGAATAGGTACATATACCCTACTACCGTATAGCTGAACTTCAACACAATTAGCTTTTACTAAAACCTCACTCTTTTGCATGCTCGCCTTTTAATGACAAAACTATACGTCATTACGATTACTGAAGCATCTCCTTAATAATCACCTAATTATGATTTTGAATAACTTCCAAGCGCTCATCCTTTCATTTCATGAGAACCAGTTTACTTTAACATTGGATCACCATCTTGATAGTACATTTTTGTTTTCATGATTTACTCTTAACTATTCAAGGCAATCACCTATGAAATCTCAAATCACAAATTCTTGTTTGTGACGGACGCTATCCGTCACAAACAAGAGACGGGGCAAATCGATACCACATTGGTCTATATGGGGCGGGTAGTGCATATGGGTGGGCCAACAAATAATATATAAAATTAGTGAGTGGGGAACAAGAGGTACAAGGCATTAAATGCCATCTTGCATGAATTCCTACACCAAATCACACTTTACGTCCCAAAATTTGTATGATGGATTACCTACCGCCTAAACTCCTAAACTTTCACTTTCCTCAACCCTAACCTCCTAAACTTTCAGTCAAATTTCCATTGTTTAATCATGGATTTCTAAAGAAGCATTCATAATTATCATCAAATATTCATGCAAATTATCACAATCATGTTCATCGCTTAAATATTTTCTCACAACACCATTGTTATGGATGAGAACTCGGCAATGGAGGATGACAATAATCAACAAATTGTTGATTTTGAGACCGTTCAGCCCGCAGCTGATTCTAGTAATGTTGAGACCGCCGTTTTTGAATTACTTGATGGTAAAGACGACGATGATAATAATCAACAAATTGTTGATTCTGAGACCGCACAACCTGTAGCAGATTCTGGTAATGTTGAGACTCCTGAGTTTGAATTATTTGATGGTAAAGACGATGATTTTGTGACGATGTTGATGAGCAAAGGTTTGTTTTTTATTTTGTTTTGATTATGGTGATGTTTTGACTGGACGATTTGCTATAATCATAAAATTGTCACCATTATTTTTTTTAACTTACTCGCTTAAATTTGCAAACATTGTGTTCTTCATGATTTTGTTGGACGATTTTAGGTTTATTTTTCATATTTACTTGCATAAAGGATTGTATTCATGAAGTTTGTTGTTCATCTTGTGTTCATGAGATTTTAGGTATATTTTTTACCATGTTTTCTTTTAAAGACATGTTTTACGATTTAGATCTGTGTGTTTATGAGTGTTAGGTAAACATCTACATTTCGCTGATTTGATCGTTCAATTTATCAAGTATTTGTTCATTAGATACAGAATGAGTTTTTTTTTTATGTGAATGACAAGCTTTTGATGTTGTTGGAGTTGAAGATGAAGATTAAGCGTGCATAAGCTTACAGCTGCTAACCTGACAGACGCACAAATTTCGTTTTCAACAGACTATCATTTAACGATATAGTGTCACCATTTTAGGGTTCAGTGTTGCCCTCTTAAGCAAAACGAATTATTTTGTCAAAACCCATTAATTTGTTTTAGCTATTACCCTTTAAATTAAACTGTGACCCTGATAGTAATGAAATGTAGATGTTTTAGTAAGAAATCTGACAGCAAGTAGTGTGTGTTTATAACTAATAATGGTGACATTCTGGCTGAATATGGTTCCTTTCTGATTAACTATTAAAATGTGACCACTGTAGTGATAAAATGTCACCCTGATAGTGATGAAATGTAGATGTTTTAGTAAGAAACCTGACAGCAAGTAGTGTGTGTTTATAACTAATAATGGTGACATTCTGATTGAATATGGTTCCTTTCTGATCTACTATTACAATGTGACCATTGTAGTTCCGATTTGTAGTTGCATTAGTATGAAATATTAGAACATATTTAAACTTAAAATGGTGACACTATAACACAATTTGGTTACATTCTGATATTCTGTGATAATGTGACCATGATAGTTATCATATGTACGCGTTTTAGCTAAAAATATTTAAACTTGAAATGATGACAGTATGACTAAAGTTGTTTACATTTTATGTACTGTTATAATGTGACCATGATACTCATGATATGTAGACGTTTTAGTAAGAAACCTGACAGCAAGTAGTTTGTGTTTATAACTAATAATGGTGACATTCTGACTGAATATGGTTCCCTTCTGATTTACTATTAAAATGTGACCATTGTAGTTCTAATTTGTAGTTGCATTAGTATGAAATGTTGGAACATATTTAAACTTAAAATGGCGACACTGTTACTAAATTTGGTTACATTCTGTTGTTCTGTTATAATGTCACCATGATGGTCGTGATATGTAGACGTTTTTGCTAAAAATAATTAAACTTGAAATGGTGGTAGTATGACTGAAGTTGTTTACATTTTATATACTGTTATAATGTGACCACGATACTCATGATATGTAGACGTTTTAGGTAGAAATTTTGAAACTTGAAATGGTGACAGTATTACTAAAGTTGTTTACATTCTGATATTCTGTTATAATGTGACCATGATAGTCATGATATGTAGACGTTTTAGTAAGAAACGTGTCAGCAAGTTGTATGTGTTAACAACTTATAATGGTTACATTACATTGAATATTGTTTCCTTCTGATGTATTATTAAATGTGACCATTATACTTTGGATTTGTAGTTGTTTTAGTATAAAATTTGAGAGAAATTTGTAACTTAAAATGGTGACCTTTGACTAACGCTGCATACATTCTCATTTACTTGTAAAATGTGACCATGATAGTTATAATATGTAGACGTTTTAGTAACAACCGGACAACATGAAGCGTGTATTTACAACTTAGAATGGTGACATTCTCACTGAAAATGGTTACGTACTGATGTTTGTATTAAAAAGGATATAATGGTGACATTATGACTAAAGTTGGTTACATTTTCATTAAATGTTACAATGTGACCAGGATAGCTATGATATGTAGACGTTTTAGTAAGAAAGGTGACAAGATGTTTTGTTTGTTTACAACTTAAAATAGTTACATTCTGACATAATATGATAACCTTATTATGTACGACGAAAATGTGACCATTATATGTGTGATATGTCGTTATTTTTGTCTGAAATGTGACTGCATGTTGTGTGTTAACAATGTTTAAACGGTGACATTCTTAGTAAAGTTGATTATCATTCAGTGTTCCCATGTTAACCAATGCTTAATATATGTTGTCATAGGTACGGATTTATCAGGTTGTTTACTTGGAATAAAAGCTAGGAAATGGGAGCACATCTTCAGCTTGTATAAGAAACATTCGCAACTCAAGGGCTTTAGTATCAAGAAATCAACATCTCGTAGGGTGACGTGAAAGACAGCCGCTAATTGAGAGATACTTTAGATGCTCTTGTGAAGGTGTACATGGGAACGGGAATGAAGTCGTGGTAGGAACGCAGCAATTTCTCATTGTAAATGTGCACTGTGTTAGGACAAAAGTAAATGGTGATGGATTATGGGAGGTAAAAGACGTGCTTGAGCATAATCATCCTTTCACACCCGTCCAAAGGGCAAAGCATCATCATAGGTCGGAGCGCAAAATTTCGAAGCGGAGAGGGTGAGTTAATAAAGGCAATGACCAAGCGCATGTTCCTCCTTCGGTCCAATTTAGGGTTCTTTGCGGCCGGGCTGGTGGTGATTCGTTTGTCGGTCACACAAAGCGAGACCATATTAATTACGTTAACTGATTGAAGATGAAATCAATTGAAGGTGGCGATGCAGCCACTTTGATCAACCTCATGACTAGTAGGCAAGCGGAGGAGCCGGGTTTCTTTTTCCGCGTTCGAGTTTTGAAAAAGGCAGATTAAGTAACCTGTTTTGGCGGGATGCGATGATGAGAGATGACTATTTGTTGTACGGAGATGTTAAAATCTTTGATACAAATTATCGAACCAATAGGTACAATCTCATTTGTGGAGCCTTTGTTGGTATTAACAACCATTGGTCCAATGTCATGTTTGGTTGTGCTTTTCTGTCGAACGAAAAGGAAGAATCATTTGAGTGGTTGTTCAAGGTTTTCAACGAATCCATGGGTGAGGATGTTCGTCCTGTCTCTATCTTCACTGACCAAGACCAAGCAATAGCAAATGCAATTGAAACGGTATGACGTTTATGTTTTACTAATATGGTTACACTGGGTCATATTGTATTGTGTCGCCATGTTTCGCCACAAATGTTACCATCTTTCTTAACACTAACATTACTTAAGATAGTAACATTATGTCCTATTTCTCATGTCAGCAGAATATGCCATATATGTGACCATCTTTGTTGTAGAAACATATGCTAATATGGTTACATTTTTCAAGTAAATCTATAGACCACAAATGTTACCATCTTTCTTAACAATAACATTACTTAAGATAGTAACATTATGTCCTATTTTCTCATGTCAGCAGAATATGCCATATATGTGACCATCTTTGTATGTAGAAACATATGCTAATATGGTTACATTTTTCCATATTGTCTATAGACCACAAATGTTACCATCTTTCTGAACAATAACATTACTTAAGATAGTAACATTTTGTCCTATTTTGTCATGTCATCAGAATATGCCATATATGTGACCATCTTTGTTTGTAGAAACATATGCTAATATGGTTACATTTTCTCATATTTTCTATAGACCACTTCAGTATTGATAACGTTACAATGGTGACAGGTTTATCCACAAACCAGACATCGTCTATGTCAGTGGCACATTCAACAAAACGCCATATCTCACTTCGGTAAACTAAAGGGTGATCGTCCGTTCCAGAATCTATTCAACAAATGCCTTCATGGTTGCTACAATGAGGCTGAATTTGAGCAGACTTGGCAAAAAATGTTGTCAGAATATGGGTTAGTCAACCATAATTGGTTTAAGAGATTGTACAAACATAGAGCCAAATGGAGCACTGCTTTCAACAATCAATTCTTTTCAGCCGGGATTTTATCGTCCCAAAGGAGTGAGAGCACAAACCATGCAATGGGTTTTCAAGCTTCTAAGACTACATCCGTTACTGAATTCTTTGGGATATTTGAAAACACGGTCAAAAGATGGCGGGGTGAGGAAGAGCGTAAAGAATTCAACGGTATAAAATCCACTCCATCTTCTGTGTACCCTCTAGTGGATTTGTTACTACATGCATCTCAGGTTTACACATTGGAGCTGTTTCGAGTGTTTGAGAAAGAATTCGCGCTTGCCATGGGTACTGTCTTTGTCATCCTTCCGATTGATGACCCTCAGGTGTTGTTGTATCGTGTCTACCCTGCTGCCCAAGAGGAGGACAACCATCATGTGACGTACGATTGTAAGAACCAGCTAACAGAATGTACGTGCCGAAACTTCCAGGTTAAGGGTATGCTTTGCAGTCACATCATCCGTATCCTCCACATGCATTCTGTTATCGAGATACCGGAAAGGTACATACTCCGTAGATGGACCAAATTTTCAAAGACTATAGTGTGGGAGAGGTTCCTGCCAAGCGACATACGCAGAAATGCCGCTCATGACGCCATCAATTGGCGTCGATCAATGTTGACGGCTATGAACTATCTCATCAGCAAATGTCAGAGTGTCTCTGATGCAAGAGCTGTCGTGGATAAGCTCTTTATTAAAGCGAATGAGGAGGTCGAATTGTTACTTTCTAAGCTTAATATGGAGGAAGAGGAACCAACTGTTGATGGGTCTGAGCCTCCTATTCTTGACCCTGTACGTTGTACTACTAAGGGTCGTAGTCAACGAAAAAAAAGGAACATGGGCACGAGGAAAAAGGCTAAGAAAGGGTCTGAAGTTGGGACAGGGGATAGTACTATGTATGTCGCTGTGCCGCGTCTTATATGACATACCATGTACATTGCAATCCTTAGGTGTTTTGTACTACTGTGGACCAAATATCACTAATGTCCCCAAACAAGTGGACTTATGTGCCCATGTTTGGTTGTATGGGTTTTGCTATCTAAATGCCTTTATTTTGGGTCAACTTGGAAACTTATCCTGACACGGTTTTTGTGCAAACATTCTGATATATACCAACGTTTGCTTATTTTGCCCCATATGTCACCATTGTTGCTCACAAATGTATCATTGTTTGATCCATATGTTACCCTTTTAACTAAATATATTTGAAATAACTCATCCTATGACTAGTCATTAATTTCTGCTCATAAAGGTAACAATTAACTCTAATATGGTCACCTTATAGCCTACACATTGACAATATATATGAAAGACAATGATTATCTATTGTATTTGTTTACACGACAGAAACTCTATAAAATGGTGACATTATAGACAATGTCAACAATCACAATGCCATGTGTTACCATTTGTTAACAATATAAATTTACAAAATTGTAAATTGTAACCATTTTAAGGTTAGGTGTTGCCCATTTAAGCAAAACGCATGTTGCTGTCAAATTGCTTAATAAAATTTGCACAATTTTAATTGTAATATGGTCACCTTATACACGACACATTGACAATATATATGAAAGACAATGATTCTCTATGGCATTTGTTTACATTACGTAAACTCTATAAAATGGTGACATTATACACAACGCGTTAACATTTTTAAACACAATATGAATTTACCAAACTGTCACCATTTTAAGGTTCAGTGTTGCCCTTTTAAGCAAAACGCATGTTGTTGTTTAATTGCGTAATAAAATTTGCACAATTTAAAGACATGCTGAAATTGTAACTACATTACTGCTAATAATGTGACCACATTAGTGCACCCATGTCATAGCATGGGTAGTTCAAATGTTTACAAAACAAGGGCTATTTGTCAGTCCGTTCACAGCCCGAAGGACACAAAGTTTTGTCCCAAAACACTACATTACCAAAACGACCAACAACTACAAAGTCTTCATTATAAAAACCAACAATTAAACTAACGAGATACGGCAGAACGCGCTTCTTCTTTCCGGCAGCTTTGGGATCGGACGGTTGGTGCACGGCTTACTTCCGGAGCGGCATTGTTAACGGGTCCTCCTGGTGCGCGGTCTCGAGCACGAGTGTACCTTAGCGCGTACGACCTGGCGGGTGTTTTTTCTCCAATGTCATCTAACCCCAGATCAAAGGATGGCGGGAGGACCACGTTCTCCATAGCTGCGTCCACCTGATCAAGCATTGCTATGAACTCATCATAGAATGCAGGGTCGCTATCCAATCTCTGCGAGAAGGTCTGCTCCGCTTCACCCGCCGCATCACCAATTCCTTCATGCTGTTGCTGCACCTGCTGAGATAGGGGAGGATCCGACATCATTTCTGCTGCCATGTCACGATGTAAGCGTGAAATCAACTTCTGATTCCTCTTTGTCTGGTACCATTTAAGTACACGTGGCTGCACAGCAAAAAATCACACTTAGATGACTCACATTTTAACAATGAATCATAATGTAACCACCTGCAGTCAGAATGTCATCATTTAAAATTTGCTACAAACACCAACATATAACAGCTATGATGGTCACATGTCAATACTCTATATGAATGTAAGAAATGGTTGAAAAAATGTAACCATTATCAGATACAGTGGCACCATTTTAAATATTACACACAGACAACATTCTGTCCTATTTCATAATAAAACACCTTACATATCTAATATATAGTGGTCCCAAGTTCACATTCCATATGAATGTAACCATTCTTTATCAAAATGTCACCCTTTACTCTATTAATAAAAAAGAAGATATCAGAACTATCAGTCATATTTTTAGTTTATTATTCGGAATGTTATCATCTTAAGCAAGAATGTCACCATTTTAGATTAAAAAATGTACAACTACCATGGTAACATTTGGCCATACAATACCAACATTTCACACTAAAGGATAATGTTACCATATATAATCAGAATGTCAAGATTTTATCTCTACTACAAAGCAGCATATTTCGACTATAACGGTCACATTTCAGGACTGAATCAGAATGTAGCCACCTTAGTCCTAAAATGTGACCATTTTAAACATTTCAATACATTACATTCTGTCACAATTCAGACAGCAGCAGTGTAAGTTTTGTTTGTACATATCATTCAGTAGAAATCGTTTTTGAATTTATTAAAGTGCTAGTACTTACGTCGTTGTACAGAAAGCGAAGATCCTCATCAGAAGGGAGGTCGTCTGGAAGTGTGAAAGTCACAGTCCTACTTCCAGTATCCTGTGCAATTGTATCCTTCTCGGCTGCACGACCCGCCTCCTTCCTGATAGCCTCCACCCCAGCATCGTCCTTCTCGGCCTGTCGAGCTGCCTCCTGCCGGATAGCGGTCACTTCAGCTTCAACCCTGTCAACCGCAACCTTGTAGAATGTCTTTTCCAGAAAAAGTGATATCGGATACGTGGTCAGATCCCACACCCCTATACCAAAGCCCCTATGCACGGTGTAAGCTTTGCACTCCTCCTTAACTCGCTTCTTCATTGCGTCATAGGTCCAATGACGTATCAGGGGTAGTGTCCTCTTCTCAGGCAAACCCCTCCAAATCAGGCGGTGAAAGTACACTATCTGGAACAACATTAGGCACCCCCCCATGCTTTTGCCCTCGTTTTCTTTCCATGAGTCAACGGAATTGTCAAAACGATCCATAATGTATGAACACCAATCCATCTTTGGTATGGCATCAACATCCTCCACTGCCCCAATCAACCTAGTGTCAATTCGATTGTGCACGGTCGGGGCCAAAAACGATCCCATTGCAAATAACACAAACAGCCTCTTAAAATCTGGTCCACCGTCCACCAATTTCAGCATCTCAACTCTAACAACTTGGTCCAGCTTTATATCCTTATTTGGTAAAGCACCAAATCTCTTTCTCCAACACTGTACTAGGTCTTTATCATCTGTGACAGTTGGCACATCCTCCCCTTCACACGGTAACATGAAGACATCGTAAACATCATGCTTACTGATTGAGAAATGAACAAACCTATTAAACAAAAGCAGCCTAGTGTGCGTATCATATCGTTCAATGACCAATCAACCATGGTATGAATAAACTTAGATGCCTTCAGCTCGAGAAGACCTCCAAACCCTATATCCTCAACATCCTTCCTCTGAGCTGACGATAAATGCTCTATGACGTAGTGTAGGGAAGCTGGTGATCCATGTCCCTCGACCTCCTTCATCTTCCTATATTCGGAGACAATGTATTAATATTTAAAAAAAAAAAGCTTAACATGATAACATGATGTCGAACAATTCATCAGATACAATAAAATGGTAAACATACGTTCCTTCCTTTCTCATTCATTTCTTTTTTGGGACCACTGCCCCTTCAGGTAACTTTCTCTTCGACCCTTGCCCAACCTCAAGCTCCTTCGACCTTTCCACAACATTCGCAGCTTTCACAGATTGCTCTTCTTGCACAGGTTTCACAGATGGCTCTACATGTAACACACAAAATGGTCACATTACATAATATTGTCATTATTGTGACCATCTTAAAATACTGTCATTCATGTCAACATAATTAATATGTGACCATCTTTGGTTAACAATGTAATCATTTTAGATTAGCTAAATTTCTGAAATATGGTCACATTTGAACACTAAAGTACATGTCACCATTTTGTTGATTTATTAGATGCCCTCACATATGGTCACATTTGAACACTTAAGTACATTTCTAAACTATTGTCGTCACTACTAAGACAACCACACATTGGTCACTGTTTTATCATATATATGTCACTATGTTAACAAATATGGAACTATATGTCGAAAGTTAATTTTTTAACAAAAGTGGTAACATATGACAAATATCAAAATATGTCACCATCTTAATTCATGTGTCTCCATCTTTTGTCTTTTATGATACCATTTTAAAATACTGTCTTACCTGTCAACATAATACTATGTGACCATCTTAAGAAAACAATGTAACCATTTTAGATTAGCTAAATTACTGAAATATGGTGACATTTGAACACTAAAGTACATGTCACCATTTTTACATTTATTAGATGCCCTCACATATGAATCAAATATATGTACATTTCTAAACTATTGTGGTCACAACTAAAACAACCACACATTGGTCACTGTTTAATCATATATATGTCACTATGTTAACATATATGGAACTATATGTCGAAAGTTCATTGTTTAACAAAAATGGTCACATACTACAAATATCTAAATATGTCACCATGTTAATTCATGTTTCCCCATCTTTTGTCTTTTATGTTACCATTTTAAGTTTTTAGGTCTACAGTAATGTGGTCACATTTCATCACATATAGTCACATTTTAATCATCAACAATATGTCACTATGTGATTAGTAAATCTGATACCATATTAAGTTTGGTGGTATCCGGTAAGGTGGTGAAATTTCAGCACATATTTCAGCACATATGGTCACACTTTAAAGAATAGATATATGTCACCATTTCATTGTCAATCTGTTACCATATTTTGATAATTGCTCTCCAGTAAGGTGGTTACATTTCACCACATACGGTCACATTTTAATGATCAGAAATATGTGACCATGTGATTACTAAATCTGATACCACATTAAGTATTTTGGTATTTGTAAAGTGGTCATATTTCACCACATATGGTCACATTTTAATGATCAGAATTATGTGACCATGTGTTTAGCATATCTGTTACCCTGTCATATGGTGCTCAAACCTATAAATAACAGAGAAAAGTTCATTTTCTTGATAATTTTTGGTCTACATAATGTGGTGACATATCAACACAAATTCATGCCACAAACATACTTCACAATCAGAATAACATTTCTAAAATAAAATGGTAAGATGTTAGGCTTACCGTCTTCAGCGTCTTATCTTCCTTCCTCTTCTTCTTGCCCCCAAGAGCACCGCCATTTTCACCACTTGATTAAGCACCTCTGCCAAACGACCATCGTCTGATTCCGACCCCTGCTCCTCGCTCTCAGCACTGCCACCCTCCTCAACACTGCCTTCCTCATCACCACTGCCTTCTCCGTCCCCCTGACTACTTGCTTCTGTCTCCTCAGAAATCTCTTCTGACGCATCACTGTCTTCCCTTTTATCCGTCTCCACCGGTTCTCTGAAGGAAACCCCAGATCGGACCTTCTCTTTACCCTTCTGCATGCCAACCTTTCCTTTTCCTTTCTTCTCACCTGGTGACATTTTGAATACCAAAACATTATCATAAACTACCCTAAAGCCTAAAAACCTAAAGCCTAAAAACCTTAAAACATAAACTGATCAACATGCGAAGCCATTTTAGTCAACATGCAAAACAATTTTTCTGGAAAAAACCCGACAAATAAGCATTTTTTTCTGGAAAAAACCCTCAAAACGTAATCTGACTTCAAATAAAATGCATATTTCTCTTGTAAAAAACATAAAACCTAATCTGATTATTGTCTCATATTTACGCCCTCATTTGAAGATTTTTATGCCAATGTCATCATTACTTTGTTACCAAAATGTTACCAAAAAAACCCTAAAACCAAATGTGATTACTGAACAAAACAGTTACCAAAAAATGGCGATTCAAGTTGAAGAAATACCTTCCATTTGTTTCTTCGGTGTTGTCCTCCTCGCCATTTGCTTTTTCCCCATCCTCCTTGTCAAATGTTACCACTGTAATAGTCGATCAAGATGAAGAAAACAAGTTGTTGTGATTTTTTATTGCTTAAACAGAGGATTAAAGGGAGAAAAGTTGCGGAGATGAAGATGAATATGAGGAGTTTCTGATGAGAGATGAAGATGAGAGAGGGCAGGGATTTGAAAACTGTTGATGAGAGAAGAAAGTAATTGTGGTTAACCGTGTGCATTGGGAAGGGAAAGAAGAAACAATTATTTTTTTATTCCAAAATGTCAAATCCATGTCCCACTCAAATTTCTTTCTTTTTTTATGTGTCACGGGTCAAGCTGCTCCATTTACAACAATATGGTATCAAATATACCCGTCTCTCCCTTGTGACGGATAGGTGCCGTCACAAGGGAGACTAATTGATCTCAAATAACCATAAAATACTCACACCTTCAAATTATATAACCAGCCTTCCTTTCTATAAATTTCTAGTAGCAAAGTTGATTTCACCTACGCACTTTGACCTGTATACATACACGAGTCCATCTTATCAAAATGCACATTACTACACAACAATATACCAAATTCCATTAATGTTAGTAATAGCCAAACCATTTATCACAATTTTTTTTTCTATATCCAACTTAGGCTTTCATATTCACACATATTTTCAAATGACAACCTCATATTCCAATGTTTAACATGCTTTCTACCATAGTGTTTTCATTTTATGACTTGGTAACAAAAACACAATTACTCTAGCCCCGATCAAAATTTGAAGCGTAATTCCATCTTTTATCAAGTCAAACTTTTTCACGAGCTGAGTCTGAGTCTTATAATGTTACGAGCTTAAAATTCCCAAAACTGGCTAAATTGAAGCACTGCATAAGTTTAATCATCTTATGCTAATCCTAATCCATAGTCTCAAGTCCCGTATTCTTAATTCCAAACTTTATTGTCAATACATACATTTGTGACAACATCAACCATACATTACAACTTCACTAACACCCATGTACTGATTCATATACGGTAACATATTACTTCCTCGTTCTCATTTTACACCACTCCTGGTACCATTTTTTTTTTTTACGAACTTCCAATTACTTAGCATAACGCCCAACAATGCGCATCATGCACGCCAAACCACAAGATGATTCTCTAATGTGTACTACGCACCAAACAAGGCAAAAATTCTAGACTAACTAACATGTAGGGAATATTTACAAATCTGTACTAAAACAATCGTCTAACAATGGGGTATGCTGCAAACCCCGCGAAAATTGTTTACCAACTATAAGCATACTAACTAGGTCCCTTTTCTCAAGCGTGTCATATGAGTAAGGGTCCAGGAATTTCCAAAGTGCAATGTTTTCTAACTCTTATTAAAATAAGTTTAAACTCGAACTTCTCATAACGTACTACACCCAAGACCGCACAAGGGTTCAAGGTACCAAACATAGAGAACTAATACCACATATCATCGACCACCGGTTATACTCATCGAAATCTCAAATCAATAAAGGTAGCATGTTTCAATATCACTCACATCGAACAAAGTCCCCCACATAACTCACCTTAAACGCTTTCGTCAACAAACATTTTCATAATCATATACCTCAAATAAAGAGCTTCCATAAGCATTACGTACCAATATCATATGAACTCGAAATTTATATCACCCAGATAATTATCTTTACCTAATCTCAACAATTCAATATGATCACAAAATAATACATGTACCTCATTAACCTATTTCCTTTAACATTGTTTCGTGTATAGCCTCTATTCAATGTTGTCCAATCATACTATAAAATTTTCACCCCTCCATTAAGCAAATTCCATTGAGTTAAAAAAATGTTTCCTTTGGTTCACCTTGTCATTTTATTTCCCCAAAATGTTTTTAATCTCGGACGTGATGAGTTTAAATTATATACCCCTTAAAATTCGATAACTTCCATGCTTCCTCGGTTCTTCGACAAACCATAGAACATTATTTAAACCAGTCTCTAATTTACATCAAACATTTATCTCTAATGCTTTAATAATATTCGGTCATCATTGCGTCATAAAATATCAACTCTAAAGACTTTCTCCCACTAAATAAAAGATTTATAAGTTCTTAACAAGTACTTCACCTTAATACACTAATACCAGGCTACGACTAAGCCCACCTAAAATCCTCAAATAATCATCGTATTTCCTCAATTGAGTACTTTATTGTCCTTGTATATACTCATGATAACATATCTTCAAGTTCCATTACTGATAAAATACAAGACACGAGATTCCCAAGTTATTGTTTCCATGATTGGTTGATCCCACCAATATCAGTCTTTTCATAAATAGAAACTCCTATTCTATAAACAACGTGTTACGGGGACAAATAAAAAAAAATTAATATTTTCCGACCTAGTAGGTCTCTCCATAACTTGTTTTCTATCCTCAAATATTAGGGTCCTTTATTCTATACCACTTCAAACCTATCAACATTAACAGGTGCAACAAACTTTTCATTCTCAATAATTTCACTCATATTTTGCGTTATTGTTGTCATATGTTACAGACGATCATCTAAGTAGTAGTAACAAAGGTTCCATCCACCTCAAAGTAATTTCATTT
Source organism: Silene latifolia (assembly GCF_048544455.1). Classification (NCBI taxonomy): domain Eukaryota; kingdom Viridiplantae; phylum Streptophyta; class Magnoliopsida; order Caryophyllales; family Caryophyllaceae; genus Silene; species Silene latifolia. The sequence goes on from NC_133529.1 coordinate 13,724,738, forward strand.
ATACCCTTTTTTTTTATTCAACTAATTTCTTAATTAGTCTCTTTGGGACTCAAGTTTTACCATATATATACGTACAAGAGTTTCTAGCTAAAATATACTCTTGATAATTAATCAAATGAATCAAACCCTTGCCTGGAGTCAATACTTCATACGACGAGTATATATAAAAGTATGTTCTCATAACTTGCCTCTTTTTTTTTGTAAAAGCTCCCAAGATAATGGCAACAATGTAAAATGCAGTAAGACTTCAATCAAGTTCTATCACCGCTAGCATAAATATATATTCAACTTACTAAGAGTAAGAGCATCAAAATAACTCTAAGTACAGAGGTAGCATTGTAGCAATCAAACATGCATATGCAATGACCCATCCTACCCCACACTTTTTTTTTTAAAAAAAAAAAAAAAAAAAAAAAATCCAGAAAATTCGTAAACCCCCTTTTTTTTAAAATCGTTTTAAATTTTGTAAAACTTATTTTTGGAAAACCTTAGGCTCTGATACCAACTGTAACAGCCCCAAATTCTACCGACCAAAACGATAAACTAGAGATGGAAAATTCACGGCTGTCACTCCACACTTAGCTTAAAATGCCAAGTGCAAGGTAAATACAGAGTCAATCTTTAAAAACAAAATACATATCTCAAAACTTTATCAAATAATCAAAACGTTGCAGCGGAAGACTTAAGTCTTACAAAATCTAAAACAATAAATAAAATTCAAATCCAACAATATTATAAAATTATAAATAGATTAAAACGGAGTCTTTATTCAAATCCTTCCACGCTCGTACTAATCCCCGGATCCAGTATGCACCCATGCAGCATCTCAATTGTACCTATCAACTGTACCCAAAACATAAATAGGTACAGGTTCCAGTGGGGGAACAACCCAAAACATAAGGACGTCAGCAAAAGCTGAGTTTTGAGAAAATAAGAAGAAATGATAAATTCACAATAGAACAATATTATAAACTTTACAAGCTCCAAAAACAATTAGAAAGAATTATATTCCAAAACCAACATTATTGTAAATCCAATACCAATTATTAAATCGTTAAAAGTCCATAACTTTCACCACCTGTGTGCCAAGGTCCTACCCTTGACACGGTCTAGAGGTATCACCTGTGCTTGGTCAGACTTATAAGAATGCGCATCTCTCACATTTGGGCAGTCAGTAGGATGAGGCTGCCAAAGGAGAAAGTCTAACCCCCTAGCGAGTGGGGGCCGGTCAAACCCCACCCAAATGGAACTCGGGCCAAGAGTTCAGTTTTCGGGACGTAATCCCAGGGACGTCTCAGACGCACCTTAAAACCTGCTAGACCAACAGAACTCCCAGAGTCTGCTACATAATCACCAAGACGGCTTGCGCCAAATAAATTCCAACTGGTGACCCATGGTC